>NC_140595.1:358855126-359589684 GCF_964204655.1 Triturus cristatus
AGGTAATGTTGCTAACATGCAGAGAGTGTGCCTAACAGAATTTGAGTTTTCTGAGAAAAACATTTCTTTGTCAAGGAGAAGTGAGAGTTGTGTACAATATGCTGGTCAGTCGATACGTCATTCCTTTTGAAATGCACGTGTAGCAGAACTTAGCTGTCATTAAAAGTCTCGGCAACCTTGTGCGCCCATTTTCAAAGATTAGTCAAGTTGAATGGTGCAGTAAAACATGCTATTACATCTTGGTATATTTAGTTTAGGTTTTAATTCGTTCATACAAGAGACTGTGCTGATGTGAGAGTGCAGAGCATAGATCAAACGTCAACATAAAAGCTGTACCGTGCAATTCAAATGTGCAATTTCGGCCACAAACGTATACTTATAGCAAAAATGTCTGCGCTTATACCTGCAATTCACAAAAGGATTTTTGGAAAGCATAAACCGCCTTACTACGGTATATTTCTTGGCCACAATTACAGAGAAATATAAAGTAATAGCTCCCTCAGGGTTGGGAGGGATGTATGACGTTACAACGCATGCTGAACGCATGCTGTTACAACGAAAGTTTTACAATGCGAGTGCATTGACAACGCAGGACATTACAACGCAAGTCTTTACATCGACTTGCACTAGATGGCGTGCTAACATTAAAAAAGTGTAATTTACTATTCCAACTCCAGTCCACGTAACAGTAGGGAAGGTGTTGGGATAGTAAATTACACTATTTTTAATGTTAGCACGCCATCTAGTGCAAGTCGATGTAAAGACTTGCGTTGTAATGTCCTGCGTTGTCAATGCACTCACGTTGTAACAGTTTCGTTGTAATGGTAGTGCGTTGTAAAAGTTGCGTTGTAAAGGTTGTTCCCCGTTGGGAGTGACAAGGCGTGGTTAACTTTGCGAGTTTGTGAATGACCACCACAAACGTAAGATTGAAGGTATTCACAAAAACGAATCTGACCCTTTCCACACCCTAGGAAGGGTCGGAGATTTACAACAGCAAACTGGTCGTTCAACTCCCATGATCGGACAGGAAGTGGAATCAATCACTTCCGCACTTGGAGATGTAAGGGAAAATGTTTTCCATCAAGGAGCAAAAAAAGAAAAAAAATGTGCACATTGGACCCCCTGTCCCCTGTGCCACAGTCGACGTTGTGTAGATTTGCGCCTTGGGCAAAGATAAGAAAGAGGAATGCATCACATGGCACAATCATGCCCGACACCTGGGTAAAACACTTTTCAGGCCTCTATAAAATTGGTAGTGACACACTTCAGTACTGATCTTCAATATGGGGCATCAAAACTTGCACCACCGTCAATAGAGGAAGTAGACAGGGCCTTATCTCAGACTGTAATGAACAAAGCGCCGTGCCCTGACAGTGTCTCCGCGGACTTGTTTATGGCCAATACGTAATTGTGGCTCCCCTTAAATATCTGTAAATGTTATGCAGCCCAGGGTCCCCCTGAATCCTCGAGAACAGTGACCATAGTCCCCATCTTCAAAAAGGGTAGTAGGTCGGACCCTAAATGTTACAGGCCAATATCCCTGATCGACTGTACCCATAAGATCATGGGTTGTGTAATACTGGAGAGACTGGAGCATTGGGTGCCGGAAAGGGGCAGTTTCTCTGACATCCAATATGGTTTCAGGGATGGACTAGGTACAGTCGAACAGTGCCTCAATCTGCACCTGGTCATAGGCAAATACACCTTAGCCAAGCCTGGATCTTTATATCTTAGATTCATGGACTTGACGTCTGCCTTTGACTGGGTGCAGAGAGCCAGGCTTTGGGACAAAATGCTGACCATGGGCATTCATCCGCCCATCGTGCACTTCCTGGCAACTATGCATCAGGAAGTGGTGGGGAGAGTACGATATGGGGCAGGTGGTGAACTTACCGCTCCGTTAAGCATCGACCGTGTGGTACGTCAGGGCTGCTTCCTCGCCCCCTTTATATTTTCTTTATACATAAATGATTTAGAGAGTCAAATCAAGAAGGGGAACGTGGTCGCGCCGCTGGTGGGCCGCAGGTCATTACCAGCACTATTATACCTGGATGACTGCGTATTGATGTCTAGAACTGGGGTGGGGTTTCAGCGGCTTTTAATTAGTTTTAAGAGCTTTATGAATGATCTTGGCCTAAAAACAAATGTAGCAAAGTCCCAGATTATGGTGGTGGGAAAATCCCCCAAGATCCTAAAGACATGCTACATTACAAATGAAAAATTGACCCCTGTGCCGACCTTTTCTTATTTAGGGATCTTGTTCTATCAGAAAAGTTTCTGGGGACATCTAGTTGAGGCCAAGATCAGGGGCTTTAACAAAAACTTGGAGGCCATTTTTAGATTTACTAAAAAACTAGGATCCAGGCCCATCAAAGCAATTAACTACATCTATAAAGCCCATATGTGTGCTGTTACTCTGTATGGTGCCGGAGTTTGGGGCCCAAGTAACATCAAGGGCCTACAGAGGGCAGAGAACACATTCATGAAACAACTTCCGACAGTTCCCACAAGTACAGCTGCCACCATTTGTCACAGTGAACTGGGTGTGATCCCATTGTCATTTTGCATACAATCGGCCCCTTTAGTGTTATGGCATAATATTTGGGCAAAAGAAGTAGCAGTCTTGAATCGTGCCCTTCTTCTAGATTGCTTAAAATTGGATCATTTTAGGAAAATCCCTTGGATTTCTAATATTAGTGATCTTCTTGAGAAGCTGGGACTACTAGACTGCCTCCAAAGCCCTAGTAATATAGCTAAAATACCGAGGGCTAGGTTGAAAAAAGAAATCTTAACCCACCTGTACTCAGCTAGAGATAACCTGGAGAGGGGTAAAAAAAGGATTGTTGATCACTCATTACTGAATTTTAAACCAGGCATTGTGCCATACCTCTCCTTTTATTTCAGTCACACCAAAATGTTTTACTTGATAAGATTTAGGATGGGTACTTCCTACTTACTGGTGTCATACCCACGTGATGCACATTGTGATGCCAACTTGGAACTGTGCCCATGCGACTCAAAGTCAGTCCGGTGCTCCTTGCGTTTGATGTTTTTTTGTAATCTTTACACAGAAGCAAGATGTGCTTTTTTGAAACCGCTTTCATGATTTTTAAACATTCGCAACTGTCGGGCTGCGTTGATCTATATCCGACTGCTAAATAAGGAATTAACCTGTTTAATGGTGTATAAGTTTATCTCCACGGCTGTCCGGCAATGGAACATTGTTGGAAAATGACCATTTTGTATATTGATTATATTGATCATATCATCACGCCCATTCATGACTTTTTGCGTGGAAATATAATATGACATTGTTTTGCATGTAATCTGCATTATTTGCAACTATCGTTATCATGAATCTATGATTATTTGCTGGCATATTATTGTCTGAAGAAATGTTTTCTCTTTTTTATGATGCTCTCTTTTATGGCTGGCTCTCAACCGAATAAAGTTTTTTGACTGACTGGCATCACATGGCATTACCAGTAGTGCTTTTGGCAGCCATCAACTGGCAGAGCCCTAAAGGCGTACTTGTGTTAGAGGATGTGAATTCCAAACAGTGGCAACCTGCACCCTTCCCTAGGAGTGCTTTTGTGGGTTCGCATTTACTACTTTCTTTCTGATATTGAGCAGTATGTTAAATGTTACATGAGATGACAAATAATTAGACATATAAAGACACAGATCTGCTAAACACACAGGGGCAGATTTATGTTTCCTGGCGCATCCCTGCAAGTCAGCAGGGATGCGCCAGGAAAGATGCGTCACGCAAGTTTACCCTTGCGCCACCACAGATGCGCAGCATTTACAATGCAGCGCATCGTGGCGCAAGGATAAACAGATGCGTGATGCATCTGATGACGTAAGGGCGGCGCATTGCTGGAGTCATGTCACAAGCACGACGCAACTCCAGCAATGTTTAGGGGCTGCCCATACCTAACATGCTGCGTCATGCCTTACGCCTGCTTCAAGCAGGCGCAAGGTTTTGACGCAGCAGCGTCGGAAAAGTGACTGAGTGAAATCTTGTAGATTTCACTGCGTCACTTTTCCGAGGCTTTTTCCGATGGAACGCCCACCCTGCATACATTAAACCTGACGCAGGTTTAATGTGGCGCAGGGCTTTACACCGTGACGCATCTCCATAGATGCTTCACAATGTAAATTTGGCGCAACGTGGCGCAGGATTTACGCCACCGCTGCGTCACAAAAGTGACGCAACGGCGGCGTAAAAGTGGCGCAAGTCTAACATAAATCTGCCCCATAATGAATATTGGGATTCAATACTGGCATTTCTCTGACATATCATTACAGCACAACATCCATCAAACAGCGTGATAATAACATGATGGAAGATCTCTGGTAGAAGAATTCACCTGAAGAATAGGAAAACAAGATAATTACAGAATGTTTGTTCCAGAAAATCACAGCGCTACCCAGTGATAGGGTAGTCGCAGTGATCTTGGTGCTGTTGGTGGATAAAATTGGAGTAGGACAGACCCAGGCAGAAGGAGCATGAGCTGGATGAAGAGCACTTTTAGGATCATTCCCTGGTGATTGAGTGGGGACAAAACGAGATGTTGGGGAGGAAATCGATCCTAATAAAGGAAATGGGATGAATATGAAAATAGAAGGGCAAAGCAAGAGGAAGAAAAGTGGACCTATAAAGTAATATTCTGTATGCAAACTGATGAATAGTCATAAAGATGTAAAACAAAGTCCTAGACCTACTGCAACCCAGGGCGGCCCCTAAATTTGCAGACCGGCGCAGGTAAGAGTAGGGGTGCTGGCAGACGAACAATTTGTTCTCGGGGACGGGCGGCACAGACATGACTTTCTCACCTCCGGCGTCCCCAAAAACAGCACCCCCAAGCTACGCCACTGTGTGGATTCGTCTTGTGGCTCATCTTCAGCCAGAAAGTCTAGGGATGTGCAAAGATGCAAAGCCTTCTGAATTGTAACTGTACATCTTTTCACTAAATTGCAGCTACCTCATGCTCACTGTTAGCTCATTTCCTTCTTTGCAGGCCATGTCCTTGCCAACCACTGCAACAAGGCTTCTAAGCGGGTTAGCTCAGCTCCACTCAGTGCTGTACCACACATGTCTAGCTCTCCCCAAGTCGATACAACACCTTCTGAGACCCTTCCTTGGGGACATTATCTGGTCACTATGGGAGAACTTCGAGCTGCAGTCTGCTACAATGATTACCTGGACCAGGATGTCTAATCCACAGGATGTCCAGGATAAGGAACTCTTCTCTAGTGGTGAGCTGGGATGCCTTTAAATATTCTTCGGCTTCTCATTTCAGACAGCAGAAGAAATTCCTTAGTTGACATCACTACATACATGATGCAAAATGTCATCATCTCTTGTTAGGTTGTTATTCAGCTGTTCAATTTCACCTGCACCAGAAACTGATCTACTGTGTACAAACCATGTTCTAAAATGAAACCTGTACAAGGTTCCTGTGACTATGTTTAAGGGGCGTTTGCTGTTCATCATGAAGTCAGGGCTTTTGTGCCCCAAAGTGGGGAGATTATACATCAGCAAGAAATGTTGATTGTCCATTAATGCAACGCTTTTCAAGCAAAAAATCAGGATGTCTTGATAACATATCAAATCAAATCAAATCAGTGAAATTTATAAAGCGCACTACTCACCCGTAAGGGTCTCAAGGCGCTGGGGGGGGTCGCTACTGCTCGAACAGCCAGGTCTTGAGTTGTCTCCTGAAGGAGAGATGGTCCCGGGTCAGCCGTAGGTGGGTGGGGAGGGAGTTCCATGTCTTCTCTGCCAGGTAGGAGAAGGATCTTCCTCCGACGGTGGATTTCCGAAAACGTGGGACGGAAGCGAGGGCGAGGCTGGCGGATCGGAGCTGGCGGGTGGGTGTGTAGAATGTGAGGCGACTGTTGAGGTACTTCGGGCCCATGTCGTGGAGAGCCTTGTGTGCGTGGGTGAGGAGTCTGAACATGATCCTCTTGTTGACGGGGAGCCAGTGAAGGTCTTTCAGGTGGGCAGTGATGTGGCTGCAGCGAGGGATGTCTAGGATTAGTCGTGCTGAGGCGTTCTGGATGCGCTGGAGTCTTTTCTGGAGTTTGGCTGTAGTTCCAGCGTAGAGGGTGTTGCCGTAGTCCAGGCGGCTGGTGACGAGGGCCTGGGTGACCGTCTTCCTGGTTTCGGTGGGGATCCATCGGAAGATCTTTCGGAGCATGCGCAGGGTGTTGAAGCAGGATGATGAGATGGCGTTGACTTGCTTGGTCATCGTGAGGGAGGAGTCCAGGATGAAGCTCAGGTTGCGTGCGTGGTCCGTTTGCTTGGGTGCGCTGCCTAGGGCAGGCGGCCACCAGGAGTCATCCCAGGCGGAGGTAGATGGTCCGAGGATGAGGACTTCCGTCTTGTCTGAGTTCAGTTTCAGACGGCTGATATTCATCCATTCTGCGACGTCTCTCATTCCTTCCTGGAGGTTGGCTCTGGCGGTGGCGGGGTCATTTGTGAGGGAGAGGATCAGTTGGGTGTTGTCGGCGTAGGAGATGATGTTGAGGTTGTGTTGGCGGGCAATGGCTGCGAGGGGGCTCATGTAGATGTTGAAGAGGGTGGGGCTGAGTGAGGATCCTTGCAGGAAGCCGCAGATGACTTCAGTGGCCACGGATCGGAACGGGGGGAGGCGGACTCTCTGGGTTCTTCCGGCGAGGAACGAGATGATCCACTCCAGTGCCGCTCCTTGGATTCCGGTGTTGCTGAGGCGTTGTGTCAGGGTGCGGTGGCATACGGTGTCGAAGGCTGCTGAGAGGTCAAGGAGGATGAGGGCAGCCATTTCCCCGTTGTCGAGCAGGGACCTGATGTCGTCGGTGGCTGCGATGAGGGCAGTCTCGGTGCTGTGGTTTGCACGGAAGCCGGACTGTGAGGGGTCGAGGGAGCCGTTGGTCTCGAGGAAGGCGGAGAGTTGTCTGTTGATAGTCTTCTCGATGACTTTGGCTGGAAAGGGGAGGAGCGAGATGGGGCAGAAGTTCTTCAGGTCCGTGGGGTCCGCGGTGGGTTTCTTGGGGAGGGCGCTCAGCTCGGCATGTTTCCAGCTCTCCGGGAAGGTGGCGGATGTGAAGGAGCTGTTGATGATGTTCCGGAGTTGGGGTGCGATGATGGAGTCGGCTTTGTTGAAGATGTGGTGCGGGCAGGGGTCGGTTGGGGAGCCGGAGTGGATGGTGTTCATCATGCGGGTGGTGTCTTCGGTGCTGACAGGGGTCCAGGTGCGGAGGGTGGTGGTGGGGGGCACTGGTTCGGTGGTTGGGTGCGTGGTCAGTGCGCCGAAGCTGATGTGTATGTCGGCGATCTTGCTGTGAAAGAATGAGGCGAGTGAGTCGCAGAGGTCTTGCGAGGGTGTGATGTCGTTGTTGCAGGCGCTGGGTTTGGAGAGCTCTTTGACGATGCTGAAGAGTTCCTTGCTGTTGTGGGTGTTGTTGTCCAGTCGTTCTCTGAATGTAGTCTTCTTGGTGGTGCGGATCAGCTGGTGGTGTTTGCGTGTGGCGTTCTTGAGGGCTGTCATGTTCTCTGCTGTCTGGTTGTGGTGCCAGGCTTTCTCGAGGGTGCAGCAGGTTTTCTTGGAATTTTTGAGGTCGTTGGTAAACCACGAGGCTTTCCTGCAGCTGGGTCTGCTGGGAGGATTCTTCAGTGGTGCGAGTTCGTCGGCGCAGTCGGTGAGCCACTGTGTGAGGTTGCGGGCTGCTTCGTCGGGGTCCGTCGTGTTGGTGGGCAGGTTCTGGCTGAGGGAGGTGGTGAGCTGGTCGGTGGTGATTTTGCTCCATCTTCTGCGGGGAACCTGTTGCGGGTGGTGGTGGGTCGTGGTTCTCCTGAAGTTGAAGTGGACACAGCTGTGATCTGTCCAGTGTAGTCCGATGGAGTGGCTGAAGGAGATGTGCTTGCTGGAGGAGAAGATGGGGTCAAGCGTGTGTCCGGCGTAGTGGGTGGGGGTGTTCACCAGTTGCTTGAGTCCGAGGTTGGCGAGGTTGTCCAGCAGGGCGGTGGTGTTGCAGTCCTTGTTGTTCTCCAGGTGGAAGTTGAGGTCTCCTAGGAGGATGTAGTCTGTGGAGGTGAGGGCGTGTGGGCTGATGAAGTCTGCGATGGCTTCGCTGAATTGTGTGCATGGTCCCGGGGGTCTGTAGATGAGGGTGCCTCTGAGGGTGGTCTTGGGGTCTGTGTGGATCTGGAAGTGAAGGTGTTCGGCGGCGGTGAAGGTGTCGTCGGAGTTGGTCGTGACGCGCATGGTGTTTCTGTGGACGATGGTGATGCCTCCTCCGGTTTGGTTGACGCGGTCCCTCCGGGTGATCTTGTAGCCATCCGGTATGGCTATGGCGATGTCAGGGGCTGAGGAGGCGTTCATCCAGGTTTCCGTGAGGAAGGCGACATCTGGTGAGGTTGTGTCGAGGAGGTTCCAGAGTTCGACGGCGTGCCTGTGGATGGAGCGGGTGTTGAGCAGGATGCACTTGAGGTGCTATTACTTGGTTTGGTGGGTTCGGTGCAGGATCGGAGGTAGGTGAATTGGCAGGCTTGGCAGGTGTAGGGTCCGTGGGTGCGTTTCGGGGTGGCTCGGTAGCAGGCGGGGTTCAAGCCGGCATTGAGTGCGTGGAGGGTGGCGGCGTTGCAGATCCGTCGGGTGTGCTGGCAACGGCGAGGACCAGGGGTCATTGCGCTGGGCGCGGTCCAGGCGTGGACGGGCGTAGACGGGCTTACCTTTGGCGCGCCTTCAGCGCACAATCGGCACACCCGCTGCGCGTGAACGCTGCGCGTGAACGCTGCGAGTTCACCGTGCGGCCTCCATATGAGGGGCTGAGGGAGGGAGGAGCAGCTGGGAGGCGGGAGCGGGGTGGCGAATGGGAACGGCGGGGGGGCGGGGCCGCAGGGAGCAGCGGCGGGAAGCAGAGGGTGAGGCGGGAAGCGGGGGGGGCACAGAAGGCAAAGGGGGAGCAAGGGGGAAAACAATCACAGGTTACAGAAGGCAAAGGGGAACGAGGGGGAAGCAATCACAGGTTACAGAAGGCAAAGGGGAACGAGGGGGAAAACAATCACAGGTTACAGAAGGCATAGGGGAACGAGGGGGAAAACAATCACAGGTTACAGAAGGCAAAGGGGAACGAGGGGGAAGCAACCACAGGTTACAGAAGGCAAAGGGGAACGAGGGGGAAAGACAACTAAAACACAGGCACAAGTTACCAAGGGGAAAAAAAAACAAAGGAACAACAGCGGTCAGAGCGCAGCAACAGCACACAGCACGGGGAGGACCACGCGGTGGCTAGGGGGGCGACCTGCCTTGTGACAGGGTCAAGGGTCGCTCCCTTTACCACCGTGCGGCCTCCATGTGAGGGGCTGAGGGAGGGAGGAGCAGCTGGGAGGCGGGAGCGGGGTGGCGAATGGGAACGGCGGGGGCAGGGCCGCAGGGAGCAGCGGCGGGAAGCAGAGGGCAAGGCGGGAAGTGGGGGGGCACAGAAGGCAAAGGGGGAGCGAGGGGAAAACAATCACAGGTTACAGAAGGCAAAGGGGAACGAGGGGGAAGCAATCACAGGTAACAGAAGGCAAAGGGGAACGAGGGGAAAAACAATCACAGGTTACAGAAGGCAAAGGGGAACGAGGGGGAAAACAATCACAGGTTACAGAAGGCAAAGGGGAACGAGGGGGAAGCAATCACAGGTTACAGAAGGCAAAGGGGAACGAGGGGGAAAAACGACTAAAACACAGGCACAAATTACCAAGGGGAAAAGTAAACGAAGGAACAACAGCGGTCAGAGCGCAGCAACAGCACACAGCACGGGGAGGACCACGCGGTGGCTAGGGGGGCGACCTACCTGGTGACAGGGTCAAGGGTCGCTTTAACATTATTCTTGAAGAAACGATGTTATCATTATGTAGATATGGATAGATATGGGTATTTTGGAATATGTTTATAAAAGATGTGATTAATATCAGATGATTTCATCTGCCGTAAGAAAGACAGCAGTTGCATAAAGGTAATGACCCCATGCATTAGAATGTGTGTATTTTCTATCATTTAAACCCCATGCAAATGTTGGAAATGATTTGGTATGGTAATGCTCTATGACTCCCCTACGGCATAGGTCAACTGTGGAGCTTTTTTATTTTTTACCCCTTTCCTGTCCGCAGCAGTACTCATCAGGGATGCCCAGTCGCCCCCTTGCTATTTCCCCTTGCAATGGAGAATTTAGTGGCATCCCTGCACCAATTGGACTGGGTCATAGGTATTCCTACATCTGGAGGTCCCTTGGCACTGTATCTATACACAGATGACATCCTACTCTCCTTAAAGGCCTTAGCCACCTCCATTCATGCAATCCTGGAGATCATTGTCACTTTTTCAGCAATATCTGGCTACATGGTCAACTGGGAAAATAGCCAGGACTTGCTTCCGGGATGGATCACCACATACCCCGCCATCAACAGTTACCCATTCCAGTGGAAGAATATCCACCTCAGTTATTTGGGCATTTTAGTTAACAGGGCCTGGAGCACATAGTGGCAGATAACCTGGACTGACCGATGGATCAAATGCGATTGGATTTCGCAAAGTGGTCCCATCTGAAACTCTCACTCCGTGTATAGACACAATCGGTGAGTATGGTTACCCTCCCCAATTAATGTACGTGTTGGGCATGCTCCCCCATTTAATACCCCTCTCAACCATCCATCAGATAGACAGGACCATTAAGGCCTTCATCTGGGGTTCAGTAAGACCTAGTCTGACAATTCGGAATCTTATTGCTCATAGATCAGCAAAGGGACTGGGCATGCCTTCTGTGGAGCACTACTGTCTAGTCCTACATTTGTCACAAAGGGCTTACATGAACCACCAGGTTCAAGACCCCCTGTTAGGGGCCACTATTGAACGCAGACTCCAGGAGGCCTCACCGGGAATACATGCCATCTATCTTCCTGGCCCCTCTGCCGCCGGGTCCCCCAACCCCATGCTGACAGCCATATATGCTACTGGGATGTGTGCTCTCCAGTTCTTTTCAGTGGATGCACATCTCCATGACAAAGCTCTGCTCCGGAGCAACACTGGTATCCACATGGGGGGTGCCTGATTGGGGCCCCTGGCACAGAGCTGGGATCTTGACTCTTGCACACCTGATCTCCGGTGGCGAACTCATGTCCTTTGAGATGCTGCTGGACGAATTTGGCCCATCGCATACTCAATAGAGGTGCTATACACAGCTAAATCATTGCCTGCTGAGCAAACCAGGTCCCAAACCCTGAAACAGCCCCTGTTCCCTGATGCTCTCTTTCCTTAATACTTGGGGTCAGTTTAAAGGCATAATGTCTGGATTCTACAATCCCCTGATATGCAAGTGGCCACCTCTACTCCAAGTCAAACCTGGCTAGCCCCAGGACAACCTAGCAGTCTTGTCTGCGGGTGGAATATGATGAGGAGGATTGGGCAGAACTTTTGGAGGCCCAGGAATGGGGAGTGCGGGAAGCACAGATGAAGCTCTGTCTTTTTAAGACCCTTCAAGGCTGGCACTGTACCCAGGCATGGGTTCAGGTTGCAGGGTTGCTCCCTCACTCTGCCTGCTGGTGATGCAACCATGTACCCTGTGATATTGTTCATATTTTACTGGGTTGTCCCGCCATGTGCCCCCTTTCCACAGCAGTAGGGTCTATACTGCAGGAATCAATGGATTTGCCCTCATCACTTCTGGACCCCCTAATTCTCCTCCATGACTTATCAGACCTTCCAAGCTGACTTGCCATTCCAGTCGCTTGCTTGATACTGCCCTTGCAGTTGCCAAGATCTATATTTTGCGACATTGGCATTCTCCACAATTGCTGAAGAAAGAGGAATGGCTTGTGAAGATATACAAGAGTGTGTCCCATGAAAAGGCCATTTATAATTTAATGGACAAGGCAGATATATTTCTTCTCACATGGTTCTCCTTTCTGCAGGATGTACCCCTCCTAATTTGCTTTGACTCTTGATTCTTCCACATCACCGTCATTACACCCCCCCCTTATTTTCCCCCGCATTACTATTCTTGGGCTTTACCTGCAGTGGCGACTGGTGACTTTTGGAAGTGGTGAGGTTTCAAAGTTTGGTATGACTTATATGTAGTGAGCGACACAAGCAAGCTTAATGAACAAACATGGGATCCAGGCTGGATCCTACTCCAGGGAAAACATCTTAAAAAAGATCTGCATATCTTCAACCACCTCTCTTTCCTCTTAAGCCCCCTCTTTTCACTCTTTCCCGAATGCACTTCCTTGCATCTTCCTCCCTTCACCACGTCCAAACATGCACTGCACTCACTCACATTTAAGCAATTTATTTACTTTTTCCCTGTAATTATTTTGCCATCCGTGCTCACCCTTCACACACATTTTCACACAATTTCAATTACAACTTTAACTGGAATACATAACCATTGTTTTGTGTGCTCTGCAGAGAGGCCAACCCACCGTCAGGCACTTTGCTTGGGCTTCAGCATCAGAGCTCTCAATCATTTTCCCTTATAAACATCTGCACAACTCAAAGTATGCACACAAAAAAATACAGAAAGAAACAGAACATGATTAAATAGCGAACTCTTGAGGAAGAAAATATTAAGTAAAACTTGAAATAAGAGAGGAACTAGATTGCTGACATGCATTGCCTTAACGTGCTTAACACTATTTTTTCATAAATCAATCCATGTTTTTGGCATTAATATTTTTAAGGGCATGAAGATCGGGCCAGTTTTAATGTCATACAACAGATAACTGTCTATTGTAAGCACATATCTCTGCTTTGTCCTTGACTCAGATATTTGGATCAAGATCACAAGGGAACAAAAACACTGGCCTTCTCGTCTTTTGCATCCGTTTCACAGGGGACCAAATGCTACAGCTCAACTTCCAATGGAGCCAGCAACGTGCAGCCAGGGCCTGAGGTTTCATAGTAGGGGAGGGTAGGGTGGTGGGGGGACTCAGAATAATATACATAACAGTACTCCTACTGTGACGAATGGGAAAGGGTGGGATCAATGCCTGTGAATGATGGCCAGATGCTCTCACTCAGGGACCGAGACTCCAACGCCTCAAACCATGAGGCTTACAGTGTCACTGGCTAATGGAAAATACTGCCATATATTACAATGGCAATGATTCATTATAAAGGGCTGTAGAACATTAATCCCAGTATCATGCATTACAGTTCAGAAAGATGATTTACTGCCTGGCTTCAGTCTTCTGCTTCAGAGCGAGATGGGGCGGACAGCCTGGGACTGACAACCCATACTTAAATGCATTGTTTGTATAGAGATACAATTGTATCAGACCTCAGAAGACGAAAGAAAATAGATGTTGTAACATAGAATATTGTGTCTTTATATTAGTGCGTGTTCCCAGAGTAGCAGTGAGATTCCGGATTCCTTCCCCGACTCTCTGACTGGAGACTCACATTTGAGTTTCTGATGCCTTCTTCATGAGAGGCTGCTTATTAAGTTTTTACTGATTGCTTGATTTTAAGCTGGAAATACTTTCCAGCTGACTATGCAAAAGCTCAATGCCTGTGCAATTCACTCTCTCATCAGTACTCTTTATGGGTATCTAAACTGGATTTTTTTCTTTTCTTATTCAAATTTATTTTAGATTAGGGAATTTTCCTTTATGGAACCAGCTTGCTGTATTATTGCAATATTAATTGTTATTTGAACAACTCTTGTATTCTATTTTCTTATTAAATATTGATTGATGGATTATATTAACTTTTAATGCTGAGATCTAAAGATTAATGAATAGGAGATGAAAAACCTAATTAATTGAAAATAATTTTTTTTAACTCACATTACATTTCCATTATTGACCGAACAAAAAGGCATTTACTATGTAACATGTTATTTGACTGATGTATATGAGTGCTCCTTATCTCTCCTTGTTGACAATTAGAGGTCGAATTGACTAGTGGCGGGGGTTATTTAATGATTACACCTGAAGATTAAGGTATTGAAAACCCCACTCCCTCAACCACATCTGGAGTTTGCAGTGTCATCTAGACTGTCTGATGAGGCTCTGAGATTTAAATATAATAACAAGAGCTTGTAATGGAAAAGAGACAGGAGCCTTAGTGATACCTAAAATGAAGTTTTGTTCTTACATAATGAGTTATCTCTGAGATAAGTGGATTAGATTTCTACACACCACTTTGCAAACCTGGCTGAGCATCCTACAGTACAGACTACAGGGATAGGTAATTAATTTTAAACAGAAAATCGGTCTTGCAAAGAATCTATTTGAATAGTATTAGATATTTTTTCTGTGTTCTGGCTGTGTTGAATGTAGTCATTCCCAGTTGAAGTTCCTTGTTAATTTTGAAATATTTCAGTAATGCACAATGAACATGACAGGACCTTTTGATTCAACTTTTATCAATATTTTGTTTCAAATGCTAGAGATGATATTGCCAAGCTGATGCCTACATGTTAATTTTTTCCCATCAGTATGTTACTGTCATGCAACTGTCACTCATCATTTCCTCTTCATTGGGTTTGCTAGAACATTGAAGGTCAAATGCCTGTAAATACTGTTTGAGTTAGTTTGGTCACAGGATTTTTTTTCTTTATTCTGAGAAAATATTTATGAGGATTTTTTGGGTGCTGATTGGTTGTATCTCTATTTCTCTTCTCTGTGCACATATAATACATGATTGCATGTGCTGTGAAATGCATGTTTCATGTTCCTCCTTGGTTTTTCATGTGTGCAGATAGTTGCTGTGTGTCATTTGTTGCAAGGGTTTAGTTCATGGAAAGGTTTGTTTCCTTTTTCACAGTCGTTCTCTCTGTCTCGGGAGTCCCATGCAGCACTAAAAACATGACACCATCACGCCTAAAATTAAGGAATAAAATTAAGAGAAGCTTTTTGAAACTATGCACTTAATATCTGGAATAACATCACTCTGCAGATGATGTTGGCCCCACTCTCCTGCGCTTTGAAAATTAAATTGAGACACATTTCTTCAAGTGCTCCTGATCAGTCACCAACAAGGCATCTCCATGCTTCTTTTGGTCCAGGGTCCATGATCATAGAGAGTTATGCTCTCTACCTGCATCCTCCTGTAGACATGTGCATTCACTTGTGGCAGAGAACAAATGTTCATGTTCATCCCAGTTAGTCCACGCTACCCGTCAAGAACACCACATTGGATCACAGAGCATGTATTCTCCAGGCAGCTATGCTTAGCTGCTTTGCCAAGCCTGCCACAACATAAATGGAGCAACACCACTCCGAACCGTAGGCACAACAATCGCATCCACAGTGCACAATGCTCCTGACCCATTAAAACAATCTAGTTTACTGTAGCCGATAGGAAGAGGTATCTGAATGTAATAACGAGAAAATACACAATCTTGAAATATTCCTCATCTTCCATTGCTCCCTCACTAGGTCTTGCACCTAATACTTTCGTATATACAAATGTGTAATTAATTTTTGCAAACCATAAATAAATCAGCTTTTTTCCCATGTGAAAATGGGTTTGTCATTGTAGATTGCACGGTTTTGTCATAAGCAGTTTATTGCGGGGGTGCGAGTTATATAACTGCTGAATTTCTCTGGTTTTGTACGAATGAAATGCCAGCCTAACTAAAACATCCCTGTAACCTTTGTTTTTTTATTGAATTTCTAAAGTTGTTTTCAATGCTAACTCCTAACTATAACTTACCTGTAACCGTTGATTTTTTTCAGTGAATTTCCATGGTTTTCAGATCGAGCCTGAGCAGCGCATGTGCTGCTCTGCGAGCCATTCTGTATTGAGTTAGGGATTTGAAGACCCGCCCACTCTCCACCCATATTTTTCATTGGCTTCTATTGTTGTCCTTTGTAAATGCTGGCTCCTGGTTCCTTAATTGCCTTGTTAGTACCTCCTTAGTACCGCCTTCTTGTCATTTGAAACCTCCCATGGCGACTGACCCTTTTACATCTCTTGCGACACGGTATGCTTGAATTTGTCTGTTAGCACTATTTTCAACAATGGGTTTTGTCCTACTGCAGGCATGACGTGCTTTCCGTACATTCAGCCCGCCATACGCGCTTTAACTTTCAAAGCTACTGTTCCAGGAAAGTAGAGAAAATGAAAGTAGCGCTTTAACTGACCCACTCTGTAAAGTGGCGCTAATGTGTTTGCGTTTTACTTTATTCAGTTATTTTCCCATATTTAGAATCTTTTTTTTAATGTATTTACCCCTTCCATCCTGAGGCTGCAGTTTCCAACAAAAATGGTAGAGAAAGAAGACATTTTAACAAAAGTGTTTCTTTCTTTTTTTAATCTATTTCACAGCGTAACGAATGAACAGGAGGTAAGAGAAGGTAAGAACTGCTTGCTGAAGTCACTATTTTCCTTCAGGAGGCTTTAATGAGGGATGACATGGGGCTTCAAGGACCACTGACTTCCCTCCCCGCCCCCTTCCATCTCAAGGCTGCAGTTTGGACAGAATATGCCACAGAGAGATGTCATTTCTAACAAAATGTTTCTTTCTTCTTTGAATCCATTTCACAGGGGAACGAATGAAGGGGAGGAATGAGAAGGTAAGAACTGCTTGTTGAAGTCATGGTTTTCCTTCAGAAAGCTGGAACGAGGAAGGACATGAGGCTCCAAGGACCACCTCATGCCCACCCCCTTTCACCCGAGCTGGCAGGACAGTGCAGTGCAGTGACAAGCGGCATGCAGACACAACAGCTCTCCACCTACTTGCCAACAAGCATATGCAATGCAATAGGTCTTGCATTTGCGAGAGTTTAAGCTATTGGCATTGTAAATGACAATGCCTTTTATTTATGTTTTAAAACCAACACGTAAGTGAAAGGCATTGTCATTTACAATGCCAATAGCTTAAACTTAAACTCTCGCAAAAGTGAGACCTATTGCAATGTAAATGCTTGTTTAAGTAGCAATGGTCTTTGTAGAATGGTCGGGAAAGGGGCAGGACCTCTGACCAGCTCTCAGAAATCCCACTGAGTAGGACTTATGGAAAGTACCTAGAGGGCTTCTTGGTCTCCAAGGTCTTTTAGCATCCAATAAAACGTTATTCCTCAAACACTAGTGTACCAGGAAACGTGTTTGTAGAGTTGTGCAGAAAGGGGGAGTGGCCTCAGAACACCTCTTCGCAAACTGACTGTGTGGAACTTGCTGGAGGTAACAAGAGGGATACTTGGCCCCCAAATACATTCAATAGCCAAGGGGACTTAATTCCCCAACTAGTACTATGCCAGGAGGCACATTTGCAGAGTGATGCAGACAGGGCATGCTTGATGATTCCACTGGTAGTGCCTGTATGATTCTATGAGCGTCATTGCCAAGGACAGACTGCGAATACTGGGTGTTTTTGACAAAGTGTAAAACTCATATATAGACATATTTGACATAAAGTTTCAGTGTAGCTATTTAGTAAGATACTAATGTAACTTTCCCCTTTATATTCATTTGTTGAAATAATTACATTAAAAATGCATTTTCCTTCTTCACAGCAACACCAGAGGCTGCAATGACATCAGTATTCATGAATATAAATGAAAAAGTGTAAAAAGATATGTAGACATATTTTACACAAAGGTACAGCCTAGCTGTTGAGTGACATATTGGTTTAACTTTATTTTAACAACATATTTGTAAAAAACAACAGTTTCAAAAAATAACTTTCAACATCTGAAATCACAAACACAACATACTTTTTTAAAAACAAACATCAAACTATCCATTGCTACCCAAACTCATGGGGAATCAAACACTGCTGCAAAACTAGTGCATTGCACAATGTGTGATAGGACACTCTCTAGAGGGACGAACAAAAAATATTCATGTGGGACGGCATCCATGTCATTTTATCTTAAAACCTATCATAGCAAATGTCTCCAACTGGCGATCTACAAGAGAGAAGCTGGAGAACCACCTACATCAGTGGCAGCAGCAACAATACCCGGCTGAAAAGTCCATTTAGAGGTACAGAATACTACAACAGATTTGGCTCCACAGTTTTCAAGAATGGCCACGTATTGCATGGACTGTAGTGTTGTTATAACAGTTGTTGTGCAGTGTGTTACAGCTATACACAATGCTGCCAAAAATCATACATGGTATTTTTCCCCCCTTTATATTTTTTGCACATTTCATACGAGGAGTTCATAGTGATCTGCAAAAAGGCAATGCAAAGCTGAAGGACCCTTGACTTCAATAGCAGCACAACAACACCAAAGCAGACAGTCCATTCAAAAGTCCCATCTCAACTTCAAGATTTGGCTCCACAGTTTTCCCGGATTGCATCATACTGCATGGATTGTGGAATTGTAATTAGTGCTGGAGCTCAGTCCATAACGGCCGTTCGCAATGCTGGAAAGAATAATAAATGTTTTTATTTGTTATTTTTGCCCTTTATAGTTCTTTTACATTGAGAAACAGCATTTACTACGAAGTTTTTACTTTGTAAACCACTTACCACACATTTTTTACATCGTAAAGGATGTTGGCACGCAAATCTTTGCCACGCAAATTTTACCATACATTTTAACAGTAGGTGGCAGCATTGCACCTTATCCTTTTAAACAGGAAAACAAACATAATTGATGATAGTAAACTCTCAAAATAGAATACAGGAGGCTTAGGAGCACCTGGTGTTTTATAAATATGTAGAATTGGGTTTGAGGAATGTTGCCTCAAGGCTTCTTGAAATTGATTTTCTAGTAACTGTTCCTCACATTTTGCGGGGAGTATGACTTTGCATTTACCCAATATGGAGAAGGTTACCTTTGAACTTTGTGTAAGAGATATTTTCACATCACATAACCCACATTTTGTGAACATGTGAGAGAGATATTTTAGTGACAAAAAGAGGAAGAGGGAACCGCTGTATGCTTCTAAAGCCGAAGGTGAAAGACAACTGTCGGCTAAGCTTTTTTGGCAAAACAAATGGAGTTTCTCTCTAAAAGGAGTCGGGCGACTATACTTTTTGGAAAGATGTTGAATATGGATATAGCAACGAAAGAAGCAGAGGAAACATGGAGAACCGACGGATCGGAGACCCCCAGAGTACTAACAGTGACTGCAAAAGAATAGTCCTTTTTCACTTCCAATGAATATTGTAGGATGCACGTGTTTGAACGTGCCTTTTTATAACACTTTGGAGAAGGACAGATGATCGGAACAGAGAGTGCTGAATACAGGTAAGTTGAATTTACAATCTATAACAAATTTAGAACATTTATTGCAAAGAGAGATGGTATGTGTGGTGAAAATGTGTGTGCTAGTTGTTGGCATGGTAAGTGTACTTGTAATGTTAACGGATGTACAAGTGTGGGAGTGTGTGCGTGGTTAAATATGCAATGCAAAGACTTGCATGGTAAAGCCACTTGTTGAAATGACATACAACCTTTTACATTAGCAGGCATTTTATTATCTAACAAAATGGGTATCTAATATCTATGTGTTGTTCATTTTATTGTCTTCCAATTTTTGGTAACACTACTTACATAGAACTTACCATATAGACAAATCCAACCATCCCTCTACAAATTAATACACAGGTAACTTTTGCCAGTTATCATGAATTACTTTTTTCCTTTTTAAATATAAGTCAACCGTCTGTGTTTAAATCTTCTAGTAAATGCATCAACAACATATACAAACATGCTCTGTTTTTTTTTACAGAACATTGTGTTAACATTTTTTATCTCTTTTAACATTATCAACTGTAATATGTGTGTCCTGTTCTGCAACTCCTCCTCTTAACAACTCTTCATATTCCGTAAAATCCTGCTCAGGACCAAAGAAACAAAACTGCACATCACCACAAACCTTTTCTATGTGTGCCACACTGTTAGACCTGTCAGCCCTTTGGGTGGTCCCTCCTCATCATTATTTATTTTGTCCCACTTTTGCCTCAAACCCTGTTTGAATTTTTCCTTTTTGGGAACCACCAGACTTTTTAGTGTTGCTGCAGATTCAGGGAGCCATGCGTGCATCCGTTCCAAAAACGACTCTACACCGTAAAAATTATGAAAATATCTTTCTTTATCTTCTTTTTCTCTTAGTTGCTGATTGGATAAAATAAATAACAATCACAATATACAAACTTTTTAGATAGTGCAGGTCAAATAAATACTGGCTTAATGATTCAATAAATAGGGGTGATCATAAATACTGAAGGCATAAATAAAGGTGCAATACATACAGGCAATTAAATATTCTGAGGCAATAAATACTGTAAACCAATAAATATTGTGCATCAATAAATACTGTGGACCAATAAATACAGTGAAGCAATAAATAGGTTAAATACAATAAATACAGTGCCCCTAATAAATACTTAAAAGCTGACAGTGACACTCATAGAATCAGATCACTTTTGAATTCCTAAGGGCTGATTTGGCCCAGGCACAGCTTGTGGGGATGTGGAAGGCTTGGGGGTGTCTACTCCCTGGCTTGGACAAGGCTGAGGCCTAAACTGAGGTAGATCAAGGGTGGAATACCAGAGACCTGGCCCTCTCCCTCCACACAACCTCTCTAGATTAGTCCCAGCTCACCCCTGGCACAGTCAGGTTGGTTCCAGCACCTCCCTAGCCCCTTAGAGCAGTCTCTCAGGTCTCCACAGGGCCTTAGGCGCCCTCTACTCCACTTACTGCCCTTTTTCTGATGCTCCGACGCCGCTGGAGTCGTGTCGACGCCGTGAGGTGGTTCCAATTCGATGTCGGCGGCCTCGGCACAATGTCAGTTCTTTGACGACACCGGTAGGCGGCTCCAGTCTCGATGTCAGCGGCCTCGGTTCGATCTCGACCTCCGATTCAATGGCGTCGGGCAGTCTTTACTCGATGTCGACTTCGGGCGGCTCCGGTCCGATGGCGACCTCAACTTCGATGACGTCGGCCGGCCTTGACTCGATGTCGACTTCCGGCGGCTCTGGAGTGCGATCCTCACTCCCGACCTCCGGTTCTCCTCTCCTTAGGTTTCCGGCGACTCCGGAGTGCGACCTCCACTCCCGACCTCCGGCACGATTCTCACAGGTTCCGGCGACTCCGGAGTGCGATCCTCACTCCCGACCTCCGGTACACCTCACCTCGGTCTCCGACGACTCCGGAGGGCGGACTTCACTCCTCCGATGACGCCGCTCACTCGACCTCTGGTACTCCTCACGACCTCTGACGGCGCCCTCTCTCGACCTCTGGCGGCTCCGGGTACGACATCTGCTTTTCCAGTCAGCGCCGCTTCTCCACCTCGGGCTCCAGGTCTCAGGCTACTCGACGTCGGACTCCAGGGAAACCAGTTTCCAGGTCAGGATCTTGCTGTTCTCTGTTTCTAAGGCCTGTTCCTGCTGTCCAGGTCCTTAGGATGGGTTTTCTTGCTTCTTCCCACACAGGGCTCCAGGCTGGGCTCAGTCAGTAGGGACTAGTATCAAGGGTGGGTTTATGGACCCCACTCCAGGCACAAGTTTCCACCCCTGCTGCTTCACTCCTTCCTCCTTCAAGTTTCTGCTGCTCACTCTTCACCAGTCAGGTGCCAACTGCCAGCTCCAACTGCCAACTCTCTGTCTTAGCTTCCCAACATTCTAAACCGCCTCCAACTGTCACAGGGTTCTGGAATGTTCTGGAAGGTGCTAGCAGGTTCCAGTGGAGGCTGGTGATGTCACAGGTGGCCACCATTTTGTGCTCCAGGCCCTCAGACAGAAGTTTCAGGGGTAGCTAAAATGGCTCCCTGAATCTGCAGCAACACTAAAAAGTCTGGTGGTTCCCAAAAAGGAAAAATTCAAACAGGGTTTGAGGCAAAAGTGGTACAAAATAAATAATGATGAGGAGGGACCACCCAAAGGGCTGACAGGTCTAACACGCGTCCCCCCCAGCTGAAAGTGGGGAGAGCTACCCAACCCCTTGGGAGTTCTCATCACTAAGGCGGAAATACCTTGAGAGACCGTCTGCATTGGCGTGGTCCACTCCAGGCCGATGTTCCACCTGAAAGTCCATTCCCTGTAGGGAAATAGACCACCTCAACAACTTGGGATTCTCCCCCTTCATTTGCATCAGCCAACGAAGGGGTCTGTGGTCGGTCTGAACCAGGAAGTGTGAGCCAAACAGGTATGGCCGCAACTTCTTCAGAGCCCATACCACTGCAAAGGCTTCACGCTCTATTGCACTCCACTTCTGTTCCCTGGGAAGTAGTCTCCGGGATAGGAAGACCACGGGTTGATCCAGACCCTCTTCGTTGAGTTGCGATAACACTGCCCCAATGCCATGTTCTGATGCATCTGTCTGGACAATGAACTCCTTGGAAAAGTCTGGGGCCCTTAAGACCGGGGCCTCGCACATGGCTTTCTTCAATCTCTCAAAGGCTTGCTGACAAGCCTCCGTCCAGACTACCCGTCGAGGTTGTTTCTTGGACGTGAGCTCCGTGAGGGGGGCTACGATGGTACCGTACCCCTTCACGAAGCGGCGGTAGTATCCCGTGAGGCCCAAAAATGCTCGGACCTCAGTCTGTGTCTTGGGGGGTTCCCAGGCCATGATGGCCTCGATCTTCGCCTGGAGGGGTTGCACCGCTCCCCTACCCACCAAGTGTCCAAGGTACACTACCGACCCCTGCCCGATCTGGCACTTGCTGGCCTTGATCGTCAATCCAGCTTGTCTCAGGGCCTGGAGAACAGCTTGCAGGTGACGCAAGTGATCCTCCCAGCTGTTACTGAAGACGGCTATGTCATCCAGATAAGCAGCAGAGAAACTCTCCATTCCGGTGAGGATCTGGTTTACCAGGCGCTGAAACGTGGCAGGTGCGTTCTTGAGCCCAAAGGGCATCACACAGAACTGGTAGTGGCCATTGGGCGTGGAGAAGGCTGACCTTTCCCTTGCTCCATCAGTCAAAGAGATCTGCCAGTACCCAGAAGTAAGGTCAAAGGTACTTAGATATTGGGCAGCTCCCAGCCGGTCAATCAATTCATCCGCCCTAGGGATCGGATGAGCATCAGTTTTGGTCACTGAATTCAGTCCCCGGTAGTCCACACAGAACCTCAGTTCTGGTTGGGCACCCGGTGGTGCAGCTTTTGGTACTAACACCACCGGACTGGACCAGGGGCTGCTAGAAGGTTCGATCACTCCTAGCTCCAGCATCTTAGTGACTTCACTATGAATGCTGGCCTTCACCTTGTCTGACATCCGGTAGATCTTGGACTTCACAGGTGGGCTGTCTCCTGTGTCCACGTCATGGACGCACAGGTGAGTCCTACCCGGGACAAGGGAGAACAACGAAGAGTACTGCCCCAGGACCTGGCGACAGTCCTCCTGCTGTTCAGGAGTTAGAGATGGGGAGAGAATCACTCCCTCCACCGACCCATCCTTCTCTTGAGACGCAAACAGATCAGGGAGAGGCTCGCTTTCCACGTCCTCTCCTCCGTCAGTCACCATCATCAAGATGACTTCGGGCCTCTCGTGGTGGTGTTTGAGGCGGTTGGCATGCAGCACCCGCAGGGGCTGACGAGGGGTCTTCAGGTCCACCAAGTAGGTAGCCTTACCCTTCTTCTCCAACACCTCAAAGGGTCCTGACCAGCGATCCTGGAGGGCACTAAGCTCTCCCGGTTCGATCACCCACACCTTCTGGCCAGGCTCCAACTCCACCGGGTGAGCATTGTGGTCATGCCACGCCTTCATCACTGCTTGGCTGGCTTCCAAGTTGTCAGAAGCTTGCTTCCACAACTTACCCATTTGGCTCCGGAAGGCCAGCATGTAGCTCACCACATCCTGGGGAAGCTTTCTGGGAGTTCTTTCCCATCCGTCTCTCACCAGGTTGAGAGGTCCACGTACAGGGTGCCCATACAGAAGCTCGAAGGGGCTGAAGCCCACTCCCTTCTGTGGCACTTCCCTGTAAGAAAAGAGTAAACAGGGTAGGAGGACGTCCCATTTCCTCCGCAGGCTTTCAGGCAGACTTCTGATCATGCCCTTCAAGGTTTTGTTAAACCTCTCCACCAGACCATTGGTCTGGGGGTGGTAAGGAGTTGTGAACCGGTAGGTCACTCCACACTCCTTCCACATCGCCCGCATGTACGCTGACATGAAGTTGGTCCCCCTGTCGGACACAACTTCCTTGGGAAAACCCACTCGGGTAAAGATTCCCATCAGGGCCCTAGCCACAACAGGTGCTGTTATGGTCCTCAGAGGTATTGCCTCTGGGTACCGTGTGGCATGATCCACCAGAACCAGGATAAACCTGTGACCAGCTGTAGTCGGTGGATCTAACGGACCCACAATGTCGATGCCCACCCTTTCAAAGGGGGTGCTAACGACAGGAAGTGGTTCCAGGGGAGCTTTCAGCTTCACCCCTGTTTTCCCACTGGCTTGGCAAGACACACATGTCCGGCAGTAGGTATCGGACGACACTTTCATCTGAGGCCAGTAAAAGTGTGGGACAAGACGGGCGAAGGTCTTGTCTTGCCCCAGGTGTCCTGCCAATGGTATCTCGTGAGCCAACTCCAGAAGGAAGGCTCGATAACGTTGAGGGACTACCAAGGCTCGTGACGATCCATGTAGGGGTGCCTTGGGTTCACTGTAGAGGAGGCCATCCTCCCAGTAAACACTGTAGTTCCCTTCAACGTTCCCTGCTGCCTGGGCTTCGGCCTGTCGCCTCAGCCCCTCAAGGGTAGGGCACTCCCTCTGGCCCTGGCAGAATTCCTCCCTGGACGGGCCTCCCTCCATGTGCCACTCGGCCGGGATGGGTAGGTCCTCCAGGTTGGTAACGTCCCCCACCGCAGACTCCTGGTCCACCACCTCCGGTGGCCTATCCGTCCTATGGGGTGGGGACGCCGAGGCAGGCTCCTCCTGTCCTCGGTTCTTCCCTTGACTGGCAGCTGGCTGGGCCTTTGTTCCAGGCTCCAGCCGAAATGAACTCCCTCTTCGGGTAGTCGCGGACCTTGTGCTAACACAGGCCCAATCAGGTGTACCCAGCATCTCGGTGTGAGTCCGGTATTCCACCTCCTTCCAAGCGTTGTGCTCCATGTCATTCCCCAGCAGACAATCGACTGGCACGGCAGGGCTTACGGCAACTCGAAGTGAACCTGCAACCCCCCCCCATTCAAAGGGAACCTCGGCCACTGGATAGTGGCCTGTTCTGCCGTCAGCCATCGCGGCTGGGTGGAGTACATCGGGAATTACCTGCTCTGGAGACACCAGTTGGCTACGCACCATAGTCATACTGGCTCCTGTGTCTCTCAGAGCCTCCCCCCTTTGGCCGTTGATGGTGACCCACTGCCCATACTTTGCGGTATTTGCGGGCACCTGGATCTTAGGAACCATCTCCCGTTCTCCCAGGGACACTAAAGTGACACCCACCCACTCCCTTCCCTTAGTTAAGGGCATCTCCTCCCCGAGCACTACACTAGCTACTCCGGGGGTCTTTCCTCCAGTGGGAGGGGGTGGTCGTTTCAGGCACTTCGGATCTCCTTTATAGTGTCCAACGCCACCGCAATCGTAGCAATGGACAACCCTTGGCTGCTGACTCTGGCCAGGATTAGGGTTTCTGGGTGGGTTAGCCCTAGGGGTGAATCCTGTTCCCTTTCCTTGGAAGTTATTTTGGGGGCCTTTGGAGAACTCCTTTTTCTTTTCCCCTCCCTCTTTCTTCTGGGGGGCGCCCTGTCCGGCCTTTTGAGTATCCCCTCCAGTCCCCCTTGTGGACACCCGGGTACTAGCCCAAATGTCCGCCTCCTCAGCAAGCTTCCGGGGACTGGTCAGCTTGCTATCCACCAGTTGTTGCCGCAGCTCAGGGAAACATTTCTCGAGCAGGTGTTCCTTCAGTACTAGGTCAAACAACCCCTCGTAGTTCCTCACTTCACTGCCCTGAATCCAACCTTCCAGTGCCTTCTTTGCATAGTCCAGGAAGTCCACCCTATTCTGTGTGCCCAGTTTGTGACTACCCCTGAACTTCTGTCTGTACTTTTCAGGTGTTAGTCCAAACTTTCTGATGAGCGCCAGTTTCATGGTGGGGTAGTGGGTCTGCTCATCCTCCTCGAGGGCCAATAAAGCATCCCTACCAGCTGGAGGCATTTACTTGTACAATCCCCCTCCCAAGTACTTCTCTGGAACCCCATGGGCCCTCAACGAGACCTCATAGGCCGCTAGCCACTTGGCGATATCGTCGCCCACTCCATAGCTAGCTACTATGTCCTTTGGCAGGTATGGTTTAGGTTCTCTGGTGATCTCTTGGGTTTGGCTGCCACCATTAGGAACAGGTTGTGCCCCGATTCTCAGGATCTGAAGATCTATTTCTTTCAGTCGTAATTCATGGGCCATCCTCTGCTCCTCCTTCTCCTTCTCCAGCCTTGCTAAGTCCCATGTGAGCTGTCTTTTCTCCCTCCGGTCTGTTAACTCCACTTCAGACAAGCCACCGCTAGAGGCACTGCTGCCCTTCCTGGAAATGGTTCTGGGCCCCGCTGACAGGTTCCCCACCTCAGGTTGGTACATCTCAGCCCCCTCGGTATCAGGCTCTCTATCCCTGTCCTCCTCCTCAGCCTTGCTTTCTCGGCGTGCCTCCCCCCAAGCCCTTAAGCTGGTTTGGAGTGCACCCTTCTTTGCTCCTGGGGGACAGTACACCCCCTCCCGCTGGCAAAACTCCCTGAGTTGGGCCACAGTGTACGTTTCTCGATTTTCTAGTACAAACTCCATCTCGCCCACTCAGGTTAGAGGACAGGTTTTGTGCAGTAACTATGCAGGGGGGTACCTTTAATAATACCTCCTCCCACCACCAGAGTAAATTTGGAAAAAACAAAAACCCACAATTAGGAAGGCCGCTTTGAGAAAACTCCCGGTGTAGGCCTATGGACTACCCACAGTTATTGTTGAGTATACGTAGGCACAGCTCGATCCCACCACTGAACACCAATTTATGTTAGAAAACCACACTCCCACTCTGAAAGGGTGGTGGTGGTCTTCCGGACACACTGTGGTAGCTTGGCTCGAGTGGTCAGGAATCAGGCTCCGTGCTAAGCATACGACATACCCAAACAATAACCATGCGTGCATCCGTTCCAAAAACGACTCTACACCGTAAAAATTATGAAAATATCTTTCTTTATCTTCTTTTTCTCTTAGTTGCTGATTGGATAAAATAAATAACAATCACAATATACAAACTTTTTAGATAGTGCAGGTCAAATAAATACTGGCTTAATGATTCAATAAATAGGGGTGATCATAAATACTGAAGGCATAAATAAAGGTGCAATACATACAGGCAATTAAATATTCTGAGGCAATAAATACTGTAAACCAATAAATATTGTGCATCAATAAATACTGTGGACCAATAAATACAGTGAAGCAATAAATAGGTTAAATACAATAAATACAGTGCCCCTAATAAATACTTAAAAGCTGACAGTGACACTCATAGAATCAGATCACTTTTGAATTCCTAAGGGCTGATTTGGCCCAGGCACAGCTTGTGGGGATGTGGAAGGCTTGGGGGTGTCTACTCCCTGGCTTGGACAAGGCTGAGGCCTAAACTGAGGTAGATCAAGGGGGGGAATACCAGAGACCTGGCTCTCTCCCTCCACACAACTTCTCTAGATTAGTCCCAGCTCACCCCTGGCACAGTCAGGTTGGTTCCAGCACCTCCCTAGCCCCTTAGAGCAGTCTCTCAGGTCTCCACAGGGCCTTAGGCGCCCTCTACTCCACTTACTGCCCTTTTTCTGATGCTCCGACGCCGCTGGAGTCGTGTCGACGCCGTGAGGCGGTTCCGGTTCGATGTCGGCGGCCTCGGCACAATGTCAGTTCTTGACGACGCCGGTAGGCGGTTCCGGTTTCAATGTCGGCGGCCTCGGTTCGGTCTCGACCTCCGATTCGATGGCGTCGGGCAGTCTTTACTCGATGTCGACTTCGGGCGGCTCCGGTCCGATGGCGACCTCGGATTCGATGACGTCGGCCGGCCTTGGCTCGATGTCGACTTCCGGCGGCTCCGGAGTGCGATCTCCACTCCCGACCTCCGGCACGATTCTCACAGGTTCCGGCGACTCCGGAGTGCGATCCTCACTCCCGACCTCCGGTACACCTCACCTCGGTCTCCGACGACTCCGGAGGGCGGACTTCACTCCTCCGATGACGCCGCTCACTCGACCTCGGGTGACTTCCTCCTCGACCTCTGGTACTCCTCACGACCTCTGACGGCGCCCTCTCTCGACCTCTGGCGGCTCCGGGCACGACGTCCGCTTTCCAGTCGGCGCCGCTTCTCCACCTCGGGCTCCGGGTCTCAGGCTACTCGACGTCGGACTCCAGGGAAACCAGTTTCCAGGTCAGGATCTTGCTGTTCTCTGTTTCTAAGGCCTGTTCCTGCTGTCCAGGTCCTTAGGATGGTTTTTCTTGCTTCTTCCCACACAGGGCTCCAGGCTGGGCTCAGTCAGTAGGGACTAGTATCAAGGGTGGGTTTATGGACCCCACTCCAGGCACAAGTTTCCACCCCTGCTGCCTCACTCCTTCCTCCTTCAAGTTTCTGCTGCTCAATCTTCACCAGTCAGGTGCCAACTGCCAGCTCCAACTGCCAACTCTCTGTCTTAGCTTCCCAACATTCTAAACCGCCTCCAACTGTCACAGGGTTCTGGAATGTTCTGGAAGGTGCTAGCAGGTTCCAGTGGATGCTGGTGATGTCACAGGTGGCCACCATTTTGTGCTCCAGGCCCTCAGACAGAAGTTTCAGGGGTAGCTAAAATGGCTCCCTGAATCTGCAGCAACACTAAAAAGTCTGGTGGTTCCCAAAAAGGAAAAATTCAAACAGGGTTTGAGGCAAAAGTGGGACAAAATAAATAATGATGAGGAGGGACCACCCAAAGGGCTGACAGGTCTAACACGCGTCCCCCCCAGCTGAAAGTGGGGAGAGCTACCCAACCCCTTGGGAGTTCTCATCACTAAGGCGGAAAAACCTTGAGAGACCGTCTGCATTGGCGTGGTCCACTCCAGGCCGATGTTCCACCTGAAAGTCCATTCCCTGTAGGGAAATAGACCACCTCAACAACTTGGGATTCTCCCCCTTCATTTGCATCAGCCAACGAAGGGGTCTGTGGTCGGTCTGAACCAGGAAGTGCGAGCCAAACAGGTATGGCCGCAACTTCTTCAGAGCCCATACCACTGCAAAGGCTTCACGCTCTATTGCACTCCACTTCTGTTCCCTGGGAAGTAGTCTCCGGGATAGGAAGACCACGGGTTGATCCAGACCCTCTTCGTTGAGTTGCGATAACACTGCCCCAATGCCATGTTCTGATGCATCTGTCTGGACAGTGAACTCCTTGGAAAAGTCTGGGGCCCTTAAGACCGGGGCCTCGCACATGGCTTTCTTCAATCTCTCAAAGGCTTGCTGACAAGCCTCCGTCCAGACTACCCGTCGAGGTTGTTTCTTGGACGTGAGCTCCGTGAGGGGGACTACGATGGTACCGTACCCCTTCACGAAGCGGCGGTAGTATCCCGTGAGGCCCAAAAATGCTCGGACCTCAGTCTGTGTCTTGGGGGGTTCCCAGGCCATGATGGCCTCGATCTTCGCCTGGAGGGGTTGCACCGCTCCCCTACCCACCAAGTGTCCAAGGTACACTACCGACCCCTGCCCGATCTGGCACTTGCTGGCCTTGATCGTCAATCCAGCTTGTCTCAGGGCCTGGAGAACAGCTTGCAGGTGACGCAAGTGATCCTCCCAGCTGTTACTGAAGACGGCTATGTCATCCAGATAAGCAGCAGAGAAACTCTCCATTCCGGTGAGGATCTGGTTTACCAGGCGCTGAAACGTGGCAGGTGCGTTCTTGAGCCCAAAGGGCATCACACAGAACTGGTAGTGGCCATTGGGCGTGGAGAAGGCTGACCTTTCCCTTGCTCCATCAGTCAAAGAGATCTGCCAGTACCCAGAAGTAAGGTCAAAGGTACTTAGATATTGGGCAGCTCCCAGCCGGTCAATCAATTCATCCGCCCTAGGGATCGGATGAGCATCAGTTTTGGTCACTGAATTCAGTCCCCGGTAGTCCACACAGAACCTCAGTTCTGGTTGGGCACCCGGTGGTGCAGCTTTTGGTACTAACACCACCGGACTGGACCAGGGGCTGCTAGAAGGTTCGATCACTCCTAGCTCCAGCATCTTAGTGACTTCACTATGAATGCTGGCCTTCACCTTGTCTGACATCCGGTAGATCTTGGACTTCACAGGTGGGCTGTCTCCTGTGTCCACGTCATGGACGCACAGGTGAGTCCTACCCGGGACAAGGGAGAACAACGAAGAGTACTGCCCCAGGACCTGGCGACAGTCCTCCTGCTGTTCAGGAGTTAGAGATGGGGAGAGAATCACTCCCTCCACCGACCCATCCTTCTCTTGAGACGCAAACAGATCAGGGAGAGGCTCGCTTTCCACGTCCTCTCCTCCGTCAGTCACCATCATCAAGATGACTTCGGGCCTCTCGTGGTGGGGTTTGAGGCGGTTGGCATGCAGCACCCGCAGGGGCTGACGAGGGGTCTTCAGGTCCACCAAGTAGGTAGCCTTACCCTTCTTCTCCAACACCTCAAAGGGTCCTGACCAGCGATCCTGGAGGGCACTAAGCTCTCCCGGTTCGATCACCCACACCTTCTGGCCAGGCTCCAACTCCACCGGGTGAGCATTGTGGTCATACCACGCCTTCATCACTGCTTGGCTGGCTTCCAAGTTGTCAGAAGCTTGCTTCCACAACTTAGCCATTTGGCTCCGGAAGGCCAGCATGTAGCTCACCACATCCTGGGGAAGCTTTCTGGGAGTTCTTTCCCATCCGTCTCTCACCAGGTTGAGAGGTCCACGTACAGGGTGCCCATACAGAAGCTCGAAGGGGCTGAAGCCCACTCCCTTCTGTGGCACTTCCCTGTAAGAAAAGAGTAAACAGGGTAGGAGGACGTCCCATTTCCTCCGCAGGCTTTCAGGCAGACTTCTGATCATGCCCTTCAAGGTTTTGTTAAACCTCTCCACCAGACCATTGGTCTGGGGGTGGTAAGGAGTTGTGAACCGGTAGGTCACTCCACACTCCTTCCACATCGCCCGCATGTACGCTGACATGAAGTTGGTCCCCCTGTCGGACACAACTTCCTTGGGAAAACCCACTCGGGTAAAGATTCCCATCAGGGCCCTAGCCACAACAGGTGCTGTTATGGTCCTCAGAGGTATTGCCTCTGGGTACCGTGTGGCATGATCCACCAGAACCAGGATAAACCTGTGACCAGCTGTAGTCGGTGGATCTAACAGACCCACAATGTCGATGCCCACCCTTTCAAAGGGGGTGCTAACGACAGGAAGTGGTTCCAGGGGAGCTTTCAGCTTCACCCCTGTTTTCCCACTGGCTTGGCAAGACACACATGTCCGGCAGTAGGTATCGGACGACACTTTCATCTGAGGCCAATAAAAGTGTGGGACAAGACGGGCGAAGGTCTTGTCTTGCCCCAGGTGTCCTGCCAATGGTATCTCGTGAGCCAACTCCAGAAGGAAGGCTCGATAACGTTGAGGGACTACCAAGGCTCGTGACGATCCATGTAGGGGTGCCTTGGGTTCACTGTAGAGGAGGCCATCCTCCCAGTAAACACTGTAGTTCCCTTCAACGTTCCCTGCTGCCTGGGCTTCGGCCTGTCGCCTCAGCCCCTCAAGGGTAGGGCACTCCCTCTGGCCCTGGCAGAATTCCTCCCTGGACGGGCCTCCCTCCACGTGCCACTCGGCCGGGATGGGTAGGTCCTCCAGGTTGGTAACGTCCCCCACCGCAGACTCCTGGTCCACCACCTCCGGTGGCCTATCCGTCCTACGGGGTGGGGACGCCGAGGCAGGCTCCTCCTGTCCTCGGTTCTTCCCTTGACTGGCAGCTGGCTGGGCCTTTGTTCCAGGCTCCAGCCGAAATGAACTCCCTCTTCGGGTAGTCGCGGACCTTGTGCTAACACAGGCCCAATCAGGTGTACCCAGCATCGCGGTGTGAGTCCGGTATTCCACCTCCTTCCAAGCGTTGTGCTCCATATCATTCCCCAGCAGACAATCGACTGGCACGGCAGGGCTTACGGCAACTCGAAGTGAACCTGCAACCCCCCCCCATTCAAAGGGAACCTCGGCCACTGGATAGTGGCCTGTTCTGCCGTCAGCCATCGCGGCTGGGTGGAGTACATCGGGAATTACCTGCTCTGGAGACACCAGTTGGCTACGCACCATAGTCATACTGGCTCCTGTGTCTCTCAGAGCCTCCCCCCTTTGGCCGTTGATGGTGACCCACTGCCCATACTTTGCGGTATTTGCGGGCACCTGGATCTTAGGAACCATCTCCCGTTCTCCCAGGGACACTAAAGTGACACCCGCCCACTCCCTTCCCTTAGTTAAGGGCATCTCCTCCCCGAGCACTACACTAGCTACTCCGGGGGTCTTTCCTCCAGTGGGAGGGGGTGGTCATTTCAGGCACTTCGGATCTCCTTTATAGTGTCCAACGCCACCGCACTCGTAGCAATGGACAACCCTTGGCTGCTGACTCTGGCCAGGATTAGGGTTTCTGGGTGGGTTAGCCCTAGGGGTGAATCCTGTTCCCTTTCCTTGGAAGTTATTTTGGGGGCCTTTGGAGAACTCCTTTTTCTTTTCCCCTCCCTCTTTCTTCTGGGGGGCGCCCTGTCCGGCCTTTTGAGTATCCCCTCCAGTCCCCCTTGTGGACACCCGGGTACTAGCCCAAATGTCCGCCTCCTCAGCAAGCTTCCGGGGACTGGTCAGCTTGCTATCCACCAGGTGTTGCCGCAGTTCAGGGAAACATTTCTCGAGCAGGTGTTCCTTCAGTACTAGGTCAAACAACCCCTCGTAGTTCCTCACTTCACTGCCCTGAATCCAACCTTCCAGTGCCTTCTTTGCATAGTCCAGGAAGTCCACCCAATTCTGTGTGCCCAGTTTGTGACTACCCCTGAACTTCTGTCTGTACTTTTCAGGTGTTAGTCCAAACTTTCTGATGAGCGCCAGTTTCATGGTGGGGTAGTGGGTCTGCTCATCCTCCTCGAGGGCCAATAAAGCATCCCAACCAGCTGGAGGCATGTACTTGTACAATCCCCCTCCCCAGTACTTCTCTGGAACCCCATGGGCCCTCAACGAGACCTCATAGGCCGCTAGCCACTTGGCGATATCGTCGCCCACTCCATAGCTAGCTACTATGTCCTTTGGCAGGTATGGTTTAGGTTCCCTGGTGATCTCTTGGGTTTGGCTGCCACCATTAGGAACAGGTTGTGCCCCGATTCTCAGGATCTGAAGATCTATTTCTTTCAGTCGTAATTCATGGGCCATCCTCTGCTCCTCCTTCTCCTTCTCCAGCCTTGCTAAGTCCCATGTGAGCTGTCTTTTCTCCCTCCGGTCTGTTAACTCCACTTCAGACAAGCCACCGCTAGAGGCACTGCTGCCCTTCCTGGAAATGGTTCTGGGCCCCGCTGACAGGTTCCCCACCTCAGGTTGGTACATCTCAGCCCCCTCGGTGTCAGGCTCTCTATCCCTGTCCTCCTCCTCAGCCTTGCTTTCTCGGCGTGCCTCCCCCCAAGCCCTTAAGCTGGTTTGGAGTGCACCCTTCTTTGCTCCTGGGGGACAGTACACCCCCTCCCGCTGGCAAAACTCCCTGAGTTGGGCCACAGTGTACGTTTCTAGATTTTCTAGTACAAATTCCATCTCGCCCACTCAGGTTAGAGGACAGGTTTTGTGCAGTAACTATGCAGGGGGGTACCTTTAATAATACCTCCTCCCACCACCAGAGTAAATTTGGAAAAAACAAAAACCCACAATTAGGAAGGCCGCTCTGAGAAAACTCCCGGTGTAGGCCTATGGACTACCCACAGTTATTGTTGAGTATACGTAGGCACAGCTCTATCCCACCACTGAACACCAATTATGTTAGAAAACCACACTCCCACTCTGAAAGGGTGGTGGTGGTCTTCCGGACACACTGTGGTAGCTTGGCTCGAGTGGTCAGGAATCAGGCTCCGTGCTAAGCATACGACATACCCAAACAATAACCATGCGTGCATCCGTTCCAAAAACGACTCTACACCGTAAAAATTATGAAAATATCTTTCTTTATCTTCTTTTTCTCTTAGTTGCTGATTGGATAAAATAAATAACAATCACAATATACAAACTTTTTAGATAGTGCAGGTCAAACAAATACTGGCTTAAAGATTCAATAAATAGGGGTGATCATAAATACTGAAGGCATAAATAAAGGTGCAATACATACAGGCAATTAAATATTCTGAGGCAATAAATACTGTAAACCAATAAATATTGTGCATCAATAAATACTGTGGACCAATAAATACAGTGAAGCAATAAATAGGTTAAATACAATAAATACAGTGCCCCTAATAAATACTTAAAAGCTGACAGTGACACTCATAGAATCAGATCACTTTTGAATTCCTAAGGGCTGATTTGGCCCAGGCACAGCTTGTGGGGATGTGGAAGGCTTGGGGGTGTCTACTCCCTGGCTTGGACAAGGCTGAGGCCTAAACTGAGGTAGATCAAGGGGGGGAATACCAGAGACCTGGCTCTCTCCCTCCACACAACTTCTCTAGATTAGTCCCAGCTCACCCCTGGCACAGTCAGGTTGGTTCCAGCACCTCCCTAGCCCCTTAGAGCAGTCTCTCAGGTCTCCACAGGGCCTTAGGCGCCCTCTACTCCACTTACTGCCCTTTTTCTGATGCTCCGACGCCGCTGGAGTCGTGTCGACGCCGTGAGGCGGTTCCGGTTCGATGTCGGCGGCCTCGGCACAATGTCAGTTCTTGACGACGCCGGTAGGCGGTTCCGGTTTCGATGTCGGCGGCCTCGGTTCGGTCTCGACCTCCGATTCGATGGCGTCGGGCAGTCTTTACTCGATGTCGACTTCGGGCGGCTCCGGTCCGATGGCGACCTCGGATTCGATGACGTCGGCCGGCCTTGGCTCGATGTCGACCTCCGGCGGCTCCGGAGTGCGATCTCCACTCCCGACCTCCGGTGCTCCTCTCCTTAGGTTTCCGGCGACTCCGGAGTGCGACCTCCACTCCCGACCTCCGGCACGATTCTCACAGGTTCCGGCGACTCCGGAGTGCGATCCTCACTCCCGACCTCCGGTACACCTCACCTCGGTCTCCGACGACTCCGGAGGGCGGACTTCACTCCTCCGATGACGCCGCTCACTCGACCTCGGGTGACTTCCTCCTCGACCTCTGGTACTCCTCACGACCTCTGACGGCGCCCTCTCTCGACCTCTGGCGGCTCCGGGCACGACGTCCGCTTTCCAGTCGGCGCCGCTTCTCCACCTCGGGCTCCGGGTCTCAGGCTACTCGACGTCGGACTCCAGGGAAACCAGTTTCCAGGTCAGGATCTTGCTGTTCTCTGTTTCTAAGGCCTGTTTCTGCTGTCCAGGTCCTTAGGATGGTTTTTCTTGCTTCTTCCCACACAGGGCTCCAGGCTGGGCTCAGTCAGTAGGGACTAGTATCAAGGGTGGGTTTATGGACCCCACTCCAGGCACAAGTTTCCACCCCTGCTGCCTCACTCCTTCCTCCTTCAAGTTTCTGCTGCTCACTCTTCACCAGTCAGGTGCCAACTGCCAGCTCCAACTGCCAACTCTCTGTCTTAGCTTCCCAACATTCTAAACCGCCTCCAACTGTCACAGGGTTCTGGAATGTTCTGGAAGGTGCTAGCAGGTTCCAGTGGATGCTGGTGATGTCACAGGTGGCCACCATTTTGTGCTCCAGGCCCTCAGACAGAAGTTTCAGGGGTAGCTAAAATGGCTCCCTGAATCTGCAGCAACACTAAAAAGTCTGGTGGTTCCCAAAAAGGAAAAATTCAAACAGGGTTTGAGGCAAAAGTGGGACAAAATAAATAATGATGAGGAGGGACCACCCAAAGGGCTGACAGGTCTAACACACACTATTATGCAATAGTACTCTACTTATTTCTCCTAAACATAAAGCAGCAGTTTTCACATAATACAGCCTCCTACCTAAAGTGTTTGCATTGTTGAGTGGTACAACTTGTTGAGTGGTATAACTTATTTTGTATTTTAAACCGCCTTGGAACGATACGTAGGAATTTTCTTAATATATCAATGGATTGCTGTCTAATACTAGAAACATTACTACTATTCCATTTGTATACAGTACCCTGACTATGCCTTCCATGTACCTCTTCTGCAATAACTTCTTCTACATTTCTAGCTACCATCACATTTTTTGCTATAGGACTACTATTCTTCATTTCACAACATCGTCCTCTTTAATCAACAGCATGAGCGAATTTTTTCTCCTGGAGATAGCTTTCTTCATTAAAGAAAGCCTTTGTACAAGAAGTATGTATCTATTGTTCACTAAAAACTGTTCAACGGTTACTTCTATTTACTAATCTTTTCTTCTGTTTTTGTCTCCTCATGCAAAACACTATTTTGCCAAGAGTCTTCATTCTATTTAGAATCAAAATGAAAAGATTCTTCTTCAAAGCAAAGGCCTTATCAACCACTCTCACTCTCTCAACTTGTTCTTTCTGTTTCACTGCATCTATCCTTCTTCTACACTTTTTTAAATGTAACACATGGGTGCCGATTCCGATCCGTTAAAAATAATTTGTGTACGACCCGTATCCGTATTTTTTTACGTACGAGTCGTACAAGTACCGTACAAACTGCCAAGTACGATTCGTCCGTGAAAAATAACTACGAATAGCGTCGGGAAAAGTCTACGAGAGTGCGTCGGAAAGTTTTCACGTCCGAATATCGTCGGGAAAAGTGTACGAGAGTGAGCCGGACATTTTTACGTTGAAATCGTAAAACACAAGACGGAGCGCGCAAGTACGATCCCGACCGTCCGTCCGAATACACAATCGCATGTAAAAAGGCCCGTACGGAGCCAACGCAGTAGCACACATGTACACGGGTAAACTCATGCCCGTGTACGAGCCGTACAGCCCCCCCACCCCCATATATGTCAGCACCGTACACCACCCTGTCGCACTGTACCCCAGCCCCGCAACTGTATGTGCCGTACCCCACCATGTACGTGCCGTACCCCCCATGTACGCGCCTTACCCCCCCTGTCCGCACTGTACCCCAGCCCTGCACCTCTACGTGCCGTACCCCCCCATGTACGCGCCATACCCCCCTGTAGGCGCATCACCCCCGCATGTACGCGCCATACCTCCGCATGTATGTGCCGTACCCCAGGTCCGCACGTGTACGCACCGTACCCCCACTGCATGTACGCGCCTTACCCCCCCCGCATGTACGCGCCATACCTCCGCATGTACGCGCCGTACCCCAGGGCCGCATGTGTACGCACCATACCCCCACCGCATGTACGCGCCTTACCCCCGTGTACGCGCCGTACCTCCGCATGTACGTGCCGTACCCCAGGGCCGCACCTGTATGCACCGTACCCCCACCGCATGTACACGCCCTCGCCCCCCCATGTACGCGCCCCCATGTACGTGCCTTCCCCCATGTATGTGCCGTACCTCCGCATGTACGCGCCGTACCCCAGGGCCGCACGTGTACGCACCGAACCCCCACCGCATGTATGCGCCGCACTCCAACACCGTACCCCAGCACCCTCACTCAGCATCGCGTATGTACGGATCGTACCTACGCGAAAATGATTCTTACAGAACCAGGACACTGTAAAACAGCACAAGGAGGGTCAATTCGACTCGCACAACACCACAAAACACGTCTACATGACAAAATACATCTCAATGACTGACCTGGCACATCCAAACAGGCAAACAGAGGCCCCAAATCACAACCACCACTTATAACACACCCACCAAAATTCAAACACAGCCACACCCAAAAATGGACCAATAAAAAGGGCCCACACACACAACCCATGAGCCTTTGCAACAGACCCACTGCTGCAAGACCCCACTGAGAAACAACTCCACATAGAAAATACTCCACATCACTCATACCTCCACTACACCTTCACTCACACACCTTCACACAACCTCCTCCACAAACATCCCCCTCTTCACATTCACACACACACCGTCACATTCACACCCACACACACACAACCATCCACACCCACACCCCACACCATGCCCACAGACAAGAATCCAAAGTTCACAACAGCAGAGCTGGACCTCCTTGTCAACGAAGTCATCAGAGTCGAGCCACAGCTGTTTGGAACATTGGTCAGACAGACCAGCATAGCTGAAAAATCTGCCATGTGGCAGAGGATTGTCGATAAGGTGAATGCTGTTGCGCCCATCCGAAGGACCAGGCATGAATGCCAAGCCAGGTGGTACGATCTGCGCAGGGCGGTCAAGAGGAAAATGAATGAAGAATATGCCCAGACTAACATCACTGGAGGTGGGCCGCCCCGCAGACCCATACACTACCATCCCTGGGAGGAGAAGGTGATGACCCTGCTACCGCCGGTGGGAGTACACGGAGTCGAAGGAGTCGCAGAGCCTGGTGAGTACACAAACAACTTATGTAACATGGGGCAATGGGGTCCACACCACATATACACCAAATGCACGCAACTTCCCCCAAGCACTCACCGCAAACAACCACACTCAAAAACCACGCTCATGCCACTAACGTCTCCATGCACCCTTCACAAATCAAGGCAAGGCCATGTCCAAGCCTACAACAACCACAAACACAAGACTGGATGTCCGGGAAGCTGGAAGTGTGGGCCCCACACAACACATTGTGAAAATGAGACGCAGACACCAGTGCCCTCAGCCCATATGGCATAGGTACATAACCATGCACAATGCACAGGGACTGGCAAAGTACTGACAAGGTAGATGACACTTGGCCCTGCTGTATGCAGCACAAGGCCCTCCTGGGACCACTCTACACTCAAACACCAACTCCACAAGCACAGGTATCTAGCACAGGAACTCACACTCACTGTCATGCCAGCATGCACCATGAGGGGACAGACACATCACCTGGGAGACCCAATGACAACTCACACTACACACAACAGCAGGCCCGGTCACAACCCCCCCCAACACAAGCACACACACCCGGGGCAGACAACGGATTTACACACTCCCACAATGGACATGTCACACAACAAGACCGATCCAGAGCCAAATAAGCATCAGAGCAAACAATCTACAGGTCAAACACTCAGGAGAACATCCCAATCTGTCCCCCGCAACATACCCATCCCCAAGTGGACATTGAGAGGAATGCTAGGCACATCCAACTACCTGGAGGAAATGTGTCAACTTGAATATGTATGAAACATAGATGTCGCATGAAACACCATTAACATTGTCTCTCTCTCACACACAGGGCAACGTTGTCAATCTCCCCCCAACACTGGGGGGGAAGAATCACAGTCCCAGGCACCGCGTGAAGACGATCTCACCGGCAGCGACGACTCTCACCACTCCGTGGATGACCCCGACCAACCTGGACCCTCTGCTGCCCAAGCCCCTGCAGCACCTGCGTCAGGTACAGCTGGCCAACCACCACCCCCATTCCTGCCACATCCCAGGACACACCCAGGAGCCCTGCTCACACTGAACAACAGAGCCAGTCTGCCCAGGAGGGACAAGGTTCTCCGGGAACCCAGGAGGAGGCAGGCAACCCTGCAAATGCCATCCCTCAGGGGTCCCGTAGACCCGATGTGCCCACAAAGGCAGGCCAGGCTCAAGTGGGCAGGGGTGGTGGGAGTGAAGGCAGGCGGAGGCGTGAACCTGACCAGCCAGCTCAGGACACCGGTATGTCACACGTACGCAACATCCTGGAATCATACCAGCATGACACCAGAGGCATCAACCAGGTCGTGTCAAGACACTCCGAGATGCAGGGGACCCTCGATGACATTAAGAACCTGCAGGTCGAGTATCATGCCAGTCATCAACAACACCAAGGACGGATGGAGGCAAGACTGGCTGAGCTCCTGGCAGTGCACAGGGACGTGAGCCAATCACTCCGTCAGATCGCCCAAAGCCTGGCAAACCCTCCCTGTGCCACCAGGCGTAGACCAGCACCAGACACAGGGAGGGAGGAGGAGGAGGATTCATCTGACGGAGCGTCCCCAGCATCGTCAAGGCCTGCATTAGAGGGTCCCCAGAGGAAGGTGGGTCGTCCACGGAAAAGACCGTGAGAGTCAGCGGACCATCCCCATCTCCCAGGTCACCTGGCCTGGCACCTGGCCCTCTGGCGCAACAGCAGCACCTCATCCAATGACATTCTCTGCCACATGGACTTGCTGGTCACAGTCTGACCAATGATGACCAACACTGTGGTCTGGACTCTGATGACTTCCAATGCCAAGGATACCATCTCCCCCTGTGAACTTTGGATTCTATTCCCCCGGTACAGCACCTAATTGCATCTACCAAACCACTTACCCCACCGTAAATAAATATTTCACTTTGGACATGAGACGTTCCTGTCATTTTGCATTATTCAACGACATATGTGTGTGGTAAATGTCAAACTATGCCTGAGTGTTGAACCAACTCCAGCCATCCATACCCTGGGATCAGAGTCTGGTACAGGACACACATGGGTCACAAGGTATCATTCAATGTAGGCATGGAGCACAACACTCACCTGTGATGGCCTCTGGCTGCTGAGGTGCGGCTTGCTAAACTGTGCGGAGAGACCTATTTGGGAGATCATCATCAAGGCGTAGAGGTCATGGCTCATGTGGAGGTTCCCGGGGAGGGAGTCCCAGGTATGTGTGGCCAGGTGGGAGAACAATGTCCTGTATGCTGGAGTACGGTGGATGTGAAGAACGGTGGCCAGGGCAAGGTTGGATGCACGGAGATGGCCCAACGGGATCTAGGATGACAGACTTACAAGGTTGGTTGGGGTCGGGGTTGTGGACTGCCTCCTGAGTGTGGGTGGGGAGTGTGGCGGTCACCCTACAGCAGACTGTGATCCATTGCAGCTATCCATGGTGGACGGTGAGGTGGCTGGGGCGCAGGGTGTTGAATCTGAGGTGTGCAGATGCCCCCTGGAAGTGGACCAGTTTCCTGGGAGTTTGGATGTACTTGCTCCGTCGAGGGCAGGGCAGTATTTGACACAGATGTTGTCATGGACCTGGGGGATGGTCTGTCTTTTCTTGGAGTTGATCTATCTGTGGATCATGTGCATAATGCAGAGGGCGTTGCAGCATGAGGTACAGATGCTGTGGACTAGCATGGCATATGTGAGCAAGCCAAACATGATGCACACCATCTAGTGTGTGGGGCCAGTGGGTGCTTGTGCAGGGCTCTTGCGGGTGGGACACAGGCACTTGACCCAGCTGGAAGGGGACAATCCTCAGATGTTCACCTCAGTCCTGTACAAGTCCAGCCTCAGGTGGCTCGTGTGCAGCCATTCATCAATAGATCTCATGCATACTTGAATGATGGAACTGCCAATGTCTGTGTCTTTGTTGAGGGTGAGGAGCACCTGGCTGTCAATGGCATACGAACTGATGATGAGGTGCTGTGCGCATGTGATGGTGGAGAGGGGGGTCCTGGACAATCTGTAGATTGACATGCTGAGAGATGATACCTGTGCCATGTCCCAGATGATGACACCATACTACATGCTGAAGCCTTGAGTCCCACTCCCATGCCCTTGCTGGGCTACAGAGCCGGTGGGGAGTATTAGGGACGTGACCTGGTTGGTGTGACAGGGCCTGGAAGGCGGGGCAGTGCAGTGTAGGCAGTTGGAGTTGCACACTCAGCATGCAAAGGTGTTGTGTGTGTGCCCAGGGTATGTCGACAGCAGGCGTTAGATGTGCGGATGGACATAGCTCGGAGTGTGGCTGATACATCAGACTGTAGTGTGATGTGGGTAATGCAAGGACAGGATGGTGGTGCAATGTGCACCTTGCATGTGCTGATGGTCCAGCCTTTGGCACCGCATGGCGGCAACAGTGGCATAGATAAGCTGAGGACAGCAAAATGAATGGGTGGAGGGAGGAAGTAAGGAGCATCCTGGAGGCGTGTGTGTTGCCAAATCTGGATACTCTGTTGTCCCTTGCTGCAGGGGCCGCAGCAGCAGGCGGCATCTCCTTGCAAAATGACAGAATTTGCACACATAGACTAGGATGTCAGAAGGACAACTGCAACAGGCGCGTGTGTAAAGTAAGGAGTGTCCAGTGTCACATGGCACACCCAGAGACAATGCATGCACAATCACCAAAGAAGCATGACACCGGATCAGAAAACTGAAGGCCGACCTGCGCACAGGAGACACACCCTCAGCAGCTGTTGATGGCCCATTGTGTGGACCAACATGCCAAAAACATACACGACCATGTACTTCATGCCCAATAGGGAGCCTAACCCATGAGCAACTGCATGCATGTTGCTAAACTACACATGGACTCCTATGCAAAATCTTCCACAACTATGCCAGATATGCCGCATGCTGCATTGACAGAGATGAGGCACCTTGGAGTGTGACGAACACCTTTATTACTCAGCCTCACACTAAGGGAAATGCATCAATTGGAACAGACTCACAGGTCATTTGGCTGACCATGTGTGACCTACACTGGACACCACCTTCAACACACAGATGTGTAAATCCTACTGAGCTGGCACACAAGTGAAGGGGTTGAGCCTAACACCCCTTGCTGCACACGGAGAGTCTACAATTCCCCATTGAGCCTCATATGGGTATGTCCCACACAATGTCCACCATTAGCATCCCGTATGTTCCTTGGAGACGTTATACACACATTGATGCCTTCATCAGAATCCACACACCATTACAGATGACTGTCAGGAAGGGTGACCATCAATTCATGGGAGCCATGCAACACGTCATGTGGCCCATGGTGAGTCGACATGTATGCATGGTAACACAACATGCACAGGAGCAGTCCCCACATATCACAAACACGTACCACCCACAAAATGCCTTGCTGCACTCCTTACCCCAAATGACTTTTCACCATATCTGTGCATGTAACTCTGATCCAGCACACGTTGCAATACTCATGAGGAATAGCAGGAGGGCAATGATGACATGAGCAGACAACAGCCACAAGAACCTGGGGAGGACAGACACACAACAATTCAGCGAAGAGCTAGTAATCCGCAGACATGTACATGTACTCTACAGGAATGATGTTCTCACCATGCCCTTAACAACTTTAGTGTCCCAGCTAATATGTGTGGAATGACATCATCACTTGAATGACACATCAGAACACACCTCCAAGTCACTTAGCACACAGTCAGCTCGACACACACATTGCAATTCATGCCACACAAGGCTCAAATCGTGCACACTCAGTCACAGGGACACACCATCATGAGAAGAAGTTGCGGATAAGCTGACTCCGGATGTCCTCATCCTCATCCTCATCCTCACTTGCCCCGTGCCTGAGCCCTTCATCCTCCACGGGTGGATGATCCTGCTCATCCGGATCAAGGATGAGTGGCACGGCCTTCTCCACTGCCATGTTGTGCAGCATGCAGCACACAATGAAGATTTTGCAGACCTTCACCGGGGCATATGGGAGGGCGCCGCCGGTCTTGTGGAGGCACCGGAATCTGCTCTTCAGGAGTCCAAATGTCCTCTCAATCACGCGCCTCGTCTGCCCATGGGTGTCGTTGTACCAGTGTTCTGCGGCTGTTCTGGGGTTGCGGAGAGGCGTCATCAGCCATGGCATGTTAGGATAGCCAGAGTCCCCTACATGGAAACATCATGTGAAGAAGTGGGTCAGGAGATGCCGTAAGATACAAAGATAGCGCTGAACACAGGACTAACAGAGAATACCCACCAACAAGACATGCTCGTTCCGCGTGCAGCTGCAGCATCATTTCTGGCACCCTGCTACGCCTCATGATGTATGCATCGTGTGCGGACCCTGAAAAACGTGCACAGACATGGGAAATCAGCACGTTAGCAAGACACACCACAAGGGCTTTAATGGAGTGGTAATGTTTTCTGTTTCTATAGGCTACCTCCTGTGCCTGTGGTGGTACCAAAGCCACATGTGTCCCATCAATGGCCCCAATTACATGAGGCATCCCTCCCAGGGCATAGAACTCACCCTTGACACCTGTCAACTGCTCACGAGTGGGAAAATGGATGAATTCATCCAGGTGCACCAACATGGCTTCTATAACATCATGCAGGACACGGCTGGACATTGTCTGGGACATGCCACCAACATCAGCTTTGGTCAATTGAAACGTGCAAGTGGCAAAAAAATGTAGGGCTGCCATCACCTTCACCTTGGGGGTTCAGAGCTGTAGGATACCTGTGTTGTGGTTGGAGGTGTGGTGCAAGCCGGCGGGTCAAGTCCTCTATCAACTCTTGCGAGAAGCGGTATCTGCGTATGCAGTCATGTTCACGCATGGCATCCAGGTCTGGCATTCGTCTGGGGAGAGGCGGTGCCCTGCAGAGATTTGGAAAGAATAACGAAGAGTGAGTACATTACCACACCAATGTCACTGAGGTGAGCACATGTTCAACAGCTAATACACATCTGCTTAATACAGAGTCTGTGCTGTGCAATACATCCAGGACACGTGGGCCAGCCAGGTGATACTCCTACGAAGAGCCAGCCACAATAGTTGCATGGCAATGTTGACGTGACATGCCATGAAATAGCTGTTGGACAGTGTAAGTGACAAGCCAGACACATTACATGAGTGACAGACATCCACATATCAGCATTTGAAGAATGTCATCTCATACAGACAGCTGGCGGGAGTCTAGACGCACAGGTCACATGTTATCTGGAAATGGACAGATGACACACATTTCCATTAAGGGGTCCATGTCACAAACTGATGTCACAGACATTGAGACAACGCAGATATTGCCTCATGTCAGGAAGTCATCTTCGAACCATCATGACACATGTAACATATGAGTCCACATGTGGCATGGTGTGTGTATATGTGTGTCATGCACATATGCACACAGACACATGTTGGATGCTGCAACAGCAGATGGAGTTGACGGAATACCAACGGAAAGCTCATGGGAACACATGACACACACATGACATAGTCACATCGTGGCACACTGGGAGTCACATGAGAGGTGTAATTATCCGTGTACCTGCCATCAGGGGACAGTTGCGGGTGTTGCTGACTGCGCCATACCAGTGATGCAGTGCTTGACACGTGTGTCGCACATGCACACATGTGCAAAGTGTGAAGGGGAAGTGTGCCACGTAGTGCCTAATCACACATGACATGTGTAAACAGCTCATCACACATCTATTGTGCCACAACATGAGGAGACATGTGCCACATCACTGCCTGACACACCTAGGCCCTGCACATGAAGGACTGCACTGACAATGACTTGATGTACAGCCTTGTGCGAGTCTGACACCTCCATTCCTTTCGTGTGCGCCTCCTATCACCAGTGTAAGCAGTGAAACGCAGTACACACGCTCTGAGGGCATGTGTAGGGCCCGTATTCACGCAAGTACGGGCCGTACACGTGTGAGTACATGCCTATCACTATAGTTGGGGGTACCGTAGGGCCTAGTGATACGGCACGTACTCACGTGTGTATGGCCCGTACACGCGTGAGTACGTGCCGTATCACTAGGCCCTACGGTATCCCAACGATAGTGATAGGCACGTACTCACGCGTGTACGGCCCGTACACGCGTGAGTATGTGCCGTATCACTAGGCCCTACGGTACCCCCAACTATAGTGATAGGCACGTACTCACGCATGTACGGCCCGTACACGTGTGAGTACGTACCGTATCACTAGGCCCTACGGTACCCCCAACTATAGTGATAGGCACGTACTCACGCATGTACGGCCCGTACACAGGTGAGTACATGCCCATCACTAGGCCCTACGGTACCCCTAACTATAGTGATAGGCACGTACTCACGCGTGTACGGGCCGTACACGCGTGAGTACGTGCCTATTTCTAGGCCCTACGGTACTCCCAACGATAGTGATAGGCACGTACTCACGCGTGTACGGGCCGTACACGCGTGAGTACGTGCCTATCACTATAGTTGGGGGTACCGTAGGGCCTAGTGATACAGCACGTACTCACGCGTGTACGGCCCGTACACGCGTGAGTACGTGCCGTATCACTAGGCCCTACGGTACCCCAACGATAGAGATAGGCACGTACTCACGCGTGTACGGCCCGTACACGCGTGAGTACGTACCGTATCACTAGGCCCTACGGTACCCCCAACTGTAGTGATAGGCACGTACTCACGCATGTACGGCCCGTACACGCGTGAGTACATGCCTATCACTAGGCCCTTCGGTACCCCCAACTATAGTGATAGTCACGTACTCACACGTGTACGGCCCGTATACGCGTGAGTACGTGCCTATCACTAGGCCCTACGGTACCCCCAATGATAGTGATAGGCACGTACTCATGCGTGTATGGGCCGTACACGCGTGAGTACGTGCCGTATCAGTAGGCCCTACGGTACCCCCAACGATAGTGATAGGCACGTACTCACGCGTGTACGGCCCGTACACGCGTGAGTACGTGCCGTATCACTAGGCCCTACGGTACCCCAACGATAGAGATAGGCACGTACTCACGCGTGTATGGCCCGTACACGCGTGAGTACGTACCGTATCACTAGGCCCTACGGTACCCCCAACTGTAGTGATAGGCACGTACTCACGCATGTACGGCCCGTACACGCGTGAGTACATGCCTATCACTAGGCCCTACGGTACCCCCAACTATAGTGATAGTCACGTACTCACACGTGTACGGCCCGTATACGCGTGAGTACGTGCCTATCACTAGGCCCTACGGTACCCCCAATGATAGTGATAGGCACGTACTCATGCGTGTACGGGCCGTACACGCGTGAGTACGTGCCGTATCAGTAGGCCCTACGGTACCCCCAACGATAGTGATAGGCACATACTCACGCGTGTACGGCCCATACACGCGTGAGTACGTGCCGTATCACTAGGCCCTACGGAACCCCCAACTATAGTGATAGGCACGTACTCACGTGTGTACGGCCCATACACGCGTGAGTACGTGCCTATAACTATAGTTGGGGGTACCGTAGGGCCTACTGATACGGCACGTACTCACGCGTGTACGGCCCGTACACGCGTGAGTACGGCCCGTATCACTGTAGTGATGGTGCCCTAGGGGTACGTGTGAAAAGCACCGTACCTGTGTGGGGATTTAAGTAAGGGTGGGCGTAGTTCGTGAAGTAGCACTTCGCGAAGCTACGCAAAGTGAAGTTCGCACTACGCGAGCTACGCGTAGCACTTCGCGAACTGCGTAGTAACATGTTCGCACTGTGCAAGATGTTGTTTTCAATGATTGCACAGTGCGGACAAGCAACCGGCACTGTGCAATCATTGAAAATGGCATCTTGCACAGTGCGAGCTGTAGTTTTCTGCTGCTCGAGTAGATTTTTACTCGAGCGGCAGCTTTCTCAACGCGAACTGGTAGTTTCTCATCGCGAGCGGTCGCGAGCATACGCGACCCCTCGCAATGAGAAACCTGGCCTCCTCGCGTTGGGAATCTCGCCGGGAGGTTTATTTTCCATGCTCGCGATCGCGAACAAGGAAAAAGTCTCGCCAGGATGTCATTTTGCTTGCTCGCGGTCGCCAACTTGACGTTGAGGACCGCGAGCAAGCAAAAAATGACCGCAGCACTACGCAACACTACGCTACGCGTGTTCGCACTGTGCTACGTGCAGTGCGCGTAGTGCGAAGTAGCGCGAACTTCGCAAACTACGCGAGCGTAGCGTAGTGCTTCGCCCAGGCCTAGATTTAAGAATTACAATGGGGACACATGAGGGACAAGTATTAGGGCCTAAATGCATGCTGGTTGTCATGGATACCGAGTTTCAAGTTCAAAATTTTACATCATGTGATCTGGAAAAATCAGTTGGCCACATTTAACATTGTTGCAAAGTGGTTGTTGACTTGACATGATGCTGCAAAATCGAAAGATGCAAAGGCTGTCACTGGTGTATGTTTAAAGGGATTGGAGGAAACTTAGGATGCAAATGAGTCTGACCAATCACTCTGTGCTCCTGTAAATGAAATAGGCCAGCAAGGCAGATGTAAGGCAGGCAGAACCAATGAGAGGGCACTTGCTTGCACAACATGTCAGTCGATACCACTGCTGCTGTATTGTCTCCCTCTGGCACCATGTCAAGGACTGTGGAGAGGGCCCAGCCTTTCACCCAGGAGGAGAACGAGGCCCTGCTGGATGTGATCCTCCCACAGTACCCCTTGCTGTTTGGTCGACCAGGGGAGCAGGTGAGTGCTGACTCCAGTACCTTTGCCTGTGCACCTTTATTGTGCCTGTCACTTCTGGTATTGTGGCCAGGTGTGACAGACATGCAATGTTGGGTGGAGTGGGTCCCAGGGGGGGGATGGCTTATGTCTCTCATGCAGGGCTTGATGTAGTTCATGTGTGCACTCCTCACTTGCATTGTGCTTACAGTGACATTCACTGCATAGTGCATGGCACATTCCGCCAGTCAAATTCTCTTGGGCATTCTTGTTCTATTGTCCTGCGGTGATTCAGTGGTCACCCCGGTGTGACAGGTGACTGCACCCACAGATGTGTGTGAGAGTTGAGTGGAGCTGTGGCGAGAGTGGTGAGAGTGGTGAGAGTGTCCAAATGATGTGTACGCCCCCTGGACATTGATGTGTGTGAATGTTTCTTGTCATGTGGATGAGTGTCTATGTGGAGTGTTGCACCACAGCTGCATGGAGGAGGCAACTGCTCAATCCATCTGATGTGTGAAGTAAGCTGTGCTGTGTGTCTGACTTGCTGAGCTAGCCCCACACCTGTGACCCCCCCCCCCGGCAAGTGGCACATATGCAGAGTGAGGTTTGCATCCGCTGTTGCCAATGGCAGGTGATTGATGTGTGCCTGTGTGTGTCTGTGTAGTCTGCTGAGGTTTCGTCAGTGGCCTGGGGCATGTGACTGCTTTGCGGTGTTGTCCATCAGCCTTGTGTTGCTTGGGATGCACAGTGTGTGCCATGAACAGGGATTGGTTCGCACCCCTGTGTACTTACTATGCCATGTAGTGCATTGGTGCGACCCCAGTGGAAAAAGTCCCTATGACTAAGGTGCTATTACTTGCCAGCATACTATGCCCTGTTCTACAAATCTAAGATGTTCAACTGTGTGTCTCTGTGACATGGTGCAGGTGTAGTGATGTTGTCCCACTTTGTCATCCACACAGGTATCCCCCTACCACAAGGGGAAGATCTGGAAGGATGCCGTCAAGGCCGTGCAATCGGCGGAGGGTCGCAGTCGGCGCCTGCCACAAGTGAGGAAGAGATGGCAGGACATCCGGTGCTGGACCCGGAGGATCGCCCGGGTCATGCTGAAGGAGGAGGCTCCTCGCAAGCATGGCGGCCACCGGCGCCTGACCCACCAGATGCGGCGTGTCCTGGCGGTGGTATTCCCTGACCTGGATAGGCGGATACAGGAGTTACAGCAGCAGGAAGGGGGTAGGTACATGTGTGTTTGTTGTGTGTCGCCAGCTTTTGTTGCTGCTCAGTCGCCTGGAGACACTGCCAGGGTATATATGTGCAGTGCATATCCTGTTCCCCCACAGTCAACCTGTGCTGTTCTTCCTCCCTTCCCCTCCTTGACATGTGTTACCTGGTCTGTGTGTTATCACTATTGCACATGGTCATCTAGGCTGCCAGTTTATCAAGGTGCACACTGCTTTCAGCATCATGTTTGGGGGTGGTCTGCCTGTTCCCTGTCCTGTACAGTCATTAGGGGGTGCATATTTCTTGCCACTGATGCTGAGTCCCAACATTGGAGTGTGAGGTTTCAAATGAACATACTTGCTGCATGCATTACCAATGTTGTGGCCTCAGACATGATGTGCATGAGTGGGATATATGCATAGTGCCGGGACGGTTGCTCCTGTAACAGTCAGCTCATTCCAGGACCATGGAGCAGTGTGCACACTACAGTCCCCTGTCACAGCCTGCCCTCCTACTCATGTGTGTCATCCAACACTGTGCACATTCACTGTGGGTTCATAATGGCTCTGCCTCTGTGGCATTGTTCTCTGGCCTAGGTAGTAGTTTTCACATGTGTGATACATTTGCCCACTGGACAGGGATACAGCAGTTTGTTTGTGCATATTCATACTGGGCTGTGCCTGTGTGGCTATTCACAACAATCTGTTGATGTTTGTTTATGACCAATATGTTTTGCCAGCCCTACAAGGTGATGTCGTGTTAATGAAGCTAGTTTTCAAGCACAGTTATTGTAACCCTGAATAAGAGCTTTCACTTTTTGATTGGTATCAGTCACATTGACTCAGGTATGGGTGGGTGTGCGCGGGAGGGGCGTACATGTTCAACCCTGATGTTTCATTGCCAGTTCTGACTTGTGTGTGATGATTCGCAGTACAGAAAGTCATCGTGCAGTGCCCCCGTGATGTTGGCCAGTGCTTGCTGTTGGTGCTTCATTGCCTGTGTCAGTTCTTGGCAATCATGTATCCTGCTTGGACATTTTTGGCACCTGTGTGTGGTTCAGATGCTACACAGTTGTGACTTTGTGTGCTGACATCTGTGGGTACATTCTGCCTTGCCATGAGGGGGAACCCACAGTACAGCTAGGCTTTTTTGCTAAACAATTGCAGGCCCATTAGCTTATGCATTGTCCTGGGTGTGGACATGTGTGCCAGATGACAGTCAGTAGGTCATATGTGTAGCCAACTGTGTGATCAGGTGAAGGATAGCCATGTGACAAATGACATTATTCAAGTTGTTACTCTGGGAAAATGTCCATTGGCACTCACTACACCTGTCAACATGTCTCAATGTTACATATGCTTGACCTTGTTGTTTGGTTGTGAAGGACAATGATGTGCCTGCATGACAGATGTCTCCCAAGGAAGTGCACAAGACACCACCTTTACACTTTCCAGGGACACGCTGGCACATTTTAAAGTAAGGCACAGTTTGAACAACACTTGTTTGGAGTTCATACATATACATGTTCCCACAGTGTGCTAGCATTTGGGTTAGTCCTTGGTTGTTGCTGATACCAACTTACGAGTGTCAAGTCATCCAGCCACCCTGGTGCCTTTATATGTACTTACTGCTACGCCATTTCTGCCTAACAGTGGCTGATTTGAATGAGTCTGGCAGCTCAGACAATGACTGTGTACATGTAGTTTGGTGTGCACCTCCTTGTGTGACTTCTGCTATACAGACACATGTGTATTGTGTTCACAGAGTGCCACATTCACACATGCTAGACATGTCCATTTTGTAAAGGGTTGTGATTCTCCAGGAGTCACAATGTATTTATTTGGGGTGTCAAAAGTACTCACAGGTCTCTGAGTGTGGGGACACCTTCTGCATTGGCATGTGGTATTTGGCCTTGGGTGCGACAATACTGTTTGTTTCACAGTGAACAAGAGGTGGCATGCCTTCATAGTCTTGCTGTGCTCAACTGATCCCAGACACTAGCTTCTCATGATCTTGTGATTTCAAGTTATTTGCTGTTGTGTCCTAATTTTCATTGTTTGCAAGTGGCGTGGTGCGTCAACCAACTGGGGAGTGCAGGGCTTACATATGTGGGGAGTATCCTAGATGTTACTCCTGATGCCTTTCCTGATATGCACTGTTGCCTATTTTGTTTGGACTCATGTGTCAGATGTATACAGGTGACTGATTTTTCCTGTCTCTTCACCTTGCCCACAGCATCATCGGAGGACACCGAAGGAGACACCGGCACGGACGTGGAGGAGAGATCGAGCAGTGGTGCCACCACTGCTGTGGAGTCGGTGGAATCTAGTGGCACGGAGGGCGAGGGGAGTGTGGCGGAGGACCTGCCCAGTACCAACACAGACTACGAGGCAGACGGGTCCGAGGCTGAGCTCCCAGAGGGGGTGGAGGCTGCTCCCACAGCTGAAAGCAGCAGTACATCTCTCGCCGCCCCCTCCATTCCCATCACCGCCCTCCCACTTGCTCGGGTCCCTTCTGTCCGTGCTAGGCCACACCGTGTCTCCTTCGTGCCAGGCACCGCACCCCCTGCCCCTGTCCCCCCTGCTGCCCTCACTGCCGAGTCTGTGGACATTCAGCGGAATTTGCAAGTTGGGCAGACATCGATCCTGACTGTCCTTCATGGCCACACCAGACTGCTGACCCAGATGGTGTCGTACATGGAGGGCATGTCATCAGCGATGTCTGACCAACGGATGTTGCTGAGGTCCCTGGACTCGTCACTGACGGCAGTAGCGAGTCACCTGCAGCACTGCCTCCCCCCCTACCCCTGGCCCATCCACAAGTCCAACACCCATGCCTGTCCCAAGCACACCCAGACATCCACAAACACGCACCCCACCAGACACAAGCAGTACACCACCACGTAAGGGCAAGCGCACACCTCCTGACACGCACACTCAGGGGGTAGCAGGCACACCCACTGGGTCTGGGGCACACAGAAAGGCACGCAGCCACAGTCCTCATCCACATGACTCACTCCCCAGTCCCTCCGATGTCACTCCCCTTGGCTCCCCTGCCCCAGATTCGGAGAAGGAGGCCTACTTTGCTGGGCTGGGCCTCAGCCCCACTAGTTCACCTGGATGCAAACGGTCACGGCACTCCACCAGTAGGGGAGTTAAGTCCCCCAGCCCTTCCACAACCTCCCCCAGTAGCGCTGCAACCCATCCATCCGACCCCCCCCCTCCTTGGGGCCTGTTGTTTCTCCGGGTGCAGGGGAGACACTTGAAGAACTGGCAGAAGTGTGCAGCGCTGAGCTCCCCTCCACCTTTGGCGCTGCCTCACCCCCTGTGGTGGAGTTGTCTGTCCTTGCACCCACAACACCTACCCTTCCCCCTCCTGTCCATGCGGTGCCTGGTCCTTCCCCACATGATGTCCCCCCCCCCCCCCCAGCCGACGACACAGTCTTGTGATGTGCAGGCAAGCTAGGGGAGACGCATGGCCATGTGTCCCCCCCAAGGACTGATGATATGGACTGGCCATTGGCCTTTGTGAATAGTCTTGTTTACACATTATTATTTTCATGCTGAATAAAGCATTTTCTTTTTTGTTGGAAAAGTCTTGCATTTCAGGTATTGATGTTGATGCTGATGCTACATGAGTTGGGGTTGTGGGCATGTGTTATGTTTCAGGGAAATGTTGTAGTCTGCTGCTCATGGGGTGGAACCTGGTATCTGCGTGCCATCACACGATCTCTGTAAAGATTCTTTGTCGTGTATGCTCTTTGTGTTTGGAGACATTGTCCCAATGGGTGTTCCTTCCTCTGTGGCACCTGACATCTACCCTGCAGAGAGTTGCACAATTGTTGTGTTGCCCTGTGTCTACATGTCCTTTGTTGGTGATGGATCCCTTCAACTCTGGCCATGCCTGCTCAGCAATGTGTCCGCCTGCATCGTCTGTGCCATCCTTGGTACTCACTGTACTTGTGTATAGAGTATTTTGCCATGCCTTCATGGATAAATGGTCCCTTTTCCGCACAATGCATGTGTGTAATCCCAGCCTAGTACACATAGTACTTGTTCTGCTGGGTATTTGAACACCTGACTCACAATTGTGGCCATTGTATCTGTGGGAACTCCACCCTATACCTTCCATGACAGACAACATCTTGGTGGCTAGCCCAGCACCTGAACATTCCTATCAGTCCTGGGATGTGCGTGACAGTGTGTGTTCTCTTTGGCTCTCTTAGTTTGTTAGGCAGTGACATGACTATACAGTCTTGTGGCATGATCTCAGTGTGTGTATTGTGCTGCATCTGCCAGGGGTGGGTATGCATGTGTTATTTGTCCTCACACCCACATGTGGTGTGTCATGCAGTGGGGGTAAGACCTCCTTCCTCCTGGGAGTGGGACACTGCTGTCAGTGATGTGTTGTTATGGCACTATCATTGTCCTAAGTTAGGGATACGTACATTCACCCATGGAGCTGTGGTCATCTGATAATGATGTACACCCCCCATGTCTCTGTCCACTGCTGGGAGTCCTCTGCACCCACCCCTCATATGTCTGTCCACTGCTGGGAGTGATAGGCACCCACCCCTCATATGTCTGGTCACTGCTGGGAGTGATAGGCACCCACCCCTCATATGTCTGGGCACTGCTGGGGGTCCTCTGCACCCACCCCTCATATGTCTGGGCACTGCTGGGAGTGATAGGCACCCACCCCTCATATGTCTGTCCACTGCTGGGAGTCCTCTGCACCCACCCCTCATATGTCTGGGCACTGCTGGGAGTCCTCTGCACCCACCCCTCATATGTCTGGGCACTGCTGGGAGTGATAGGCACCCACCCCTCATATGTCTGGGCACTGCTGGGAGTGATAGGCACCCACCCCTCATATGTCTGGGCACTGCTGGGAGTCCTCTGCACCCACCCCTCATATGTCTGGGCACTGCTGGGAGTGATAGGCACCCACCCCTCATAGGTCTGGGCACTGCTGGGGGTCCTCTGCACCCACCCACCCACCCACTTGCACCCTTGCTGTGGTACACTGCTGTCCTGGGCATACACCACCCCCAATTTACAGCTGATGTGCTGCACCAAGCCGTACACCTACATCCGTGGCGTGTGTACGCCTTGTATCCATCATGTATTGGGGCTGTAGGGGTACTCGTGTACGGACTGTACCCACGCTCTGGGGGCGTGGGTACAGTCCGTACACGCGTACCCCTACATCACCACTGCAATGGTGGTACGGCCCGTACCCACGCTCTGGAGAGCGTGGGTACGGGCCGTACCATTGGGGCGGTGACATAGGGGTACGCGTGGTACGGCCCGTACCCATGCTCTGGGGGCGTGGATACGGGCCGTACCACCATAGTGGCAGTGATGTAGGGGAACGCGTGGTATGGCCCGTACCCACGCTCTGGGGAGCGTGGGTATGGGCCGTACCACCATCGTAGTGGTGATGTAGGGGTACGCGTGTACGGACCGTACCCACGCTCTGGGGGCGTAGGTACGGTCCGTACACACGTACCCCTACATCACCACTGCAATGGTGGTACGGCCCGTACCCACGCTCTGGCGAGCGTGGGTACGGGCCGTACCACCATTGTGGTGGTGACGTAGGGGTACGCGTGGTACGGCCCGTACCCATGCTCTGGGGGCGTGGGTACGGGCCGTACCACCATTGTGGCGGTGACGTACGGGTACGCGTGGTGCGGCCCATACCCATGCTCTGGGGGCGTGGGTACGGGCCGTACCACCATTGTGGGTGTGACGTAGGGGTACGGGTGGTACGGCCCGTACCCACGCTCTGGGGGCGTGGGTACGGGCCGTACCACCATTGTGGCGGTGATGTAGGGGTACGCGTGGTACGGGCCGTACCCACGCTCTGGGGGCGTGGGTATGGCCATACCACCATAGTGACAGTGACGTAGGGGTACGCGTGGTACGGCCCGTACCCATGCTCTGGGGTCGTGGGTACGGGCCGTACCACCATTGTGGCGGTGACGTAGGGGTACGCGTGGTACGGCCTGTACCCATGCTCTGGGGACGTGGGTACGGGCCGTACCACCATTGTGGGTGTGACGTAGGGGTACGCGTGGTACGGCCCGTACCCACGCTCTGGGGGCGTGGGTACGGGCCGTACCACCATTGTGGCGGTGACGTAGGGGTACGCATGGTACGGGCCGTACCCACACTCTGGGTGCGTGGGTATGGCCATACCACCATAGTGGCAGTGACGTAGGGGTACGTGTGGTACGGCCCGTACCCACGCTCTGGGGGTGTGGGTACGGTCCATACACGCGTACCCTTACATCACCACTACAATGGTAGTACGGGCCATACCCACGCTCTGGGGGGCGTGCGTACGGTCCGTACCCGCGCTCTGAGGGGCGTGGGTACGTCCCGTACCACCATTGTGGTAGTGACGGGTACGCGTCCACGTCCACTTCCGTTGTGGTTTCCTGCCCCCTGCACACACCCCCCCCTTGGCCCCTGGGGGTTGTTCTGACCTTCTGCGGCGTCTGCGGCGGTTTCTGAACACGAGGTCGTAGGCTATGAGGGCCGGGATGACGCGTAGGTTGGGGTCCATGGCTGTCCGTCGCGTACCGGTGCTCGTTGTTTGCGTCGTCCTCAATTTCCCGGCAGTTTTTGGCTCCCGTAAAAAATGCTACGTGCGGAGTGACGTCGGCACGAATCGTACTTGCTGGTCCGTAAAACGCTGCCTGACTCCGTCCGGACATCGCGTATGCGCCGTCCAGAATCAGATTTGTATGGTTTTTTTGGCCGGTCGGTGTTTTTTACGACTCGTACGGAAATGGTATTTCTGTGCGAATCCTACTTGCGAGTTTGTAAGGAGTTTTTCCCAGGTACGAGTCGGACGGAAAAAACGCTCCGTACGACCATTCGTACCTGGGTTTTACCGGATCGGAATCGGCACCTAAATGTACAAGACTGTGACTATGCAATCATTTTAACATTTGTGTAGAGCCTATGCAGCCATCTAAGCTTCCACTTACAACCCATGAAGTTATTGAAATACTGAGGCACACGAGTGCACTAATGAAACACTCAGGTCCTACTAATGCACTCATGTAATTACGTAGAGGGTACCATTGTAGTAAACTATCACCCATCCAGTACCTATGCAGTCATTTAATTACTGAGCCAATAGCACTAATACAATCACCCTAGCAGTATTCTTAATTTCATCCAATTTCTAAGGCTTTAATAATGGAATCATGCAGTCACTCAGACACAAGTCATGCACTCATCTAATTAGATAGGCACTACTGATGCATTTATTCAATCCTCTGTCAATTCTCTGCAATATTAATCCTTATGAATTTCAAACAAACCATGTTTAAAGAAACACACTACCCTCACCATATACATGACATTTTCATCACCCTTACTGAACATGGATCACCTTGTAAACATATATACAATTTCTTAATAGATGTACACCTTCAAGTCATCCTTCCCAAAATATATACCTCTCTGCCTATTTATGCAAACTCAAAAGTCCCACCGTATATATAACTATATCTCACCATCTAAAGAATATAGAATGTTACAACACATGCAATTTTATCGCATGCCATTACAAAGCGGTTGTTACAACGTTGTTAGTACGCAATACCGTTACATCACAAATCATTACAACGACTTGCTGTAGGGGGCGTGCTGGATGTAGGAATAGTATTATTTACTATTCCTACTTCAGTTTGCGCAACAGCAGGGAAGGTGTTGGATTTTATATCCAATACCTTTGCGCCCCCTACAGCAAGCCATTGTAATGACTTGCAATGTGAAGGTATTGCATACTAACAACGTGGTCATTGTAATGACCGCATTGTAATAGCTTTGTGTGGTGGAAAGAGCATTGTAAATGCTGTTTCCTCATCTAAGCATATGCAAAATGAGCATATAAGTGAAAAAAATCACATTGACAAACACTTCTCAATATATACCTCACAAGTTACACTTCTTTCTAATTCATATACACACAGACAACATGTTCTCATTTTTATTTCTCACTTCACTATTCCTGTTTAATAATGTTACTAAAAGTACTACAACTCCCAGAATGCAAATGACAGATGTATATGCACATGATGTTTAGACATTTAAAACTTTCTTAGTTCCGCATTGAAACTTTCCACAAACTATACCGTTATTTTTCAATAAAATACACAATGTAATGACAGGCACTAATTATTTTTTCTCTTACTTCCAAAAATATTCACCACTAACCTCTTAAACACATACCCTCTAATAGATATAGATCATCTCATATATATTTTCTCATCACTTTGATACTCTTTTTAATCAAACTCCCATACACATTTTCATTTCTAATGTACATTTTTAAAATACTTAAAACGTTATGTATATACCACTAAATACCTTTTTAAGATTTTATTGTTGTTTTAGCTCTTTCTGCACAGTTTGGACACTGTTAAGATTTGTAAAAACTAAGCAGATGAATGGTGCACCACTCATACAAAGCAAGTCTAAAATGGCAAACTCTTCAACTTTCTACTCTCTCATCATGAGAAAGGCAGCAAATGAAATCATGTCTTTCATTTTAGACTACTGCTTCCCCACTTGTGAAGGGTTAGCATCTGTAAACCTTTGCCCTCTCTTTCTAAACGAGGTTCCTGTTGCCTCATTTTCGCCATGTTTTCACATTCATCGCAGAATATTCACAAAAAAAACAGTAGTTCAAACTGATATCAAGCTTAATTTTTTTAAAAATGTAAATACTACAGAACAGTTTATTACATAGTCCTGAGTTGGAAATTAAAAGTTGCCATTACTTACATTGTGTCATCACTCCTCAACTAAAATCTCTCTTTAACACCCTTCCCTCCCAATACACTCTTAGATCAGTGTAGCTTGAAACCTCTTAGAACCAGTAGGTCAATAGTTCACAGCACATTCTAGAAGGACATTCTGCTTTCAAATAAGGTACGGCAGGTGTGGTGTACTCCAAAGATTCAAAAGCATTTCGATGTCTGTATTACATTTCCTTTTTTAAATAGCAGCCATTAATAAGACTTCTCTCTGAGCCACCCAACACACTACCTAACTTTATTCAGGAAGGAGGAAGTAAGGAAGAATAACTCTATTTTGGTTCAAAGAACCATAAAAGTTTGACAGTTTCAGAAAATGTACAATAAAACATCCACAATGGAAAAGTTAAAACAAAAAAATTCTTAAAAAAAAAAAAACATCATATTATTTTTCCTTAAAAGAAACAGTTTAAGCAGCAAAATGATCCCCTGGTAATCTTATACAAATTTAATTCATAATACTTTTTAATCGCGATAGCGCCGCTTACATAATTAGCTACTGCGATCCAAATGTCAGAGAAAGCCAATGTATGCAAAAAAATAATAATGGAAGCATCAATCTAGTTCTTACTGATTTGTATAATGTGCAAAATAATAAAAGTGCATTGTGCTTTGACTGGAAGAATTACCACACGGACAGGGAATGAGCTTGTTCGTCCACCTTCCTTGGTGTGGAAACGCAACAAAAAGTGCACAGTGCATGAATGGAACCTTGTTAGATAAAATCTAAACTCACATTTGGTAGAAAAAGTTAGATAAAATTGTTAAAGGGACAGGAAATAAGTTGGGTACTCCCAAATCACCTTGTTGCTAGTAATTACACATATTGCCCCAAACGGGATAAGCCTCTTTGATAACTGCCTTAGCGTTTGGAGGGATTCTTTCAGGATTTTCAAATAAGTCTCCCAGGCCTATCTCATGATATTTTTCTCCCAGATAATTAAGTCAGGTTATCTTTAGGGCATTATCCGAGTTTAAGCAATGTTTGATGACATCTCTTGAAAACATTAGGTCGTCTGAAAGTTAAATCTTGGCCATAAATACAGAGGGGCACTGCCAATACGGTCTTCTATAAACTCTAGGCCCAGATCAGTATGACAGAATAAGTTGGGGGCACTTTTCGGTATCATCAGTAATCTTTTGATAAATGTATTCCCTATTGCTTGGAGCTGTTGGCTTTTATTATATCCCCAAACCCCATCCCCATATATGGGAATAGCGAGACATTGAGCTCTACAAAGAGTTAACAATTCCTTCACAGGTTTGTGCCTCAATTTACAAGCAAACCTGAATAATCCATCTACAGCCCTACTTGTCTGCTGTGCTCTGATGGTGAAAAGTGTGTCTAATTTCATCTGGTTATTGAATAAATTGCCCAAGTATGAGACGTCATTAACTTTTTCTATCTTCTTTCCCTGAGCAATAAACGTTTTAGTTGTTGTGGTGTTGAGGGCCACATAACATTAGGCATGGTTTAATAAAATTAACTTTAGATCAAGGGTAGTCATAAAATCAGTAAAAGCATCAAGAGATTTCTGAAAGTTTATTGCCAATAAAACTGTACTGTCTGCAGATGATAATAAAGGAACAGGTTTAATACCAATTTTGAGGAAATCAAGCTCCCTGTTTAATAAAAAAGCCTCCTGCCCATTTGTATAAAATAGGAACAGGAATGGGGCTAAGATAAATTCTTGCCAAAAACCCACTGTTGAGATGATTGGGTGAGTTTTTCCCCCTTACTACCATTCCTTATGGTAACTGTAGTATTGGAATGAAGCCTATGGAGGAGGGTTACTAGTGATTTTTGACACCCATGGCTTCCATCATAGCCCACAATTTATCCCAATTGACACTAGCTAAGGTCAGATGAATAGAGCTGTTCATGGACCTGATGTGCTTACTGACAATTACGGACTAATTAAGACATTGCTCATATGTACCCAGCCCCCTCCTAAAGCCATATTGTGTGTTAGAAATAATCCCTTTCGCGGATGCCCACTCTTCTAAACGTGCAAGAAGGACCCTACCCGGTCCTTTGCTGTGGCATCGATCAGTGAAATAGGCCTGTAACATGCCGGATCACTTCTATCACCCTTTTTAAAACCAGGGACAAAAATTTACTCTTTTCATGATGCAGGCAAAGGGCTAATAATAGCTGGTTTAAAAATATTCATCAATAGAGGTGCCCACAGATTAGACTTTCTTTTAAAAATATCAAGGGGCACCCCATCCGGGCAGGGGGCTTTCCAACAACATGGCCAAACTAAGTTGTATGGCTAAAGTTAAATCAATGGGTGTTTCCAGTGGATCTTCTCCTAACATCTTGGGCGAGGGGCTACAAATGCTGGAGAAATGGGCCTCCCATGCTTCACCCAAGATCAATCTGATTCACATCTTCGGAGAACAAGGGGCGATTAATAATTTCTCAAAATTATTTTGAATCTTTGAGAGAACCTGCTCTTTCCAAGTCCTCCCAAGTCCTCCTCCTCAGTTTCAACTTCCTACATTCGATCACCTTTTTGTATTCATCCTCGTGGTTTTGATTTACTCTCTATTGCGAGGAATGACACGTAGGGCACTTTTTAATTCCTAAAGGGCCTTGGAGCATTCAGTGTTAAACCATCGCGTCTCTAGGGATTGCTTTTGGGGGACAATCCTAATCAGCCTCTGGGTTATATCGGTACAAAGTAACTCATCCTCCCGTTCAAATTCAGCCAGGGTGGAATCTAGCTGCAAGCACCCATCTTATAAATTATAGTTTCTTTGGATGATATCTTCCTCAAATTTTTATGAGTTTACCTGTCCCCATTTCAATCTAATTCCTTTATTAGATTTGTACTGAATCGGGTGTTTCTCACTGTGCACCATCTTAGGCTTTTTAGTAAGAGAAACAATAAGAGGATAGTGATCACTTGCACAGTTTGGCATAAACATACAATCCTGGACAAAATGGTAGCGTTTTTTGTCATTAACATAAAATTGATAGAACTAACCCTACCACCACCAACATAGGTTAGGCACTGCAAGGAAATACTGCAATCATAATTGTTTAAAAAACTTAAATAATTTGCTACCAAAATAGAATTTAGGGCTTCGCCCTGGAGAGAGTGAATAAACTGAACAAGGGGCTGACCCTCAGTGTCTTCCAGCCCACACACGCATTGAGAACTGTATTTACAAATAGTGCAATTAAAATACCCAACCCATAAAGTACATAATGGCTGCCACTGCGCGGAGGCTGGGGTAATATCCATTTGCAGAGACTCTATTACTTGGTAATTACGTTTGTCGAAGATATTAGAGTACCAGTTCACCAATAGTGTTTCAACCTTACTCAGACCCGAAATCACTATTAATTGATACCAAGGAGATGAGCTTATACATTTGGCTTTTACAGAACCATATTTTACCACAGTAAGCATCACAATGCCACCCTTGGCCCTTCCTGATGGAGAAGGGATTGCAGGGACATAGAAAGAGCGATATCCATCTATACAAATATCATCTGTGGACCAGGTTGCTTGTAGACATAAAAGATCAAAACCTCTAATAAAATCCAAACAATCATCATTCTCCAATTTTGAAAGAATTCCCGCTATATTCCATGACAAAAGTTTAAAATATGTGGTGGCGTTTCTCTGCTGAACTTGTCTCAGGTTTATATTACCAGGTACATCAGAAAAATTAGACAAAGCCACATCTTCAGATACATTTTCCTCCTGACGATTCACTTCCCGTTGGTTATTATTTAAATATTCCAAACCACCCACATCGTCTACGTGGCAGGGCAGATCCTGCAGTCAATCAATATCAGTTAAGCCAGAAAGTGCTTCAAACGGTTTGACTGGTTGATTGGCTGTAGGTGCACATGGTTGAGGTATTTTGACCCAGTTTGATCTGGCCTTTATAGGGAGATAGGTCCTATATGGGGAGGATAAAAAGAAACCCAAGGGGTATGCCCATATGGGACCGTTCTCGCCCATCACTTCCTTAAACCGTGTCAACACAAAAGCACACACCTAGAGTCCCTGAACTTTAAAACCATACAGTCTCCTTCCACAGACTTCGGTGTACGGCCTAACAAGTCTACCAGCAGTGCCATAATGGTGTTAACAAGTAACTTCGTCTGACATCTTGTTTTACTAATGCAGCAGTGGGTTGATTTATTTATGAGACCTTAGCAGTCTTCGTGATAGTCCGATGGCAGTGGGGAAACTCCTGCTAATATCAGGGTATAGGGGTACAATCTGGCGGTAAACTTAGTAAATCTTGTACCCCTTCTCCACAAATAGGTGCGTGTGTTGAGCAGGTAGAATTTGCATGATGCAATCTGTCTCTATTCACAAACCCTGGCCAAATCATTTTGCCTCAGTTGTACTAAACCTTTGATCCACTTTTTGTTTTTTCCTAGGTGGGACTGTTTCCCAAGAGTCCTGTTGAGTTGGCAAAGTAGACTTGCTGAGCAAAACTTCATTCAAGATAGGGGTATGTGTTGTTGTTAAGAGAGCTCTCCTTTCGTAAGGGGCAACTTCTTGATTATCGGTGCATGTATCTGCATCCCTCAGTGTACTATTTGTTGTTTTCTCTTTTGAATCCCTCACCGCTAGACGGAACTATTATTCAATATGACCCAACCATTCTAAGATAGGGCTCAAGGCTTGTGATATCAGTTGACTGACTATTGAAGAAGGAAGTGTCCATTTTCTCTCATGTGATCCCCCTACCCACACCACCTCCTGTCCCAGTAACATTCCCTTTTAAGGATCCTTGCCGTCTGAGGCCTGTGCACGCACCTCCTTCTTTGCTGGCACTTGGCTAGGGTGGGACTCCATTGTGGATTCCCAAGCTCCTCACCTGATGATTGTTCACTGTGGTGGCAAAGACCAAGGCACATTGACTGGGGTAGGGCTGGAAATCCTAATGAAAGAAACCTTTGCAGAACTGATGTCTCTTTTCCCCCACACTGTCATGGTGTACTCTAATATATGCCAAAGACAGAAGTGGAAGTGGTCAAATCAATTCTCTCCACAGATTGACAAGGCCAGGAAACATGTTAATAAACTGTTTCTGCATTCCTCAGATACAGTCGCATGTGCTGTATCTATAACAACAACCTGTGTGTTGACATGCAAGGGATATATAGAAATGATGGCGTGCCCTTTACAGATGAAGGCAACAGGGTGTTTCTAAATAACCTGAAACTCTGCATCCGGTCTTATGTGTAGCAGCCATATACATACAATCAACACAACGGTTCTTGTCAGATCCACTCTAGTACCCAAAATATTGTGAAGTGTCTTTCTAAAGGTTTTGTTTTCTCTTTACTTTTTGGGGATCTTCGCGAAATATCGCAATCCTCGCAGACAAGTCGCAAAAATGGAAAACAAAAGCAGACATTCAATGGCCACCAACACATTCAAACATAATATCTAACAAAATACATTCTGAACATTACCCTCCACACATTACTATATACATACTTCTTTCAAAGCATGTTTAAACTCATATTTTTGTACTAAGTTTCTTAAAAAACCATCTTTCAGACGTATTTTCAGTCTTTGCAGTTATTCAGGACGTTGTGATGATGCTGTTAACCGTGACGATTGCACCTTTCCCATAAAGTGAAAACACATATATACACACTTATTTCAGTATTCTACACAAAAGAGGTTTATTACTGTACACTTCAAACTCATATTTTTGCAGTGTATTTCTAGAACAACCATCTCTGAAACCTATTTTCTGTTTTCACGGTGAGGCCAGAGATCGCGATGGTGCTGGTCATCGCCAACCCCGCGTTTACGTCGCAAAAGCGGAAAGCAAAAACAGGAATTCAATAGCCATCACCACATAAAATAATGATAACTATATAATTAAGTCTAACCATCACAGTAGATGATCCACAATATAAATACCTCTATAAAAACATTTATCAGAATCTCAATATAATACAATGTGTATTAATGATTCACTGATATTTTTTTTATGTTGTCACCAATATTCACGACGATGTTGATAGTCGCAACGTCCCCGCGATGGTACACGTGGTACAGAGTACTCGTGAATATCGAGCGTGATTAAAAAATTAATTTTGGACACATAACTTCTGTCACTAACACCTCCATTCCTCAACCATGGGGTCAGAGTATCTCCACCCTGACCCGTTACGTGGGCTTTCACACAGATATTCTCCGAGAACCATTCCCGATAGATAAAATGGCAGTTGCAACTTTCTATTCAGGTTGTGTCCAGCCGATCAGAGCATTCCTGTTGGCACGTGCCTCCGCTATTCATCGCGAAATATCCGTGGGCAGAGATATCCAGAGATATCACTAAAATGTGTTACTTTAATTTCTCAAAAACTACTGAATGGATTTAGACCAAATAAGCAAAAGGCACTTCCTTGAACCGACATCTGCCTCCCTGCCAAATTTGGTGTAAGCTTGTTCAGCGGTTCGGGCTGTAGGTGTGGCTAAATGTTCCTATGGGAATTAACATTACAAACACAACCTTATTTCGCACCCCAAATTCTCGGTCCCCACAGCACTGATCACCCCCAAATTTTCCCTTTATATATATATAGATGGAGAGAGAGAGAGGGCGAGAGAGAGAGAGAGAGTGTATCACATACACTGTATTACAAAGTTGCTTCTAGGCACTAGTGAGATAAAGTAGAAGTAGGAATCATTGAGAATTGAAATTGACATTTTTAGGGAATGTTACTGAAAAACAATAAGTTCAGACTCAGGTTGAAATACTAAAGGGTACCAGGTGCTGTGACCTTGATTGGTGTAAATTGGGGCATTTTATCCAAAATAAATTTGGGGTAACACTGATGGAGTCAATTCTCCTAAGGAGGTGAAGTTGTACTAAACGAAGGCAAATAAAATCAAAACTGCTTTTGGATGTTGGAAATGCCATGCTTCATGGCCTCCCAGGCCCCACTGACCCCGAAAGGGATCCAACACAACACATCACATCTCATCCAGGGCGGATCGAAATATGATAACATCACCGTCATCCTTAGGGAACTCCACTGGCTCCCTTTGCTGTCCACCATCATATTCAAACCCAGCTGCAATATTTACGTGCCATCACGACCAGGACCTTAACCTATGTGGTTGACAATCTCATCATATCCTGTGGCTATCAGCACACCTTCAGCTAAATACCCACAAGACTGGAGAAAATGGAATATAAAAAAGGAAAGAAAACAAGGCAGCAGTCCTTTTTTATCATTTTCCCTAGGATATGCAACAATATCCCAGTATCAATCAGGACCATCCCAACCCTTCTCCATTTTTGAAGTGAGTAAACATTTGCCTCTTTAGTGTACACTAAATCACAAGGCAGTAACAATACACATCTGCTTCCAGAACCTCTTCTATCACTCCTGACCGTCTGCCTTTGACCATGAGAAGCAATTGGCTACCTTTTAGATAGGTTTGCTTTGTACAAATACCATATAATTACATACATTAATAAATGAAGATTTCTGTCTTGAGGCAATGGCTTTTATGCCTTCCCTTTTGACTATTTGAGGCGTTGACAAATTGGTCCACCTCACTTGTAAATTGCAGGTAGATTGCATGTCATTGGTTTAGGAGTGAAAGTGGAGGCTGTGAAGTCTCAGGATGCCTATTTGCAGTTTAAAGTAGATGTTATGTAGTAGAAGTGAAAAGGTGAAATCTTGGATTTGTGTGCTGGTCACTTATGACTAGGTAATTGGAAGCCATCCCATCATGCCTCTTTTGATTGACACATGAAGAATAAATTAAATCATGTCAGTGAATTGCCAGTGACAAGGATAACTCATTGTGGATGATAGAGAACTGAATTCTCCACCATATTGAATGCAGCAAACAAGACAAGAAGTATCAGTGTGCAAAGTTAGATGTTGTCAGCAGTAGCGGTCCGTGGAGGGAGTTCGGTGGGGCAGAGAGGCGGGGGAGGGGCAGGGTGGGGAAATGTAAACACCGGAATATGGATGCGAGCGCAACGAAATTCGTTTTATTTATTTAAATGTGTACTTACCTCCGTTCATCCATATTCCCTGTGTTTACATTTCCCCGCCACGCCTCTCTGCCCCACCAAACTCCCTCCACGGACCGCTACTGGTTGTCAGCCATGTCAAAGCTGTCGCCACATACGCTGAAGGTGATGGTTGAGCACTTTACTTTTGGTGGATACCTAAATTGGTTGAGCGCTGGTAATTGTAAGTCCCCTACTGAGTATGAGGCTGAGCACTGACAGATATTTACATTACCGTTTCTATTTACCACAAATGTCCACTATTCTGCAGCAAACCCTTATCCTCCTACCGCATTCTCTTTTTTACACCAGACATCTAAAGAAGCTCAGCAGCACCTCTTCTTGAACATCCTCTGCAGCTATGAGCTATAGCCATTGTGTGGCGGCTGTCCCTTCCTCCTATATAGAGCACACAGAGGCCCTTTACCCTCTAGATAGGGCGGATGGGACACCATCTGTTTTTTTTTACAATGTGTCCCTCATCTGCCAAAGTGTACATACACGCTTATGTCTGCACGTCGACGCACTATTGGTTGCCCTGCTTAGCGGTTGACCATGAGGAGTGAAAAATGTTATTGTATAAATCCTGCTCTTGGCAGACCTTCAAAGCCGGTGTTGCGTATAGAACTTGGCACCCCCTTCCTTACTGTTCGGAAGATGGTGTACTGATCAAAGCACGTCACTAAAGAGGCCACAGTGCTATTGCAGATTCAGTGAAATATGGTGTGCTTGATTTACAATGAAAAAAACATGGCGTCCGCCCACATCTACTTATGGCTTCTGTCGTAGAAGTATCATATTTTACATATAGAAAAAGTATGAGCAAGTCCGCCTTTAGATTGCGTGTGCCTTTTTTCTACTGCATGTTTGACAGCTGGATTATTAAAAGCAGGGTTCTGAGGAAATTAAAGTCATAACAGAATTACAGAGGGCAGCTGTTTCCCACACAGAAGTGTTCTTTCAAACACATAATGAACCTGATGGAATACAAGAAAACCAGCCAAAACTGCCATAAGTGAGCGAATTCAAATGTTTAGTGAGCATTAATGGAAACAGATTTGCGATACGCAGAACAAATACGCCCCCACTCACTTCTATTGTGTCTCTCGCCAGATTGTTGTGGTTAAAAGTTAAAAGAGAAATTGGATATGGGTTTTTTGAGGCTTGGAGAATTTTCGGAGATTAACTACTAGACTCCTGAATGCAGCGGCGTCCTCAGCATTAAACCTACAGTAAATGGAATAAACTGTATATGGTGCAATATTACTCAAAACGGACATGTATAGAGCAAAATAGAGCCCTATGCTGGCTGCAGTGGAAATTCGTCTGCTGTACCAATGTTTTAGTAACCCAACAGCAGTGGTGGTAGCCAGCCAGTAAATCTGTTAGACATATCCAAAATTCATCTTTCAGCCATCAAGCGATGGCCAGAAGTATGGTTCTCTGAATCCTCTCTCAGAATAGCTTGGGATTTGATAATCATTTAAATGAGCCATTCGTCTACCTCTTCACCTCACATGTCCCTGGTATCATCCTTGACCCATCCCAATGGCAAACATTATCATAACAAGAAGCCATTCGTGGTTACTATTCCACTGACACATAGAAAAGGTTCTAGGGCCAAGCATTTTTTTGGCAGTCTCTTGTGGCACCATGAACAACTTTTACCAAAATGTCCTACTTGCAGCAGAGGTTACCCATTGCCTAGAGAGGGAGGAATGCTGTCACTTTTTCTAAGGTAGAAAAAAAAATTGGAATTCAACTGTGCATGCATGTTTATACACACACGCACCCACACGTACCCACACACACACACAAACACACACACACACTCTCTCTCCCTCTCTCTTTCTCTCTTCACCAATGTCCAGGCAATGAATTTACCGAAGACATTGTATGATCCATTGATTGCATAATAGAACATAAAATTGACCACATTATTTCACTTTAGTATTTTGGTCTTCACAAGAAGAAATAATGAAGAGAAAGACAATTCTAGAGGTTTTGTCAACCAGCTCTACGTCTGCCTATGAGGTGCATTCAAATTATTTAGCTCAGCAAATAAACACACGTGTTTGAAAATACCTGGATTTAGTGAAATCTGCATATATTGATGTGCATATATTGAAAATCGTTCGGAATGCAAGGCAAAGATGTATTGATCACAAAAATGCATTTCCACATGAGAGTAACAGTAATAACTAGGTGTAGTGAACAAGAAATGTCACGCTGTGGGATAATTTATACTCACAAACATGGTGACCAGTGGCAGCTCCTCCGCTAAGGCGAAGAAGTGTCGCCCCACTGCTTTTAGAGCAGTGAAAAGGTTGTAAAATGAAATGGTAATAACAAAGTTTTGATTTTGGTTTCTGCGGGCTGGGTTAGAGTGGGGCAGGGCTGGTGGCTCAGGATGGGAGGAGGAGTGGACTATGCACACTAAGGGGCAGATATACATGGAACTGACGCATCTGCATAGATGCATCAGTTTCCTTGCATCAGTGCCGAATGTCCTTGCGCCACTATGGATGCGATGTATTTACAATACAGTTCTCCAAGGCGCAAGGATTAACGGATGCGTCAGAAATTCTGACGCATCTGTTGGCGCAAAAGTGACGTATTGCTGGAGTTGCTCATGAAAGTGACGCAACTCCAGCAATGCGCCACAATAGATAAGTGAGTCCAATTCCAAAAGCCCTGCGTCATTCCTTACGCCTGGTCTGAGCAGGCATAGGGATTTTGACGCAGTAAATGTGTAGAGTGACGCAGTGAAAGCTTGTAGATTTCACTGCGTCAGTTCTACATGACTTTTTGCATGGGAACGCCCACCTTGCATACATTATACCTGATTCAGGTATAATGTGATGCAGGGCTTTATAACATGACACATCTCCCTAGATGCGTCACGTTGTAAATGGGCCGCAACATTTACGCCGTGGCTGCATCACAAAAGTGACGCAACGGGGCGCAAAAGTCACGCAAGGGGCTTGTAAATCTGCCCCTAAGTGCGCATGACTGCTTGGCCAGCCATTTTGGCTGGCCAAGCGATCATGCACACTTTGCATATTCCCTACCAGGCTGTGATCGACAGCCGGGTAGGGAATATACAGGCTCCCTGTCCTGATCTGAGTGCTGTGACCACTTACATTGGCTCAGGGGAGCCTGTGTGCCCGGGAGCTTTTGCAAATTTTTCTAGACTGGAGTCAGGAAGAGCAGAGAAGCGGACGAGCGATGCAGCCGGCGGAGAACATTTAAGTGTGGTTTTTAAAAGTATATATTTTTACGCCTCCTGTTGCCGTCTTCCCTCCGCCTCCCACCCCCATTTCATACTAGCCGCCACTGATGGTGACTCAGTCTTAGAGGGAAATATAATGGTTGTGTATTGTTAGAAATGAAACATGTCACTTTAAAAAAAAGTAAAAATCTTATGGTTGACACTTTACCAGGGCAACAAATACGGAAGTGAAAACCACATCACAAACATGGGTTTCGAAAGATAATGGACAATGAAAACATGCATACAGAGTCCATGAGTGAATTAACTTTGCACCCTCCCAAATTTACCAGAAGGTAAGCCCCGTAGGAATGAGAGGTATTCTTGCAAGTCCTTAAGGATAACAATGTTTCTTTAATTGTGTTCTATTTAGATTGTTTGTAGGTAACTGTAACTTTGATGTATAGCCTACATTTTTTTGCATGGATCAGGCTCTTTTGAACTTATGCTAGACATCTCTCTTGAAAAATTTGCAAACAACCCCAAAAAAAAGCAAACAGACAGGACATACTTTAATGAAGGAAACACGCTGCATGAGCACTGATACCTCGAGGAAGAAGGTCAAAGGCCAATCACATCTACAATCTGTAGCTGAAATGTGTCCCAGTGTATCATATGACGGTGCAATCTCTGAAACCAATTTAGTCAATAGCAATTTTTTTACTTTATATGGGGATGGGGGCTCAGGGGACAGATGGACCAGGTGCAGGAGTGGATGAACCAGGTGCAGTAGTGGGAAGCATGTAAACTAGCAGTAATGCTACATGTTATGTGGAAATAGTGCTGTATGAGAAAAAATGTGGATTATTTTTAAGTGGTGTTATTAGGCAGATATGCCTTCGTCTAAGTTTTCTAGGAGACATGTTTGATAATGCATTGCAAAAAGCTGCTACATTTTGCTGTGCTTATCAACAGTTTTGATTTGTTTCACGAAACCTAGTAAATATTATCATCCCGATTATGATGTTGGGCGGATCCCCACTGACAGGCTGTCGGTGGAGATCCACCAGACATTGGACTCAACAGTTCGACCTCTGCATTGCAATGCAGTAGGTCCTACCGTTGTAGTCTGGGGGAAAGACCGATGCCTCCAACAGTATCAGAGATCCCATCGGGCTGTCAGTTGGACAAATAATCCCCAAATGGCAGTGGTGTCTGCTCAGGCACTGCAGTCGGAATTATGATGTCCGTTTCCCACAACCAATCCATGTCCGCCTGGAAAGGCGGTCAGAGAGTGACTGTGGGTGCCCCTAGCTGGGCCTGCTTCCCCCTTGGCCCTGCGCTAGGGGGACCGGCAGTCACCTATGGTGCCCCCTAAACATTCCTGCATCAAGTAACAGGCACCAAATTGGTGCCTGCCATACGGTGCAGGAATGTTTGAAAACATCTATTATTCGATTGCAGCTTGTGCTGCGGCCCTTTTCTGGCAGCTGCATTAGCTGCTATTGAAAAATGGATGTTTCCGACTGCCCACAGGGCGGTCGCATTCAAATTCAGTGGGTGGAACTGCCGACTTATTGTTGGGCGGTTCCTTTCCGCAACGGTGTCGGTCGGACAGCAGTCATTCATACACAAGCAATGCCATTCAGAAATTGATACAAACATGATGCACATGCAATCTGTGTTATGACACAATGGAAAATAAACTACCACCAAATATTGAGGCAGTGAGACTGCTCACAGTAAGCACACACAAAAAGAAGTGTCCTGGTAAAAGCATATTATACTCTGGGAGCAAAAAGAGACAAACCCACCATGGACCAGGGACTAGAAGACAGGGGTGGGTGGAAAAGAAAATGTCATTTCACAGATGAGGTCACCAGTAGCCTAGATGCAGAGGTTCAACAAACAAAAGAACAAAGTTTCCGAATTCTAAAATTGCATCTTGGAGGAAAGCTGTGGTGTATAGTGACAATCTAGAAATAAATGCATGCAGCGTTACTTACCTAAGGGTTAGCTAAAGAAATAAAAAATGATGGCATGCAATTTAGCAAAGATGAAGTTAGTGAAAATTAGAAAGACAGCAAAATGGGCGGGACCAGATACCCAAGAAGGACAAAATGCAAGTGACAGAGAGCAAGAGGTGACAGTCACAATTACACTAGTAATGTTGGTAGGAAATAAAGGCACAGCACAACTGACATGGCGAATTAGCCACAACAATGTAGCAATGTCTATTCCTATGCATGCAAAACTTACAACAGTCATGGTTTCGTGGGCACATGCCTTCACTAGTCAATGCCCAAGTAAATATCCTCCGACATATAGGACTCATGCCCTAGTAAAATTATAATGAATGTCAAGAACAGTAAACAGACGTAATAGAGAAGTAGAATAAGTGGGAGTGAAGGGTGCAAATATGCCACATTTCTGAAATGGAGAACTGACAGCAATGTAAATATTGTCCATGGCATGTGTTACCATGGGACAGTAATGAATCCAATAGGCGCAATGAGAGTGTATGTCATTGTGCGGCACACATCAGCAGTGTGACAATATTTCCATTTCCATATAGGAGTTGACTAAAGTAATAGCACAGAGAATCAACATACATCTATGTAAAAAGGCACTTATTGCAAACCAGTGAACCTGCTAGCCCATAATCCACACCAGGCATTCATCAAATAGTGTTCCTGAAGGGTTCACCCATTTTAATACATTTAATGCATCACGTCACAAGTCACAATATAATCTCATGTCAAAGTAAACCATAGGCAGTCAAGCTCATAACATGTCACACACATATATTATGTGACATATTACAACATCTGTAAATGTAATTTGGTACTTACTATGCACATGTTGAAACCAGTTCACCTTTTGGGTAAGTGGAACCAGTAAAGCAGACAATGGAACACAAACGTCTGTAGACCGCAGAACGTCACAGTCAACACCATACAGTGTTGATGACACAGTTGTGCTATTGCTTCAGAATATCACTTACTCTCCACAGGGCAAAAACAAGTACAGCCATGACTGCTGCACCCACATACAACTCAACATCCTTGGCAACTATTATTAAAGCTGTGCCCTAACAAATGATACCCATCAGAACGTTCACAGGAATGCAAGATCATGTCATTGTCTTTGACATCAGGATAAGATAAATGAATGGTAAAGTTGGCCTAGCATGCATCCATGCAGATTTGCATCTCCAATTCAAAATACATTGGAGCCTTGGAAAGCATTGGCTGAGCAGACACAATACCACAGCAACTTTATGACAGGACTGAAGGCTATCTTGTCGGACAGCAAAGAAAACCGAGGGGAGCCAATCTAGCACTGGATAACATTGAGAGGTCTCTTGAGTATGTGTCTGCTTGTCCTGAAACCTCATTGGTACAAATCTCAGTTGAGAGGAACAATGCGATTGGTCACATGTCAAAAGCATCATGAAGCCTTAAAAGATGATACGTTAGATGAATGCCCAAATATCTTGATCACAAAGGGCATAGCCATGACGCTGCACCACATTAGTGAGCCATTGAAAGTTCTGCATCACCCAAGTCTCAATGGCTTTCAGAATAGAAGTGAGAGAAAAATGTCAATCATCAGCCATGATGAGGGGATGGCAGTGATAAAAGGGAACCAGTCCTAAGATCTAGCGGTCATAATAAATAAATAATTCTGTACTACATAAAAAATGACTACGGACTACCTGTCTGAAACTGACGTTTTCACTTAAAAACAAATTACATTAGAAGTGATTTGTATTTATTTATACACTTGCGAAAAAATCAGGCTGAAAAAGGCAACTCACTTCAAAACTTTTCAAAGTTTGCCTGTATTTACGCATTTATTGACTATCCTGTTTCTACGTTTGGCTTCAGTGTTTAGTTGGCATCGAAGATCCTGTTAACTCACTTATTCGAGCACGAGTGAAGATAAATTGGTTGCTTAATGTGCACATCATTATTTGCAGACTGCCTAATTACTCAGACAGATTGATAAAGTAAAATATTTCTGTGCACATAGTAGTAATTGTGGCTTCAATGTAATTAGTGATGATTTATGAGCCAAGTATTTTCCACATGAATTTACATCTCTGGGGTACGTATGCGTAGTCATATGAAAGGGTTTTCCTAATTAAATCTTTTAGTAGATCATCTTTATTGAAAATCACAAGTTAAATTCAGATTAAAAAAGGCAATATATGACAGAAATATAAATTCAAGAATGGTTAATCATATCAAATAAAATATTGCATCAAAGCGAGTTCCATAAAGGACTTCTTATAAAGAGTAGTTCAGGAAACTCAGTAGAGTCTCAATGCAATAAAGTCTGGGTCTGGGTAACTGGGAAAACAGGTAAAATGAAAGTCTGAGAATTAATGGAATGGGAAAAAGTGTGCTAACCTACACCAGGAACATGCACTATAGACTTCACATTTTAACGACTTTGAAACATGTTCTTTTTTCTCCTCCTATCAGTCAATCATCATTACCTCCTCATCCCTCCCTTGCTTCCATTACTTACGCATTGAGGTATCCCTGCCTCACCATACACCCATTTCACGTGATTTATCACGCTGGGGCTATAAGTAGCCTCCACCCCATCAAACCTCCTGTGTTTCTCATGTCTCACCTGTTGAGACGCGTGTAACATGCGCTGGCCGTTGGCGGTGCTGCGGTCTTCTTCTGAAGTTCTTCGTTTGGATTCTTCGTGGGAGGTCCTCTCCCTCGTTGTTCTCTGCCTGCGGGGCCTGGCAGTGCTGGCCTGGGCAGCGCGATGCCTTCCCTTGCCGTGTCTGGAGTAGCGGTGCGCTCTTGGCGGTGGAGCGGGCGGGGTCCGGCTGTTGGAGTCACCGGTCCTGTGTGGCTGGGGCTGTCTTTCCGGGTTGGAGGCCGAAGGGGAAGCTGCAGCGGAGGGGACGGCAGGGATCCTCGGCTGGCTGTTTCTAGCCCTGATTACAGTAAGGGCCTCTTGTGAGGCCGTTTTTTGTCCTTTGTTGTGGGTTTGCTGCTTGGGTTATGTTTTTGAATCCGCTTTGCCTCGTTTCTGTACCTCCCGGTTGTTCTGCTCCCTGTTTCAATCGGGGCGCTCTGCACCTGGTATTGGCAACTGAACTCTGCTCGGTCTGTCCCCGCAGTTGCCCATGGGTTCGCCCACCCCTCGCTACCCAACTCAAGGACTCAAGACACGAGGAGGGTGGGCACCTTCCGAAGTGACATCACCCGGTACCTGCTCACATTTCCATCATGTGGTCCGGAAGTGCAGCCGCTGTCAGACAGCTGTATTAATGGAGTTCTCTCTGCTGTGCTTCTGGTGTTTGTTTTGTTCTGGCAGAGCGTACTTCCAGACGCAGTCTTCTGAGGTACTAAATGGACATGTTTGAGGCTGTTGTGGCTCGCGCTCTGGTAGCCAGGGTCCCTGCTGGGCGCTGGTCTTCTCATTCTGCGGTGGGAACCGGTAGTCTCGTCCTCCGAGGGCTCTTCTTCTTCAGGAGCTGCCAGGCCTTCTACCTCTTCCGAGCGTTTGGTCTTCGGGAAGAGGTTCCTGCAATCCTCTGGCCCTTTAGGGAATGCTTGGGGTTTTCGTCTTCTCTGCTCCTGAGAGGTCAAAGTCGTATTTCCGCTGTGTGTTAGGCCCCCCATCCTCGCTGTACCCTTTCATGGATGCATGATCAGGGGGGTTCCGGCAGTGACTGTACTCCCTAGTGGAGGGGGCGGTCTCTCTTCCTCACTCTGTTATGGCTGGCTTTATTCATCTTCTGCGGCGCAGTCGTTGGTGTCTGTCTTTGGGTGGCTCACCATGCCTATTCATGGGGTGACGGACTGCTCAGGCTTGCTTGTCCACATGGTGCAGCAGGCCATTTGCCTGGCTGACGTCTCTTTGGTTGTGCCTGGGTCCCTGTGGATGCGTGACTGGAGGGCGGATTCTTCGGTGGAGTCCTCTCTCCATGAGGTCCCCTTTGTTGGCTTGATGCTTTTTGATGTGCGGTTCTGGATTCTGCCTCTTTTCTCGGCTTCTTCTTCCGGTCTTCCCAGTGGTCCTCTGATCCTTTTCAGGCCGTTGGCAAACGTTCCTGACCATAACGGCGTCTGCTGTGGCAGGTCCCAAGGGTCTGTCGGTTGCCTTATCGCAGATGTCCTGACGACTGCGGCGAGGCGTCCTCTTGGCCTGTGGGCGTGAGGCTTTTGTCTTTCCTAGATGCTTGGTGGCTAAATGTGTGGGATCTCTCGGTGTTGGATATTGTCGGGAGAGGTTGTCCATTCGACTTTGTCTCTGTTCCACCCGGTTGGAACTCCATCCATGCGCCTGTCCCTAGGTCCCCAGCGCCTTGGTAGGCTCTTCAGGAGGGAATTCGGGATCTTCTAGCGCAGGGGGTGTTTGCTCCGGTTCCCCTTGCGGAGCGGTGTCAGGGTTATTATTCCGTTTTGTTTCTGGTCCAGCCGTTGTCGAGGGGGGGGGTTCCGGCTGGTTCTGGTCCTCGAGATGGTTCGGACCGTTCACTTCGAGATGGTGACTTTGCAGTCCGTCCTTACATTGGTGGAGGTCCTGGACTTCGTGGCGTCTGTCGATCTGCAGGACGCTTCTCTTCCTGTTCCAGTGACTCGGGTGCATCAGGAGTTTTTGCGTTTTGCGATCGGTGACTCCCTCTTCCGGTTTGCCGTTTTGCCGTTCGGACTGGAGTCCACTCCGTCGATCTTCACCATGCTTCTGGCTCAGTTGGTGGCCTTGGTCCATGCCCGGGGGTTCTTCCTCCATCCTTGCCTGGACGGTTGGTTGGTTCATGCTCCCTCTTTCCATATGGCTCTCGGTCACAGAGGGGTGGTTCTGGCCGTTTTGAGGGGGCACGGCTTTCTTTTCTATGTGGGGAAGTTGTTCCTTGTTCCATCCCAAGATTGTCTCTTCGTTGGGGCTCGGTTTCAGACAGGTTTGGGGTTGGTCACTCTGCCCGAGGCTCGGGTGGACATGTTTCATTCTCGCATCCTGTCTCTTCTGTCCGGTCTGGTTCTGGTGGTGGCTCGTTGGCTTCGGATGCAGGGGGGGGCTTGGCGGCCACGGGCTTTCTGGTTCCATGGACCCGGTTTCATTTGCGCATGCTGATGGCTCATGTTCTGGGGCATTGGTCTCCCCGTTGCCTCCCCCTCTCTTCTCTGTTTCCGGTGTCCCCTCTGTTCTGGAAGGCTCTGTGTTGTGGATGGTTCGGGATCATCTGCTGTGAGGGGTCTCCCTCTCTCCTTCGGCTCCTTTGGTGGTCGCCGTGGTTGCCGGCCTCTCGGGGTGGTGGGGCCTGGCTGGGGGTTCTTCAGACCAGGGGCTTCTGGTCCCCCTCACAGGGCAGGAAGTCATCGATTTGAAGGGAGTTGGAGGCGGTCCGTTGGCTCTGTTGACCATCTCTCGGTTTCTGCTGGGCTCCGTTCTAGTCAGAACAGACAGCGTTGCGGCCATGGCTTACGTGCACTGGCAGGGGGTCCAGGTCCTCGTCTCTGGCGGCGTTGCTGTTGTTCAGTTGGGCGGAGTCTCATCTGGTGGCGCTCTCTGCTGTCCTGTTCCCTGGCGGATGCTCTCGGCAGGCTCATCCCATCCTCTGTGGATTTCTGCCTCCATCAGGAGTTGTTTGTGGAACTGGCGCTGTGATGGTGTGTTCTGGGGGTGGATCTCTTTGCATGTGTGGGCGATGTCGAGGTGGCCCGGTTTGTCTCCCACAGGCAGGAGGGTTCCGCCTGGGCAGTGGATGCTTCTCCTGCCCTTGGCCTCACGGGCGTCTGTATGCCTTTCCTCCCTTTCCCCTTCTTCACCGTTTCCTTATGAGGGTCCGATCCTTGGGAGCTCCGGTGGTTCTGGTGGCTCCGGCTTGGCCTCGTGCCTCCCGGTTTCCTCTGTTGGTGGGGATGGGGTCGGGGGTGGAGTGGTTGCTGCCTCTGTCTCCGTCCCCTTTGGTGTTCCCGGTGTTGCTGCGGGATGTTCTGTCCAGGATGCGCTTGGCGGTCTGGTGGTTGGATGCTTGGGTCTGCTACGTACAAGGGTTTCGGATGACTTGCCCTCTACTCTGCTGGCGGCTGGGCGCCCGTCACCCGACAAGTCTTACCTGTGGCTCTGGCGTTCTTTCAGTTGGTGGTGTCGTGACATGGGTTTGGTCCTTGCTTCCTCTTCTTTGTTTGAGGTGATGCTGTTTTTCCAGGAGGGTGCTGCCTTGGGCTTGCTGGTTTCTTCCCTTCGTTCGCAGTGGGCTGTGGTTCAGGTGTTTTGGAGCTCTTGGGGCCCTCTCTCGGATACTAATGGGTTGGTTGGTCACCTTTGTGAGGGTTTAGGTTGTGTTCTTCCTGCCCCTCTGTGGCTTTTTCCCTCATGAGATTTGTCTCTAGCCTTGGCCGCTTTTGATGTCCCCTCCCTTTGAGCCCTTGCTTTCTGTGGCCCTGCGCCTTTTGTCCTTCATGACCTTCTTTTTGGTGGCCATTTCCTCTGCTCACCACCTGGGTGTGCTGGGTGCTCTCCTTTCCTGACCCCCTTTTAATAGGGTTTTTGGGAACGGGATCGTTTTGAGTCCAGTGCTTTCCTTTTGTCCTGAGGTGGTTTCTCGGTTCCGCATTGGTCAGGATTTGGTCCTTCCTCCCTTTTTATTTTGATTCCCTGTCATCGGAGTTTGGGGTGCGGCTGCATTCTTTGGATGTTCGGAGGGCTCTCCTGGTCTTTTTGGAGGGGGTCGCTCCTTTCCGTCTATCTGATTCGCTTTTTGTTGATTTTGGGCCTGTGTGTTGGGGTTTGCATCCTGCTGCTCCTTCTTTGAGTCGTTGGGTTGGTCTCTGATTTCTTTGGCGTGCATGGTGGCGGGGCACCTTTCTCCTTTGGGAGTTCAGGTTGTTCCACTCGGTCCGTGGCGGCGTCATGTGCGGAGGTCATAGGGGCTTCCATTTCTGTGTTTTGCCGGGCTGCCACCTGGGCTTCGCCGTTGTCCTTTGCCTCTTGTTACTGGATTGGCCGGGAGCTTGACCGTGCTGATGGTTTTGGGTACATGGTTCTTTCCGCTATGGTTCCTGTGTAGTGGTTTTCCTTGTTGTCTGTGTTTTTTGATTAGCCTGTTTTTGCATACCCTCTTTGGTTGTCCTGTTTGGCTTTGTACATCTCAATGCGTAAGGAATGGAAGCAAGGGAGGGACGAGGAGGTAACGTCTCATTTACTTACCGGTAATTGCATTACTCTGAGTCCTACTCCCTCACTTCCATTACTTACATCCCTCCCTCCCTCTCTGGTAGTCCAGGCCAACCTTTTGGTATGGTTTCAGTCTCTGTGGTATTACAGGAGGTTTGAGGGAGGTGGGGGCTACTTATAGTCCCTGCGTGATAAATCACGTGGTATGGGTGTCTGGTGAGGCAGGGATGCCTCAATGCGTAAGTAATGGAAGCAAGGGAGTAGGACTCAGAGTAATGCAATTACCGGTAAGTAATTGAGACATTCCATGCTCTCATTGGAACAGGATCACTCCTCATCTCTTCACACAAATACAATAGGCAATAATGATGAACTTTCAATAATATCAACCATGCATTCACATGGAGTCTGCTTCCTTCAGGCTTGCATTCCCCATATGTACAGTTATTTATTTCTCTAATATCAGCTTCTAATAAGTAACCTATGTAAAAAGGTAAACATCTTTTTAATTAAAAGAAAACTTTTCTGCAGGATCATCACGAAGGGGGAAAAACAAGTTGGTTAAAAAATCAAATTCACATTTGAAACTCTTCAGTTCAGTATTTGAACCATTCTTTACCTTATATAACAACAAAAATGTGTTATTTGTAGCAATGATCTTTGTATAAGTAGAAACATTCTTTGAGTAAACTTGAAACTACATGAGCAACTTCTTTCTTGAAAAATAAAAATGGGTTCATGTTGTGATCAAGAATCACACTTTTTTATGTGTATTCATCATTTTCTATTCAAGCTATTTTTTAAGTGGCATTGCTCTAGCTATTTTTGGGGCCTTGTACAAGTAATTAAACAGATTACAGTTTTATGCATTTTAAATACGTTAGTTCATCAAACATGCAAATTTATTCTGTGCATTTCATTAAAACCAACATTATTTTTTTCTTAATTTTAAATCTGACTTCCTAGTGTTATATGCCATGGGTCATAATAAATATGGTGCTGGAGCAGGCAGTGTTTGACATGCCTCATGAAATCCCCGGGTTCATGTGATCTAAATGTAAATTTGAAATTATAGCAAAGTGGGTGTGCATGGTCCCTGGATTTGAAAGAGATGAAATTTTAAAGTGTACAGAATGCAAGTGGTCGAGGCCACTACTTACGCTTTCCATATCAGTTAAGTAGAGAGCTTGTCTTGTTGGAAACTTAGATCCTTATATAGAGTTTGGAAGAGTGAGACATCCACCAAAAAGTGGTGAAAGTGTTCCTTTAACATCAATCTATACTTATACAGGGGAAGGAACATCTGCCACTTTTTGGTGGATGTCCCGCATCCACCTAGTAATACATATGTCTTCTAGCACCAGATTACCTAACGTTTCAGGCAACTCAATGCAGCAAAGGGAACTTGCCGCACTGCGATGTGTGAAATGAAGAAGGTAGAAATATACCATTTCTTCTAAGATATGGCACACTTCAGCTCCCTTCTAGAGATTAGCACACTGTGTGCTGCTTAATGTCAATGCAGGAACCTTGTCACCATGGTGCAAGTTATGGGCAGGATTGTTTTTGTTCAGGGAAGAATATCTTCCTGCACAAAAACAATCCATAGAGGCTTATTCTATGTCTATCATGTGAAAAGAGGAAATAATGAGGAGAAATTAAAATATTTATCCTGTTATTCCGCTTCGTGGTAGGTGCACTATTTTGGTGCATTCTCAGTTTAGAGTAAATCTAAGATAGCGATAAATTCATAGAGTGGATACATGGGAATGCCCGTGCCCTACCCATGGAACGCCTACCACGATGAGATGTAAAGCAACGCAATTTAATCCACCGCGTTGCATAACATTTCTTTAAAATGTCATGCAAGGAGACACACATCACACATTAAGTGGCATTGTTAATTTATTTAGGGACTTGTGTTGCCTTGAGATGACTAGTGTTGACAAGGGCAACGCAAGTCCTGATTAAGTCTGGCCCACATGCTTATCTAAAAAAACTTGTTTTTGAGTTTCCAAGAATCAGCCTTTTGGTCTTTGCACAAAGGCAAGATTTGGCTGACTATAAAAGTGCAGTATATGTATAAGAGGTGGGGGAAGAAGAATAGGAGTATGGAAATGAGTTTGAGAGATTTGTTTGCTAATCGGTTCATGAAACAGAAAGATAGTTCTCATGAAGTCATTCTCAAGTCGCACATTTTAAAGCAAATTTTCAGCGATGAAAACTGATTAAATTCTTATTTTGCTATATAAATGTTTTGACGTGCTTAAGCAAGAGAACTACAGTCTTGCACAAATTAGAGGCTATCTGCTCGTACAAAGCCTGTCAAGATAAGAAAGATTGGATACTAGCATGTGCCAATCATGCTCTCACCAAAACTTTCCTTCACAGAGCACAGACAATTGTTTTTACCCCAAAGCGAGGCATGTGGTTGCAAGAGGGTGAGCTGTGGGTATTGATGTTGTTGTGATTTGAATAGATATATTTCAAATACATGGCAGAAGATGTTATTGGCACCTGTACACAAATAGTTGCTGACTTTGTATGTTGTGAATTATTAGTTGTCCCACAAGTAACACTTTAGCTATCAGATGTGCCTTGATAAACTGCAGGTCTACTTATGCTAACGCTGCACCAATTCCAAGGACTCTAGAAGACAACCTCAGCCTTAGTGGAGTCACAAAAACATGTTTTTCTCCTGCCTCTGCACCTTTCCGCATTGCCACCCCAATACAAGATATTTCACCTACACAGCAGAACTAACAAAATGGGAATAGGGAGCTTTAACGTATGAAGAATCCCATTACCTCTCCATGGTCGACACTCTTCCCTCTAAATCACACGAGATCTTAGAGTGGACATGGACTCCAAAGTGCAATCCAGAACCAGAATGTATCTCCTTTCCATCCTCCCGGTAGGAAAAACCCAATTTTTTCATGACAATGCAACTACTTTCTTCTAGTAAACATATAAACTCAAAGTGTTCACCCAGCAAAATTACCTAATGCTGCATTGTAGTTTATCCACCCACATGAGGCAGACCACCCTTGATTTGGTGATTTCCATCTCTGGCCGCCTTATTATGCAGGACACACACAATATAATATAACACATATTTGTAAAGTGCCATGCGGCAACTTGGTGCTGGATGACAGATGTCTGCTACCTAACTCATTGGTACTCAGAGGAACCTCCTCTCTGCCGACCTCGCCCTGGCAGAGATCCCCCGCATCCGCAGAGTCAGAACCGGCGGGAGAGCTTTCTCCTACATCGCAGCCAAGACCTCGAACAAGCTCCCTGTGAACATCAGACACTCCCCGACCCTGCACACATTCAGGAAGGACCTCAAGACCTGGCTCTTCGCCTGATCCGGTGTCACTCACCCCCCCCCAAGTGCATTGAGACCCTCACGGGTGAGTAGCGGGCTTTATCAACCCCGGATTGATTGATTGATTGATTGTCTCAAGTTTCAAGTTTATTGATGGTTTGAAATAAAATGTCATCATCAAAATACATAAAGCAATCACAAATAAAAGAATTTAAAACAAGGGAGCAAAAGTATACCTGATTGGCGTACACATAAAAACGGCAATTATCAACATCAGAAGGCGGAAAGGCACAGTTGACTCACCAGGATTCGAGCTGGGACACAGAGGTCAAGCACATGTTTCGAGTAGTGAATGCTTTAGTTCACTGAGCCACCACATAAAGCCACTACAGTCTGATCTTTGTGGACTTTATGACATTAGTAAACTATCTCTACCTACCAGAACCTACCTCCAGAAGATGCCACGCACTGTTCTTGATGCAATAATGTTGACCTTTGGACCTGATGTTTATCTCTGTCACATCAGTGCCTGTATCCCTACGCAATGCTATCATTGCAATGATGAGATATCCAAGATTTTCAACAAAATTGCCCCTTCACATTTGTACAGTACGGATAATGTTGAGTAAAACGTCTGTGATTTGTTTTTAGAAGGAAACAAAAGACCATGAATCTACAAAAACAACAGTCATAATACATTTGCAGCCCCATCATGACACTCACGACCTTGGAGATTTTCCTGATAAAATTAAGACAAATTATGTTTGATTCTGAGTTTGGTGGATTCCCAGCAGCTGAAATTACCATTACCGGCCATGATCTGTACATGGAATTCCGCTAATTATGAGGCTAACACCCAGAATGGGGAATAACTCTGTGGACACGGAATTACTATGTAAAATACATCACAGTAGTTCCTATTCACAGGGATTGAGAGCTGCCATATGCCACCTGCCGTGAGCACGTAGTAAACAGGAGCAGTGGCTTCTCTAGGAGGTGGGGTGCAGGGAGGGGAGTTGGATGGTAGGGGGGTTTAAGAACAGTTTTAAAAGGGGATGCCAAAGACAATCTTCAGCAGGGACTTTCAAATGAGGTTTGCCTGCTCTTGCAGCCACATCTTCATATTTTTTACTATCAGCCCAGGATATAACACCTAGGGAAACCAGGTCCTGGGAACTGTGAGCCAACCATAATCAGGCAGAATAGAATTGCATATGGTGATTCCACTTTGCCTGACTCATAATCAGGACTAAAGTGTAGCAACAGACCCCTGATACTACATTCAGGGGTCAAGCAATCAATCTAAAACAGAATTACTAAGGCTCAGCATCACTCCTCAAAGTGTTTTATTCTTTTATAAATGTGTGTGCTCAACAATATTTAAAGTAGTTAAAAAAAGAGAACTAGAATACATTCACACTTTAAATAGATCTTTCTTTAAGCAAATTACTTTTAGGAAAATTCTGCATCTGCGTCCTAGTATGGCTGGCATGCATCAAATTCTCATTGCCTGAAGGAATGGAAGCAGTGAGAAAGAAGTCATTGCATTAATACGTTTGTAACTGAAGTAATGAAATCTGTCAAAATGGATTAAACTGTTTAATGTTATATAATCCGCCTCCAAAAACACATTTTATGAGATGTTACCTGTCAGGAAAAATAGTTCAGTTCTTTGTGTTACCAGTGCATGCCTGAAAAATGAAACTTGACAAAAATGGCCACTGTTTTTTGGAGTGTACAGCAACATACTGTGAGGCCCTTTATACCCATATGATAGTGGTGAAACATGTACATACGGTATGTGTGTTCATATTAATTTAACACACACATTACTTGCCCTTGCAGATTGGTGTATATTGGGCAGATGAATAAGAAGGTAAAGGTATAGATGAATAAACATAAAATACATATAAATGAAACATATTACATCGTTTTAACCCCTTCAGTGCCCATGACGAGCTGGACTCGTCATGGGCCGCGGTGGCGCTGTGCCCATGACGAGTCCAGCTCGTCATAGACCCCGCCCGCTAATGCAACGGCCGGCACTGGGCGGGGAAAGGGGCGGGAACTGAAGGGGTTAATGAGATGGCACATAACATATCTCTGTCAAGATTTTAAGTGTTTGAAGCAGTTCCTTATAAAAGATCCTTGAACGAAGGGACTAACTTATTATTACAAAAAGAGGCCTTCTAAATAGACAGATGAAGCCCTATTTAACGTAGCAACATAATAATCGTCAATGTTGCACATCACATAGTACTAAATATGAACTACACCTGACAATGAATAAAAATATGCTATAGAAAATCTTCAGGATATGAGATAAAGTTATTTAAACAGACTCTATGTGGAACCATTAATTTGACAGCACTCATTCCGCATGCTGACTGTGAGAATTTTGGCATTCGGGAAAGAGTGAATGACTTCATTTTGGTTAGTCACCTTTGATTGATGTGGACTTCTAAATTGTACTATTTAACATTTTAAAATAATTTGGAAGGTTGTTCAATTAACCAATGTGCAACGTTTTGCTCTTGTCTTTGACCTTCACTGTTGATCTCCTGCTGCATTGTCAATTTAATATAGTGGGCATACGCAATAACAAATGAAAGGATAAGTGTGAACATGTCATAGAACATATGATGAACACACACAACTTTATTTGATTACAAATTGGAAAAGAATATAATAGTTTTTGCAATGAAGAATTATTGATTTGCTTGATCTACCTATCTCTGCACTCAAGGGCAGCATCATTTTCTGAAAGCAATTTATATATTTACATTTATTTCAATCTAAATCTCTGACTCTTTGAGTGAGGAAGTGAGAGAACTTGTTGCTGGGTCAATAGGGCACTCAGGGTATAATTGTCTCTAATTTTGAAGATTAAAGTTCTTCATTGCTGGTGTCCTGGGAACACAGCACTGTTAGAATCAAACTCCACCAAGTACACTCTTTAGCACTTGACTCACAGGATAGAGAGGGTAGGCATTCTTAGGATTATTCAATTAGGTGGTGTAAGTTGAGACACTAAGAACACAGTTAACATTGAAAAAGCAGATAATAAGGAAATCACTTCAGTCATTGTTTAGCATCAGAAAAGTGTTGTAATATACAGAAGGATGATATTCTAGAGATAAACTGCTTTTAGGAAAAGTAAAAACAGATCTTTCTAACCACTTTCCAGCCAGAGGTAGGAGCTCAAATGCTAAGACAGAGATTACTCGGTAAATTCTAGAGTATCATGCAGCTAACCAGTTGAACAAATCTCAGTATTGCACATCCACTCTTTTAAGGGTAAGAATGTGTGCTGCTACCATTAAAAGGGAATATAGCAGCTTGATTTCTTTCAGATACACCTAGAAGAATGATAATGGGGATTCATTGTACTTATAATGAAACCTTTATGGATCCCAAGAAGTGCCAAAAGAATGACGTGTATGTCCAATCCTGGTACAAGAACATAGGGACAGATGTACTAAATAATGAAATGGCAATTTCCTATTTGTGACTTTGAAGGAATCACACTTAGAAAATTGGTATTTCTTATGTCCTAACCATTACATTATCAAATAGCAATTTCTAAAACTTTGCAATATGTATATATCGATTCACTCAAAGCAATTTCTATCTAATTGCATTTAGCAAATCAGAATTTGCGATTTGTGAATGTTGCTTTGGTAGCTTGAGATGACATCATAAAAAATAATTTAATGAGAAATACACACCTTTGCGAACACTGTAGGTGAAAAAAACTGACAAGGTGCAAGGTGTTTAAGAAGACTTTACTATTTTGCAATCCAGAGCCATCATGAAAATCCAGGAGGCAAAAAAGGAAAACAAAATATCACTGTGGATTTGGAGATTGTTGGTGGATTTTCTCCAATAACGAGAAACTTTCTGGCAAAAGCTCTCTGTCTGTCCCTCAGGCCACAAAAGAAAAAAATGACTGCTCACTCAGGAAAGAATCAGTGCTCCTGGAGTTACAAAGCACAGCACTATGGACCTGGAAAGCAATTGCACGATCTTAGGTCATGTATCAAAGAAACATTTGTAGCCAGGAGAAAGGAAGATGCTACCACAGGAATACAAAATCAGCAAAATCTGTTCCCAACCACATAGAAGAGACAATAGAGAGTCCACTTCAGCTCAAAACTGTATCAGTTATGGCCAAAATAGACACCTTAGGACTCCATTACGTGCCATAAGTCAGTCATGTTATCAAAATCAATCTAAATATTTATGTATAATTATATGTATCTTATGTCGATTTATTCTGACAACTTTAAAAAAGATTAACGTTATGGTGAAGGCACTGGGACAATTTAATAGATACATTGTGAGATATACAGTTATTATTACTTTGTAGATATGCATTTCCTATCAGAAAAAGTTATGTATAAAATATTTTTGACGCTCATATACAAAAGAAAATAAAAGTGTGAATATGGGGGAAAGTGTGCACATGTAAGGAAATATCTTATTGATATGTGTTATTGTCACATATATAATAAATAATATATATTAGAAATTTACAAAACATCTTGTTACAATTCAGATGTTACTGATCAGACTGAAAATAGTGAACTATACATGGAGCCTGAATTTGATGTTCCTTATTTGGAAGAAAGCAACATGTTTACATCTTAACCAATCTCAATTGAGGCTCCAAGGGTGCCAGTGGTGTCTCAGTGAAGGACACTATCTTTGAATCCTGGTCGCTACTTGAGAGCATGTACGACAGGTGGGATGGTCAATTCTGTTGAAAGCAGCTGAGAGGTCCAGCAATATCAGGAGAAATAATTGTGCTGAAGATGGTTATCATAGAGTCATGGGTGCTTCCATGATATTGTGCCACTGGGTCTGCAATGCTATTATTTGAATAACAACCTACTTCGATATTTAATGAATGCTGGGATTTCTGTACTAAAATCCTGTATTTGAAAGAGGGCACATTTAGATATAAGTTCCATCTACACAACACAATTACTTGTAAAAATATAGCAATACAATAAAACTTCAAAGTTGTTTGTTGCATATCTGCCTGTGTGTTGGAATTCTCTGTGTGATTTAATTCTAGATAATAGGTGTAGTGTCTTGTAGCTGGACCATTCTGATCCCTGATGGACTCCATAGGATAATGACATAATCGTTTGAGTGTGTCTGGTTATAGATCATGATGCAGTGCGTATAGTTAACGGTTGCATCCTGAAGAACAAAGACGTGCACTACAGATCTCCATGTGTGGTGGAATCTTTTACATGCTACTGGGCGGGGGTGACTCTACAACTGGCAATGAGATAGGGGATCTGTGCCCCGAAGAAACGAGAGTGCTCTCCCTAAGGGTTCACAGAGGTCCAGCAAACTGCTTGTGCATGTCAGTCGAAGTGAAGCAGTCAACAGTTGGCATATGTGGAGTGATAGTGCCACTACAGCCAGTGCAAAGCTTTTGAAGGATGCAAAGGCCCTACGAAAAGTCATGTCGCAGTCAGCCTGGAACGTCCTGGTAATGCCGAAAGAAGAGGTATAAAACTGCCAAGCATGCAGAATGAGAAATGCAGGAGGCAGTGATAGCCAGTTGCAAAACCATGGCAAAAGCAGAAGCTTTAAGGTGACACGAAATGCTAAAGGCTGCCAAAATCCACATTCTTCTCACCATCATACACATAGCTGTCACAAAGCTGGGTGGAATTTTGTGTCTTAGTATATATTGACTACACCTGATTACTTTCTGCTTTCACTTGTTGGTAATTTGGACTTGCAAAATGGCCATTATGCAAGGAATCTTTTGATGGGCATGATGATGATATGCAGAAGTTGATGACTTCTTAGCTGCTGTCTGCGGGATACCTCATGCTTCTCTAACATACAAAGTTCAATGGCTCTCTCCCACATGACCACTCGGTTAGCTTGCCTACATACTTTTCCGAAAGTCAGTAGATCCTCCTGTAAATTGTAGTTTTAGCTGTTTTTTCTAGTCAGTCAAATCTTTCTTCTGGCACAGATCAAACACAGTTTCATCGGACTTTCCCCAACTGTTGTTCTTCATTTGAATATATTCCTTCTCAGTTACACCACTGAAAAATAGTGGAACACTACAGTCAAGGGAACTAATATTTATGTCTAGATCTGATGAGATAAGCTGTTCCTTTCAATTTTAGGTGACCCATCAATCCTAGAATGGCATGTATAGTTAGATTTCATGATGGACAGTAGCTTCACTTGTTCCAGGTTGAGCTGCACCAGGGGGAATGGCAATTGGCTTCAGACACAAGGACAGATCCTTCAGGTATGCATCTCATGAGAGGAAGAGGTAACCGAGGTTGGATCATCCAGTATGGAGATTCTTGGCAGAACACATACTCACACACCTAAAAAACTTAGGTTAGGGACTGCATAGTAGGATTACATCCAAATTTCTACAGTGTTTTATATGCCTGTATATATATATATATATATATATATATATATTCACTGAAAAAACCATAGGTTTCAGGGGCGTTATAATTAGTTGGACATTTCACTCGGACAAAACCCATGAAATTCCCCCCTTATAGTTAGTTCAGCTAACTATAACTCACGCCCCCGCAATGCACTGCTGATGACGTCACATATTACATCACTCATGACATGGTCAGTGACATCACTGATGACATCACTGATGACATCTCAAATGACATCACTGATTACATTATCCAGTGACTGTCTGTTTCTGTAAAGTTTGAATATGTTTAATATATATAGGGCAAGGCTTATTGAAGAATGAGTGGGTGTATAAGTTTCTGAATGGATGATTTAGTAGGTTTGTGAGTGACTCTATAAGTGAGTGATTAAACGTATCTTACTGAATGCATGGGTTAGTGATAAACTGTGTGAATGTCTGTATCCGTCTGTCTGTTGGTGTGTAAGCGGCTGCATCGGTTTGTGAATACCTACATGAGTGTATATATGAGTTATTGATTTGTTGTCTGAGTATGTGTATAGGTGCCTGAGTGTTTGTGTGGGTGGGGTGTGTGTGACTCTGTGCATAGATGTGTGAGTGGGTGATTCACTGGGTGCAAGGTTTCAAGACTGTATCTGTGATGGACTGTATGGGTGGGTGAGTGTGTGTATGGGTGTGTTAGTGAGTGAATGAATATCTCAGTGGTACATGTGTGAGTAACTACATATGTGAAAGGTAGTATATATGTGTGTTAGAGTATTTAAATGGCTATAAGTGAGAGTGTGTGATTGTGAGAGTGGCTGTATGGATGAGTGTGTGCTTGTATCAGTGATTGTATAAGAGCGTTAGAATGTGCTAGTATTTGTATGAGTAAGTGAGCTGGTGTGTGTATAACTGTATAGGTGAGTAAATGGGAGTGTGATTAATTATTTGCATGAGTGACTAGGTGTTTGAGTACTTCTATCGATGAGTGGTGGTGTGTGAGTGTCTATATAGGTGTATGATCTTGTTGTTGACCTCTGAGGCGGAAGCCGGAGGTGTGTTTATTTGTACCCTGTGCCATTTTAAAACTGACATTCTAGATTCTGCACTGGTTTTAAAACTGCACTCACCTTCACTGTAGCGCTCGCTTCTGGCGCCTTGCAGGCTCACGGAGTTCCCCCTGACACAGCCGATTGAACGCTGAGACAGGGAAACTCCCCTCCACCCGCCATCGCCGCTAGAAGGGCAGACACGCCCACTTCGAGGCCACGCCCCCTTGCCGTATTTAAACGCTGAGCACTAGCGCGGCTTCAATCTTGTTGTTGACCTCTGAGGCGGAAGCCGGAGGTGTGTTTATTTGTACCCTGTGCCATTTTAAAACTGACATTCTAGATTCTGCACTGTTTTTAAAACTGCACTCACCTTCACTGTAGCGCTCGCTTCTGGCGCCTTGCAGGCTCCCCCTGACACAGCCGATTGAACGCTGAGACAGGGAAACTCCCCTCCACCTGCTATCGCCGCTAGAAGGGCAGACACGCCCACTTCGAGGCCATGCCCATTTCCCTCTACCTTAAATGTGCCGGCCATACCAGCGCAGCGGACGAGCGCAGCGGGCGCGCCGTTTGCGCGCCGAAGGCGCGGCTAAGGCAAGCCCGTCTGCGCCCGTCCGCGCACGACCGGGCCTTGGGCCAGATTCTATGCCGGATTCTGCCACCAAAAGGGTAAGCTACTGTCGCCGAGATCTTCTCAGCCTCAGACCAACTAAAAACAGCGCCTGCCATATTATGCACGATCCCAATGTCCCTTACACTAGTTGCAACACTTGTAAATCTGAAAAGTTACTCCTTTTCAGCCGGGCTGCCCCTTCCCTAGGCCTCAAAATAGCGTCACTTAACTGTAGATCGCTTCCCAAGCACGCCCTACTCATCAACCATCTGATTGTTGATCACGTTCTGGACATACTTTTCCTCACCGAAACGTGGATCACCGGGCATTCTAACTCGGACATAGTCTTGGCCTTACCCCCTGGCTTTCTTATCATGTCCCAACCCCGCCCCTTGGGTAGAGGAGGCGGATTAGCCATCATCTATCGAGACTACTTCACCTGTCGAACCAGCGAGGTTCCGAGCCAGGAGTCGGAGAGCTGCCTCTTCAAGATTCAGCTCTCTCCAACCAACTCCCTGTCAGGCCTCCTGGTGTATCGGCCTCCAGGGCATTTCGGCCCCTTTTCTGCCGCTCTCTTGGAAACCGTCTCATCCTTGGCCCACCTAACATCCAACTTTTTGATAACCGGAGACCTTAACATACATTTCAATGACCCTCTCGATTCAGGGGCTTCTGATTTAATCTGTGAACTAGGAGCCCTTGGCCTCTCCCTTGTCAATTCAGGAGCCACACATATGAAAGGACACCTGCTCGACCCAGTTTTCTCGAACATTCCTTCTCTTCAATTCACTAACTCCCTCCCCCTCCCGTGGACGGACCATTTCCTGGTCTCGGCCCACCTACCAGGGATATTCAAGAAACCCCAAAAACCTACAACTTTCACCAAGGACAGATCTTGGGCCAGACTCTCGGTGGAAGACTGGGCTAAGGCTCTGGACGCCTCGACCCCCAGTCTTACGGCTGATCCTGCCACCGCGGATACCCAGTTCAGAGACTGGATCTCCTCTTCCCTGGACAGTATTATTCCCATTAAAAATCGGGTGAATAAAAATAGGCTTAAGGGCCATGCCCCATGGTATAACACCAATTTAAGAGCTCTCCGCAAAGAGTGTAAAAAGGCCGAGAGACTGTGGAGAAAAGACTGGCTCCATAGTAACAAAGACATGTACCACAGCTCGGTAAGACGCTACAAATCAGCCCTTAAGCTAGCCAAAGCTGCATTTTATGACATCAGAATAAAAAACGCCACCAACTCGTCAAAAGAATCTTACCTGATAGTTAAAGAATTACTAAATATCCCAATAACACCCGCCTCTCACTCCCCTCCTCCAGATAGAAGTACGGATCTGGCCAACTACTTCGACTCCAAAATCTCGAGGATATTGGACTCCCTTCCAACAATCAGCACATCTATCAACACGGATATAGAGGCCTGTAACAACAGCCCACGGCTGTCCACTTTCAGAGCACTTTCCCTTACCGAGGTATCGTCCACGCTGGATAAAATGAAAAGCGGATCTCCCCTTGACCCAGCCCCGGTTAGATTCCTGAAAACCGTGTCGACCAACATAGCCCCTACCTTCAGGGATCTTATTAACATCTCTTTCTCCCAAGGAACGGTGCCCTCTAACTGGAAGAATGCGGTTGTCAGGGCCTTGTTGAAAAAGTCCCATCTTAACCCGGACGACATGGCCAACTACAGACCCATTTCGCTGCTCCCATGTGTCAGCAAAATTGCGGAGAAGCTAGTGAATGCGCAACTGTCCCAATTTCTTGAGACAAACACTCTTCTGCGTCAATCCCAAACAGGATTCCGGCCCGGCCATGGCACGGACACTGCCCTCCTCTCCGTCATCGAGGAGGCAAGGTGTATCCTGGATTCAGGAGGATCAGTGGCAGTGATCCTCCTGGACCTCAGTGCCGCCTTTGACACGGTGGACCACCGTGTCCTTCTACATCGCCTGGCCAGGGCAGGAATTGTGGGAACTGCACTAGCATGGATTGAATCCTTCCTATCCGACCGCTCCTTCCAGGTGTGGGACGGTAACTCACGTTCAGACTTACTATCACTTAAGAACGGAGTTCCCCAGGGATCATCGCTCAGTCCCACCCTGTTTAATGTATACATGGCCCCGCTAGAAGATGTTGTGACCCCGTACGGGATAAAAATAATAAACTATGCTGACGATACTCAACTCGTCGTTTCCTTGTCCCACCTGGATAACCACCCAGACAGCCTGCTGAACTGTCTCCAGGACATTCACATCTGGATGTGTGAATCCTCCCTGAGGCTGAATGGTGAAAAAACTGAAATTATGCTCCTAGGCAATAAATGGACGTCCATCCCTCCATCAGTATGGCCGGACGCCTTCGGTGAAATTCCAACACCAAAAAAAGAGATCAAAACACTAGGAGTATGGTTGGAACCTGACCTCACCATGAGGACCCAGGCTGTCAAAACAGCTGGCACCTGTTTTGGTCTCTTGCGATCGGTTCGCAAGATCCTCCCTCTTCTCCCCCTCTCATCCAGGAAACTTCTGGTCCAGGGGCTCATATTAGCCAGGCTCGACTACAGCAACGCCATCTATCTTGGGGCACCGGAATTCACTCTGGCCAAACTCCAACGCACCCAAAATGCGGCGGCCAGGCTCATTATGAACCTTCCACCCAGAGCTTCAGCCAAACCGGCTCTTAAGGCCCTACATTGGCTCCCCGTTCGCCAGAGAGTAGAGTTCAAAGCCTTGTGCACCACCCATAAGCTCATCAACGGGGTTGGTCCGGCTGCTCTGAAAGATATGGTCATCCCCTACAAAGCCCCCAGATCCCTTTGCTCCGACGCCGAACACCTGGCCACTGTTCCAAAATTCAAGAAGGCCCGCACAGGTAGTCGCCGCTTCTCGGTCAAAGCGTCCACAGGATGGAATTCTCTTCCACGCAGTCTACGTTTGGAATCCTGTCACGCTCTATTCCGAAAAAAACTTAAAACCTTCCTGTTTCCCAAATAGTCCATCCCCTACTCCCCCTCTCCTGGTCCACATGATTTATAGCGCGGGGATGCCTTTCGGGTCACCAGGCGCTTTAGAAATCAATAAATAAATAAAATGAGAGCATATGATAGTCCTGTACTGTGTGACCGTAAGTATGAGTGACTGTACGAGTGAGTGGGTGGATGTGTGTGTAGACCTAAGAATCAGTGAGTGGGTATGTAGTTATTGATGTTGGAGTGTCTATGGTTTTGAGAATGGCAGCCGAGTACTTTGAGGGTGGATCCATCCATCCAAAACGCAGACATCCACCCACAGATTGCCACATTAAAAGTGCTCTGCATAAAATGCAACGCCGTCCTTTGCTATGGAGAGCCGTCCATTGACCTCCTTTGTAGAAAGCAAGAAAGCCATCATTGCTATTTTTTTTAAATTATTTTTTCCCTGAAGTTCATTGTTTTGTTCCTCCAGTTCTGTTTTTTCCTTTTTTTTCCCAGAAAACCCACCAAAAATTAAAAGTTGTTCAGAAAACCAAGAAAAAAATATAAAAGAAAAAAGAAGAAAAAAAAAAAGGTTCTTCTAAGAACTAACTTTCCTGGTTTAAAAAAAGAGCTATATTTGTTTGTTAGTGTGTGAATGTTTAGATGAATGTATGTGTAGTGCGTAATTGACTGAACGAATTCATTACTAGCGTATGGTGAATGTATAAGTGCAGAACTATGAGGAAGTGCTGCAGCATCACACAGTAACTGCAGTGTGCTGTAGTACTTCCGAAGCACAGGGATGCAACATATGTACATAAATATGTTGCCAATCTATGCTTCTCTGTGCACGGCTGCTTAAACTGCAGCCATGTGGTGACACAGGCACCCTTGCACCATAGTGCAAAGATATCTGTGTCATGTGGTGTTTGTTTTTGTGCAGGAAGACACACCTTCTTGCACAAAAACAATCAGTAAAGGCATGTTTCTCCTTTGATGTATGCTGAGCATTTTAGAATGCATTGAAGGTTAAAAAATGAGGAGAAATGAAAACAATTCTCCTTGTTGTGCTTTGCTACACCAATTGGAGAATGGTGCAGTATTCACACACATGTCCAGATTTATTATTTTTGATAAATCTGGAGATGTGTCTTGTTCTATGAGTATTCTGTGCAATCACGCACAACAACACTTATAGAACACCGTTTCAACGCAAAGTGGTGTGTATGATGAGGTCGTATTTACATTGAGAAAAAAAGTTACACAGATTTCCTTTTCCTCTATTTGTAAATATAAAAGAGTGTCTTGCGCTATAACTATGTTACAAAAAGTAACATATTTCTGTTTGGAAAATTGCTTGTGAGTGATAGGAGGTAAGAACAGATGTTTGTCTGCAAAGATGCTCAAAGAAGAATGATTGCAATGATTGCAGTCCTTCAATACGTATAATGGGAAATAATATTAACCACTCAAATCTGTTTTTTTGGAGGTCATATGATATCCTATGACAGAGAGATTCCAAAACTACATAGGTATAAACAGGGTGTTTTGAAAAACGTATTAAAACTTTGTACCTTCTTGCAGATGTGCCCATTCTCCATATTAATACTTAGTTAAACTTACCTTCACAGTATTAGAAATAAAAAATGGTACACATTTTTTTCCGTAGTTTTTTGTAATGTAAATTGTGGTAAATTGCTTATTTTAGAATTAGGATCTGTGAAATAAAAGAAAAAATAGTTATAACATGTAATAATACAATTTTAACAACACAGCATAATTTAAACAAAATAATTTGTTTGCTTTTTTGCTGTTTTCAGAATATATTGAATTTCACTAGAATTAGTGATTTCAATCATACTCATCACATAACAGCGGGCAAAAAAAACAATCAAAAAGATTGTTTAAAAAAACCCAACATGCTATTCTCAGTAAAATACCAGAAAATTCAAATCACACATATATATATAAAATGCTTATTGCTAACAAAATTTTATAACTTCAATTTATAAAAACTGTAAATGTTGTCGCTTTAAAATATTCACCGAGTCAATAAGTAAGAAAAATCCATAATTCAAACATATACCTTTCCTTGAGGCCAAATTATATTTTTGCACTGTTTTTTATGTAAATTGTCCAATGGTAATCCTAATAAATTATAATAATAATTTCCTCAGAGAGTGAATTATCTTCCTAAAACTTTGGCTTTAAAAATATTAGGTAGGAATTTGGTAATTCACTATTCAATCGTTGTTTGAAAACCAACTGGGCATCATTACAAAGTGTCCAGCCTTTGTCACATTTTAGATAGGCAGTGTAATGTCCAGTAGTTGTTGAAGGACCATCATGGAAAATTATTGCAATTGCTACAAAAGTCCTTCCTGATATTGATAGTTGTGTTGCTACAAATTGCTTTATTAAAGTATCCAATTTTCTTCCATCAGCTGTACAACGTTCCATCATTAAAATTATATATTATCCATATTTTTTTTTAAATAATGTGGATAACATTTCTGATTTACATTGGCTACACTCCATGTTTTGATTTGCACCTTTAACTAATTTCTGGAAAGACACTGATTTACAGTCCGGTGATGTTAGATATAGAAATATTTCAGTGTCTGCATTAGTACTAGATGTATACATGCAATTTTCACAATGATGTTCCCATTTGTAACAAAGGCCAAAAATATTTTCTATTTCTACACCTTCATTTTCAAAAAAGGTAAGCATATACATTAAAAAATCCTGAGCATCTTGTTGGATATTTTGCGTAAATTGTGTAGAACCAGAACACACACCCGAAAGATTACGAACATCTGAAACAGTTTGTGTTTTACTTGTATCTGTTCTCAAGTTTTCATAAACAGAATGCAACAAGGAACAAAATCTTTTTTCCCGATTCTGCATAATTTGTTCTTGCAAACCTTCAAGATAAAAAACAACATTGACCACTACATTAGCATAGCAGCTGACACCTGAACTATTTTCAAACTGATAACCAACAATGTCTTCAATAGTGTCCTTTTTCTTTTTACTTGCAATCACAACATTATCTTGCTCATTTCCCTTCTCTACACATTCAGTACAGATATTCTCAAACCTTTTTTTTCGACCAACCACACGCTTTTCAAATACAGGATAGTGACCTAAATTGGGAGCATACGCCCTTCTTAACCTATTATACTCTTTTACACAGTTTGCATCTGCAGTAACCTTTGTGTCATCAAAATCAATCAAAAACAAACCAGATAATGTTCTGACTCGCGACAGAGCAACATATGCCATACCCTCTTTAAACACAGTACATCCAATATTCACCAATGCACTGTCTACACTTAATCCTTGAGATTTATGAATAGTCACTGCGTATGCCATAGAAAATGGAAATTGTTGCCTACGGACATATAAACCTTTAACAAGCAAAAAACGAACTGAACAACAACCAATTTCTTTAACTTCTTCAATCTGATCAAATATAATTTTTAAAAGTTCAATTCTTTCTTTTTTCTGATAATTAACAAAATCCACCACTTTACCCATTGCTCCATTAACTAAACCTTTTTCTACATCCAAATTACACCTTAAAATTACCCGACAGTTTACACATGCATATAGTGTCTTTTCTAAACCAGCTGTTTTAGATATTTTTTTTTCTAAAGAATCCAGTTTTGTTTTCAACTTTCCCGTCAAAATAATAGTGATTCCTTCATGCTCTATTTTATCGATGGCTTCCATTTTTATAATTTCTTCATTTTCCAGTTTCAATAGTTCTTGGTTGAATATGGAACTCTCGCGCAGTGTTGGCATTAAACAGATCACTGATTTATTTTCAGCAATTTTTCATGTACACTTTTGCAGGAACTACATTTTCATTTAGAAACACATTGCAAAGTAATCGACTTTCCAAAGCTTGTTTGCCATGTTTTGTAAGAATTCCAATTCTTATATCTTGAAGAATACTTCCATATTCAGCATCATTTGCCTGTCGCATATTTGTTGTCAGTTCTTTGTATTCAAAATTAGTCCAAATGTTCACATTACCAACACTGCCAAGAGACTTTCTGGTATCTTCATGTGCAAGTGTTTTAAATACCGGTTGTCCTTTTACGGGAGTCAGTTGCAATAGATCTCCCAAAACCATGATGTGTTTTCCTCCAAATAACACGTCATACTCTGTTTTAAGAAATTGCTGCATTCTTAAATGCACAAAGGCAAGCATCAAGTTTGAGACCATGCTCACCTCATCAATAATGAGAAGTTTCATTTTCTTCAAGTCTCTTGAAACTTCACAACAAGCTTCTCCAGATAGCTTGTGGTATTTTAATTTGTTCTCATACTCTACTGGTAGCATTAGTAAACAATGTAAAGTAATTCCTTTAATATTATGTGCTGCCAACCCAGTTGGAGCAGTGACAACACAAGACAAATGCGACTCAGTTGTTTTTTGCAGATAACTTGTAATTACTTTAATTAAGAAACTTTTTCCTGTTCCAGCTTGACCACTCACATACATTCGGATAGGTTGAAATGATGTACATTAGCACCCTTTCTTTTCATGAAGTAATCCATGGTCAATCTGCTCTTTCACTTGTTGATATATTTGTTTCTGTTCAACATTTAGTTGTTCTTCCAAGTTTCCTAACTGTATTACATCTTCTTGAGCTTGATACATTACTGTTTCCACCTCATTCATGGCAGTTGCTGCTTCATTTTCAACAATTGGTTGTCCAAGTGGATCTTGACTCAGTGCAGCAGAACTTTGACTGTCTTGAGAACTGTCTCTAGCAGTCTCAGCTGCAATTGTAGCTTCTTGATCAATTTCATCATTCAACATTTTCACATAATTTGCAAAAGCACTGCATTGTATTCTATCTTTACAAGCATTAAATGAATCTTCATAGCTCTGAAAATCTCCAAGTAATTCCAGTTCTGAACGCCATGGTTTGAACATTTGCAAAAGGGCTAAATAGTAAAATTCCCTTTTATCAGCAGTGTCGCAACTCAGTTTCCTGTGAATAATTAAATTTCCTTTCCTTTGTTTCACCAAACATCCTTTGGAACCAATTACTGCATATTTTCCATCATTGATGTTCTCTGTAGTATTCCGTTTAAAAGTGTAGTTTTGCAGCACTTCATAGAGACACATGTTCTCAAGATGATGACTTCTGTTAAGGTAATATGTGTCCAACATATTCGTTTTCAAAATATCTGTACTTTCTGGTTCTTTTTCTGCTAAATATTCAATTTCTTGAACAGATTTCAGAACCCGATTTCGCATTGCTGCAAGACCTAGACTCACCCAAATGATTCTTCTACTTTTGGAGTATAGACTTGTAGATGATAACCGATCTGAGCATTCATATGCTCCAATTTCACGATGAAACTGAAACTGTATAATTTCTTACTTAGAGTCTTCTCGTGAGAAATCTCTTCCCACATTTCTTTCAATTCCTTCTTTTCTGATTTAGTAATGTAGGACACTACATATCGAGCAACAGCAATGGAATCCTTAGACTTGTACTTTCGTCGACAGTATTTTCCACATCTATGGCTTTGGAATCGTAAAACTTCTTGTTTTAAGTTTTTATCTTCTCTGCTATTGGGTACAGCACATGTGGCATAATCTTCAATGCAAGACAAAACAGTATCATCTGAATCTGTTCCAAATTTGGGGGTGTCCTTGATCCATAACAACATATGTATATGAGGAGCACCTCTTGCTTGATACTCCTTTCTCAAAAGAAATCCACAACTTCTCCAAGAGGAGGATTCTTTTTATTGCAGATGAAAGACATCATAGCTTCAAATCTATGATTGAAATATCTACATACATTAACAGGATTCAATGAGCACAATTCTCCAGGTGTCTTGTATTCAATATTTTTTATATTGGAATTTGCCTCTCGAAGAAATTCAAGTAAATCATCCCAAGCATACTCAGCACAGCGTAGTGTAACAAACCATGTAGGAGTTCCTAAGTTCCGTAGCATACATTTCAGTTCTCCATGACGACGGTACCAATATTCATTAGTCCCACGCTGACATGCCATCAGATTAATCAACTGAGATTCTAAATGATCATCTCTCTGATGCACTTTATCCATAAAATCCTTTGCAGTTACATTTTGCAGATGCATTCCAGTTTTTAAAATGTGATTTACTGCATATGAAAGTCCAGACAAGTCACTTTCAAACAGTAGATGAAACATATAAGGGATACATTGTTGAAATCTTGGATCTTCTGCATATAATCTTGTTGTCCATTATTCAGATGCAGGAATCTGCACAGGACGTTCATCATATCATCCACCTTTTCCTGTTGGAAACAACTGCGGGAAACAACGAGCTTCCAAGCTCTCTTCCCATAAACTCATGGGACTTCCTGTTGCTTTTTTCATTTGGAACAACTCAATTGTATTCCCCATCACCTCTTTGGAATGAAGTGGATGTACACTGTAATGTTCATAGATCTCTTCACATCTGGACATGTCCACTTTTTCAATTTGTCCACTTAATGTTTCACTATCTTCTGCTAAATCTATTTCTTCTTCTCCAACAAACACATTTCTATAGTACTCATTATTTTTTAACAGATACAATGATGCCTTTTGCACTTTTCTAACATCCACTAACTCTTGCCAGATTTTCTTATTCTTTGTAGGAACACCATTAACTAGAATGACTAGTGGCTCATTTTCTGCATGATCTACACCAATAGTTTCAACATTTTTCCTTAAATCTAATGGTAAATACACAATTCTTCCTTTTAATCCTCTTTGCAACTCTGATGGAGTCAATTTACCTGTTTTAGGCTCCATACGAACAATAGCCTGAAACGGGTGCACACATTGAATGAGAATAGACTCATAGGTATTTAAATCCATCAGCTCTGGAGGAATAGCAACTAACTCTAGATTATTATGAACAGCTCTAGCAGGCATTTTATTCTCATCTAATTTGTTATAACAATATTTGCAAATACGCTGCTCAGATCCCAAATCAAAAGAATCCTCTACCAACAAATAAGTTGCAAATTCCTTCCACTTATCATTATTTTCTGTTTCACTTTTTAAATACAGATTGACACTCCTAGTCTGATTTTTATAGTGAGTTCGCCGACAACAAATACAAGAAACATTTGGTCTTTCACCTGAAATTACCTTAAACTTTGTGATTTGATCTTCAACATTTTTTGTAATCATGGGTTCTACATTGTCTTCAACATTTTGTTCTACTAATGTGTCAGTTTCTGCACTCTCTTGCTGAGGACCAAAGTAACAAAACTCAATATCATCACAAACCTTCTTCACATCTGATACTGACCCACGCAAAAGAGCACTGTTCAACTCATTTAACTTTAGTGCTGGACTTTTTGCATAATACAATCTTCTCACTAACTTCCACATTTGAGTATGATGTACTATCAACATCTTGAAATGGTGAAAAACACTTTGACAAACTTTCCTAGAAAGACAAGCCAGAGAATGACCGTGCAGGCGAGTATTTTTTCTCACTCTGCAAGGGTCTAGTCCCTGCAACACCTTAATCTTTTGTTTAATAATGTTTTTACTATATGCTCGTAAGAAACAACATAATTTATCAATAGATTTTTGTCGTACACTACAAATACTACTCCAATCCCAAGTGTACCCAGGGTGTTTAGGACGTCTCCCTAGAACTTCGTCAGCTAGCATTTCTTTCAACCATTTTCTCTTTGTCAATTGGACAACCATTTCTAACCTCACAACCTCGACCACTGGTGTCAACTGCATACAATAAATTATTGCTCTGTAAATAACTCTCTTCATTAAAGAAAGGCTCTGAACTTGAACTGTGTTTCCATTCTCCCAATAAAAATCACCAAAATTTGTTCTGTTAATTATACTTTTCCTCCTACTTTTGGCCTTCATTAACTGGATTGGTTTATCTAGTGATCGAATTCTGTTTAATACTAAAATGAATAGTTTCCTTTTTACTTCAGAAGCATTTTCAACAATGGTTTCAATTTGCTTCTTCTTATTTATAAAATAGAGCTCTCTTTTTATATTTCTTCACATCTTTCAGCAAATTATGTACTACTCTCTTGTAAAATATTTTTTGCGTATTTCTTTATACTGATTTTGCCTTCTTTTACCATACTTCGTCTCCTTTGACTTTCCATTTGCATTTTTGCTTTTCCTATTATTTTTTATTTTCTATTTGAACCATTCTCAGCATTCTGTACATTCTGTCTGGTCCTACAAACATTTTTAATAAATTGCTTTGTGATCTTACCAGAGATTTTTTTTTAGGCACATTATGTTGTTCATTCAATACCTGTGGTTGATTGTTTTTTCAAGTAACTGTCCTTTTTCTGTTCTTTTCTTTTTCCGGCATGATTTCTCAATTTTAATGGTGATAAACAGTATCTGTAAAAATGTATCACTAATAAATGTATATTAATATCTTTATAAATTATACTTTTCTATTACTATACAAACACATTTTATATAAATACTGACTAAGAAATTATAGCCCTGAAGCACAAGTGTGATGGTGGTTAAACCACTACATGCATAGTGCATACTACTTTGAAGCAGTTCATGCCCTAAAGCCTGCCTCACTGAAAGACTACATGCTTACTGACTGAATGATTACAGTACTATAAGGAGAGACACTGGCTGAATTCACAGTTGTTTGAATTTTACTTTATTGAATAGATCACTACATGCTACCGAAAGACTCACTATGGGTTTGCAACAGCAGTCACAGTGTGTTTGCTGGATTGTATGCATAGTGACTGTGGAAATGTAGGCCTGATGCACAAGTGTAAAACTGGTTGGACCACTACATACATAGTGGATAGTTATTTCAAACAGTCCTTGTGACAAGGCATGCTTCACTGCATGAGTACCTGGATACTGACTGAAACATTAGAGTAATGCAATGAGAGTACCTGAATGAATCTTTTAAGGGTTTGGGTTTTTGTGCAGTAAAGATTAGTACATGGTGCCGGATGAGTCACTAGAGGAGAGCAAGGGGATTGACAGGGTGTTTGCTGGAAGTGTATGGATACTGACTGGCGAATTGAAGGTGTGAAAGACAAGTGTGTAGGTGGTTAGAGGCCTCCATGCATAGTGGATAGGAGTTTGAATCAATCCATGTGCTAAGGCCTGCGTCACTCCATTAGTACTTGGGTACTGACTGAATGTTTACAGTATTGCAAGGAGAGTGCAAGGGTGAATTTATAGGTGTTTGGATTTTGGCACAGTGAATGGATTACTACATGGTGCTGAATGAGTCACTGGAAGAGTGCAAGGGGGTGACAGGGTGTTTGCAAGAACTGTATGGATACTGACTGGGATATTGATGGGGTGAAAGACAAGTGTGGAGGTGGCTAGAAGCCTGCATGCATAGTGGATAGACGTTTGAAACAATCCATGTGCTAAGGCCTGCCTCACTCCATTACTACTGGGATATTAAATGAATGTTTACAGTATTGCAAGTAGAGTGCCTGGGTGAATTTATAAGTGTTTGGGTTTTGGCGCAGTAAATGGATTACTACATGGTGCTGAATGAGTCACTGAAGGAGTGTAAGAGGAGTGACAGGGTGTTTGAAGGAACTTTATGAATACCGACTGGGGTATTGAAGGTGTGAAAGACAAATGTGTACGTGGTTAGAGGATTGCATGCATGGTGTATAGGGGTTTGTAGCAGTCTATGTGCTAAGGCCTGCCTCACTCCATTAGTACTTGGGTACTGACTGAATCATTAGAGTACTGCAAGGAGAGTGCCTGGATGAATCTTTTAAAGTTTGACGCAGTGAATAGATTAGTACATAGTGCCAGATGAGTCACTAGAGGTGTGCAAGTCGACTGAAAGAGTGTTTATTGAAGTTTATAGATACTGACTGGGAAATTGAAGGTCTGAAAGACAATAGTGTAGGTGGTTAGAGGCCTCTATGCATAGTGGATAGGCGTTTGAATCAATCCATGTGCTAAGGCCTGCCTCACTCCATTACTACTTGGATATTAACTGAATGTTTACAGTATTGCAAGGAGAGTGCAAGGGTGAATTTATAAGTTTTTGGGTTTTGGCGCAGTGAATGGATTACTACATGGTGCTGAATGAGTCACTGGAGTAGTGCAAGGGGAGTGACAGGGTGTTTGCTGGAAGTATATGGATACTGACTGGGGAATTCAAGCTGTTAAAGACAAGTGTTAGTAGGTTAGAAGCCTGCATGCATACTGGATAGACATTTGAAGCAGTCCATGTGGTAATGCATGGTTCACTGCATGAGTACCTGGGTACTGACTGAATCATTAGACTACTGCTAGGAGACTGCCTGGGTGAAACTTTTACGTTTTTCGGTTTTGGCGCAGTGAATAGATTAGTACATGGTACTGGATCAGTCACAAGAGGTGTGCAAGATGAGTGAAAGGGTGTTTATTGAAGTATATAGATGCTGACTAGTTAATTGAAGAAGTGAAAGACAAGTGTGTAGATGGTTAGAGGCCTGCATGCATAGTGGATATACGTTTGAAACAGTCCATGACCTAAGGCCTGGCTCAGTGTATGAGTACTTGGGTACTGATTGAATGATTAGAGTTTTTTAAGTTCTTATATCTTTGCAAAGACATAAAGTACCGAAAACCTTCTCTCTAAATGGTTCCTAAATGCATACAGACTCTCAGTGTGATTCTACACAACAAACACTATCCCATACATATTACCAAATCACATTTTCTTTTCCGAAATTGGTAAACAGAGTACACACAATCCACATATTGTACTACTGCACATAATTGCAGAACCCTGACTCTTTTACAAATACCTAACCAATGACTGGTTTCTTATTCTACCAAATTATAAGAATAGGATAGGTTTTTGACCAGTTATATATCTGCAAAAACATAAAATACCCAAATCCTTCTCTTACTACACTTTCTAAATGCACACAGACTCACAGTGTGATTCTAGAAAACAAACAAAATCCCTTGAATTTCACAAAAACACATTTACCATTCTTGAAAAGGTAATTTGAGTGCACACATTCCACAAATTTTACTACTGCTCATTAGTGTATAAACCTGACTCATTTTACAAACACATAAACAATAAATGGATTCTATTTCTACAAAAATATTACAACAGTATAGGTTTTTAAGCAATTATGAGTCTGCAAAAACATGAAACCCCCAAATGCTTCTCTCACATTAGTCCCCAAATGCACTCAGACTTACAGTGTGATTCTAGACAAACAACACTATTCCTTCTATTTTACCAAAACACATTCACTAGTGTGGAAGGGCTGAAGTGACTGCAGAGATTCTACATATTTCCATACTGCACATTACTATGAAAGCCTGACTCATTTTCCGAATACATAAGCAATGACTGGATTCTAATTCTACCAAGACTTGAGAACAGGAAAGGTTTTTAAGCACTTACGTGTATGCAAACATATAAAGTACCCAAATGCTTCTCTCACAGTGGTTCCCAAGTGCACACAGACTCACAGTGTGATTCTAGACAAGCAACACTGTTCCTTGTACTTTACCAAGACACAATCACTAGTCTAGAAGGGGTAAGGTGACTGCACACATTCTACATATTTCAATACTGCACACTACTGTGAAAGCCTGACTCATTTTGCAATTGCATAAGCAATGACTGGCCTCTAATGCTACTAAAACGTGACAACAAAACAGGTTTTAAAGCAGTTATCTGCCAGCAAATGCATGATGTTACCAAATGTTTTTCTCACAATAGTTGCCCAAAAGTACATAGACTCACACTGTAATTGTAGACAACCAACTATCCCTTGTAAAAAATACATTTGCTAATCTACAAGATGTAAGGTGACTGCACACATTGCAGAAAAGTTTCTACTACACATTAGTACCAAAATGTTTCTCTCAAAATGATTCCTAAATGCACACAGACTCACTGTGTGATTCTAGACAAACAACACTATCCCTTGCACTGTACCAAAACACATTTCTTAATCTAGAAGGAGTACTACATTTTAGTGTAGAAACATGACTCATTTTTGAAAATACATAAACAATGACTGGTTTCTAATTCTACCAAAACATAAAAACAGCACAGTTATCTGTCTGCAAACACATGAAAAACACAAATGCTTATCACAGAATGGTTTCTACATGCACACACACTGTCAATAAGATTGTAGACAAAAATAAGTACTCCCTGCACTTTAGCAGGCGAAATACATTAGTCTGATTAAAATCAAAATAGACCACATACATCCCCTGACAATTAAATAACTCACCTTTCAAGTTGTTTTGTAGATTAAGAAGTATGTCACTCACACACCAGATTTTCTAATACAGAATCTCTGCACTGTCCACTTGTCAGCAAAACCAAAGAGTGGCAAAGTTTCCCTCTCATTTTGCACACATATACATGTAAACATCAAATCACATTCCTTACCACATTAATTCAAAAGCTAACACACATTTCTATTGGTTAAACATTTCAACCCTTTCCAAATGACATAAATTTTAACCCTACCCCCAATCTGCCTTCTGCCTGTTACCATAGAAACAGGTCATGGAACACTTAACTGAGCACACAGGTCACAAGTTCAGCACACAATGTTGCTAATCAAAACGGCAAGTGTGCTTGACTTTTCAACATATCAGCTTATCATATATAATGTTCCTTTCAATCAGTTTTTGTTAACCTATAAGAATCATGCGTTTAAAAACAGAAACATGCACCCTAGTTTTCAGTGTAGAAGGTTGTCAAACAACCAATCATTTCTTTTCTTTTTTCAAAACTGCATCTTGTCCACCATTTTAGAAAAATCTTACTTTTCAAACTGTCATTTCATTTACAGAGACCATCTGAGTGCATCCAGCCCTCCCTTCAAGATGCTTAGAGTGTGGATTGTGGGACACAGCTATATTTGCTGGAGCCAAAGGTATGCAGAAAACAAAGGTATTCACAAAGACCTAGGTTTGCCAAATGTAGACATTAAATGGATTGGACAGAGAACGTTAAAGTGGAACCAATTGATGCCATAGGTAAAATCCTTTATGCATCTCCAACACCCTGACCTCATAATAGTGCACTGTGGTGGCAATAACCTTGGCACTTTGACTGGGGTAGGTCTGGAAATGCTTATCAAGGACACCTTTGCAGAATTGATTTCACTTTTTCCCAAAACTGCCTTTCTGAATTGTAACATATGCCAAAGGCAGAAATGGAACTGGTCCAATCATTTTTGTCCACAAATTGAGAAAGATAGGAAACATGTGAATACATCTGTTTCTGCTTTTCTCCAAGACTATAGAATGGGGTCCATTTACAATAACAATCTGCGTTTTCATATGCAAGAGATGTATCGGAGAGATGAAGTACACTTTACTGATGAAGGAAACAGAGTCTTCCTCAACAACTTTAGACTCTGCATAGGTACTTACTTATAAGTATCAAAAACTCTCATTGAACACAATGGCTCTTTTTAGAGCCACACAAGAACGAAACACATAAGCTTGCTGTTAATCTCCCAAAAATTTCATTTTTTTTGCTTGGAGTCGCGCACCCAACGCGTTAGGAACCGCGCACCCTACGCAAGAGAAATCGTTCACCGAACGTGGTAGGATGCGCGACTCCTAATTTTACCTTAAAAAAAAAAGAGCCCCTATTACTAATTTTTATTTTCCCCAGGGACCACATCCACATGGGAAGGTGCCGACATGAAGCTCCCGGTGTGGAAAAGCAATATAGTTTGGATTTGAAAGAGTGAGCAGGTTTCCCTGCTCTCTCTTCAAAATCCAAATGAAGTTTGCTATGGGAGGGCGGGAGACTCCCACCCTCTCATAGCAAACAACAGTGTCCTGGGGTAGGCACCCCAGGACACTGCAGGAGCTGGCCCTGGGGGGTGGCGTTCCCCAGGGCACTCAAGGGCTCCAGGAGGGGGGCCATGCAGTCCCCCTCCCTCAATAAATAAAGCCCCGGGGGTGGTGGTCCCCAGGGCTTAGGGGGCCGTTCAGCCCCCCACCCTATTTATTTTCTAGCCCCGGGGGGTAGCGGTCCCTGGGGCTGGGGGGCCCCCCATTGATTTTTACCAATTTTGCCCCTGGGATTTGGCCCCGCTGGGGGCTAAATATTAAGGAAGTGCGGAAGCCCGCGCTGTGTTTTTTTTTTTACGTCCGGATCCGCACACCCTGCGCGCATTTTGATGTTTAAAAAATGAAAAAGGGGTCCTGGGAGTCCTTCTGGGACCCCCTAAGCAAGTCTAGAGGGTCAGAGTATTTCTACCCTGCCCCCTTTATATCTTTTACACACTTATTTCCCTTACTTCTTCAGCCTCGCTTCTACCGAGGCACAGAATGGCTGCCAACAGTTCCTGGTTTCGAATGTTGACAGCCACTTGACAGCCAATTAGCATTCAGCGCATGATCGGGAGGGTGCGCGCACGGTGCGAAGAGGGTGCGCTCAGGGTGCGCATTGGGTGCGCGGATCCTCCGAGGCCATAGATACATATGTACTTTTAACTATAATTTTCTCAGAAACTACTCAACAGATTAACACCATTTAAGCAAAAGGCACGAGTCTGAATTGAGGACTACCTTTTTGCCAAATTTGGTGTAATTCCGTTCAGCAGTTCGGGCTGTAGCTGCGGCTAAAGGTCCTATGGGAAAATGCATGGGGAAAACGCGTTTTGGGACCCCCCTTTTTTCTCAGCCCCCGCTTGACAAATCACCCCACGACTTTCAGGATAGGAGCGGACCGGAGCTTGCCAAAAGTTTGGAAAATTTCGCGAAGATTCATCAAACGGCGCCAGACTTATTGGGAATAGAATATTGCAGATTTCCTATGGAAAATAGGTCCTAACTATAACTAATTACTGGCGACCGCCAGTAGGTAATAGATGTGTATATATATATATATATATATATATATATATATATATATATATATATATATATCAACGCTCTGTTGCCAGTCCCACCAATTGAGAAGCACTCGAATGCACACACAAGGTGGCAAGCCTTTTAATTTCAGGATACAGGTAAGCTCAGTTCTTGGTATCAATCACACAGCCAGCATGCGATTCGCCTTACGCGTTTCGAAAGTCTCGGCTTTCTTCCTCAGAGGCCATCGCTATGATGGATACATGCTCCGGTCTCCATTAATCACTGCCCGATCACGCCTCCAGATGGGCCGGTCCATTCACCGTAGGCATTGTGGATATTGGAGTCCCGAAAAATCCTTCCTCAAATGGTGCATTAATTTCTGTGAAACATTTCAAGCCCATAGATGGGCCACCGCAAACTGCGCTTGCCTTCAATTCCTTGTGTGCATACCATTTAGCGGCGTTACAGATGCTCTGCTGCCTAGCCCCCATCTTCGTGGGGTGGTGCTCCTCGACGGCCGGGTCGCCGCCATAAATCAACGCTCTGTTGCCAGTCCCACCAATTGAGAAGCACTCGAATGCACACACAAGGTGGCAAGCCTTTTAATTTCAGGATATAGGTAAGCTCAGTTCTTGGTATCAATCACACAGCTAGCATGCGATTCGCCTTACGCGTTTCGAAAGTCTCTGCTTTCTTCCTCAGAGGCCATCGCTATGATGGATACATGCTCCGGTCTCCATTAATCACTGCCCGATCACGCCCCCAGATGGGCCGGTCCATTCACCGTAGGCATTGTGGATATTGGAGTCCCGAAAAATCCTTCCTCAAATGGTGCATTAATTTCTGTGAAACATTTCAAGCCCATAGATGGGCCACCGCAAACTGCGCTTGCCTTCAATTCCTTGTGTGCATACCATTTAGCGGTGTTACAGATGCTCTGCCGCCTAGCCCCCATCTTCGTGGGGTGGTGCTCCTCGACGGCCGGGTCGCCGCCATAAATCAACGCTCTCTTGCCAGTCCCACCAATTGAGAAGCACTCGAATGCACACACAAGGTGGCAAGCCTTTTAATTTCAGGATACAGGTAAGCTCAGTTCTTGGTATCAATCACACAGCCAGCATGCGATTCGCCTTACGCGTTTCGAAAGTCTCTGCTTTCTTCCTCAGAGGCCATCGCTATGATGGATACATGCTCCGGTCTCCATTAATCACTGCCCGATCACGCCCCCAGATGGGCCGGTCCATTCACCGTAGGCATTGTGGATATTGGAGTCCCGAAAAATCCTTCCTCAAATGGTGCATTAATTTCTGTGAAACATTTCAAGCCCATAGATGGGCCACCGCAAACTGCGCTTGCCTTCAATTCCTTGTGTGCATACCATTTAGCGGCGTTACAGATGCTCTGCCGCCTAGCCCCCATCTTCGTGGGGTGGTGCTCCTCGACGGCCGGGTCGCCGCCATAAATCAACGCTCTGTTGCCAGTCCCACCAATTGAGAAGCACTTGAATGCACACACAAGGTGGCAAGCCTTTTAATTTCAGGATACAGGTAAGCTCAGTTCTTGGTATCAATCACACAGCCAGCATGCGATTCGCCTTACGCGTTTCGAAAGTCTCTGCTTTCTTCCTCAGAGGCCATCGCTATGATGGATACATGCTCCGGTCTCCATTAATCACTGCCCGATCACGCCCCCAGATGGGCCGGTCCATTCACCGTAGGCATTGTGGATATTGGAGTCCCGAAAAATCCTTCCTCAAATGGTGCATTAATTTCTGTGAAACATTTCAAGCCCATAGAAGGGCCACCGCAAACTGCGCTTGCCTTCAATTCCTTGTGTGCATACCATTTAGCGGCGTTACAGATGCTCTGCCGCCTAGCCCCCATCTTCGTGGGGTGGTGCTCCTCGACGGCCGGGTCGCCGCCATAAATCAACGCTCTGTTGCCAGTCCCACCAATTGAGAAGCACTCGAATGCACACACAAGGTGGCAAGCCTTTTAATTTCAGGATACAGGTAAGCTCAGTTCTTGGTATCAATCACACAGCCAGCATGCGATTCGCCTTACGCGTTTCAAAAGTCTCTGCTTTCTTCCTCAGAGGCCATCGCTATGATGGATACATGCTCCGGTCTCCATTAATCACTGCCCGATCACGCCCCCAGATGGGCCGGTCCATTCACCGTAGGCATTGTGGATATTGGAGTCCCGAAAAATCCTTCCTCAAATGGTGCATTAATTTCTGTGAAACATTTCAAGGCCATAGATGGGCCACCGCAAACTGCGCTTGCCTTCAATTCCTTGTGTGCATACCATTTAGCGGCGTTACAGATGCTCTGCCGCCTAGCCCCCATCTTCGTGGGGTGGTGCTCCTCGACGGCCGGGTCGCCGCCGTAAATCAACGCTCTGTTGCCAGTCCCACCAATTGAGAAGCACTCAAATGCACACACAAGGTGGCAAGCCTTTTAATTTCAGGATACAGGTAAGCTCAGTTCTTGGTATCAATCACACAGCCAGCATGCGATTCGCCTTACGCGTTTCGAAAGTCTCTGCTTTCTTCCTCAGAGGCCATCGCTATGATGGATACATGCTCCGGTCTCCATTAATCACTGCCCGATCACGCCCCCAGATGGGCCGGTCCATTCACCGTAGGCATTGTGGATATTGGAGTCCCGAAAAATCCTTCCTCAAATGGTGCATTAATTTCTGTGAAACATTTCAAGCCCATAGATGGGCCACCGCAAACTGCGCTTGCCTTCAATTCCTTGTGTGCATACCATTTAGCGGCATTACAGATGCTCTGCCGCCTAGCTTGTATACCTTGTGATATATGTAACACTCTAAAATGGCCACTGCATTGGTAACTAGATTGTACTATGATTGTAGGAGAAGTCCGTTTTTTCTTTTTATTGTCACAATCACGATCAATCTGTATTTAAACATGGCGTATTGTTGACCTTACGAGCGTGATAAAGCCGTAATGGTGAAACGCGTCGTTCTGCTTGCTTGATTAAAAGATTTACTTTCCACAGGCCCGATTCACCGTAGGCATTGTGGATATTGGAGTCCCGAAAAATCCTTCCTCAAATGGTGCATTAATTTCTGTGAAACATTTCAAGCCCATAGAAGGGCCACCGCAAACTGCGCTTGCCTTCAATTCCTTGTGTGCATACCATTTAGCGGCGTTACAGATGCTCTGCCGCCTAGCCCCCATCTTCGTGGGGTGGTGCTCCTCGACGGCCGGGTCGCTGCCATAAATCAACGCTCTGTTGCCAGTCCCACCAATTGAGAAGCACTCGAATGCACACACAAGGTGGCAAGCCTTTTAATTTCAGGATACAGGTAAGCTCAGTTCTTGGTATCAATCACACAGCCAGCATGCGATTCGCCTTACGCGTTTCAAAAGTCTCTGCTTTCTTCCTCAGAGGCCATCGCTATGATGGATACATGCTCCGGTCTCCATTAATCACTGCCCGATCACGCCCCCAGATGGGCCGGTCCATTCACCGTAGGCATTGTGGATATTGGAGTCCCGAAAAATCCTTCCTCAAATGGTGCATTAATTTCTGTGAAACATTTCAAGGCCATAGATGGGCCACCGCAAACTGCGCTTGCCTTCAATTCCTTGTGTGCATACCATTTAGCGGCGTTACAGATGCTCTGCCGCCTAGCCCCCATCTTCGTGGGGTGGTGCTCCTCGACGGCCGGGTCGCCGCCGTAAATCAACGCTCTGTTGCCAGTCCCACCAATTGAGAAGCACTCAAATGCACACACAAGGTGGCAAGCCTTTTAATTTCAGGATACAGGTAAGCTCAGTTCTTGGTATCAATCACACAGCCAGCATGCGATTCGCCTTACGCGTTTCGAAAGTCTCTGCTTTCTTCCTCAGAGGCCATCGCTATGATGGATACATGCTCCGGTCTCCATTAATCACTGCCCGATCACGCCCCCAGATGGGCCGGTCCATTCACCGTAGGCATTGTGGATATTGGAGTCCCGAAAAATCCTTCCTCAAATGGTGCATTAATTTCTGTGAAACATTTCAAGCCCATAGATGGGCCACCGCAAACTGCGCTTGCCTTCAATTCCTTGTGTGCATACCATTTAGCGGCGTTACAGATGCTCTGCCGCCTAGCCCCCATCTTCGTGGGGTGGTGCTCCTCGACGGCCGGGTCGCTGCCATAAATCAACGCTCTGTTGCCAGTCCCACCAATTGAGAAGCACTCGAATGCACACACAAGGTGGCAAGCCTTTTAATTTCAGGATACAGGTAAGCTCAGTTCTTGGTATCAATCACACAGCCAGCATGCGATTCGCCTTACGCGTTTCGAAAGTCTCTGCTTTCTTCCTCAGAGGCCATCGCTATGATGGATACATGCTCCGGTCTCCATTAATCACTGCCCGATCACGCCCCCAGATGGGCCGGTCCATTCACCGTAGGCATTGTGGATATTGGAGTCCCGAAAAATCCTTCCTCAAATGGTGCATTAATTTCTGTGAAACATTTCAAGCCCATAGATGGGCCACCGCAAACTGCGCTTGCCTTCAATTCCTTGTGTGCATACCATTTAGCGGCATTACAGATGCTCTGCCGCCTAGCTTGTATACCTTGTGATATATGTAACACTCTAAAATGGCCACTGCATTGGTAACTAGATTGTACTATGATTGTAGGAGAAGTCCGTTTTTTCTTTTTATTGTCACAATCACGATCAATCTGTATTTAAACATGGCGTATTGTTGACCTTACGAGCGTGATAAAGCCGTAATGGTGAAACGCGTCGTTCTGCTTGCTTGATTAAAAGATTTACTTTCCACAGGAGTGTCCGAGTGTTTCCTTGGTACTAAGGGGACAGTGTGGAAATTATATTAGGAGTTCCGGTATCCTGACTCGGACCGCCCGTGACAGCCCTTGGTTTTTTACCGGAGTTGGTGGAGCGATATATATATTACCTACTGGCGGTCGCCAGTAGGTAGTTATAGTTAGGACCACGTTTCCATAGGAAAACCTCAACATTCTATTTTGAATAACTTTGGCGCCGGTCGACGAATCCTCGCGAATTTCTCAAAATAGGTGGGGCGCTACGTTCCGCTCCTACCCTGAAAGTCTCGGGGGGATCCGTCAAGCGGGGGCTGAGATAAAAGGGGGGTCCCAAAACGCGTTTTTCCCATGCATTTTTCCATAGGACCTTTAGAACGAGCTACAGCCCGAACGGCTGAACAGAATTACTCAAAATTTGGCAGAGAGGTAGTCCCTAGGTCAAGGAAGTGCCTTTTGTAGGTGTGGTGTAAATCTGTTCAGTAGATTCTGAGAAAATAGCCTTTAAATCAATATATATATCTGAGCCCGCTTACGGTACGCTTACCGTACGCTTACGGTAAGCGTACGGCGGCGTGCGCGAGCACGATTCTGATTGGCTGTTAGATCTTAGTAAACATTCGAATCGGCCGAAACCAGGAAGCGGCGGCCGCCATTTTGTGTATTTCACTCTGAAAAAAAAGAGTGAAAACAAGGAAAGGGGGCAATGAGGAGAGTTACAGACCCCCTAACATTTGTAAGGGGGTCAAAGAAGGACAGAAAAGTACAAAAAAAACATTTATTGATTTTAAAAAAAATCACGGGGTACGCGTACGGTAAGCTTACGGTAAGCATACGGTAAAAAAATAAAAATAGATAAATGAAAAGCAGATTTAAGAGTTTAGAAATTAGGGAGCTCTAAAAAGAGCTGTTGTGTTTATGAAGTCATTTTTTTAGTGGTACCTACAAGTAAGTACCGATGCAGAGTCTAAGGTTCAAGAGGAAGACTCTGTTCCCTTCATCATTGAAGTGCACACCATCTCCTCTATAAATGTCTTGCATGTCATAACGCAAGTTGTTGTGGTAAATGGCACCCATACCATAGTCACGGAGGAAAGCAGAAACAGATTTGTTGACGTGCTTTCTTGCTTTGTCAATCTGTGGACAGAAATGATTGGACCAGTTCCATTTTTGCCTTTGGCATATGTTGGAAAACACAAAGGCAGTTTTAGGGAAAAGTGTAAACAGTTGTGCAAAGGTGTCCTTCATAAGCATTTCCAGACCTACCCCAGTCAAAGTGCCTAGGTCATTGCCACCACAGTGCACTATTATGAGGTCAGGGTGTTGGATTTGAATGAAGGATTTCACCAATGGCATCAATTGGTGCCACTTTAACCCTCTCTGACCAATCCATTTAATGTCTACATTTGGCAAAGCAAGGTCTCTCACCATATCTGTTTTCTCTGCAAACTTTTCACTCCAGAAGACATAGCTGTGCCCTACAATCCACACTGTGAACATCTTTAAAGGAGAACTGGATGCACTCAGGAGGTGTCTTTCAGTAGAATGGCAATATGAAAAGAAAGACAGTTTGGAAATGGAGGCATACATATTTTTTTTAAACAAAAAGAACTGATTGGCTGTTTCATACCATTCTAGAATAAAAACTAGGCTGTATGTGAAAATTAATAGAAGCATGTTTTGTATTGGTAATGTGTAACCAAAGAACAGTACTATGGATTTGCTGTAAGGTTTGAAAAGTCAAGCACTCTTGCTCTGTGGAATTGAAACATTGTATGTCGAACTTCTGACCTAACTGCACACAGCAGTGTTCCATGAGCTGTTGCTATGGTAGCAGGCAGAAGTCACTGAGATTTGAAACTTACATGTATATGTGTGGAAAAATAGAGGGAAACTTTGCCATTATCTGGTTCTGCTGAGAGGAGAGAGGTGTAGAGAACAGAGATCCTGGCTCTGATAATCTGCTGTTTGAGTGTCACATTTCTTTCACAACTAACTAATTTTAAAGGTGAGTTTAGAGTTTGAGAGGGGATGTATATGGTACATTAAGAAATGAATAATAGAATTGGAATTCTTTTTGTTGAAGTTGCGTTTATTATTTTCTGTTTTGGGAGAAATTTAAATGTGAGGAACATGTAAAATAATATGGACTATGTTTTCACGATAAATTAAGGTGTACTGGTAAAAATAAGGAATTGTAATGTGGACTTTTTTAATTTTTAATGCAATTTTGAAAAACCAATAATTTATAGATAATCGGTAACTTCTGCACATTTTAAATTTTGGAATGCTATTGGACTGCCATTGGAAATTTTTTCAAAAATGATTTAAAAAATTACTATTTGGCCATGTGGAAAAGTAAGCAATTCTATTGTGGACTAAATAAATTATTCAAAAAATTTTCGTGAACCAAAATGTTACAGAGAATCGGTGAGATCTGGACAGATTAAACTTTAGAATTTTAATGGATTTCCCTTGGAAATTTATTCCAAAAAAAAAAAAATACTATTTGGCCTAAAGGAAATGAAATCAGATGTATTTTGGAGTTATTTGAGATATAATATTGTGATTATACTTCTGAAACAAACATATCAGACGGTATTTTAAAGAAATAAGTATTGTTTTTAGATGATATTTTTTTAGAATAATATGCATTTCTGTAATGATAAGTTTAAGTGAGAAGAGATTCTGGGCTTTTTTAATACAATCTTTGAGATTGTTATTTTTTTTTGCCCGCTGTAAAATGATGAATGCAATTGCTTTCACAATTTATAGTGAAATGCAATATATTCTGAAAACAGCAAAAATAAGGCAAAAATATTTTTTTGAAAAAAATGTAAATATGTATACTGTATTATAAATTGTTAAAAAAATATTAATACTTTTTTCTTTTTTTTCAGATCGATATAGAAAATTTTCGAAAACTACAACCATTTTTAAAACTATTTTTAAAAAAAACAAATGAATAAATATTTTTTTGAGTGACTATGGTAAGTCAATAATAATAATTGTAGTCTCTCAAGGACCTTGTAATGTGATAATTGATTTTTAGTGTTTTTTTTAAAAAATAAAAAAAAGGTACGCGCACCGTACGCGTACGGTAAAAAAAAAAAAAAAAGGTTTTAAAAAACATATGTAAAAAAAAGATGAAAGATAAGGTTGGCTCTTAAAAGAACCGTTGTGTTCATGCAGGGACAGAGGAAAGGAAGCATGGGAAAATCATTCAAAGCTACAAATGTGCTGATCTATTTTGTTGTTCACTAGGGAAACACTGGTCTCCCTATGACAAATTAGACCTTTACAAAATGTGCAATGAATATCAACCTTCCGAAATCGAAGGTTCATTTCCAGAGGGCCAGCAAAAGGAGATTCTCCCCCCACAGATGAAGGGCTCACCTGACCTGCAGAAGAAGGAGTCAGCCCTGCAGATGATGGTCCAGGCTGAGCTGCTGTGGATGTACTGGCTCGTCTTTCTGAAGAGTTACCTCCAAAAAGATGACCATGTGTCCTTCTGTGTACATCCTGGAGGTGTCTCTTCATGGTGTGATTCCCAAAGGAATACTTCCTGTTAGGATTACCTCTAGAAAGTACAAGCTTACACAGCTTGCAAGTAACTAAGGGTGCATTCACCTTTTGCTGGCCTTCTGGAAAAGTAAAATAATCCCAAACATAAGAAGGCTTTTGTTTCCTCGATCTCTGCCTCAAGACAGTGCTGCTGGTGCTAGCCTCACTCTCAGAAGAGCTCTGCTGTTCTGCCATCGTATCCCAAAGACAAACCAGCTCCTTCTCCCAAGGGATCACAAGCAGAAATGAGGGGAATGGGTGTGGTGTAGGAGAGTTCTAGAACTGAAAGTAGTTTCAACCAATCAAAAGTTGTGTTTCAAGATCACATGACCTACCGTACGCTTACGGTACGCTTACGGTACGCTTACGGCAAAAAGTACGCGTGCGCGTAAAAAAGACACGCGCTTGCGCGCATGCGCATAACAGAGTCTGCCACTCTATCACAAGGATGATGTCATCAGTGATGTCATCAGTGATGTCATTTGAGATGTCATCAGTGATGTCATGAGTGATGTCACTGACCATGTCATGAGTGATGTAATATGTGACGTCATCAGCAGTGCATTGCGGGCGCGTGAGTTATAGTTAGCTGAACTAACTATAACGGGGCAATTTCATTGGTTTTTTACGAGTAAAATGTCCAGCTAACTATAACATGTGTGAAACCTATGGTTTTTTCACTGAATTTCTAAGGTTTTTTAAATGCTAATTCCTAACTATAACGTGTGTGAAACCTATGGTTTTTTCAGTGAATATATATATATATATATATATATATTATCTACTGGCAGTCGCCAGTAGATAGTTATAGTTAGGACCGAGTTCCCATAGGAAATCTGAAAATTCTATTTTGAATAACTTTGGCGTCGGTTGACTTATCTTCGTGAAATTTTCAAAACTAATGGGGCGCTCCGCTCAGCTCTTACCTTGAAAGTCTCAGGGTGATTCGTCAAGCGGGGGCTGAGAAAAAGGGGGGTCCCAAAATGCATTTTCCCCATGCATTTTCCCATAGGACCTTTAGTCGAAGGTACAGCCCGAACGGCTGAACAGAATTACTTGAAATTTGGCAGAGAGGTAGCCATAAGGTCAAGGAAGTGCCTTTTGAAGGTCTCGTGTAAATCTTTTCAGTATTTCCTGAGAAAATAGCATTTAAAACCATATCAATATCTATACGCGCGCACCGTGCGCGCACGCTGCGCGCACCCTGCCGTGCGTGAGCGCAATTCTGATTGGTTGTTAGATGTCGGTAAACATTCGAATCGGTCGAAACCAGGAAGTGTCGGCCGCCATTTTGTCTCTCGCAGTCTGAGGGGGTGAAAAACAAAGGTGGAGAATGTGAAAAGGGGGCAGGGTGGACAGTTCCTGACCCCCTAGCCTTTGTCAGGGGGTCCCAGAAGGACCCCCAAGGGCCAAAAAAAGATTGTAATTTTTTTTTGAAAAATCGCGGAGTACGCGCACTGTGCGCGCATGCTGAAAAACACACGTAAAAAATATGTTTTTTAATTTTTAACGGAAAAACCCCGCGAGGTTCGCGCACCGTGCGCGCATGCTAAAAATCCCATAAAAAAAAAATTGATGACATATGTGTCTTTCTGAAAAATAAATATTTGTAATATATGTATAGCTAAAGATTAATGGAAGAAGACATGGGTAAATACGTGTCTAAATACAGTGATGTAATATCTGACGTCATCAGCAGAGGATTGCGGTCGCGTGAGTTATAGTTGCCTGCACTAACTATAACGGGGGAATTTCATTGGTTTTTTACGAGTGAAATGTCCAGCTAACTATAACATGTGTGAAACCTATGGTTTTTTAAGTGAATATATATATATATATATATATATATATATATATATATATATATATATATATATATATATATTACCTACTGGCGGTCGCCAGTAGGTAGTTATAGTTAGGACCCCTTTTCCATAGGAAAACCTCAACATTCTATTTTGAATAACTTTGGCGCCGGACGATGAATCCTCGCGAATTTCTCAAAATAGGTGGGGCGCTACGCTCCGCTCCTACCCTGAAAGTCTCGGGGGGATTCGTCAAGCGGGGGCTGAGATAAAAGGGGGGTCCCAAAACGCGTTTTTCCCATGCATTTTTCCATAGGACCTTTAGAACGAGCTACAGCCCGAACGGCTGAACAGAATTACTAGAAATTTGGCAGAGAGGTAGTCCCTAGGTCAAGGAAGTGCCTTTTGTAGGTTTGGTGTAAATCTGTTCAGTAGATTCTGAGAAAATAGCCTTTAAATCAATATATATATCTGAGCCCGCTTACCGTACGCTTACCGTACGCTTACCGTAAGCGTACGGTGGCGTGCGCGAGCGCGATTCTGATTGGCTCTTAGATCTTAGTAAACATTCGAATCGGCCGAAACCAGGAAGCGGCGGCTGCCATTTTGTCTCTCGCACTGAGTGTTGTTTATCAAACAAGATGGCCAAAAACATGTTACGGGGCTGTTTTGACAACTCCCTCCCACATAGTCATGTTGAGGGAGTCCCCAAACATCCCCCAAGAGCAAAAACGGTTAGATTTTTTTTTCGGCAATTTCGCCGAGTACGCTTACCGTACGCTTACCGTAAGCGTACGGTAAAAAAAAAAAAAAAAAAAAAACACTATCCACACTTACCCCACCCCCTGTGCTTTTGGTGGCCGTAGGCCACCAAATGTACAGGGCTTATTAATAGGTAAAAAAAACTAAATTTTGGCAACATGAAATTATAAAATCGAAATAAAAAAAACACTATCCACATTGACCCCACCCCCTGTGCTTTTGGTGGCCGAAGGCCACCAAATGTACAGGGCTTATTAAAGTTGATAAAAACCGTGCACGGAACGAACTGCGTTAAGTGGGCGCGCACGCCTCGAATGGCGTAAAGTAACTTAGCATTTAAAAAACCGTACAAATTCACTGAAAAAACCATAGGTTTCACACACGTTATAGTTAGGAATTAGCATTTAAAAAACCTTGCATATTCACTGAAAAAACCATAGGTTTCACACATGTTATAGTTAGCGGAAATTTTACTGATAAAAAACCAGTGAAATTGCCCCGTTATAGTTAGAGCTGGCAACTATAACTCACGCGACCGCAATCTTCTGCTGATGACATATGTGTCTTTATGAAAAAAAAATATTTGTAATATATGTATAGCTAAAAATGTATGGAAGAAGACATGGGCAAATAAGTGTCTAAATACAGTATTAGCATCAGCAGAGGATTGCGGTCGCGTGAGTTATAGTTGCCAGCTCTAACTATAACGGGGCAATTTCACTGGTTTTTTATCAGTAAAATTTCCACTAACTATAACATGTGTGAAACCTATGTTTTTTTCAGTGAATATATATATATATATATTCACTGAAAAAACCATAGGTTTCAGGGCTGTTATTGTTAGCTGGACATTTCACTCGTACAAAACCATTGAAATTACTCCGTTATAATTTGTTCTGCTAATTATAACTTGCGCGCCTGCAGTCCACTGCTGATGATGTCACATATTACATAATTCATGACGTGGTCAGTGACATCACTGATGACATCACTGATGAAATCTCTAATGACATCACTTATGACATCACTGATGACATCATCCAGTGAATGTGGTTTGGTTTGTTATTTAAATATTTATTATATATATAGCAATCTGCATAGAAGAATGAGTGGATATATAAATATCTGGATGGAGGATTTAGTAGCAGAGTGATTGACTGTTTACTTGACTAATTTATAGTGTCTCCCTAAATATATTGGATAGTGAATAAACTGTGTGAATATCTGTATCACTTTGTCAGTTGTTGTGTAAACTGCTGCACCAGTTGGTTACTACCTACGTGAAGGTCTATATTAGTTATTGATTAGTTAACTGAGTATTTGTATGGGAGAGTGAATGTGTGTGTGGTTCGGTGGGGGGTGTGTGACTGCCCAAAGATGTGTGAATAGTTGATTCAGTAGGTATATGAGGTTAAGACTTCATGTTATAACAGTTGTTTGGGTGAGTGAATATCTTTATGGGTGTGGTGATGAGCAAATATATCTCTCAATAGTACATTTCCAACAAACTAGAAAAATAAAAGGCAGTGTATGTGACAGTTATTGTATATAAATAAGTATACATAAGACTCAGTGATTGTATGAGTGACTGTATGGATAACTGTATACTTGTAATAGGGATTTAATAACACACTAAGTATGATTTACTATCTATATGAATAAATGAAGTGGTGTTTGTATAAGTGTGTAGCTGACTAAATGTTGTTTGGATAAGTGAGTAGGATGACTGCATAAGTGAATAGTATGTGTGCTGGTGTGTAATGTCGATATAGGTGTATAAGTATATTTGATAGTGTTCTATTGATCATTGACGGCATGTATGAGTGAATCTATAGGTAAGTGATTAGCTGTGTGTGTAGATCTAGGAATCAGTGAGTGGGTATTTAGAAACTTATATTGGTGTGTCAATGGATTCAAATATGGTACTCTGTATTTTACAGTGAGTGATGAAAGGTTATTCTAGTGTATGATGAGGTGTATCTGATTGTCACATGGATGATGTCATCAGTGATGTCATTTGAGATGTCATCAGTGATGTCATCAGTGATGTCACTGACCATGTCATGAACGATGTCATATGTGACATCATCAGCAGTGGATAGCGGGCGCGCAAGTTATAGTTAGCAGAACTAACTATAATGGAGGAATTTCAATGGTTTCGTACGAGTGAAATGTCCAGTTAACTATAACAGCCCTGAAACCTATGGTTTTATCAGTGAATTTCTAAGGTTTTTTAAATGCTAATTCCTAACTATAACGTGCCTGAAATCTATGTTTTTTTCAGTGAATTTAAATGGTTTTTTAAATGGAAATTTGTAACTATAACGTGCCTGAAACCTATGTTTTTTTCAGTTAATTTCTAAGTTGTTTTAAATGCTAGTTTCTAACTATGCCTACAGAGGTAGGATATGTGAAGAAATAATTATGGGGTCTGCTGATAACACCCAAAGGTCTTCTAAAATATAATCATTTTACTTCTATACAAGGGGAGGGAGGTTAGGCTATTATTTCGGTTCTCATGACAGCTCCTTTTATTTGTGTTAGGCATTGTTCTACTGATTGTGGCACATATACTGCATACTAGAGCATGTTAGTTAAAATAAACATTTTAAACTGTCTAATTTTTCTGCCAGATATTATTGTGGGCGAGTACAAGAGCATAATCGAAAGGAACAGTCTTGCAACCATGATTCCTGGAAGAGTCAGGAGTGTTGTGTTCTTGGATGTCTAATTACTTGTCCTATATGAGTGAGTGGGAGGGCAACTGAGACACTATAGCAAGTCAATCTAGCACTCATGGGTAGGAAGTTGGCAGGATAACTCAGTCCCAGCCTACTAAGGTCCCATAATCCCAAGAATATTTCTTTGATTTTTCAGAATCCACGCAACACAACCTGACATATGTAATTCACTTTAGGACTGCTTCCTCGGAGTTACTGCTTTCCTAATCAAGCCCCACTCCCGCCCTCATTCTGAGACCTAAAAGCACTCGGTCTGCGACTCAAATGAAAAAAACACATACCTAAAATACAGAAAAGATAGTACTGTAAAATGTACGGCTTGGCTCCCAAAAGGCCGGGGGTTAATGACCTTTCACCCTAATGAAGCAGCTGCCCCTGGTGGGGAGGCATTGCATGGAGAAAAATGTATTTGCTTGAGATCCTATTTTATTTTAAATTGAAGGAAAAGAAATGGCATAATGTGGAACATGACAAGTTCAACTGGAAGTCATTTTCATCTTCAAGTATGGTCTGAGACACATTTTGATATTGAGACATTAAGAAACTCTTGGCCATAGCTGCACATGAGGGTCAGTAACGTACACAAGTATATTATGTCATTAAGCACATGATGTGATGAGAATGAACTGTGACAGTATTGCTGATGGGTAAAACAATGGCACAGTTAGAGTCCACAGTGACCATTGTCACTCTGTGAGATAGGGAAAAATAGTGGCATTTTAGGAGATGTACATTAGGACTCCTGCAGCTCTATTGAGTTCAGATATGGTGATCCCTTAACAGTTGTCCACCTTTCTAAAGGCTGTATCTGCAAGTTCATATGAAAAGATAGTCTGAAATTCAGTATTTTCCTCTCAGAGTACAAATACATCATCCTGCAAAGGTAAAAAATGCTACGCATATGCATGATGCATAGATTTCTGAAGGAATGCACACATAGGGCGTGTGTATTGTTCTCTACATGTCGTAGAATCTGAGAGACCACCTTAGCACAGGCCTTGTTGACTTACTACCAAACCCTGAAGAATGTTTTACACTAGAAACTGGTGGAATTGACATATCTAACCACAGTTTACTCACTCAAAAAGGTTCCCAGTTTGTCCATTAAGACATGTTGAATAGCTGTTAAACTGTTAACTTTTCCAATCGTTTACATCCATAGTAATTCCTCCAAAATGTTGCCTTGAAAAAACAACTATCGTGCTACTGTGCATTTTTGGTTGGAATTATCATGAACCTGTGTCTTGCGTTAGGCATCATTTGGTAGGAAATGCATAATATTAATAGCATTAGTTTTGGTGGCCACTGTTTAAGTGTATGTGCTTGAACACTATTCCCTTTTTAGTATTAGACATGAAGGTCTTTCTGACTGGAGTGGTGATGTTTGTGCTCTAATTCCATTATATGGGGGTCAATTATCAAGCATGCTACTAGGCAAAGTATTACCAGGGATAGATTGTGAGTTTGTGGTCAACAATGCTACTGGGCAATGTATTATCAGGGATGCATTTGTGGAGTTGTTATTTAAATAACATTCTTTGAATTTGGGGGAGTTGATGCTCTCTCTTTTGAGGAGGCATGACACATTTGGGAAGATTGAAGAGAGTTTAATAAGATAACAGGAACGACCCCTGAAAGCACCAGCTACTCTCCACAGCAACTTCTTCTCTCTCGCCTTACATTCTAGACCAGCATCAGAGAGGACAGGTTGCCAGGGAGCAGAAGGCATTCCAAAGGCATAACATAGAAATACAATGATAACCAAGAAATACATGAGAAGATTATAACAATTCTCCCCTCTTAAGAAAATTTCCAAGCAAGAATAAGAAACATTATGAACATATGAAATCATCATATGTTTTGGGCATCACTCTGACATGTCCCGAACCATCTGTGACTCTAGGTGAGAGCATGTCCCCTGAGCGAGAATCAGCTTCATGTGCATCATCATCCCGCTGGACCTTCATTGACCCCTCCACTTCAGTAACAGAGCATGGCGTCACTTTTCTGATGTTCCACCATTTGCCAACTGACACTTTCACACAATTACCCTTCACAAGAACAACTTTTTTTAGGCACAACCATTTTGAACAACCCTTTCTTGCCTTGTCACCCAAAAACACTCTCACAAACATGCCCTCAGTGAAAAGACGCTTGGGTTTCACAACCTTCTTAATGTGCCTATGACAATAAGCTTTCTGGTACTTATCCACTCTACATTGTACACCCTTTAAATCAACGTCACATTTCCCTGTTCTGTTCATCCAAGCTGGTACCGCTACAGAGCATGGTATTCTGCCCTTGAGTAAAGAAAAAGGTGTGTCCTTGGTCACCGAATGAAGGGTGGTGCGATATGACCATAACATATCCTTGACCTGTCATTTACAGCACTCACCACTCATGCACGCTAGTTGGACACAATCTACCAGAACCCTATTAAAGCGCTCAACTAGGCTGTTTCCCCTGGGATGATAGACAGGTGTTCTAGTATGTTTGATACCACATCTGACTAAAAATCTTTCAAATTCCTCTGAAATAAATTGAGGACCATTATCCGTGACAATCTCAGCAGGGCAACCTTCTCTCCTGAAAATGTCCTCACAAAAAGAAATGACTCCACTGGATTTGACCTCTCTAACAAAAGCTACCTCCGGCCACTTAGAAAAATAGTCGACCATGACTATGGCAAATCTTTCACTCACATTCAAGGTGTCAAACAGTCCACAAACATCAATAGCAAGTTTATCCCAAGGACCCTTGGGTATGGGTGATGAAACGATGGTAGTTTCCTAGGAAGAATGAGTCTTGTCACTACATGCACACGCTATGCAGTCATGAACATATCTCTCAATTTGGATATCCATCCCAGGCCACCAGAAATCCTCCCTAATTCTCCTTTTCATAGCAGACATACCACCATGTCCCTCATGCATGATATTTAACAATCTTTCGCTCAACATCTCAGGAACGACTAACCTACATCCTCTCCTCAGCAAACCATCCACAACATTTAACTCAGACCAAATTAGCTTAAATGATTCCAATTCCTAGTGCAACGTACAACCATATTCACATCCTAAAACACCCTTCATTTTGGTAAACACAGCATCATCAGTAACTGCTTTTCTCCAATCTTCTTCACCGATGGCACTACATACATCTTTCACCTCCGCCACCATCCATTCATCATCATCCTCATCTTGTACATTATCCAACGGTAATCTGGATACACAATCAGCATTAATATTTTTGGCAACCAGAACATATTTTACCTCAAAGGCATACTCCTGACACAGTAAAACCACTTGGCAATCCTAAGTGTTGCTTTGCCCGCGCCTCTTGTGGAGAAAAGATCCACTAAGGGCCTGTGGTCGGTATGTTCCCCACACAAAAATACAAAAATATTGCACACCCCACCAGCATGCCAAAGCCTCCTTCTCAATAGTGGAATAGGTATGCTCTGCACCCTTTAATGTGCGGAAAGCAAAGGCTACCACTCTCTCATTACCTTTGTGCACCTGCATAAGCACCGCACCAAGACCATGGTTGCTTGTGTCAGTGGAAATAATGGTTTTATCTTCAGGATCAAATGACTTCAAATTGACTGCGCTAGCAATGTTTTTCTTAATCACCTCAAAGTTAAATTGACAATTTTTAGACCACTCAAATTTGACCCCTTTTCATTACATTTCTTAAGTCATGTACTTTCTCAGAGAAATGGTGCACAAATTTTGCATAGTACTCTGCAAGACCGAGGAATGACCTGAGTTGATATTTGTCACGTGGAGCAGGTGCTTTTTCTATGGCTTCCACCAAACTCCGCTTGGGTTTAACCCCGTCACAGGTCAAAGTGTGACCTAAGTATTCGACTTCCTTCAACCCAAATTTACACTTTTCCAAAGCTATAGTGAGACCTGCATCTAATAGCTTTTTCAACACCACTTCCAAAATCTCATCATGCATGACCTTATTACAACCCCAAACCATAACGTCATCCTGAAACACCAAAACGTTTTTCAAATCAGACAAAACAGCTTGCATAACTCATTGGAAGTTGGCAGAAGCCGCGGCTAATCCAAATGGCATTCAATTAAACTGAAATGCGCCTTCAGGAGGGATGAAAGACGTAACATGTCTTGAATCCTCATGCAACAACACTTGGTGATAAGCATTGGATAAATCCAACGTGGTGAAATAACCCCCCCTTTTACACCAGCTAACATCTCACTAATACGGGGAAGGGGATGTCGATCAATCCAGATGTTGTCATTCAAGTCTCTCAAGTCTATGCACATCTTGATATTACCATTGGGTTTCTTGGCTAAAACAATTGGACTCAACCATTCAGATGCCTCAATGGGCTCAATCACCCCCTCCTTGCAAAGCCTCTGCAATTTATCTTTAGGTTTGTCTCTTAACATCAACGGGACATTTTTAACTTTGTGTACCTTGGGTACTGCATTCTCCTTCAATATAATACTGTGTTTAATTTTTTTTAAACATCCCATTTGTTTCCTAAACAGTTCAGTAAATTTGGTAACCCAATCTATAGTGTCCACGGATGATGTCAAAAGTACTTGTTGCGGATGATTAGGATCCAACACAATGTTAAGGGCCCGCTGTTCCTTCCAACCCAAACGATATCTCCCTTTGTTTACAATATACAGTTTGGCTGTAGTTTTTCTGTCCAAAAAATGCATTTCCGTTTCAACATATCCCAAAACAGGTGATTTGTCACCGCAGTACCCTTCAGGAATGACATCAGTGGGATGCAACTCATCTAGCTTGCCACCCAAACCTTCCCAAATGGATTTATCAATGATGCTGAATGGAGAACAAGAATCTGCCCAGACCTGTACATCCTTGCCCTTAATTTTAATTACATCTTTGGGAGGACCATAACTATTATACTTTCCCCCTTCACACTTAAAAACATGGGGCCTCATTTATGAGAACTGACGCATCGCTGCGTGAAAGCAGCGATGCGTCACTTCTCAGTGTGCCCTCCTTTTGACATGATGGATGCGTCATGTTTACAGTATGACACATCATGTTGCAAGGAGTTACAGATACGTCAGTATTTCTGACGTATCTGTAGGCGCAAATGTGACGCATTGCTGGAGTGTGTCAGAAAAGTGACGCAGCTCCAGCAATGTGTCCTTTCACATGGGGCAAACCCCATGTGAAAGGGCCTGCATCAGACTTACGCCTGCCATGAGGCAGGTGTAAGATATTGACGCATTTGCGTCCTAGAAGTGGCACAGTGAAATCTCATCGATTTCACTGTGTCACTTCTACGAGGCTTACTTACGTGGGAACGCCCCCCCCTGAATACATTATACCTGGCGCAGGTATAATGTGACACAGGGGTTTACAAAGTGACGCATCTATTTAGATGCGTCACTTTGTAAATATGGTGCAACACGGCTTACTTTTAATGCCACTGGTGCGTCACAAAAAGTGACGCACCGGCAGTGCAAAAGTGACGCAAGGGATCATAAATAAGCCCCTTGGTTGGTCTCTATCACCATCACCTCCACATTGTCGTCATCACTCTCATATGAAACATCTTCCCTTTGAGATGGTTCTGTCTCCTTTACCGATTTAACTGACTTAGAAAGAACAGAAGATTCAGAGCTTTTACACAATCTCGCAAAATGACCAAACCTTCTACATTTGTAACATCTACTTTTAGCAGCCGGACAGTAATTGGCATCCACGGCGTGTCTTGAACTACCACACCTAAAACATGACTAAGACTTAAACTTTACTACTTCTGGTATCTTATCAGACGTTACTTTCTCATCAATTTTCTTAACACCTTTCTTAATGTTATGAACTGTTTCTTCTTGACTTACTTTTTTAGAAATAGTACTCAACTCCTTCACATATCTGGAAGTATTCTCCATTCTCTTAGCCACTAACAAAGTTTTTTCAAGAGAAGGAGCTTTCATGCCAAGTAATTTTTCTCGAATTTGAACATTAGACATTCTGTTAATTAGTTGATCCCTAATTATTTCATCACTCATGTCTCTAAACTTACACGTAACAGCCAACATCCTTAAATTAGCCACGTATTGCTCAATAGACTCTCCTGGTGACTGTGTGCGTGAAAAGAATTAATGTCTTTCGACCACTACACTGACTTGCTTTCCAAAATTGTCTTCTACGGCCTTCAAAGCAATTTCATACACATCAATATTGCTTTCACCTGCTCCCCAGCCTCCCCTTCAGTATTCTCCTCAACACTGATAGCCTCCACCATGGGTGAGGTTTTTAAAACATTCCTGCCCTTTAATCCTAAAAATTGTTTGAAATTCACTAATTTCCTCTTTGATACATATACATCTCCACCTATTTCATCTAAATAGGTTTTCGAACGTCTCCTTCCAGTCTTCCCAAGCCATACAAGGTTGAGCTGGACTCTGTAGAAAATAGGGTGGCGCAGAAATGACCTGTGCTGTCATAATTAAGATGTGTAGTTCCTCTGCGTGCAGCTGAAGTTTTTAAGTGACTGCAAATTTACAAATAAATTATGACACTGTCCACAGCACTGTATAAAATTGATGCTAGAGATTGTCACTGTCTGACGCTTTATGTAAAAAAATCAGGATACAGTACCCTTAAGAAAAAGCAGGATTGAATCTTCAACACGCTTGTTGAATGCTGGAAACCGTGTAAAATAGGATAAGGTGTGTGTGTCACCGATGTCAAATGTGTAAATAACACCGAAACACGCTTCAAATGAGTAAACGCGAATTATAAAGCACTCGCACTTCCTGATGTTGCAACACTTGACCGCTGGGATGAACACGCAGACTCCTGAAGTGCGTGTCACCGGAGTTTGATACACTCAAAATGGCGGCATGTTTTTTATGCACACAACGTGTGTGATGCAAACACGTGAGGACGTCTGCCTGACTTCAAGATGGGTGATGGCAGCGTGTGTCTTAAGAGCACGTCGAAGAAAGAACTCTCGGGGAGCCACATTCAAGTACCCACAACTTGAGGAGAACCAAGCGCATGGCGCTCTTGGCAGTTGCATACACAGGTAAACCTTAAAGTTAAAATTCTTGAAGAAAATGATAGTGGAAGGTTGTACCTGTCTCTAGTGGCTAGATGGACACCCAGCAGTCTTCTAGTGCCGAAAAATGTCTTACAAAAAGACCTTTCAGTGGTCACCTACTGTCCACAAATGGTCCTTCTTCCAGCAATGATGACCCGAATGTCCTCAACAGCTGGTAGCCTCCTACCAAAGAGATCCCATCCTTGTCGCCAGTTTTGAAGAGGCACAACACATTTGGGATGATTGGAGCGAGTTTAATAAGATAACAGGAACGACCCCTGAAAGCACCAGCCACTCTCCACAGCAACTGCTTCTCTCTCTCTGGCCTTACATTCTAGAACAACTTCAGAGAGGGCAGGTTGCCAGGGAGCAGAATGCATTCCAAAGGCATAACATAGAAATACAATGATACCCAAGAAATACATGAGAATATAACACTTCCCTGTGTACTTAATGTGGATATTGTCATTTGGCACCTTGATCGATTGCTGTATTCATTTTAGGCCCTAGAATGTGTTACATGTCATCTTATTTTGACATGCGCTTTGATGGAGGTGGGATTTGCCACCCCTTCTCCAGCTCCAGTGTAGGTAAGGGAAAATGACAGTGCATTCCATACCAATATTCTTCTGTTTTAAAAATCTTTCAGTGAATATTTCTCTTCATTTTCTCACAAAGCAATGAAAATTACAAAGGGCAAAACTTTCTACAATTGTTAGACTCATACATAACGTTCGGTGCATTCACAATGCCCTAATATTATGTAACCTGCATTACTAATGTTGCGTATGCTAGTCTTTTTATATATATATTTTATATTGTCTCACGAATATATTGTGCAATATCTAAGCAAGGTATGCTAATGAGTTTCCAGCCAGATACCGTTTCACAGTGAAACATGCGATAAATGCACATTGGGATTAAGCATCCAAAAAGGTTTAAGATGGAAAAAAGTGCTCTGTCTAATGCACCTCGGGAATCTCTCGGAACTGCAGATAATCAAGAACTGGAAACTTCGAGAATCTTTGCTAGGTTTAAAAAAATGCACATGAGTGTTTTTAACATAAATCCATTTTAAACTGCCTGTTCACCTTGTGTTCACATATGGTCAAGCTAATTATTTTGCACAACATATTTAACTTCTCTGGCTTTTCTTCCTCTACTCACCTTTTCCATCATTGGCCATTATGACAACAGGTTCATAAGAAATAGTTTAGTTGGATTGTTACCTCCAGTGTAATTTTCACCGAGCTATACTTAATATGCTCTTTTCGTAGGTTTTCTGATAATTCTACAATGAAATGCCCACAAAAAACGAAAATGATAAAGTAAGTAAGTTGAATAAGCATAACGTACAAGCACTTTTTATTTCCTGATTTTAAAAGCATTTTCTTCCAAAAACAGTTCTCTAAGTAAGTAAAAGTATAATTTTTAATTAAATGAGTATCGATATAACTGAAACAATTAGTACACCATTTTGAGCAATCAGATAAATCATTCATTGTATGCACGGCCTTTAAGTTAGCAGCTCGAGTCAGAAAATTTAACCTTCCGTCCTGTGTTTTATGTTCTGAGAATTGACTTTGACTTTGTCGCTTCTTTTCTTGAACTAACATTACGCATCACAGATCAATTACTGCAAGAGAAGCTTACTTAGCATGCACTTCAATATTCTCACCAGTCAAAGCCTTCTCAAGATGGACATGCTCAATGTTGACCTTTAAAAACAAAACCTTTCTTCTATGTTTTCAGATTTGTGTCCTGCTTTTCAGTTCCAACAGCATTTGGCTAACATAAAAAAACACATTCCGGATGAAATGTGAAACAGGGTACAGCACAGATTTAATCTTAGTAAGGCTCATGAAATAGTGCACCACGCTAGACAGGAATATTCACATACATACATACATATTCACTTAAAAAAACAAAGGTTACAGGGATATTATAGTTAGGAATTAGCTATTTAAAAAACCTTAGAAATTCACTGAAAAAAACAAAGGTTACAGGTACATTATAGCTAAAAAAATGGAATAAATAAAAACTTTGAAATTCACTGAAAAAAACAGAAGTTAAAGGGACGTTAAAATTAGGCTCAGGTTTCACTCGTACAAAGCCAGTGAAATTCAGCAGTTATAGTTATCTGAGTTAACTATAACTTGTGCCCGCTCCAATGCACTGCTTATGACTTTACATATTATATCATTCATGACATGGTCTGTGACATCACTGATGACATCAAAAGGCCTAGGGGTTCAGGGTGTTTCTACCCTGCCCCCTTTCCTTTAAAAAAAAGCTTTTTTCTGTGACTTAGTTCATACCAGGAAGTGTTGGCAGCCTATCAGATCTCAGCACGCGATCAAGATGGTTTGTGGATCCATTGCGTCCCTATATATACAACTGGAAATTTCTTTAAATAACTCCAAAACTACTGAACGGATTTACACCAAATATCAGTAATGCACTTCTCTGAACCACCATCTACCTTTTTGCCAAATTTGGGGTAATTCTGTTCAGCAGTTCGGGTTGTAGCCGTGTCTAAAGTTCCTATGGGAATGAACATGGAGAAAACATGCTTTTGAGCACCACTGGTTCTCAGTCCCCACTTTATAGATCACCTTGAATCTTTCAAAACAGCAGCTGAAGTGACCGTCATATCAGTTTTGACATTTTTGCGAAGATTCCTCAAATGTCACAAAAGGTATTGACAAATGAAAAAATGCTCTTCCTATGGAGACTAAGTTGTAACTATAACTACCTACTATATATATGTATGCTGCTATGGAGTTGGAACAGGTGGGCGAGAATTTGAGAAAAATCAAAGAGACACTGGAAAAACATCCTTCGCAGGATGAGATTAAAACCTTTAGCAAGGAAATGGAAGTGAGACTAACAAAATATGGAGATCAGATCAAAGCAAACAAGAAGTGCAAATTTCTTAGGGACAAGATCGATTACGCTTCATGCAGGGTCGTTATATTTGGCAGAATGTTTGATGCAGCCATAAAGGAGTTCAGACACATGAGTGCTTTGAAACAACAGGAGATGGCAACTTTGGAATCCAGCTCAGATAATAAATTTGGAGTAGACTTCTGCCCATCAGAATATTCTGCCTTTCTCTACATTAAAGGAATATGGAGCCTCATTTCTGAAAAGTGACGCATCGCTGCGAGAGAACAGCGATGCGTCACTTTTCATTGCGCCCTCCTTGCGACACCAATGATGCGTCATATTTACAGTATGACGCATCATGTCGCAAGGAGTTACAGATACGTCAGTATTTCTGATGTATCTGTAGGTGCAAAAATGACGCATTGCTGGAGTGTGTCACAAAAGTGACGCAACTCCAGCAATGGGTCATTACACATGGGCAAGTCCCATGTGAAATGTGCCTGCGTCAGTCTTACGCCTGCCATAAGGCAGGAGTAAGATATTGACGCATTCGCATCCTAAAAGTGGAAGAGTTAAATCCTATAGATTTCACTGAGTCACATCTACGACCCTTTCTTGTGTCGGAACGCCCCCCTTGCATACATTATACCTGGCACAGGTATAATGTGGCACAGGGGTTAACAAAGCGACGCATTTACCTAGATTCATCACTTTGTAAATGTGGTACAAAAAGGCTCATTTTTTACGCTGCTGGTGCGTCACAAATAGTGACGCACCGGCGGCGCAAAAGTGACGCAAAGGCTCACAAATAAGCCACATCGTTTTTTACAACAGAACCAGGAACCAAGGAGAAAATCACAAGATGAAGAGGAGGAGGCAACGGAAAAGGAGGAAAACCAGAAGGGGAGGATCAGCACAAAAAAGCAACATGCTGCATGGAAGAAACACACGTCAGAGCAAGAAGAGCAAATGTGAGAAAAACTTTACGGTTGTTAATTTTCCTACCCATTAGATGTCTGATGATGAACGTTCCCTCCTAGCGTTAGGTTTATCCTTCTGTCCCATTGCCTAATTTCAATTATGCTATGCAGAAACATATATTGATCTCTTATTATTTATTAGGAAAAAGTGTGAGAAAAGACAGCTGAGGACAACTATTACTCTGGGGGAGAATACAAGAGATTTGATATTTGATATTCTGAGCCTTAGTGCCATTTCAGGTCTTGCTACTCTACTTGAATTCGAATTGGGTGGGAGGGATTGGGACACGGATTGGAATTTGCTGCGTAATCTGGATTTAAAAACCTGTAGAATGAGTCAGAATGATTTCTGACCGAAATCCAAGTTCAACCCGATTACACCTCATAATAATATTGACACCTGCTATGAAATAATAGCCTGTGATCTTTTGAAAATTTAGAAAGAAAGTAACAATGATTATGCCAAGACTCTCATGCCAGGCCAGAAACCTGCTTTAATGTCTAAGAATGAGACATAATTTGTCATCAAACCATCTGACAAGGGTGGGAATGCTGTCTTATGGGACATAAAAAAATGTAATCAAGAGGCCAGGAGACAATTATTGTTGTCAGGCTGTTATGAAAGATCTTCTATTGAGTTATATAAACAAACTATGACAAAGTACCATACACTACTTGCGGGCTGGCATGAAAAGGGACTGTTAAGTCCGGATGAACACCAGTTTCTAATAGTAAAAGTCCCTGTTGCACCATGTTTCTATTTACCACCAAAAATACACAAGCATAAGACTGATCCTCCGGGTAGACCCATACTATCAGCTAATAATAGCCTGTTAGAGAACACCTCCATTTCTATGGATTTCTTTCTGTGTCCCTATGTCCTAAACCTCCCAGCATATTGCAGAGATGGGACTGATTTTCTCACAAAAACACAGAACATTCCCTGGAAGGATAGTTACAACTATTTACATTGTATCTTTATACATGTGCTTAGACCATGATTTGGGGTTAGAGGCTTACAGTTATTTCTTCAGGGACAGACCTATTGCTTTATATGACCATTCCAGCATGCTCCTGGAAATGTTGAGATTTTGCCTGAAAAATAACATCTTTCTCTTCGGGGACCAGTGGCATAGACAACTTACCAGGACTGCCATGAGAAGTTGCTTTGCCTCTAGTTTTGCTGGTATTTTCATGGGGTGGTGGGATGCACAACACATCTTGACATGCACAAACAAGAGATGGACACAACATCTAGTACAAGGGTCTCCAACCTTTTCTGTAGTGAGAGCTACTTCTGCTCAAAGAAAGTCTTCCTGAGCTACTAGCTCATTTTATAACTGTAAAATAGTGACTGCACTATGACCACCCTAAGCAGGATTATCAGTAGTTATCACCCAAGTATTCCAGGTGGGGTTACCATCAGAAATGCCAGGAAAATGTTCATCAATATAAAATGCCTCCACCTGACTTATGAAGTAACATTCAAATCTTGACATGCCCTACGGCACAAAGGACATAAGTACAACAGTAGGTCTCCCCAGCTTAGCTTGAATTATCATTCATCAGTTTAGTTTCTGAAAATGCACATTTTTCTATTAACTACCACTTTCCACTTTGGGCAAACAAACTCAATTTTCCAGAAGAAAAGCCAGAAACCATATATCAGTCATGACCATTAATATTCCCGGAATAGATAAATGTAGGCCAGTCATGATCCTGGTATGTAACTGATGGCTGCCAGTATACCACAACTTGACCAAAAATACCCAAACTAGAAAAGGATGACCATTATTATGCCATTGGCACTATTATGCCAGGAATGGACACAATTATATCAGAGATAACACCCTTATAATGGGGGCTAGCATACACATTTCCTGGGGCTTGACACCAGGCGTAGCTTTCAGGAAACAATAGTGTTTATTATGAACACACATAAATGCTGATGAGTCTCTTAATTTTCTCTGGATCATGCCCTGTTCTCCTCAGGTCTTGAGCTGATCATGCACCCAACTGTCACATTTTCACTCTGTCTCCTGCAGTCCCACACTTTGGTGGGTCAGCACTGATTACTGCTCATGCTACTGCTACCTACTTCTTACACTGTTCACACACATGTTGTGATTGATAAAGGAGGGACTAGAACATGGTCAATCTCCTTGTGGCTTAGTTATATTGAGATTGGATACAGAGTGTCAAGTGGCAGGCCATATACACCGATACAGTGTGTGTTTGAGTGTTAGTATGAGTTACTGCCATAGGTTTTTGGGGCTGTCACTCTAAGGGTCTTGAGATGAGCAGTGCTGCCTTCTTTAATAGGCACCTACTCTCTGAATTTGATACTGGGCTTGACTTCACCTGTGAGAGCTACTTTGAAGGTACTGGCGAGCTACCAGTAGCTCCCGAGCTACTCATTGGAGACCCCTGATCTAGTATTTTAGACACCTCATAATGATGACCTTTTTGTAATCTGGGATGCGCCACAGAGCAAACTTGATTCCTTCTTGGAGTGGATAAATATTAACCAGTTAATTTTGAGTTTCACTTGGAAGACTCACAAAACAGTGATGGATTTCTTAGACATTCTGGTAACAGTGAAGGATGGTATGGTACTTACAAGTCATATTTGCAAGGAAACTGCTGGGAACAGCATCCTTCATACCTTCAGTCCTCATCCCCCCAAATTGAAATGGAGCTTCCCCCTATGGGGAGATGCTTCTGGCAAAAAGGACCAACAGTAGCCGGGAGTCTTTCTGAAAGGAACATAATACAATGTGTGGCAGATTCAGCGCATGGGGCTACCCTACTCAAATCATCACAAAAGCTGTCAAAAAGGTGGTGGGTAGAGGGAGGGAGAGCTTGCTGCTACCAGGACTAAGCAGCAGGGTGACAGTGCGGTGAGATTGATAACTACTTACAACAATGAGTCTACCTCAGTAAAGCGGCTAATTGGTAAGCATTAAAAACGTGTAAAATCTGACCAGGTGATTGGGCACCTTGTGAGCCCACACCTGCAGATAACATAAAGAAAGAGCAGGTCTCTTGAATACATATTGGTACACGGTTACCCTAAAAGTCAGCAAATAAGCACAGGACCCTTGTTAAGGGTTTAGCAAGGGTTCTACAATTGTGGAAACTGCAGGACCTGTTCACACAGCAAGAATAGAAGAACATGCACTTTACCCACGTGCAGGAAGGCCAAGATAATGAAGTTTATCAATTGCAATAGTGATTTGACTGTCTATGTGCTTGTGTGCTTATGTGGGTTTCAATATGTTGGGAGTACCGTCTTCCTAGTTAAGAAAAGAATCCTTGAACACCTATGTGCAATCAGGTACAGGGGTACAAGTTACCCAATTGTAAGACCATGGCATCAACTTTATTCAAGGGAAACTGATGAGATTTCATTTTTTCGGATTGACACGAGGTGGGAATAGAGAACGTACCCTGCGGAGACTGGAGTCAGAGTACATCCTACTTCTGAATAGTTGTCATCCTGCAGGGCTTAACCAGGATGAGAAGATGCATGTTCATCTGGGTTGGCCTGTCTAAGGAATCTAGTCTCTGGTTCTGTGACTCTTTATATTTTTGATTTTCTCTTGTTTTTTTGCTTCTGAAGCAAAATGTTAATTCATATGATGGATAATTACATTATATTCACAATATTTTATTTTGATGTATCATATTATGTAAGAGGTTGAGCTACACAGCTCTTTTGAAATTACATTTAGGGTATTGTAAAGGGCTATTCTCATATAACACTGTCATACTGTTCACTGTTATGCTTATGTCTTTCTTTAATGTTTATTTCCTTTAACGCATTCTGCATACTATGTAATAACCTCAGCGTGCTCACCCCCAAACATGTTTATGTTTGAAGATGCATCGCTGAGGTTCAGTTCAACTCTGAAGTTCCAAATGTTAAATTAGCCATTCAACTGTTGCGCTTCCTTGAGGACAGCTGTGCTCCTGTATGATGCTGATAAGACGGAATAAAGTTTTGCTTTGTTCACCCTAACTTGGCAGGGTATATCCAGACGTGGGTCCCTTGCTCACTTTGCCACTGAATTCAAGCTAGCCTGGCTGATGACGGCTGATTAGCCAGACACCGGTCCCAAAATGCTTGTTTCCGGTCCAGGCAAGACATGGCTTGGCAGTTCGGGCTGGACTGTTCACATGAGGCACAGAGTCAGATTGATTTGCATATGGCCATGTCTGAACTGGGGTGGCGGAGTGAGCTAAAGAATGATGATGGATTAAACCCAGATAAGTTGACTGGGGGTGAGTGTTTGCAATGTTCAACACTCCGTCCATCATCCCCTTTGGTTTTCCTTTGTTCACCCTAAGTTGGCAGGGTATGTCCAGACGTGGGTCCCTTGCTCACTTTGCCACTGGACTCAAGCAAGCCTGGCTGATGACGGCTGATTAGCCAGACACCGGTCCCAGGATGCTTATTTCCGGTCCAGGGAAGACATGGGTTGGCAGTTTGGGCTGGACTGTTCCCATGAGGCATAGGGTCAGACTGATCTGCATATGGCCATGTCTGAACTGGGGTGGTGGAGTGAGCTAAAGAATGATGATGGATTAAACCCAGATCAGTTGACTGGGGGTGAGTGCTTGCAATGTTCAAAACTCCGTCCATCATCCCCTTTGGTTTTGCTTTGTTCGCCCTAAGTTGGCAGGGTATGCCCAGACGTGGGTCCCTTGCTCACTTTGCACCTGGATTTAAGATAGCCTGGCTGATGAGGGTTATGAACCTGAAACCGGTCCCAGGATGCTTGTTTCCGGTCCAGGGAAGACATGGCTTGACAGTTCGGGCTGGACTGTTCCCATGAGGCACAGGGTCAGACTGATTTGCATATGGCCATGTCTGAACTGGGGTGGTGGAGCGAGCTAAAGAATGATGATGGATTAAACCCATATCAGCTGACTGGGGGTGAATGTTTGCAATGTTCAAAACACCGTCCATCATCAACTTTGGTTTTGCTTTGTGCGCCCTAAGTTGGCAGGGTATTCCCAGACGTGGGTCCCTTGCTCACTTTGCCACTGGATTCAAGATAGCCTGGCTGATGAGGGTTATGAACCCAAAACCGGTCCCAGGATGCTTGTTTCCGGTCCAGGGAAGACATGGCTTGGCAGTTTGGGCTGGACTGTTCCAATGAGGCACAGGGTCAGACTAATTTGAATATGACCATGTCTGAACTGGGTTGGCGGAGTGAGTTAAAGAATGATGATGGATTAAACCCAGATCAGTTGACTGGGGGGGGAGTTTTTACAATGTTAAACACTCCGTCCATCATCCCCTTTGGTTTTGCTTTGTTCGCCCTAAGTTGGCAGGGTATTCCCAGATGTGGATCCCTTGCTCACTTTGCCACTGGATTCAAGATAGCCTGGCTGATGAGGATAATGACCCAGGAACCGGTGCCTGGATGCTTGTATCTGGTCCAGGGTAGACATGGCTTGGCAGTTCGGGCTGGACTGTTCCTATGAGGCACAGGGTCTGACAGATTTGCATATGGCCATGTCTGAACTGCGGTGGCGGAGTGAGCTAAAGAATGATGATGGATTAAACCCAGATCAGTTGACTGGAGGTGAGTGTTTGCAATGTTCAACACTCCGTCCATCATCCCCTTTGGTTTTCCTTTGTTTGCCCTCAGTTGGCAGGGTATGCCCAGACGTGGGTCCCTTGCTCACTTTGCCACTGGATTCAAGATAGCCTGGCTGATGAGGGTTATGAACCAGAAACTGGTCCCTGGAAGCTTGTTTCCGGTCCAGGGAAGACATGACTTGGCAGTTCGGGCTGGACTGTTCCCATGAGGCACAGGGTCAGACTGATTTGCATATGGCCATGTCTGAACTGGGGTGGCGGAGTGAGCTAAGGAACGATGATGGATTAAACCCAGATCAGTTGACTAGGGGTGAGTGTTTGCAATGTTCAACACTCAGTCCATCATCCCTTTGGTTTTGCTTTGTTCACCCTAAGTTGGCAGGGTATGCCCAGACGTGGGTCCCTTGCTCACTTTGCCACTGGATTCAAGATAGCCTGGCTGATGAGGGTTATGAACCAGAAACTGGTCCCTGGAAGCTTGTTTCCGGTCCAGGGAAGACATGACTTGGCAGTTCGGGCTGGACTGTTCCCATGAGGCACAGGGTCAGACTGATTTGCATATGGCCATGTCTGAACTGGGGTGGCGGAGTGAGCTAAGGAACGATGATGGATTAAACCCAGATCAGTTGACTAGGGGTGAGTGTTTGCAATGTTCAACACTCAGTCCATCATCCCTTTGGTTTTGCTTTGTTCACCCTAAGTTGGCAGGGTGTGCCCAGACGTGGGTCCCTTGCTCACTTTGCCACTGGATTCAAGATAGCCTGGATGATGAGGGTTATGAACCCGAAACTGGTCCCAGGATGCTTGTATCTGGTCCAGGGTAGACATGGCTTGGCAGTTCGGGCTGGACTGTTCCCATGAGGCACAGGATCAGACTAATTTGCATATGGCCATGTCTGAACTGGGGTGGCGGAGTGAGCTAAAGAATGATGATGGAATAAACCCAGATCAGTTGACTGGGAGTGAGTGCTTGCAATATTCAACACTCCGTCCATCATCCCCTTTGGATTTGCTTTGTTCGCCCTAAGTTGGCAGGGTATGCTCAGACATGGGTCCCTTGCTCACTTTGCAACTGGATTCAAGATAGCCTGGCTGATGAGGGTTATAAACCCGAAACCGGTCCCAAAATGCTTGTTTCTGGTCCAGGCAAGACATGGCTTGGCAGTTCGGGCTGGACTGTTCACATGAGGCACAGAGTCAGATTGATTTGCATATGGCCATGTCTGAACTGGAGTGGCGGAGTGAGCTAAAGAATGATGATGGATCAAACCCAGATCTGTTGACTGGGGGTGAGTGTTTGCAATGTTCAACACTCCGTCCATCATCCCCTTTGGTTTTGCTTTGTTCGCCCTGATTTGACAGGGTATGCCCAGACGTAGGACTCTTGCTCACTTTGCCACTGGATTCAAGATAGCTTGGCTGATGAGGGTTATGAACCCGAAACCGGTCCCAGGATGTTTGCTTCGGTCCAGGGAAGACATGGCTTGGCAGTTGGGGCTGGACTGTTCCCATGAGGTACAGTTCAGACTGATTTGCATATGGTCATGTCTGAACTGGTGTGGTGGAGTAAGCTAAAGAATGATGATGGATTAAACCCAGATCAGTTGACTGGGGGTGAGTGTTTTGCAATATTCAACACTTCGTCCATCATCCCCTTTAGTTTTGCTTTGTTCGCCCTCAGTTGGCAGGGTATGCCCAGACGTAGGACTCTTGCTCACTTTGCCACTGGATTCAAGATAGCTTGGCTGATGAGGGTTATGAACCCGAAACTGGTCCCAGGATGTTTGCTCCGGTCCAGGGAAGACATGGCTTGGCAGTTCGGGCTGGACTGTTCCCATGAGGCACAGGGTCAGACTGATTTGCATATGGCCATGTCTGAACTGGGGTGGTGGAGTGAGCTAAAGAATGATGATGGATTAAACCCAAATCAGTTGACTGGGGGTGAGTGTTTGCAATGTTCAACACTCTGTCCATCATGCCCTTTGGTTTTGCTTTGTTCGCCCTAAGTTGCCAGTGTATGCCCAGATGTGGCTCCCTTGCTCACTTTGCCACTGGATTCAAGATAGCCTGGCTGATGAGGGTTATGAACCCGAAACCGGTCCCAGGATGCTTGTTTCTGGTCCAGGGAACATGGCTTGGCAGTCCGGGCTGGACTGTTCACTTGAGGCACAGGGTCAGACTGATTTGATTATGACCATGTCTGAACTGGGGTGGCGGAGTGAGCTAAAGAATGATGATGGATTAAACCCAGATCCGTTGAGTGGGTGTGAGTGTTTGCAATGTTCAACACTCCGTCCATCATCACCTTTGGTATTGCTTTGGCTCTTGTGCATAGGCACATAGTTTTTCCTAATTGTTTTCTTATTATATAATCGAAAGACGCTGTATTGCTGTACTAAGTCACCAATTGTATGCAAAGGACATAAATAGTGGGGGGCGGTGGCAGCGGGTGTGCCCAAAAGGGACAAGATGCCTACTGATCTATTATGCCTGTTGTACCTAATGCTCATAACATCATTACATGGAATGTGAGGGGCCTAGGGACAGTACATAAAAGACACTGAGTACTGGCACAATTACATAGAGGCCACGCTCATATAACATTTCTACAATAACCCCATCTCACTACACCCAAGACTCTGAAACTATGAATAAAATGGAGGGGACAACTAATCAACACATCCTACTCTTTGTATGCCATGGAGCCTGCCATATGTCTCAGAGTTTGGGTCCAGTTTTCAGTGGTACTCAAGGAAGGTATGTTTTGGTGAGGGGTGAACTGGATGGGGCATCCATTGTGATGGGCTTCATTTATGTACCCAATGTTGAACAGGCAGTATTGGCAGATTGGTCATTGTACCTTTGGGTGACGGGAGGGGATTTTAATGGAGTTTTAGACACCACTTTAGAACCTTCACACTCCCCCTTGCCTGGAACTGCCCCCATCCCATAGGCAAAAGCGCTGCATCAAAGGATAGGAGGGAGGGACCTTTCAGAAATATGTCATAGTCGCAATTTGGGCATGAGAGAACACTCTCTCTATTTCTATCCTCATCAACTACACTCCTGCCTCAACAGGTTTCTCTACTATTTGCATCTCCAGGAAACTGTCCCATAAACAACTTACATGGGAAAGACGGTTTCGGACCGCAGCCCACTGGAAATGGTACTGTTGTGGGGCTGAGTTTCAGCCCTGATCCCCACCTAGCACTGACAACCCGCCTTGCTCAAGAATGCAGTCTTCAGGGACACATCTGCTACATGCATTGACACATATTTCTCTGAGAATCCAGCCTCTACCTCCTCCCCACTGGTGGAGTGGGAGGCCTTTAAGGCGGTGATAATGGGCACCGCTATTGGTGCAGTAGTGGTAGTCTGCAGAGAAATGGCTTGAGAACTAGCACAATTGGAAGACCAGCTGGGATCCATGGAGAGGGAGGCGGTTAATGACACTAAGGCATCTGATAGGCTACAAGAAGCCAGTGTCACCCATGCAGAATGCCTGGAATGCCTCTGTGTCATGGAGTATAAGACATGCACTCAAAAGATTCATACGGACTCCGATAAGTCGGGAGCATGCCTGGCCCGGCTGATCAGTTTGGATTGCTCACCCACTATCATTCTTTCCATCACACTGACCCATAAGACTGCCACCATGCTGCTAGACGTAAACATGGTTTTGTGGGACTTCTATACCCTACACTGCACTGCTTTGGCACCCCCAGATCTGGTGAATGTTGCTTCCTTTTTTGCAACATTCAGTATTGCCAAGAGTGTCAGAGGTCAATCAGGAATCCCTAGGGACTCCTATATCTGTGGGCGAATTACAAAGAACGATCAACGAACTAACGCTTAATAAAATTCCTGGGTCCGATGGCCTTCGCGTGGAATTTTACTCTACATATGCTATACGCTTAGTGCCCCAATTAGAAAAATTATATAATACTTTGCTGGAGAATGGTTCCCTTCCACCCACGTTTAGGGAGGCGTTGGTGACCTCACTGCTTAAGTTAGGCTATCCACCTACGTATCTTACTTCTTATAGGCCCCCCACATTAATAGATACTGAATATACAATATTAAGTAAAATACAAGCACCTAGAATATTCCTGATGCTCCCAGAACTATTACACACAAGTCAATGTGGCTTTGTTGCACGCCACTGCATCTCCCTCAATATTCTGTAATGAATGCTGCTCGAGGGCAGTACCCATCAGCTGGCTGTGTGTCCCTCTACGTGCGCCAGACTTTTGACACCTTAGGCTGGGACTACATAATAGCAGCATTGACTAGATTCTGCATCCCCATGGCATACATTAAATGGACTAAGTTATTATACGCGGGACCCATGGCCAGGGCTCATACGTGCACTTATATCTCTGCCTCATATCAAATCGCATGAGGGACACAAGAAAGGCTGCCCCCTTTTGCCTCTCCAGTTCATGCTGGTCATTGAGCCTATCACACGCCGACTCAGACAGGAGGCTATTGAATGGTGGATACGCATTGACCGTGCGGTCCACTCCATGTCCTTATATGCTGATGATATGATCCTATATTTTAGAAATCTCTATGAGAGCCTGGCCGGGACAGTCCAGCTGCTGACCGAATTAAGGGGGTTGTAAGGGTCGCAGATAAATGCAGATAAGTCATGTGAATCCTTCTTTGTGGATATTTATGTAGACCCCACGTTACCACTTGGATCCACTTTTATTCAGGTAGCTCTATGCATGTTTCGGTATTTAGGAATCCAAATATACGGAGAGCCGCAAGACTAGCTTGAGGACAATCTTGTCCGTATGATCAGCTCACCGCGCTCTCAGACTGCGCTCTGGATTACATTACCTCTTTCAGTTGCCGGGTGCCTAGCACTGGCAAAGATGGCTATGCTGCCACGCCTGCTGTACCATTTCATTGATCTTGTGATGTTGGTGATGGTGTGGGTGTTTAGACATCTAAACACCATGCTGGTAGAGCTTGGCTGGGCAGTGTATGCCGCAGGGTGAGCCTTGCAAAGTTGCAGCTGCCAACTGACAAGGGGGGGGCTAGGAGTCCCTAATTTGAAAGCATACTGCCTGGCTAGGCAGCTGCAGTGGCTCTCTTAATGGTTGGCTGGTCAGAATCTGATGTAGATGGGTTACACAGCAGGGAGAATAGGCCAAGGCCATCTCCATTTTCTTCTTTGTACGAGTGCAGGTGTGATGTAAATGGGTTCCTTCCTATTGCATGTAGCCCTGTCACATTGGAAGGTGGCTTGGAACTACACAGACTTCATGGCACCGTATGAGACAAACATACCCCTGTGTGGCCTCTCCACACCCCCAGGTACACTGACAACATGCGGGCTGTGCCAATTAAAGCAGCAGGGGGTGCCACGGTGGGCTCCATATTCCAGGACGGGCTATTGCTACCACAGGATTATTTTGTGCACTCCCACGGTATGACTGAAGACCTGTTTCTTACAAATGCCAGTATTATCTTGTACGTGTGACGACACTGGGCACCAGATTGAGGGAACCAGAGACACATGCACCGCTTCTGTCACTACACACTATGGGCCTCGGACAACACCTAGTGCGTTGGCTATACCCTGGGTGTCGCATCCATCTCCCGATGTACCTCTCTCCATTAAGAGGTAAGTGGGATGTGGATCTATCTTGTGAGCTGTCTGACAAAGAATGCTCTACCATTCTAGCCTTCCAAGCAAAAGTCTAGTACACCTCGAGATTTAAATGTATACATTTCTCTGTTTTTTACTTCAAGACAACTAAACTCCAGCTTGAGTCAGCCTCTGCCACACGACTGTACTGCTGTACACCAAATGCAGATCTCATGTACATGCTGTGGTAAAGCCTGTCACTTTCTACTTTTTGGACAGAGATTTCCACAACCCTTACATCTGTGATTGGCATTACATTATGGGGTATCTTAACCTGGTGTCTCTACGGCCTATACCCCAAACCGAAGAGCTTCAATGTGACACTACGCTTCATTGATTTAGCTCTTATCCTGGCAAAGCGTCTCATAATCAGGAGGGAATGGAAATCTGCAAGGGCTCCACAGCCAGTCCCATGGCAGGAGAAGGTCATTCACTCGGGTCAGGCAGAAAGTGGAGCTATACCGAGGGGGGAGCACAAAGGGTTGCGCAGAAGATCCCTCTAATTCAATAGGGACGCCTTTCTACGAAGGATTAAGACACAAGTGGAGGTCAAGGAGGAGTGATAAGCCAGCAACCCCAGCTAATTATGCAAAACGTTCCTTTTAACCCACGCTGATGGCCTCCCAACAGTCTCATACACTTCTGGTCTAGGTCCCACGGCACCCTCCTTTTACAAATCGCTGCCTGATATGCATCACCGCCACTCTATAGGGAGCAATGGCTACACCCTCATAATTTGCCATAAACCTACAAACATCACAGCCACACACCAGTGCCACCACTTTTGCTCTATATGCTCTGATTTATTATACCAGGACCTTGAGATGGGTGTCCTTACCTAGTTGGTTAAGGTGGGGTTTAGTTAACATAACACAATTGTGTGGAAATGGTTTATTGTACAGAAGAATGATGATGGCATAAGTAATGTCTCTCATGTGTAATGACCTTCTGCAATGTATTGCCTACCGGGCGTTTATGTAAATGGATATCTATGATGTGCTTTCTTTCTTAAAACCCAATAAAGTTTGTGCAAAAAAAAAAAAGTATAAACCCCTACTCGTGGGTCATCTAATCTGGCAATTCAGATGAATAACTGTATTTCATTATGTAAAAACATGCTTCAGGACATACTGGACATACCGGAGGTAGAGCCGAGGCAGGGACTACACTTCCCAGGCTCCCCCCGCACCGCACTGCATTGCTGACATCCTTTTCCATGTCCGGAGGCATATGAGGCTGGTCGGGGCTTCCCGCTGCAAGGGACACACTCCAGGACATACTGGGCATACCGGGGGTAGAGTCGAGGCAGGGACTACACTTCCCACGCTGCTCCCGCACTGCACGGCATTGCTGACATCCTTTTCCACGCCCTGAGGTGCATAAGGCTGGTTGGGGCTTCCCGCTGTGCGGGACACGCACTGGCGAACCCCAGCCCAAGGGTGGGCCCGTCCTTGCTCGTCATTGCCATGGAGAGGCAGGGCAGGGCCACCGCCCTTACATCTGGCCCCCAGACTGCGCTGTTGGATGACATTTGTTGCTTAGGTACTGTGTTCATCTTCTCTTTCCTTCTAGCCTTATTTGTCGTCCCTGCTTGGAAACTGATTTGGATTTAACCAACCGTGGGTGAATTGGGACAGCCCTCTGATGCTGCCTTTCTGCTTGTTAAGTTACTATTCTTTTAACCACAGGGTGATTGACTCATTGAAACTGACTTGGGCTCTTGATATTTGTCTCGCGCGCTGATTATTACCCTGTCTGTGGGCTAGACTGATGGGAAAAAGGAAATCCATGGAGGGCAATGATGGTGGTGGAGGCGGCGGCGGCCTAGCCGGGAAGGGGAGAAAAGTCAAAAAGACGCTAAAACATCCAAGTAGCAACTGTGTTATCGACCGCATCGACACCCTTATTAGTGAGTGCGAGGGAATCCTTGTGGAGAAAACAGCTGCTGCATCGTGTATCATGCCCCCCTTATCCCCTCCACGTATCTCTGGCCTAAGCCAGTCACCTACCATCCCAGCAATGTTCCAGAAAACCTCTACTAAAGGGGCCCTTTCATGCAACCAGGAGACACCACTAGCCAAAATAAGGGCCAGCTCACCCCCCACAAATTTTCCCAATATTTCTAGTAATAACATCTCACAATCAGGAACTACTATCCCCTGCTCAAATAGGTTCACTCCTCTCCTGGATCTGTCCGATGACCCGCCCCCTCCTGTGCTCCCTGCAGCGACTACACCAGCACCTGTCTCAGAACCCCAGGCCACCCACCAACTCATTGATATTCTGAGAGCAGAAATAGGGTCTTTGAAATTTGTGATTGAAGGCCTTAAAACCCTTGTTAAATCGTAACTGCAGAATGGCCTGCCTCGCCAGCAGGACAGCATCCCCACGCCAGGGACCAAATTGCAGGCATTTTATGATCATTGCATGATACATGAGGCCGCCACCCATGATAGGGGCACTATTTCTCATGGCTCCACTCAGCCCCTCCCTGCTACCCTGGCCCTTAAAGATGTTTCATTTAAATCCATTGGCAACCAAAACAATAATCTCAATATCCCTCAAAACATTCCCTATAATGTAGTGGCTGCGCAGGAACTCACTGACAACACAAGATTTATTGTCTGCCCCAGGACCAGCAACTGCTTTCCTGTTGCTGACACCAGTCGGCCCATTTGGCCTGTTCATATTCATCAGATGCCCTGATAATCTATATGGTCAACGTAAAGAGAAGGGTTACAAAGGGGGGAGATTCTTTGACCAACAAAGTGATCCATTGGATCCGCCACGTCAGGGGCTGTTGCTCGGTAATCCGTGATGACATTATTAGCGCCCGGAGAGGCACCTCTCCCAGGCATCCATGCGACTCCATTGAGCTCACCCTTAAAGGGGCTAACTTGGAAGAAAATCTCATTGCCTTGGAATTACGCACCTGTCCCCCGAAAACCTCCTCCATTCAGTTTAAGCGCTTTCCAACTTGCGACTGGGCCAGACAACCTGCCTCCACTTACTTCCCCTTGTAGCAGATGGCTCCTATCTGTAGACCAACGATTGACTACACAGCGAAGTACAGTGGCATCCTGGTTCATGCACCTCCTAACCCAACCGCCTAACTAGCTCTACCAGTGCCAGGTCCTTGCAGCTGGCACCCCAACACAAGGGGGACAGTTCCTGGGGGAAGCTGGTATAAGTAGCATTAGAGACAAGGTGCGAGAAGACCTTCCATCAGGCCCAAGCCACCAATCCCCTGTACACGTTCCATCTAGCCACCGTATTCCCATTCGAAATTATGGATATGTTCTTGTAAACCACTAACAGCTGAGGCTAATATCATGGAAAGTGGCTGGGATAAGCAGTAAAATGTCATCCCCCATTGGAACGATCAAATCGAGGGTGTTGACATCTGCATTTTTTAGGAGACTTGGAGCCTGGTCTTCCTACACAAATCAGGTTATGTCTGCTTTTGCTCACCAGCGACAATCATAGGAAGAGGGCACCCATCGGGTGGATTGATTATCTGGGTGAGCATCGCTTTGTGCTGTCAAATTACCAGTCTCACTAGTTCCGGCCACGACATTTTGGGGATTAGCATCAGAGGCCTCAGGGGGGGAGTCCCAGTCAATCTGTTCAATGCCTATATGAGGGGGACCAAAGGGGTAGACCCTCACCCATCATCACAACACTGGAAGAGAGTTTTTCTATCTGCCCTCCCCATGCTAGAGTAGTAGTAGCTGGAGATTTTAACTGCACCTTCGAGCCCCTGGACAAAGATGATCTGCTAAGAGTCCAGGACAATGATACCAAATGGTCAGTTCCTCCATTAAATCTTCCACCAGTCAAATAATGGACGCAGTTGGTGCTCCAACTCAATGCTCTCTCTCTTGTTGAGTTTGGTCTGAGGGCAGCCAATGGTAGAACACCATCAGATAGGCAGGGTGCAAACACATATAACAGAGTCAGTAGTCCATCCCATATTGATTATATCATCCTTGATGTGCGGCTCTGGGGATATTTGATCGACATGAGTGTGAGCACCACCACAGAAAGAGACCACAATCCCCTCTGCTTAACTATGAAACCTCTGTGGGAAGCCCCCACCATTTAGTGAGCACCTTACCACCGATCACCACTAAAGAGATCATCCCCTCGAACTGTAACAGATTTTTAAAATGGCGGAAGGTATCCCTCCAGGAATCTAAGATTGTGGGCATATGACATGATCTGGCTGTAGGCACACTTGAGCTTCTGGTTGCCGCCTCTAGCCCAAGTGGGCTGGTCAGCGTACCTGTGGTCCACTCTCGTATGATTAATAGGCTTAACATACACTTCTTAGCTCCTAATTTGTGCATCAAACCTAATATGCCAGCAAAAGGGCCCCATTCGTGCTACACTAAAGACTGCAGACGCAAATGACTACTCTTAGCTGCATCAATCAAGGACAAGAATTGTCCCCTGATTAAAGCTGCAAGGAAGTCCTATAGAGCTGCTCTGCATCGGGCGAAGATAGCTTGGGAGGAATCCCGATGGCAGCAACTTAAAGAAGCAAGCTCATCCAAGGATGTTAAGTCACTCTGGACTCTAGTGACTTGGGGCAGTAAGTCAGGTGCATGCCTGCCCCCAAAATACATCACAGGCCAGGAAGGGTATGACCACTTTCAGAGCCTTTATTCAATACCAGAGGCCATGCCCCAGTGGAGCTTTCTGCTCCCTCCGGACTGTATAGCGATGACGTGCTTTTCGACCAGGCTGAGATAGAGGCTGCAATAGGCAGAGTAGTGCCTTCCAAAGCAGCAGGACCAGATGGCCTGCCGGGTGATTTATCTCTTGCATATACCCCGAACTGGGCACGTTACATCCTCCTTTTGGCAAATGCCATAGACAGCGGGTCTCCTGTACCTGGGTCCTTGAAGGGCACAGAGGTTGTTCCAATCTATAAAAAAGGCCCTAGAGAGGACCCCTCAAACTACAGGCCCATTAGTCTGATTTATGCTCTGCAGAAGGTCTTTGGCAGAGTCCCCCTGCAGAGAATCGAGCTATGGGCAGACGATAATGCCATTCTTTTACAGTATCATGCCGGCTTTAGGCCAAGGACAGGAACTATCGACCAGGTGCTCCGTTTGTTACTTATCTACTGGAAAGTAGTAGTGATCGGCAAGGGCAGTCTCTCCCTGGCTTTTATTGATCTAAAGACTGCCTTTGACCTGGTCCCCAGGAGTAAATTGTGGCTGTCAATCAAAGACATGGGCATCCCCCATTTATCCTCAATCAGCTGGTTCAGCTCCATGAAGGAAATTATGCCCTGGTTAGATGGGGGGGGTGCAGGGACAACTGACAGAGCGCATCCCAGTCAACAGGGGAGTCCAGTAGATCTGTATTTTGGCCCTCACTGGATTCTCTCTTTATATGAACACAGTGGTAAGGTTCCTGCAAGTAGCTCAGGCAGATGCTCCAACTTAGAAGGGGCAATAAGGTACCAGCCCTCCTATTCGCTGACGAAACCTTGCTGGTGTCTAAGACACCAGCAGGGCGGCAGCGACTACTCAACAGGTTCCATCTTTACTGTGAGGACCGGGGGTTGGGTATTTGCACTCTAAAAACCACATTTATGGCCTTTAACTTCCCTAAGTCCTACAGAAGCACCCCTTTGCTAGGTGGGATATCTTTGGAAAGGGTGAACACCTTTGACTATCTTGGTGTCTGCCTCTCTGACAAACTGTCATGGAAGCCCCACCTAGCAAAGATGTTGCTGGGGCACAAAAGAGTAGTGGGAGCTCTTGGGAGGGAACATCGCCTCTCACACAGCAGCCCAGTCGCCCCAGCCTTCCAGGTCTATGATGCTAAAGCGGTTGGTGCAGCATTGTATGGAGCAGAGTTATGGGGACTTGAAAAGGCTCATGATCTCTGTAGGTCTGAGCACAAGTTTCACAGAGATCTGTTTATGCTGCCCCAATCCATCCTCCTCACCCCAATAATGCTTGATATGGGCAGGCGATCTATTGGTGACATAGCAAGGCTGCGCCCACTCCTCTTTTGGACCCGCATCAGGCGAACCCAAGAGCTTCTTCCCTACGCCGAGGCCCTTACCGAGGTGATACGACTAGATACCGGTTGTAAAATAGGCTCGATCTCTTATGTCAGGAAAATGATGACAGCTTTGGGGCTCTAAGCACACTGTGAAAGGCAAGTGCCACCTACGGAAAAAGAGCTAACATATCATTATTGGGAACGGGTGGACCACCAAGAAACCCGTAAACCGAATTTAGGAAGGTCAACAGCCGAATTATATCTCCACAAATAGACTAGATACCTTGAGCCCTTTTGAGATATAATCCAGGCCCCACGGGATAGGATGTTTTATATCCACTTTATGTTCGGCACTCTTCCTGTCTGTGAGACCACAGCGAATTGGCACTCGAGCAGTCAAGTGCCAAAGGACTGTCCTTGCTGCAGGGCTCCGCTAGAAAGTGTTGTCCATGTTCTGTTTGCTTGCACATCTTATAACATCCCTAGGACCAAGTGGCTAAAACCTCTGTGCCAGCAACTGGGAACACAGAATTATCGGGTCACTCTGTTATTCTTAGGACTGATCCAAAACTCTTTTTCGCGTGTTGTGTGGCAATGTTTTTAAGTCATGCGTGGCTCATTAGACAGAAGTCTTGGACAGGAACAGCACAGCACTTTGCCAAAACCCGCTGACACTAAATTACTGTACGGCCCTACGGACAACCTTTTTAGCTGTAGAATCATGTGTTACGCACATGCACTTTATTTTTTCTCTTTTTAATTTCACGTACAGCTACCTTAAGGAGGGTTGGATCATTTTTCCAAGGTCTACAGGGGGTCGTATCGTGTTACCCGAATCCACCTAAGATGAATTGTCACGTTGTTTTCCCCTCCCTATTTTTATCGTATTATTTGCATGTTTTTATTGATATCATGTATACTCACTTTTAAAAGGCGGAACCTGGTAATTGAATTTTATACCGAGGGCGCAGCAGAGCACTTGGATGGACTACAGATTACCTTTTAGCGTATTGTTGCACGACAAGTTTATTTTGTATCTGTTTTTAAAAATGTCTTTTATTGCTTTTATGACACTGGATGTTGAAATCCAGATTCATGATGATTATGTAACAATGTATATTTTTGTTCCATTGAATTTATGTGTACATATCTCTGTATGCTCTACTCATAGTACAAACACCATTAGTTATTCACATCACACACTTTTAATCTGGATTTCTGTTAACCACCCACTCACTTTACAGGCTGTGTATAGCTACTGTCTATAGTTGAAAAGAATTATATTCAATAATAATTTTACTAAATAATAAATAAATTAAATAATAAACTAAATAAAGTGGTCAAACCAAATCTTGAAAAGACATTGAACTCATTCCATTTCACAGTTTTTAAAAACTGTTTATGGTCAGTCTAGTTATAATGCCACTTTTTTGGGGAAATAACCGCCAGAAACAGTGCTTCTGCTGCCTATTAAGGCAATTCTCCTTTAGCAATAAATGGCTTCTGGAGAATTTCGATATTTACATTGTGGTGTGTGTCATTGCTGTGGCCCCTCAGGTGTTACTTCTGCAGTTCCTAATAAGTACCAGAACTATGTAACCACCTAGAGCATTAAAAACAATGAGGAACCCCTAATACCAGATATTGTGTACTCTCAAATTATCACTAAAGCCTCATTACTTACATCCGACTGACATCGTAGCGGACTGGAACCGCCCTATGGGTGGTCGGAAACATCCATTATTCAATTGCAGTTTGTGTGGTGGGCAGAAAAGGCCCGCTACCCAAGCTGCCTTTGAAAAATGGATGTCTGTAAACATCCCTGCACTGTGTGTCAGGCACCACACGGTGCAGGGATGTTTAGGGGGACACCATCGATGCCCTCCAGGCACCATAGCGGAGGGCCAGTAGGGAAGGCGGCCCTGCTAGGGGCCCCAAAGTTACTTTCTGTCAGCGTTCCCATGTCAGAAAGACCGACGTGGAAAGGTTGTGTGAAAGTGACATCATAATCCCACAATGGAGCAGAGCCTGGCTCTGCCATTATTATGGGATTATGAGTCGTTCTGACGCTCCGACAGGCTCCTTGAGCCCAGCAGAAGCGCAGCAGAATCCCCCTGTAGGTTTCCCTCTAACCGCCATCATTGTAATACAGCCTTTGGAGGTAAACCATCCACATTGGGGTAAAGCCTCTGACAAGCTGTCAGATGGCTTTCTGCCCAACATCGAAATCGGGCCTAAGTGGTCTAAATTAGGGGTGTATGAAACTAGTTGAATTTGCATTGTTGTAGTTATACAAATTTCAAGAAAATTATACGAAATGCTGCATAATTATGTGAATGTAAATTACGTATTTTTGTAGAGTGAAATGCGTCCTCGTGTACATTTATGACAAGAGGATGCATTTCGTGCTAAAGAAAAACAGGGAAAACACAATTAACCATCATAATTTTAATTAGTTAGCTCCTAGTAAATGAAGCAAGAATCGAGACTCTGAGAATTGCAGAAGAAGGGCGGCTTTTCATGTGAAAAAGCCAAATATGTCAGCACATCACATTTAGCTGTGTTGTACGTAATGGGCATTGGTGGAATTCCGTCTAATGGAAAGCAGCGAAAAAATAAATTCAGGGTAAAGATGATCAATTTCATGCTTTACGCCTTCTAATTACGATAAACAGCATTCTTCTAATTATGATGAATAATACAATTTGCATATTTTTGGTAATTTCCCTTAAACAGGCTTTTCTACCTAATGCCTTGCTGCAGGACAACATTTTAATTGCTTCAAAATTATCCGTGATGTGCCTGGAATTTTCAAGGAACACAGATTGATTTCAATTAACTTTCTCACGCTTTAGCATAAAAAGCAATCCGATTCAGTTTACTCTAATTGGATCAAGGACAGCACTTCAAGCAAAGCCAATGACAGAGAAAGGGCTGGGAGAGGAAGGAAATCGCGGTTGCTTACAGCTTATTTTATGCTTCGTAAGATATCTTCAGACTAAAACTGCTCAGTAAACATTTCGGTAAAATTGCAAGCAAATGAAAAACCTACCATAACACGCCAAAGAGAAGTCAGCCCTAAACAGCCATTCACTAGCATGTGATCACAAATATTTTGAGAGATCCTACGAACCAATGCTGATAATAACCTTCATAATTACCTTTTAAGCTGCATTATTGCCAATTATTTAAGATGTATCCAGAGAGTGGGCTTTGCTCCACCCAGTCTCAATACCTCACTTCATGCTATTGGCTATTTAGCATATATTTCCGACTTTAGGAAGTCATTCCTTTGGAATGCATGAGGGACTATTTTACATCTGAAAAGTACACTCAATTACCACACTTTTTGTCATATTCAACTCTTTATCTTCTACATGCTTTCTGTACAGATAGTAATCCTTCTTGCTAGGTTTTTTTCCCAAAAGAGGACACACTTCAATGTTATAAACATCATTTGTGCATGGAAATGCATGCAATCTGAATTTGTAAATGCCGGTTCTTCCACGCAGTATGTTATGCTAAACTGTACGTCTAGAGCCTACGTACACCATGCAGTTTCCTGGTGCTAGGGAACAGTAAATAGATGCATGGCCAAACAGGAATACTAATACACAGGTTATGTCAGCTGAAAAGCTTGCCTAAACAGACAAATCTTAAATTCTTTCCTGAACTTTGAATAATCAGCAGACAGACATACTGTTGGGGGCAAAGAGTTCCAAGTCATAGGGGCTTGTACAGAAAACCTAAAACGCCCACCCTTTTCTCATGAAATTTAGGAATGGTCAATACGTTAATGGAGGCTGAAAGAAGTTTCAAGGCAGAGGTGTATTTCTCAATTCTTGTTTGTAAGAATTGAGATCCCTCATGAGGAAAAGCCTTAAAAGTGGTGCAGCAGACTTTAAAAGTAATCCTTTGCTCCAAAAAGAGCCAGTGATGATCTCTCAGTAAAGGGGGTGATATGACAATTCCTAGCTTGCTTTAAAATCATCCTGGCTGTTTGGTTTTGAACACTCTGTAATCTGCGTAATATTATTTTTAGGAAGGTCAATGTATAAGGAATTAGCATAGTCAAGCTAGTAGGTTATCAAAGCCAGAACCACCAGGATTAGGGCACTTTAAGTTAGAAACCTAGAGATCTTTTTTATTTTCCTGAGAGCCAGGAAACATTTCGAAATCACAGATCCAATGTGAGGTTTCAAGGAAAGTTCGCTCTCTGTGATGACGCCCAGTCTTTTTGCAGAGGTTTTGGTGGCGGGATGTTTTCCCATTTCAGAAGATCAAGGGGAAGGGTTCCAAATGTCAGTTCTATTATTCAGAATGATGATTTCAGTTTTTCAGCATCAAGTAAAAAAAGAAAACTGCCCATCCAATTCCAAATAAAAAGCGTAATAAATTGAAAGTTTCTCTGAGAGACAAGGAAGACGTCTAGTCTAAGAAGTAACTGGGAGTCATTAGGATAACTATATATTTTACAGTTCAGATCATCTAGTGCCTGGATGAATGGTCTAATATAAACATTTACAATATTGGCATTAGCACAATAAATCTAAACCTCTTGAATTTGCAAGTGCTTGTTGTTTAAAAACGTACATAATATTCACAAAATCTGCTTGAATTATTTCCAAAATGAAATGAGAACGGCAGAAATTACTGCGAAGTGGAAGTTATGTTAAGTTAAGTTGGTTTACTTAGGATGAGTTCTTACCACAGTTAATAATATGGAGAAGTCATCATTAAACTTCTTCCGGACAGTTGTCCATAAAGTTATCTTTGTTACCATGAGTCAAACTTGTATCTGTCTCCGCTCTTGTGTATTGAGGTTGACTCATAGAAAATAATGTGTTTCCTGGCTGCTGAACCCCAACTAGGGTGAAATTGGGCCATGGTTGCTTATGTTACACTTCAGGGAGAATGTGACCTGGCAGTGTGGGCTGGTCTGATCCCATTGGAGCTGGGTCAAGACTGACCTGCATATGGCTGGGTTCAAAATGAGTTTGCATTTTGTGCAAAATAATGATGGACTAGGATGAGGCCAGAGTAATTACTTTTGGCTGAAATTAATTCAAGCATTCTAGTCATCACTTTTTTGTATACTTTAGCAATGTGACGTGGAAGACTATATATATATATCTTTCAAACCAAGGTTGGATTTAACAAGCACCAGGACGTTTTGCAGTAAATATATATTGATTGATCTCTCATGCCCACCATCCAATTGACATTTTTTATCATCTCTCGTGGCCTGAAATGTGAGACTGCCTGTTTTACAATCTCATTTACTGGCATGGGTGAGGTCCTTAAAAATACATTCCCTCCTGAGTTCAGGTATGGGAGGAGAAGAAAGAGGACGAATTAAGAAAGCAGCAGATGATTACTAGAGAATGCTAACCAATTGCTGTGAGACTTTTATAGCGGGGCTAGTGCTTCCTCATTTTCATATGTTTCTTCAGCACATGTTCACTGGTATTTAATGGAATCTTCCACATATCGCCTCTCATCATTTTATTTTGTGTTATGTTGTCATTTTTCAGAAGATATGAGAAGAATGCCATCAAAAAGGCACAAGAGACAGTGAGGCAAAATCTACCTAGCTACTGTTGACTTAGCTCATTGATATCACTGTGAACTCCAATTATGATTTAGAACAACTTAAAATTCCCCAGCAGTGTGTCTTGCTCGGCTACTGCGCAATTGCCTAGTATTGAAGCTTACCATTTAGGTTGTCCCTACTTGGCAGGTCGGACAAATGGAATATGGCCAACTAAATAGGGCGCTTGCTTCAGGAGGGTCTCCTGACCTCATGAAGTGCGACCCACATTTACTATTTATTGACTCAATGTAATCTTGCACCAAAGTTGCTCCGCTGCCATGCGTCAAAGGTACAGAGAAAATATGTTCCATATAGAAATTTGACAACGCACATATCCTCGCACCATAGTGCAAGGGTGTGTGCATTCTCTGAAACATAGATTTTCTACTGAAAGTGGTCCCTTCTAGTATAAAAACCATGCTTTATTTTCTCACTTTATACACAGAGGGCCCTATTACGGTGTTGGGCGGTAAGCCTCCAACCATTCATCGTAGATTTACATTCCAACCGCCAAATTATAATGTTGGCAGTCAGAGTGTAAATCGGCCGGTCAAACCGAATGGGTTCCGATGGGCTCTTCTGATCTGTTTTTCCACCTGCACAGTGACAAGCAGAAATGAGCGATTTATAGCAACACGCTTATTATTGGAACTCCTCAGGTAATTAGACAAAAGTTAGAATGTTTCTGGATGTTTCCACACATTCCCTGCTGCTCAAATCCACAGCGACTCGAGGTATTCTGCCTTACGTGTTTCGAAAATAAATTTCTTGATCAGCTGGTCCTGAAGTCCATACCTTAAGAAAGCTTGACGCTTCGTCCGATTGCCAGAGTGCTTCCCAAACGGAGTGCAACCCTTGTAGCTGGAAGATATTGGCGGCAGCCTAGCCGCCGGGTAAGCACCACCCCGCGAAGATAGGGGGCTTTGCGGTTTGGTATTCACCGAGCCGAAATCGAGGGGCAGCTGGACAGGATTGAGGACAGATTCTCTTGCTGAGGCCCATGCAGGGCTTTTAAAATATGCTCACAGAAATTTTGTGCATCCATCTGAGGACAATAAAAATTGACACTACAATTCCCATAAGCCCTGTCTCATTCCGAGCAGCCAATCAATGGGCGGGCTATTGATGTATAAGGGGAAGGTGGCGCTGATTGTAAACGTAACGAACCTTGGTATGCCTCTGAGGAAGAAATTTATTTTCGAAACGCATAAGGCAGAATACCGCGAGTCGCTGTGGATTTGATCAGCAGGTCCTGAAGTCCATACCTTAAGAAAGCTTGACGCTTCGTCCGATTGCCAGAGTGCTTCCCAAACGGAGTGCAACCCTTGTAGCTGGAAGATATTGGCGGCAGCCTAGCCGCCGGGTAAGCACCACTCCACGAAGATAGGGAGCTTTGCGGTTTGGTATTCACCGAGCCGAAATCGAGGGGCAGCTGGACAGGATTGAGGACAGATTCTCTTGCTGAGGCCCATGCAGGGCTTTTAAAATATGCTCACAGAAATTTTGTGCATCCATCTGAGGACAATAAAAATTGACACTACAATTCCCACAAGCCTTGTCTCATTCCGAGCAGCCAATCAATGGGCGGGCTATTGATGTATAAGGGGAAGGTGGCGCTGATTGTAAACGTAACGAATCTTGGTATGCCTCTGAGGAAGAAATTTATTTTCGAAACGCGTAAGGCAGAATACCTCGAGTCGCTGTGGATTTGATCAGCAGGTCCTGAAGTCCATACCTTAAGAAAGCTTGACGCTTCATCCGATTGCCAGAGTGCTTCCCAAACTGAGTGCAACCCTTGTAGCTGGAAGATATTGCGGCAGCCTAGCCGCCGGGTAAGCACCACTCCGCGAAGATAGGGAGCTTTGCGGTTTGGTATTCACAGAGCCGAAATCGAGGGGCAGCTGGACAGGATTGAGGACAGATTCTCTTGCTAAGGCCCATGCAGGGCTTTTAAAATATGCTCACAGAAATTTTGTGCATCCATCTGAGGACAATAAAAATTGACACTACAATTCCCACAAGCCTTGTCTCATTCCGAGCAGCCAATCAATGGGCGGGCTATTGATGTATAAGGGGAAGGTGGCGCTGATTGTAAACGTAACGAACCTTGGTATGCCTCTGAGGAAGAAATTTATTTTCTAAACGCGTAAGGCAGAATACCTCGAGTCGCTGTGGATTTGATCAGCAGGTCCTGAAGTCCATACCTTAAGAAAGCTTGACGCTTCGTCCGATCGCCAGAGTGCTTCCCAAACGGAGTGCAACCCTTGTAGCTGGAAGATATTGGCGGCAGCCTAGCCGCCGGTTAAGCACCACCCCGCGAAGATAGAGAGCTTTGCAGTTTGGTATTCACCGAGCCGAAATCGAGGGGCAGCTGGACAGGATTGAGGACAGATTCTCTTGCTGAGGCCCATGCAGGGCTTTTAAAATATGCTCACAGAAATTTTGTGCATCCATCTGAGGACAATAAAAATTGACACTACAATTCCCACAAGCCCTGTCTCATTCCGAGCAGCCAATCAATGGGCGGGCTATTGATGTATAAGGGGAAGGTGGCGCTGATTGTAAACGTAACGAACCTTGGTATGCCTCTGAGGAAGAAATTTATTTTCGAAACGCATAAGGCAGAATACCTCGAGTCGCTGTGGATTTGATCAGCAGGTCCTGAAGTCCATACCTTAAGAAAGCTTGACGCTTCGTCCGATTGCCAGAGTGCTTCCCAAACGGAGTGCAACCCTTGTAGCTGGAAGATATTGGCGGCAGCCTAGCCGCCGGGTAAACACCACCCCGCGAAGATAGGGGGCTTTGCGGTTTGGTATTCACCGAGCCGAAATCGAGGGGCAGCTGGACAGGATTGAGGACAGATTCTCTTGCTGAGGCCCATGCAGGGCTTTTAAAATATGCTCACAGAAATGTTGTGCATCCATCTGAGGACAATAAAAATTGACACTACTATTCCCACAAGCCTTGTCTCATTCCGAGTAGCCAATCAATGGGCGGGCTATTGATGTATAAGGGGAAGGTGGCACTGATTGTAAACGTAATGAACCTTGGTATGCCTCTGAGGAAGAAATTTATTTTCGAAACGCATAAGGCAGAATACCTCGAGTCGCTGTGGATTTGATCAGCAGGTCCTGAAGTCCATATCGTAAGAAAGCTTGACGCTTCGTCCGATTGCCAGAGTGCTTCCCAAACGGAGTGCAACCCTTGTAGCTGGAAGATATTGGCGGCAGCCTAGCTGCCGGGTAAGCACCACCCCGCGAAGATAGGGGGCTTTGCGGTTTGGTATTCACCGAGCCAAAATCGAGGGGCAGCTGGACAGGATTGAGGACAGATTCTCTTGCTGAGGCCCATGCAGGGCTTTTAAAATATGCTCACAGAAATTTTGTGCATCCATCTGAGGACAATAAAAATTGACACTACAATTCCCACAATACCTCGAGTCGCTATGGATTTGATCAGCAGGTCCTGAAGTCCATACCTTAAGAAAGCTTGACGCTTCGTCCGATTGCCAGAGTGCTTCCCAAACGGAGTGCAACCCTTGTAGCTGAAAGAATATATATATATATATATATATATATATTCACTTAAAAAACCATAGGTTTTACACACGTTATAGTTAGGAATTAGCATTTAAAAAACCTTGCAAATTCACTTAAAAACCATAGGTTTCACACATTTTATAGTTAGCTGGACATTTCACTCGTAAAAAACCATTGAAATTCCCCCGTTATAGTTAGTTCAGATAACTATAACTCACACGCCCGCAATCCACTGCTGATGACGTCACATATTACATCACTCAGGACATGGTCAGTGGCATCACTCATGACATCACTGATGACATCATCCTTGTGATAGAGTGGCGGTCGCGCGAGTTATAGTTATCTGAACATCATATACATATTTCTTCATAGCGAAGTTGTGATGAGCATCCAATGCTTCCCTGCATATATTACAGAATATAGTACACTTGACAGAAACATTTGGGAATCAAAAGGATTGAGAAGCCGAGGGAGCCTGGAGGGATCTTTATTGAATTGAATATGCTGCTCAGGATATATGGATATTTCTAGAAGAGCTTATACTGAACATATTTTTCATTTTTTAAACAAAGTCTTCTTGGAGGAATGATTACCTAAATGCTTAATTCGAGATAATGATCCACAATTAGTATCAGGCATGTTTCCAGTTTTTGGGGAAAGGAATGGAATATTACACAAAACCACTTCAGTCTATCATCCAGCAGGTAAGGTCTTGTGGAGCACTTTAACAGAGTTAGTAAAGCTTCTATACAGGTTGTGGTTAGCAATAGTCTGAATTGGGAGACTGAAGTTTTCAAAATATTGTGGTCTTACAGGATACCCTCTAGTGGAAGTACAGATAAAAGTTATTTGTTCCAATGAGAGGATGGAAACTGATGAGTAAGAACAATGCTTGGATGTTGACAGCCAAACTGGCTGAATGGTTGCTTGAGAATGTGAAAAGAAAGTTATTATTTGATAAAGAGGTATACAAGGAGTATTGAAAAGCCAAGAAGTGTAAAATTGGTTCTGGTAGACATAGGTGTCTGGGTGAAATTCAAGAAGGAAAAGAAGGTTCTGAAAGGGGAGAGTAGATTTTCAGAACCTTTAAGCATTGACAAATTGTTCAGTAACTCTGCATTACTAAATAATGGGAAAGTTTGACATTTAAGCAGATTGTCTAAATGCAAGCATAAACACAATGGTACTGGTGGGAGCAAAGAATGTGTGGTCAATGGACATCAGTATGATTGGTTGGATGATTATGGGAAAGGTAAGAATGTGGTGGAAAAGGATGTTGGTTCTAACTGTGTGAGAGCTTATAACCGGGACAGTGTTGTGGTCAATGACAAATACCAACATAGTAACATTGAACCTAAGTTTCAAGTTGGGAGGTGTAAAAGAACTATTTGCAAACCAAAAAAGGATGAGGATTTTATTTGTATATAATGGTAACATGTGCTTTAGTTTCATTGAAAAGTATGAACTGCATATGGTAAAACAAATTTCAACCCAAAAAGTATGAGGATTTTAGTTGTATTTATTAGTAGTAGGGTATTTTTTCTTGAAATGTACATGGTAGGATGTTTATGCATAAGTTTTTTTTCTTTTTTCAAAAGCAGTTAATGCATTGAGTTTGCTACAGCCATGCATTCAAAATATGCACAGTACGCATGTGTTTTTGTTGTGTTTTGTAAAAGAGAAAGATGTGTGGTAACGAGGTAAGCTATGGAATGTGGTCAGTGGATTGTAGATTCCTTTTCCAAGGGTTCTTGGGGTCAGGGAGTGGACGGTTGGTGGAGATCGAGGATGAGGACAGCTGAAGCTCCTGTAACCTTTGCTGGGGTTGAATAAAGGAATAACTAGACATATTGCATGAGAATTTGCTCTTTAGGAAAAGAGTGTAAATGGAAACAGAAAAATGTTTTTGATAATGTTAACTGGGAAAATGTATGGGTTATAATGAAACAGTTAGGTTCCAAAGAGTCTTTCATATAGCAACTCAGGCACTCAATTTTTACCCTACAGGCTTGTTGGCTATCAATTGTCATAAAGGTATCCATTTAACATAAGGACGGAGATGCAGCAAATTAATTATCTCTACACTGTTTTCAGCGTACACAATTTTGACTTCTAACTCAGATCTCTAGACATTATATTAATTTATCCAACAGAGATGCTTTGAAACTTAGAACACGTTACCTAACAAAAGATTTCCCAATACAATTTTAGTTCAAATAAATTGATGTGACTGTTTTACTTTGAACAATTAACACTTAAAGTACACTTTAAACTCCAATTAAATCATAATTAGCACCTTACAAATTAGCAGATGGGAAAGTTACATTTCATACATAAGTTTATTATTTCAAAGTAAATATTTCTTTTTCAACATCTGTTCCTACACATTCCACATTAGTATTTTGCCAAGATGTAAGGTAGTATATTCATGTTTATATAGAACAAATATACCCAGCGAGGAGGAGCAAGATGGTGGACTGACGCCGCTTGGGAGAGCAGGCACACAGAGGAGCTCGCGAGCCCCCACATCAGAATAGACTAAACGGTAAAGTGGCTGAGCTACTGATGTAGCGCACTTGGGAAACCGAGTGGAGGAGAAGGAAGAAAGTGAGGAATACAGTGCAAACCAAAATTAAAAGACATTCAGATTTACCACGGTGTGCCCGCGGTCGACTGGACAAGGCGAATGCAAGCAGTTATCGCGCTGGCCGGCAGATGCACATCTTCTGGATTGCTCGCTGAGTGACTGGCCGCCGCTCGGCAGTTAACTGGTTGAGACTGAAGAGCCGTGCAGAGAGTATGGCTCTGCCAAAAACTACGAGAACCGCACGAGTAGGGCGCTTACCGGTGAGCTCAGCTAATGGGGGAGCCACTTTAAAGGAAGATGCAGCGGAGGTGACACAGTCATCCCAAGGAGGAAACACCACCAAGACCTATCCGAAAATAGGTAAGCTGCTGCTGCGACTGCTACAATCAGGCAAGGCAGAGGAAGTGTTGGCAGTAGGGCCCTCGGATCTCTCCATCGGCAATAATATAGCAAATGCTATTCTTGAGGCGATCCCAGTGAAACATTGTAGCGCTAGAGATGTTTATGGCAGCCCAGATTCTCTCTGTCTCAGCCGGAGTAGCATATCTGAAACGGAGCAACTAGAGCAATTAACGGGGACTGTAGACAATGGCGATCATATCTGTGATGCTATAATTGACACAGATTCAAACAAATTAATTAAGGTGCTCCCCTTATCACCTAAATTAATGGCTCCTCTGATAGTGGACACTCTAACGGAAGGAGAGATAACCAGCAATATGCAATCCACTGCTGGAGAGAATGGAAGTGCAGTAGACGCACAAAAGGGAGAAAAGGAGGTAACCGATGATCAGCCTGGTATTGAGCACACTAGCTTCAATAGCTTTATTGCTATGACATCTGACACGACCCCCGCCCCTGCTTCTCTAAGTAGGGATTCCGATGGGAAAGGTGAGAGACAAACTGCTCCTCAGGTAATGATTGGTGACTGTGCAACAAGTTGTAAGGCACAAGATATCCAAGCTGTCCAAGTTGTTCAACAGGAATCTTAGAAAATTACGGAAAAGAGAGACAGTCCAACACTTAACTTGTCTAACAAAAAGAAGAATGCCAGATTTAAAGCAGCAAAGGGAGCAAAGAAAATTAACAATGGGCATGACAATACTATCTCTTCACGAGCAAAAGACCCTCCAGCAGACAGCCCTCTCTGACTATGGGTTCAAGCAAAGACAGGGGTCAAAACTATAATATCACGCTTATCTGGGGCTAGCCAATCTGATGGCGCTGACGGTGCAGAAATGGTTGAAATAGCTACTGACAATTCAGATTCGGAGATTGTGTTTAGGGTTGGATACATGACTACAATGTCTCTCCGTCTCTCTCTGGTTTATGTCCTTCCTTTCTCCTCTTAGTTCTCATTTTTCATGAGGTCTTGAATTGATTTCCATGCTTACTTATAAGCAGGTTTTTTATTAATTGGTGTGGGTGTGGGCCTAGCTCGGGAATCTCCGTGGGGTGTTGCCTAGCTGCCAATTAAGCGGCAGCTGGTGAGAGGGGATAGTTCCTCCTCTACAACACAGGGAGGGGGGTGGGGCTCCTATGGAAGTAGACGGGGGATGGGGGTGTTTGAAGGACAGAAAAAAGTCAACAAGGGGGTATTTAGAAAACTTAGAAGTAAATCGGCAAATGGAGCATATGAAAACGAATTGATTAGAAGAATAGAGGGGCATTTAGGACAGGGCAGAACTAAAATGAAAGGGAAATATATTTTTCATGGATACGATTAAATGTCTTGCTTGAAATGTTGCAGGTCTTAATAATAGAACGAAGCACCAATTGGTTTATGAAGAGCTGAAAATGTATAATCCCCAATTGGTTTTGCTAACAGAGACGCATCTCTCATACAAAGATCGGGGTCTTCTTAAACATTTGGGCTATGAGACAATAGTATGTACAACACAAGGTAAATCAACGAGGGGAACTGCTATATTAAAGCAGAAACGATTTATGTGTACGATATTAAAGATATTGTCTGATCAGAGAGGCAGATGGGCAATTGCACATTTGGAAATAAGGGGTAAGAAATGTGTTTTCTGCTAATTGTATGGTCCTAATATTGATGATCCTACGGTTATTGATACTTTGAATATGGAAATGTTAAACTAGGAGGGGGAGCGGGTGGTAATGGGAGATTTTAATTGTGTTATAGATTATAATATAGATACAACTAGACAAGGAGCTATTCAGAGTATGTGGAAGACTCGTGCAGTGATAATAGAACTGGGACTGCTGCAATATATCAGAGATGTATGAAGGTACTTAAAACCATCCATCCCAGGGTACACATACTATTCTGCTCCACAGAATAGAATTGATAAGGTATGGGTGTCGGATCACATAATGGCATCATCATATGCTCACGAGTTACCTCTGATCAGGACACTCAGACCTTTTTCTTTTCCTAGATATCTTCTTTCAGATAGTGGCTATTTGGATAATACTAGGAAACAGCTTGAATTATTTCTCAAGGAGAATATAGGCACTGCCTCTTCACTTATGGTCTGGGATACCATGAAAGCTGTTGTAAGAGGTATAACTCAACAATTTATATGGCAACAGAATAAAGCTCAGGAAAAAGAAAGTAAGGAGGCTATTCAAGCAGTTTGAAGAGCTGCAGAACTACATTCATAGGCGGTTCGATTAGGTACAAATGATCAGGAACAGGTGCTTCTTTCCTTGATGGATGCTAGATTAGCTATAAGGAAGATATTTAGGGAAAGAATTGTGGTTAGATATCATAAACATCATTTGATGCAATACGAATATGGAGAACAAATAGGTAAAGTTTTGGCAAAAAGCTCAAATGAGAAAAATAAAAGGAGCAAATAACACTCTGTACTCACATCCACGGGGGATTTTAGAACAATTTTCCTTGTTTTATAGGGAGCTATATACTCCAACCGAAGATCCTGGAGAGGAGGAGATGCGGCGGTACATTCAGGATAGAATTTTTCAACAGTGAGCGATGAAACATCTGCTTTATTGGAGAGTGATATCACGACGGCAGTTGGTGAAGATTCTATACCTATTGAATTTTACAAAATTTTCAAAGATATCTTGACTCCATTGCTTAGCTTGGTCATGCAAAGCATATCAGTTGCGGGAAAGATACCAGAGTCCTGGAATATGACACAGATGGTCTTTTTAAAAAAAAAAGGGTAAGCCCGCTGATGAGTGTGGCTCTTATCGGCCAATCTCGCTGATTAACGTAGAGGCCAAGATCTTTGCAAAGATCTTAGTGAATCGCCTTTCACCACGTATGCCTGGGTTGGTGTCTCAACAACACAGGTTTGTCCAAGGCAGGGATACCACAGCCCATGTTCATATGGCAGTGGGGGCATTCGATATGGCTGGAAGGATGGCAATTACTCTAGGTATGATTCTTTTAGATGCCGAGAAGGCTTTTGATAGAGTGGGATGGGATTTTTTATGGGTTATACTTGATAAGTTTGGGTTCAAAGGCCAATTTAAGCGGTAGATGCAAGCTCTATATGATAAGCCTCAAGCCAAATGATCATACTTAGGTTCGCAGTCAACAATTTTTCCGATTCACTTTGGCACAAGACAGGGGTGTCACCTCTCCCCTTTATTATTTGCTCTATATATCAAGCCGTTTATATGTGCCTTGCATTCTGACCTTCGAATTATGCCATTAGTATCGAGTGATATACCTCTTAAGGTTATTGCTTACGCAGATGACATTGCGGTTTTTACAACTGAACCAATTAAAGCTATTAAGATAATTGAGGATGAAGCTGCTAAGTTCGGTTCTATTTCAGGGTATAAATTAAACGTTAAAAAAACACAAATACTACTTAATTTTTAATTGGAAAAATCTATTTTTGGTGTTTGCTCTGTAGTTACCTATCTGGGGGTTAGGCTGTCTGCGCAGATAGACAAGATATTCTTTATAAATTACGAATCTTTATTGAAAGATACAGTTAAAATGCTTAAGAAGTGGCATGAACTTCCAATAGGTATAATAGGGCGTTCCAATTTTATAAAGATGAAGATTTTGCCCAAATTTTTATATTTATTTAGATGTATTCCTTTGCGGGTTCCAAATTTATTTTTTAAGAAACTGGAGGGAGTTTTGGGTAGTTTCATTTGGGGATACAGAAAACTTCGGCAAGTTATTGATCTGTTAAAGCTTCCATATGAACAGGGAGGACTTGACTTTCCTGATTTTAACAAGTACTTTTGGGCTGCTTTTGCTGCCCATTTTCATAGCCTTTTAAATCCTGAGTATAAAAACTTTTTTTTATCAATTTATACTAGTAGAGGACAGCAATATGTATTTATACAGGACCAACAACCCAAACTATTTTAAGAGAGTTAAGTTCAAGACTACAAATGATAGTACATGTATATGGTGTGCTATATCTACTAGATGCAATCTGTCATTTTATCAAGATAAACTTCCCCTAGGGGACAATTGGATACTTCCAGATGTATTTCATGATGTTGTCGGCAAACACTGGATGAGGTATGGGATTACATGCCTAGGAGATCTCTATGATTACAATTGCTTTGTTTCCGTTAAGAATCTGCAGATGCAATATAAATTGCCTGATCATATGTTTTTAAAATATTTACAGATCAGGGATTATTTTGTGAGACATCTAAACTTGACAAAATTATCTAGGTCTGAGATATGGGAATGTCTGTATAGTATGAAAATAAAATCTGTGATAAGTCATATGTATAAATGTATTCAGAACTCTAGGCCAAACAATTCTGAAAGATTGGCAGGGCATTGAAGCAAGGCTTTGGGGACAGATGTTGCATCTATTGTTATTGCACAAGCATTGAACACTATAAACAAGTCAGTGCATTCCGTCAATCTGCGATTGCAGCAATTTCGCACTATATGTTTGTTATATCTCAGGCCAGAAAAAATCTCTAAATGGCTTACGTCTGGTTTGGGTAGTGATCGGACAAAATGCCCCAGGTGCGATCTGTATGTGGCTAGCATTACGCACATTTTTGCAACCTGTCCTGAATTAGAGACATATTGGCAGCAGATCGGCCAAGTATTCCTTCAGAGGTTGGGGATAGTGGCACCAGCAACAGTCATAGAAATTATGATGGGTTTTAAGATAGTGGATTATAGACTTACTCGACTATCTTCAATACTGCTAGTTGCTGCTAGATAGGGAATAGCCCGGGTATGGATTTCTATAAAACCACCCTCTATAATGATTGATGGCAGTTGGTCAAGGAAACGTATGAGATGGAAAAAGCTCTAGCTAAGGCAAGGGGTACATGCTCTGTGATGAAGTTAAATGCAATATGGGGCCTCTTGTTTTAAATATTTTTGTTTTTGGTATAATATTATTTGAGGTATAGATAGTTGTCATGTTCTTATGTTTCCCTATGTTCCGTTAAGTTACTGATTGTTTTGTTTGTTTTAAGTTATTTAATTAATTATACTCTCAGGCTGTTATCTTTTGTTTTTGTAATTTGGTGTAAAGTCTGTGCCCCACTTGTTGACAATACAAAATATATATCTTTTTTTGTTTTAAAAAGAACAAATATACCCACGCATCTCAAGGAAAAACCTAGTCAGTGGTTAAAATTAGGTAGTCTGCCCTGACCCTTTTTCAGACATCACTGTTGTGCAAACACAAGTCACTCTATTGGCTCTTCATCACCATTCCGATACTCAATTTGCCTATCTTTAAGACTTGATTAAGCCAATTAATGTATTTGGATATTGATCCAAAAGAAATTCACCCAAATCAATAAACATATTGAGGCATATTAACAAAGGTACATTTTCATGTGAATAAATGTACATGTGTAAATGTATGTCTATACTTTTGAATAAATGTACTATGTTTGTGTAGTCTTCATATCAGTGTAAATTACCTCTGACGTGTAGGCTTACATTACAGGTTCACTCACTGAAACCAGGAAACTGAGACAAAGTTATTAGTGCAAAGTTACTATTTATAGATTTTCACACAAAGGCGGAGATCCATGTCACCCAGGTGATGCGCTACGCCACTGTGTTTGAGATCTGCACCACTTTGATGGAGATCTATGGCTCCAAAATTGAGATTCCCTAGTTGAAAAGAAAAAGGAAAAATGTTTAAAGTTTACAATATATGCGTGTGTGTATACATATATGTGTGTGTGTGTGTGTGTCAATATGTATATGCCTCCACACAGCATACATCACAACACTGACAAGGCCGCACAATACAGGATTAAAGGATCCTTCTCAGTCGGGTTAGTGGTGAAATTTTGTGGCTTATTTAATGAATGCTTGAAACTCAAAGAAGGTGCAGGAACTATAAAAAAGAATCGGGCTGATGCATTTTTTCTTCAACTGGGCCTCTTAAACGATCATAATGGACACCATTTTATCATCCTGTTGTTTCTCATTTACAATGGCCCTTGAGCACTCGAGCCATAACTCGCAGGATTATTTGGCAAAAAACCATTTTTCACCCTCAAACTTACCCATGTTCTAAATTCTGTCAGAATAATTTATGTATTATATTTTGTTTTCCTATATATCAGACATCATGAATTGTTGATACAAGTTCCTACATATGTTCAATGTCTATTTTAATTAATTAACAACCTTTTAATATGGCAAATGTCAATCTTTCAAATAAAACCATACATATGCCAATTTACCCCAAGTTCACAATATCAAAGATCTAAAGTGTACGATTCTATGTGCATAACAATGCATATTTAGAGACGCTAGAGTGTAATTCCCACCCTCTATCCATATAGAACAAACGGTTCACTGAATAATGCAGCACATATTGGTATTCTCAATGAACAAGAGCTCATGTTTCTCTTTCATTTACGATATTCTGTCTCTGCCATATACATTATTCTGGGAATTTATCCAATAAAGTGCATCATGCATACATTTAAACATATTCAGTTATTCACCATTTTCAATCTTTCCTTCAAGAGTGCAATGTGTCTAAATGCACACTTCCTTATCAGTGGACATTCTGTATGGTGCCTGATATCCTAATGTGCATAGTGCATATAAAAATATCATATTGAATGGCATAGATCTTAATCTCAATGTACTATTACATGGTTTCATTTATAATATATCCTAAAGTGCATACTGCATATATGTGCATAATAAAGTTACTAAAGTGTTGGTTGCGTATGCAAACAAAGCTAGATCAAGATATCCTACTTTTTTTTCTCATGCATGAATGTTTCTTATGCCATAGCACTCACATACACATTATGTTGGTATATGTCATTAATACAGCAATCCCTCATTGAGAGTCAGCTGTGTATGTGGCCATCCTATGTACAAAGTGCAATTACATATGTATAAATAGGATTCTATTACATATATAACTTGCATGAAAGAACCTCTAAAATCATCAAGTATAAGATAAGGAAAAATGCAAAAACATCTACAACTCATTTCAGAAAAAAGTTAATTAAAGAGAGGGAGGACAGAAGAGGTAGAAAATGAATGGAAGAAAAAGTGCTATGTGCATCGTTTTCATATGTGGATTGAAAAATCAAGTAGAGAGCAGAAAGAATAAATACTGTATGCAATGTTGCTATAGATCTCAAACAGTTCGTAATAAACTTTAAAATCAATATGCTTAAGAGAGGGGCCTAAGATAAGGGATATTGAACAGCTCTTATCATTCATGGGGTTTTTAATCATTGTAGCAAAAATAAAGCAACATCCAGTGGAGAGACACATCCAATCATAAATTAACGTGCAGTTCGGCATCCGTATTATGATGCAAAGGAGTTTCAGTTCCCAATGGCACAATGAGCCATGATTATAGTCTCCTTAGTTCTTGCTCTCTGTCACCACCTCTCACATGAGCTCTGATATGTTTGATCCCATAATATCGAAAGGTTACTCATGATATTGCTCAAATTATTATTTTTTTTTTTTTTTTAAAGCTTTATTTATATTTGCAAAATCAAACGGTACACAAATGTTAGCTGTGCAATCATCAACATGATATTGCTCAAATTGATAAGCCATAGGGTAGTTTTTGTCGCCGTTCATGATTGTCCTCATATGTTGTAAAATCCTTATCTTCAATTTGTTTATTGGACTGCCTACTTATACCTTGTAACATTCACATTTGAGAATATATATTACATGGTCTGTTTTGCAGGTGATTCTGGAACTACGTTTTGTGAAGCCCTTCATATTGCTAGACAACCAATCTCTATCATGTTTACCAAAGTCAAAATGACTGGCTGTCAACAGATTTCCGGGATTTGGTCTTTTTTGATGTTATTTATGGGCCAATTTGCACAATGTCCTTCAAATGTTCATCTTTAAACAAGTGGCAATTTTTTGTAGTAAATACTAGGCTGTGCCATGTTATGTTCCAAAAATAATCTTTTCATTTTACTGTCTTTTTTGTGTGTATCAGTCTCTTGTGGATATAACAGCTGTATTTATTAAACATTGATACTTGACAATAAAATAAGTAATATACATATATTTATATATAAAGTATTGTATTGTCAAATAAAAATGTGCAATGCACCAAAATATTTATTTTTAACATAGAACTAATGAAATATAATGTTATTGCGCATTGACGCTTCAAAATAAGGTTTATTGAATTATTAATGTAGATTCGTTTATTTATTTCATAAATATTCATTTTTAAACAAAATAAAACATAAGCATCTTACCTAGCAATGTTATTTTTAATGAACATTTATTACATTTAACTTAAATTTCAAAAAGGTGTGTTTAATTAATGTATATTATAGTTTTTATTAAGTGGTAATGTGTATTTTTAATAAGTTAACTATTAATTATTAAAGTAATTTTTATTTTTGCATAATAATAAGGCATTATCTATCTATCTATCTATCTATCTATCTATCTATCTATCTATCTATCTATCTATCTATCTATCTATCTATCTATCTATCTATCTATCTATCTATCTATCTATCTATCTATCTATCTATCTATCTATCTATCTATCTATCTATCTCTATTTAAATCTACATATATATCTCTCTCTCTCTAAATATATATATATATGTGTATTGGTCCGTGAGTGGCTGTGTGAGTGGCTGTATGGGTGAGTGAGTGGTTGTGTTAGTGGCTATATGAGTGAGTGTGTGTGTGTCAATAGTTGTTTGGGTCTGTGAATGGGTATGTGAGTGGATGTGTGTGTGTGAGTGGCTGTATGAGAGGTTGTGCTATGATGTCACTGACCATGTCATGAGTGATGTAATATGCGAGGTCATAAGCAGTGCACTACGGGGGCATAACTTATAGTTAGCTCAGGTAACTATGACTAATGAATTCAAATGGTTTTGTATGAGCAAAATCTGAGCCTAACTATAGTGTCCCTGTACACTTTGTTTTTTCAGTGAATTTCAATGGTTTTTCAATTTTATTTCCTAACTGTAATCTGTAACCTTTGAGAGTAGGTGTGTGAGCGGCTGTTTAGGCAAGTGAGTGGGTGTGTGAGTAGCTGCATGGGTCTCTTAGTGGTTGTGTGAGTGAGTTTGTGGGTGTGTGAGTGGCTGTCATCCAGGGCCAACTCCTGCCATGTCCCGAGGTGGCCACCCCTGGGCCACAGCTGTTTGCTGTCGCTTGGCAGGAGATTTAACTGCTCCCATCAAGCCAAAGCAAACATTGTGCTTCCATTAAGCAAGAGCAGTGTAAATGCTCTTGCATCCTGGCAACAGAGCATTCGTTTATTTCTCTGCCCACTGTCAAGCAAGCAGGAAAAAAGACAAATTACTTTTAGGCACAAGGAGCTGCATGTTTAGCAGCTCCCTGGGTCTGACAGGAATGTTGGCTCCTGACAGAGGTGGGGAGCTGGCAGGGTCCGCAGGGGCCTTCAGTCACCCTGCAATCCCAATACAGACTGGCTTCCCTGGGGGCATCCAGAGAAACATGGTGAAGCTCCGGTAATGGGATCCCCGGGCCGTAATTGGTCTAGGGAGGTGGGCAATGCAGTCCCCTCCCCCATTTATTAATGGCCAGGCTGGAAGGTGGTGCCTGTTAGTGCTAGGTAGAGGATGTAGAGAACCCACAATGCAGTTGACACAACCTGTGTCTGGAGATTGTGTCCAGATGATGTCAAGGAGTTCTTGGAGGGTGTCCTGATCGATGGTATGGAGGTTCTAATCCTCCCCATCATCGCTGAAGCTAGGGGCAGGCTGATGGCCAGGAGTTGAGGGTTCATCCTCCGCATTGAGATGGAGAATTGCTATTGCGGATCATGAGTAATCCACTTGATAATCAAGGTGCCAAGGTGCAACACATCTCACTTTCAGGGGCATATATACGAGGAAATGATGCAGCGTGGCAAATTTAGCAATGCCGCTCTGTGTCATTTCAATAACGCAGTGATATGGTGTCTTTACAAGATTGAGGCACACCCCTGTGTTTTCCTTTGCACTGGCTCTGTAAAAAAACAGCCAAACGTTAACACTGACACCCTTGTGCCATGGTGCAAGGGTGCCTGCAATGAAACATGGCTGTTCTTTTTGCACCAGTGCAGGGTTGTGCACAGGGGTGACACATATCCCTGTGAATGCAGCCCATCCATGTGGTTTCGCAATGACGCAGCTCAGCGTAGCTGATTTCTTTGCATCAACACAGTGCAGTTTGCAATGTAAATATGGCCCATAGTCCTCTGCTGTACATCATTTGCATTCACCCCAACCCCCAGTCATATTTAGTGGATGAGAGGAGTTAATGTGGTCCCTACCATGGCAGCTGACACCTGTGTGCTCTGAACCTGCATGCCAGAACAACTGCATACAATGTAGTTTAATCTAGGCAACTATGGATGTGACTCTTGAAATGTCACTATGTGTAGGTACTACCTATGGCCACACATATCTCCCATCCCTCAGATGTGTTATTTCACCTCTGAGATACCAATTCTATGCTATGGATTTGCAGGCTAGATTAATGTGCATAGGCCCAGGCGAGACAGAGGGGAATATTTCATAGACGTGGTGCAGCACAAAACCACAACCCATCTTGCTGCACAAAGCTGTGTGATTAGGACAGTGCAGGGTTGTGGTGACAAAGATACAAAACATCCCTGTGCTGTCCTCTATATTGGTACACATTCAGGTGGCTGGCACCAAAAGGAGTTATCCTTGCACCATGGTGCAACGGCTCCTGCTTTGGTGAACGTCTGCTGTTTGTGCGCTGGCAGAATTGACAGGAATGCAGCGTATCTTGTAGATTCGGAGTATTCCTGCCCTTTACTTTTGACGTAGTGTAGCACAACTAGAAGGATTGTGGCCTGTCCTATGCCAACATATTATCAAAATGCCCATTAAAGTTCCCTTGATGTCATATTTCACCATAGATGAGCCAGCATCCTGCCCTTTGTCTTGCAGACAGTGCTGCAGAGCACTGGGAACTAGCTGCCTACACTGCATGACATTACGTAGTTCCACACATTGCCCCTTGGTGCAACTTACCCTATTGCTGTTGTAGTTCATCATAGCCAACACAGTCCTGTCCCGCAACGTCAACCACTTTTAGCAGATGAGAACGGACACCTGTTCCTCCAAGGGATCCAACTCCACCTGGTCTACCACCTCCAGTCTGCAATGCTGCCTTGAGATTGGTTGCCAGCTTCACCTTTGTCTCATGCTTACAATCATGCCAGTGCTTCTTATAGACTGTCACTGTCCTATTGACCTCAGCAACCTGTTTACCTTGTCCACCATGGACTGCCATATAGTCTTTTTCCTCTCCAATGGAAATTTGGGGCTGACAAAGAGCTGGTGTTGGTGCTCAGTCACCTCCTTGATCAAGATCTAATCCTCCTCCTCACTGAACTTGACCTTCCTCTTTCCCTGTGACTGGACATCCTAGCTGGTAGAGGGGTTGCTGAGGCTGCTGTCCTGGCTTGTGCTCACTCCTGCCTGCTCCATTGCTGCTTTCAGGTAAGTGTATCTTTTTGTTTCATTTAGCCGTGTTTTTGTATTTATTTCCCAACTATGCGCACAAAAGTGACGTCAGCACAGCTAGTGTCTGGTTTTCTGGCTGCTATTTGGCCGAACTTCACTTTTTCTATGTTAGTGTGCATCTTTTTATTGACTCACATCAGCGTCAGTTTTTCCTATGCTGGCCTCTTTCTAACACCATGGAGCGTCATATTGTAAATCCAATGCTAACATGGCAATAGGAACTGTCGAACCACGGCAGTAACATTTTTGACTCTCCGCTGAGGCAAAACAGCAGAGCACCCTTTCTTGTAAATATAGCCCATAAGGCCCAATTACGTGTATGGCGGTCTGAGGGCAGCCAGGCTGGTGGGGGAATGGCGAGGCGGTCCAGCCAACACTGCATCAGTGCTCTGACCGTCCCATTACGAATTGAGCGGTCGGATCACACTGGGACCACTGCCAGGGAACTGCCATTCCCTGGAGGTGGTACAGAAATCAGAGGCCACAATATGCTTGTCCCACCAAGCATATTACGAGTTTCCTCTCCACTGGCAGCTCCATGTACAACATGGCAGAGAGGAATTAAAGTGAGTCCTACAGGCCCCCCTGTGTCTTTACCACATGTGGATGCACACAGGGGGCATAACATATGCCCCCCTGTGTGCATGCACACCAGTTTCTGCATGGTATGGACTTTCAAGTTCATGCCATGCAGGAACCCTGCTGTGCAGTCTCATTGTTGTGCCTTTTTAAAAGGCACCGCCGCCTTTGAAAGAGGCACCACTGCTGAACCACCATGCCGCCCACCTGCCAGACCACTTTGTAGTCGGATTCTGATGGGCGGGTGGTAGCGTGTCTCAGTGGTGTAGGGGCACAACAGTGGTATACCGCCTGCCCTCACACCTCCGAAACTCGTATTCGGGCCCTTAGTGTTATCCCTATATGGATGTTGGTTACCCTTGCAGAAGGGTTAATCCTATAGTTAGGAATATCAACATGGATTTCATAGCTAATTCTTAACTCATTTTTGTCTGCTTTGGTGTGCGATTTCTTGACTTTAATCAAGAGGAATGCTTGATTACTATGCATTACTATGTAATGTATAATATAATAGTGTTTTGTCATTTGTATCCAATGTGCAGTAGCCAGTATGGTGTATAATATTAGAAAATGATCAAATAATTATTTTTAGTTAGAGGTTATCTTTAGTAATTTAAACGGGAGCATCATCAATGCCATTATGTATCTCACTGCTAGCATTTACCATTTTTAACTGTTTAAGAGATTGGTTTGTTGTTTCTCATAAAATGAAATAGGAACATGTCATGCCTTCACCATCCTCAATTGTAATTGATTCTCAATAGATCATGCTCTTGCAGGAATATAATTTTGTCAATTACTGCAGATTCTGGAACTTTCTCTCACAAAATGTGAGAAAATTATGTGATTTCAGCCAAAGTGTTGCATTTGCGAGGTATTCTGGAGAAGGAAAATAGTGCATCTACGCAACGCAAGCCACACCACCATGGACTGCCCAGAGTGTCTACTGTTCAGACATTCCTGGGGATGGTAGGTTTCCGTGTGCCAGGTAAGCCTGGTCACAAATACCACAGTTTCAAAAATCCCTAAATTATTTAAATTCCTCGGAAACATCTTGATGACTTGGGGCATTTTGGAGCCATTCCTGTCACAGGTAATAGGCCCACACACACAATTGTGGTGCCATTTTTTTTAAGATGTGTCTGAGAATAGCAGAATATGTTTTTATTTTCTATTGAAATTCCCTCCATACTTAGCTTCCAAATATAAGCCAGTATGCTAAAAGAACACATTTTGCAAAATTTCCTTTAAATCACATGATATTATTGGTAATCCGAAATTCAGAGTTTTAGGAATAACCACTAGCCTTAAATGCAGTTTGTAGAGAACATTAAAATAATGCATAGCTTGCATTCATACTCATAAGATTTATATGAATAGATGCATGGTTTCAGCTAGATTGACGAATCTAAGTATCACATAATTTAGGACATCCAATTAACGCAATAAATATCTCTGTGGAGGGAAAAAATGGGCAGATGTAGTTGTGTATTGCTTGCAAACATTGTCACATATTTCCACTTTTGCTACTTACTTTCATTAGTTTTTGGTTTCAATGACCCCTTGCTGAATTCAGAATGTTGCCTGGTTTTCAAAAAGGTACAGCATCAACTAACACCCAGGGTTTTCAAACCACTTTACTCCACAAAGATCAAGTAGGGGGAAAACAAATAAGAAATACTAACTAACACCTACAAAATTACAAAGCCTGTGTTTAATTTTTTTAACAAGTCTTCCTGTTCCTGGAAGCAGGAGGAGGGTGATCTTAGCTCAGCAAACCTTTTGTTCATGCCATTTTTTAGAAAGAAAACACTTTCTTGCACAGCACGTTTTTTTCCCAAAAACTATTTTTTCATTGTGGCTATTTTTTAACATCGATCAAGAGTAATCCACAAATCTTGGGAAACTTTAGAATACCCAGCATGAGGGGAAAAAAGACTCAAATTTGGCCTGTCAATCTTTTGTGGTAAGAAAGTGAAGAAGGCTTAAGCGTGCTCTTCCACAAAAATGTTTTTAAAACTCAGCACTGGTGGAGGTGCTAATAAGTGATAGGATTTTCAGTCTCCACATTTTGGGAACTAAGTTTTCAATCCATTGCCTTTGAAGTGTGTTATGAACATCCTGAGGTTGGCGGCTTTCACTCAGTCCCCTAGTTGAACTAGTAGTTAAAGTATTGGTTGAATATATTCATTTTTGGTATTACAGTAGAAGTTGATAGACGTTTCGTGAAAACTTGTGGTGGACATGGGTCTAATGGCAAACCTGCAGGCCAATTCACTTTCACCAAGTCAAAGAATTTGAGTGGGTTAGTAGCTTGAAGGAGGTTAGTGTAGGACTTAGTTCCTTGGTGGTATTTCCCATCTATTTCTGCTGAGGCTGACAGTTTGTTGTTTTGGTTGACAATATAACTCCAGGTTTTTTGCTCTAGAGATAAATTGATCGGCTATTAGCTTACAGAAGGCCTGCAATTTTATTGTTGCTTTATAGTACATGTTGTTTTCTTTGGAGTTCTGTTCTGTGTAGAGTTTGTTTTATTTGTACCACTGGTGATAAAGTGAGCACAGCTGAGATTTCATACTTTTCTTTACTTATTCATCCATGGAATCCTCTTTTTCTTTCTTGGCTGTGTTAGAGTTTCCAGAACGATTCATTGGCCTAAACATTTTTCATCTTTATGGATTTACTGCTGTGGCTATTTTCTCAAGGTTTGATTTTTGCTGCAAGGCACGTTTCAAGGCTCTTTATGTTCAGTCTCTTCAATTGTCTGGAGATTGTCTGATATGCAAGAGAGTTGATGATATACTTTAATTGGATATTATTACATGAAAGATGTGATATACTGATCACTAGAGGAGAGCAGGCCAATTCTTTTAATACTGATTTATTCATGATAGCTTAAAATGACATCGAAGACTAAATCTTTGAACTTTAGGTAATTAAATTTCCACTCACAACTGTTGTATTGGTCACTGTTTTACTGTTTTGAATAATTGGGGATGTAGTCTTTAATTCTTCTTTCCTTATTGCGTTAATTAGTTTGATAATTCCTTGTGTGTTATTTAGTTGAGACTCTTTTTCATTCTGGGTTGCCCATATGGCAGGCCCATTTTGTTTCTTTAACTATGCATTCATTTGTGTTTATAGTCTCAGTCTGTGTTTGCTAAGACTATCCCAAGTGAACCACAGTTACTTGCTGATATATTAAGAAGAGGACATTGGCATTTAGCACTCTCAGTGTAATTATCATGAATTTACCATGATTGGGACTCAGGTAATGAGGCTCACTCTAAGTAAAAGTCCACAAACCATTTACAAATAGCAGGATTAGGACAGGTTCCCGAAACACATCACTTCTAAATTACAATTCGTAATGCACTGCTAACCCAATTTAATGATTTGGTATCCAGTTATTAAAGTGCAAAGTGCGATTTCCACAGCCATCAAAATAGACCCAAATGCACAGCCATTTGAACAGCCCTGCTGGGCTTCAAAACAATTGATTCAAATGTTTTCTTCACTCAATACCATCAACAATCTTTACTTTTCATACAGTTTTTGCTGTAGTTAAATCACCCAAAGTTTTACAAGATCCAGAAGAAATAACACTATTTATTTAAATGTGCTTCAATTTATAAGCAATCCATCATTGCATTGTTGTAAGATAAGCATTAAAAGGTATTAAAAGATATTTCCAATGCCCTCATGTGTATATGAGCAATGCACACTGTATGTGATCAGTACTGAGTAAGATAATGGTGTACGGGCTAAAATTATATCTCAAAAACATGTCATTCACTTGATCTGGGTCAAAGCGGATGCCATACTGATAAAAGAACTGAATGGAAACGTACTACCCAATGAAAAGACCATTGCAAGCAACACATAGATTTAGCCAAAATAGAGCGCTATATTGTAGTGAGATAAAGCATTCAATTGTGTCTTAAGATATACTAAGAGAAGGTCTTATGCTGAAGAAATCAACCGTACTATTTTCCCTTCTGAGGATCAGTGACAATTTTTCCAGTGATATTATTGCAATGAATACAAGTGTTGCATCCCATTGTTGCCTTGGGATTTATTAGAAACATTTTTTTTTTTTTTTTAACAAAGAATTTAGTTTAGAATACGTGAGTGTTGAAATGCAAATAACGATTTGTGCTTTTATAAATTCCTCATTTTTCTGTTTATAGTATTTCCTACCTCTTGTTGATGACCCTTCTGATGTTAAAATTTTTTAACACAAATATACCTTTGTAGGGTATTTTAGTGATGTTTTTCTGTTTGTTTCACTCATGCGTTTTATGGTTTTGGAAATGATTTCTTCAGGATACCCACATGAACATAATCTCTCTTTATTGCCTCCTGTATGATTTTATATGCGGTTTCATCAGATGTTATCATCTTTAATCTGATATACTGTGAAGATGAGTCTTCAGTGATTAAGGGTGAACACTGCAGAAATGCAATTCATTGTTTTTATCATAAGGTTTTCTGTAGAAGTTGATGTGTATTTTAATTCCCTCTATGGTCACAATGACATCAAAAAAGGGTATTTGAGTTTTTTCAATCTTGAGGGATAATAAATTTTTTACATTTTTGATATTAAGGTCACAAATGTTATTCTCTATGCAGTTGATGTAACAACACAACACCAAAAGCAATAACCATACAACTCGTAAACCTTTCTTCTATCTTGTGGATCCCACCTCCCTTCAGCCACCACTGCTGCTTTTTTACATTCGTTTGCAGTACCCAATTGCTTTCTTACCTCGCTTCCAACTTGGCGATACTGGCAGGCCTCACTCAAGGCATTGTCTTCCATTCTCTCCAAGATGATAATCCATTCACATCTCAGGGTATCTAAAGGGGTGAGTCATATACTTGAGAGACAGCATGTTTGTGGAGGGGTGTCCCCTACACTCTCCATTCAATGGGTGTTTCCTTTGCCACCTGTCAAAGAAGCTCCCCATAGCCCCACAGAATATGTTTGACCTGTTATTAGAATGAATACTGTCTCCTCATCAGTTCAAAATGTGCTTCGATTTCAGTGAATTAAATCATCCCTCCGTCCCTCCAGATGTCACCCAACTTTGATATATTCCCAGTACATTCCACTTTCTGTGGCCTTCCACATATTTCCGGTGCACTAGTATTGCCGAATCCCAAAGCGGGGTCTCCAGCATCACATGTCCCCTCCAACCCAGAGCTCTTGCCACTTCCCACCATACTGTAACCACCTGGGCACTGGGGCCTGGCAAAGAGTTACACCTGATTGCCCCTTAAAGCCAGCCAAGGTAGCCCCCCAGATCCAGTGCCATTCTGACTGCATAGAATGATGGTTCCTGCTGTGTAGCAATCACCCAGTCGTTGATTACTCATATATGTGCTGCCCAGTAATGTAACTTCAGATTTGGGAGGCCCAGACGCCCGTTTTCTGGCTACAATGTCAATACAGATAGGGCAGTCCTTGGCGGGCCCCCATCCCAAATCAACTATCTGCTTCTTGCCTTGACATCTCTGAAAAAAAATTCCATGACCCTAAATGGTGTATTTTGCAGTATTTACAGAAATTCAGAGAGGAATACAATTTTGTATAGGGATGCTCAGCCTAGTAAAGGGGTTGGGAGACTTCTCCACCGTCCTATTATAGTCATAAAAAATAAGCTCCATATTTTCTCTGAAAAACATTTCTGGCCATGAGTTCCATCCACTCCCATCTCAAGAGACAACATCTCCCATTAGGAGTGATTCCTTCCATCAGGGTGAAGACTAGTGATTTGTTTCAATTAATGAGAATCCCAGCGTATGCTTCAGCCCCTCCTGGATGTTCAAAATATGGGGGATTGAGCATTCCAGGTCAGCAATGTACAATAGAATATCATCCACATAGAGCAATATCACATCTTCCAGTCTGGGTCCAGTTTTAGGCTGCAGAGTTGAGCTTCCCTCCAGATCAGGCCACCAGAAGCACAATCACAAGTGTGAACAGGAGCAGTGATAGTGGTCACCCCTGTCTGGTGCCCCTACCAAGCCTAAATTCCCTGAGACTTGCCTCATTCACACCGACCCAGGCCAGTGGTTCTCAGTATAACAGCCTGACCCATTTCAAAAACTTTGATCCAAAGCCCATTTTCCGCAAACCTGCTATCAGGTACGACCATTCTACTGAATCAGATGCCTTTTCGACATCTAGTGATAGCAGTATTGTGGGCTCACCAATCTGGTCCTTCTGGGCCAGACAACCACACAAGCAACAAAGGTTATGTCTGGTTACCCTGTACGGCATTAAGCCAGATTGATCTGGTGCGATTATTGTGTCAGTCACAATGATGAGCCTGGACACTAGCACCTTCGTCAGAATTTTGGTTTCTAAATTCAGTCAGGAGATTGGCCCATAGGAGGAACAGTAATCCCTATGCTTCTATTCCTTGTGGATGAGGATTATATCTGCCTGTGTTAAATCCATGGGAATGATGATTTCCGACATTACTTCCCAAGCATCACTTTTATGGGGGGCCACTGTGTGGGATTTCATCCCCTTAAAAAAACTCTGCTGCCGGAACCCGTTCAGGCCCAGAGTCTTTCAGCTCCTAACCTAGGACACCGCTGGAGTAATGTCTTCCTCAGTTATTTCCTCATCTAGTGTCCTATTCTTCTCCTGAAGATGTGGAACTTGAAGGTCCCTAACGAATTGCCCCATGTCAGACAGGTTCTCCTCCAAAACTCAGCGGTATACTCCACTAAAGTGCTCCGCTAATGCCTGTGCTATTGCGTCTGGAGTCTTCACTCGGGATTCCCCTGGGTTGGACACCCTATGTACCCATCTTTGACCCTACTTCTTTTTGGCAAGCAAGGCCAGCAGCTTCCAAGCTTTATTCCCCATTTCAAACAGCCAACCGTATTTGTTTCTGAAGAGCTGCCCTGCCTCCAGTTGGGCCAGACTTCAGTATTCTGCCCCCAGTATCCCCTATCCCTGTGCTCGCTCCTTTGTAGGGTGGTACATGTATTCACCCTCCCCATGTACCAGCTCATCCTCCAGTTCCCGGCATGCCTTCTCCCTTTCCTGCTTTTCTCCCACAGCATGGGCTGTCAGGTCTCCTCTCAGAACCGTTTTGTACCCTTTCCAAACTATCGCACTGGAGCTCACAGTCCCCACGTTGTTCTTAAAGAAATGTTTGGTGGCTTGTATAATCATGTTCTGCATGCTCTTATCTGTCAGTTCCCGGGAGTCTAATCTCCATCCTCCCTCAGGTGTAGGAATTCTTGTCTGGAGTGACATCACCACTGGGTCATGGTCAGTTATCCCCCTGGGCTGGTATTCCATGTTCCAAAAGGCTCCCAACAAGTGGTGCAGCACAAGCAAATAGTCCAGTCTGGACATCGACCACATAGAATATAATCTATAGGAGTACTGTTGACTTTAGGGATTATGGGCTATCCACAAATCAGTCAAAAAGTCTAAAAACTCTCCCAAGCAGGTATACTCCCTTTGATGATCCCAGAACTGGAGAGTGCACCTTCTTGTTCTCCAGATTGGCTCCCTCAATAACTCTGGTAAAGACAGTGGCTAAGAGTCCTGTGAGGCAGGCGGGAGCAGTTGAGACTTGCCAACTTCACAACTGTCTGGAATCGCTGAAATTAGAGCGGGAGAGTGTGGAGCTGTAAACTGAAAGCTCTCAGATCGGTGGGCCCCAGCACATAAACCTGATTTTTTTAATGAGAATAGAGGATATTCCTTGATTTTGGAAAGACTTGCCTCAGTCTCAAGAGAGGACACCACTAAATGTCCCACTCATGACTGCTTGGTTATAGCTGTTCCAGCTACTTGGCTGTTCACTTCGGGTGAGGAAATATTATTTGGCTCTTCCGGGTCGGCTTCCGGGAATTAGTAATACTCCGGGTTGTTCAAACTATTTTCCTGGTTTTCAATATTGGTGGTCATTGCAAGATCTTTTCGCAATGAAGCAGTATGGTTTGCACAGGCTTCTTCACCCACTGTGCCAGAACTGTAGTATCCAAATTGGCGGAAGTGCCAGGTGCTTTTGACTGACTTCTCATTCTGTACAGAGGGCCTAGTCTTTGGCTGTCCAACAGAGCCGTTTTTACAAAGAATTTACAGCTAACTTTAAGAATAATTCTCCAGAGCTCGAAGTACACTGTTGCAAGATTATAGTATCGCCCACCCAGTGACCCACACCTGGATAGCGACAGCACACTCTGCTTAACTGCCTGCAGAGCTGTGTACTGACCCCCCAGAGAAAAATCTGGTGGCCTTGAATTAGTGGTGATATGTTGATTTTCCTTTCTGCAGGACTCCAGGAGGTGAAGAGAAGGTGCAGTTATTCAGAGGGCTCTAAAAGCAATAATTATAACATATGCATGCAACAATGCAGCAAAGCAATTACAACACAACTCTTGTAGAGGGATCCAAAAGTGAAGATAGGAGGCAGCTCTCTAATCCGATCACGCTGCCTTCTTCAAGCCTCTTCTACACATGTAGCGCGTCTCCGGGGGACCTCAAGTGCTACGGAACTGCAGTTTTTTAATAAGTGCTGGCCGAAAGGGGCATAACAGCATGTACAGGCAGCAGTCTGCGTAGCCTCGAAGCCGCCGTTGCACAACACTGTAGTTGAGTGGTGTCTGACGTTGTGTTGAATGTAGGGGGAGGAGGAACTCACAGCGATCAGCAGTGAGTCCACGCCATCCTGAGTTCTTACTTTTCCGCAAAGAAATCAGAGTTTTTAACCAAAAAAATCACCACGCTTATCTGCAGCTTGAAATGTGATTTATTCTCTGTTAGCGATAGACTTGAACAATCGCCACTCTTTTTTAGTTAATTTTCAAAAGTATCCGTAGGCATGTGTGAAATAGGTGGCATAAAGTTCCTTTTTGTGTTGAATTCCACATACAGTGGAGAATCATTGTTTTCCTTGGACTCTTCAGAGGAATTAAAAAAATATTTGAGTCTTAGATTTTGCATGGATTTGAAAACCACAATTTCTATTTCTAGTAGGGACATAGGACGTGCCTTCATTCATAACTATTACTTTTTGCCATCTTATAGGAAAAGAAGAGATGGTGTTTACTAACTTTTCGTGCTGCTGTGGAGATTCAGTTTCCCATGTCTTTTTCTTTTTGTTTTGCCCTTTTTGCTCCTTTTTTCATTTATAGATGTGCCTGGTCTGTTGTTGGCAGTTGGACTTTCCGATAAAACATTAGCCTTTTCTCTGGGTAATGATTCTGTTGTTATTAGTGTAATTTCTGCTGCATCATTAGTGAGGATAGTCAGCTTACCTCTGTTAGTTGGAGTTATGTTTTCCTCTACTCTACTTTGATTAGAGGTATCTAGAGAAATTATTTTTTCTTCTCATTTATGTGCATAAACTTTGGACCAGGTATAGTCGTCATCAAATTTGTAGTCAATGGTGTCTATCCTGAATTTATGTAATGTTATTGTCTCTGATTTGTGTATGTTTCTTGAAGTTTTTGATGATTTCCTCCAATGTTTTTTTCTAATTTAGACTGCTCTACTCTTTCTATGAATTCTTGTTTCATTAATGCTATTTCCTCTTCTAGGTTGGCCACTACCTTTGATAATTTTTCAATAATTAAGAGAATCAAGTCCAATTAACACTTTTTCAGAATGGCTTGCTACCTCCACAATTTTTTGTAGGTCCTGCACAACATTGGCTAAATTGCTACGCTTAAACCTCCATGAATGCTCTCTGCCCTATGATAAATAACACATGTAAGTATTTTTTCAACTTTTTGCAGCAGTTATTTTAAATAGTTTGCTAAATCTTTGTAAATTTATTTGGAATATATATACATAATCACTTTTTTTATTTAGTCTGTAATATTCTTATAAACTATATTTTTGAAGCTTGTGGTCTGGTCATTTTTAAAAAATCTCTATTTTGTCAGATGTTTTTTAGTAGATGGTTTGGTATATTACTTTCTAAGTATATAAAGTCGATGTTTTTGTTGTCAATATTTTAACAACAATTTTTTGACACCACAATAATTTCATGTCAGAGGAGGTGATGTCTACACACCGAAGGCCATACGTAGTTCAAGTTGTGCTGTTTGGTACAATATTGAGAGATGTTGTTTAATTGTGTGCTGTTAGACCTTACTGAATTGGAATTTTTTAAGCGCCATGAACTACTTGTGCATTTTTTGGGGGTTTACCTGACCTCTGATGCTCGATGCTTGGTTGAATCAGGTAGTTTTTTGTCCGATATTGACATTTGGTGAAGATTTCCCTGTTTATGCCCTTGGTCCAGTAAACCAAAGCATATGGAAAGGATTCAAAACTTGGGGCCATATTTAGTCACAATTGGAGTATTAAGCCTAATGGATTGTTTTCCCCTTTCAATGAATGTGAACACATTTTACTATAGATTGCATTGAATTTGAACTTTCTATTCAATAAAAAACAATATGTTACTGGGCTATTGAAACAGGAAGTGGACTGACTTTTTTCATCATTGAAAAGGGATTGTGTAATAGGGTATTTGACATCACATCCCCAGAAACGGTCGGAAAACTGCTGAGCTTGTTGCCTGCAGCCATTTTACACCTGTGCAAACTGGCTGTCTTTTCTAAATTGTTGTTTTTAAAATGGACACATTTAATTACGAGAAAGCTTCAGCAGGCTCGGTTTAATTAATGCTTACAAAACCCAACATATCTCAGGAGGAAATCATTACTAATTTGGCCTTTAATTGTTGCTAAGATAAGGCAGTCAATGGAACCGCCCACGTGACCAACACATTGATGCGCAATTATCGGATATATTCTGCCATGACTTCGTAAAATCAGCATGAAGCTCACATATGACATCGACTCATTAAGATGCATGTGGGCACGTGCTTTGTGCGATAATGATTATCTTCTTTTAATTATCCTCCGAATGGAAATCAGAGCGAACAGACTTATCAAGTGATCGCAAAGTGCACAGTGGTTGAACAAAACAATTAATTTGGTTACAGAACACTGCGACTGGTACAGTAGTTTGTAGGGATAAGTTCTAACCCGCATTTCCATTTTAATTACATCTGAACCGTGGTCATCCATGCCAGGGTCAAGTTGTTGTCCGAATTGTTATGCTAGTGGAAAGGCAACATGTTTCCTAGTCCCATTTGTAGATCATTGTTCACCCACATTTATAGCAGTCTTTGCATTTTTCAATTGCCTTTTTTTTGTATTTGAGTATAAACCTATTAATAATGAGATGGAACCTTTTCCCTGGCGGTGCTAACATTTGAAAAAAAAGACAACATAATGCAGAAATACTGTCATAAAGCGTACCTCACATGAATGGGACCCAGACTGAAATAAGCTATTACAGTTGAGTGGCTATTTCATTTCTTTTTTACAGGCAAATATGTATGTTATAAGTCGCCTGTTGTAAGAAAATTCGGGACCTTCTTCCAATTGTAGGTTAGTTATTCAGAAAGTCAGAATCCCCTAAAATCTGTTCTCAATAGTCATAGTTGCATTTCCTTTTTCTTGACAATCTATATTTCATTGAATACCTTTAGGGAAGCACGTGATCAAAAACCCAAAGCAGTTGGCAAACATCTACAGATGCTTCTACCCATCTCACAGCACATCAGTCCACTGTCCATCCTGCTAACCCCTGCCCAGAAAAAGTCAGGGAAATACATATAAATTCCCCTGGACAATGACCACATGACTGCTCAGTTGAGCACCGTTGGGAAGAAAGTGATTTTTAGACAACCTTGCCTAAACTAGTTGATAATCACTCTTGGTGTACCTCTCTGCCATTACCCAAGGAGACTAGATTACCTTAGCTGCCAAATTCGGGCCCCCGATCTACTTCCACAAACAAATTGTTGCCCAAAGATTTTTCATTTTTGATTTGTGTTTTTGGGTCATTAGAGAAGTAATTTAGCCCGAGGAGACATTGCTGATCCAGGCCAAATTGTTATGGATTACATTTTTTAAAGTGGCAGATGTGTTGCAGTGTTGATGTAATATTTCAGGGACCATGGGACCTATATACTTCATTTTGGTGACACATCATAGGTTTTGGGGATCAGGTAGGCTTATAGAGACAGAAAATAACTCCTCAGACCAACCATTTTCCAAAATGGCAGCTATAATAGAGGAAGTAGAGACATATATAGAAATTAAACAAATAATAATGTTATTTAATCATTTTATGTATACACCAAACAATGTTTATGACCTGAATATGAAAAAAAATATTGTTTATCACTCATCTTTTAGACACATTTTCATATTTCACTTTATTTATTCATTTTGACAATCGCTCATGGTACATTTGCAGAATGTTGAACATTTTAGAAGAGCTTATCGACAGGGACATCTATTTGTAGCACAGGTTTTGCAAACACATGTTTGTGTAAGTTTTGTGGGTGGAGGCTTTAGAAATGTCATAGATTTTAGCACCCCATCAATTTCTTCCCAAACAAATTCACACAGATTTTTCTCTACATGTGCATGCCCCCAAACATTTACACATCTTCTGATCAAGTAGATCACTCTTTTAATGTGTCCACGCACAGACTACGATATCAGTGGAAGGTCACTTAGCAGCACTTATCTCTTGAACTAAACCTGTACCTAAGAGCGTGACAGTCAGAACTCGGTTTCCACACGTGCAAGGTATTTTTCTACATCTATAAAGTCACAGTCTTCTTCTGTCTCAGCAAATCCTTTTAGAAACTTCACAGACTCAGCAGTTAAAGCTCCAAGCTTTGTTCCGATTTTGCTCAAAGTTTCATCACCCGTAGGCATATATGTCTTGATAAGAACACTCGACATCTCCTGGTCAAGTTTCTTGTAAAGAAAATGAAGCGGGATAAGTGTCTTTTCTAACCTGTTCCATAACGTATCCATAACTCTGACAATCCTTGACTTATGAACATTGCAACAAAGTAGCTCAATAATAACATCTGTTTTCATTTGGCAGTACAATGACTCCATTGGATCCATTTTGAACAGCCCACACAACAGATGGCAGTACACGAAGGTCAGCTTCTTCCAATTTGCTGTTAAGTTCTTGCACAATATATCCTGAACCTTTTAAATATATCTCTGCAGTCACCAACTCCTCATTGACAATCATTTCACTTGCAATAATTGGAAATTCAGCGTTCACTGAAGCATCAGAGATGTTTTGGTGAGCTAACATTTCCGAGAATTTATCAAGTTGCACAGGAATATGTGTTGAATGTTTGATGCAGGCAGGGCTAAACAGACATAATATCGAATAAAAAATATCGACTGTACAGAATATCGAGTTTTTAATATAGAATGGACAGAATATCGAATTGCCAAAATATAGTGGTGAAGATTATCGAAAATCAGGTAAGAAATATTGATTTATATAATATAGAAGTAAGTAATTTCGACAGTCATAATATAGTTGTTAAAAATATCGTATTTTTTTATAGTGTTTTAAGTGTTTGTACATGTGTTAAAAGTATGTATTAATTTTGGAATGTATGTTTGAATATTTTTAAAGTAATGAATTTTATGTTATTTATTTGTTTGTGTAATTTAATTCCGTAGCGGGTTGTGGGTTTATAGGGGATTAGGGTGGGAAGTAATTTAATTATAGTACATTAAATAATAATTTTTCGGAATTATTAATTATTTTTAATTTAATTTTGCTTTTACTTCTGTAGCGGGTTATGGGTTTATACGGGAATAGGGTGGGAAGTAATTTAATTTTTATTAGGTAATTATTAATTGGTATTGAAAATTAATTGGTTGTTGATTAATTATTAATTGGTAAATAATTTGTATTAATTGGTAATTAATTTGTATTAATTGTTTAACTGATAATTATGTTAATTGTAATAATTTATTATTTGTAGCGGGTTGTTGGTTTATAGGGGAATATGGTGGGAAGTAATTTAATTGTAAATAATTAAAATTTTGTATATTGATAATTTATTTATTAAAAAGTAATTATTAATTGGTATTATTTGTATTTATTAATTTTTGGTATTGAAAATTTATTGGTTGTTAATTAATTATTAATAGGTAATTAATAAAAAAAATATTGGTATGTATAATTAATTAATTATTAAATATTGTGTGATTGGTAATTAATTTTAATACTTGTTTTTGTTGGTATTAATAATTTATTTATTTTTAATGAAATATTAAATTATTATTTTCCCTACTATTGCACTCACTGGAGTGGGAATAGTAATTTGTACCCCTACGCTATCCAACACTTTCCGTACTATTGCACTCACTGGAGTGGGAATAATAATTTTTACCCCTACGCTATCCAACGCTTTCCCTACTGTTGCACTCTTTGGAGTGGGAATAGTATTTTTTACCCCTACGCCATCTGACGTTTTCCCTACTGTTGCAATCACTGGAGTGGGAATAGTAAATTTTGCCCTCCCGCTATCCAACGCTTTCCCTACTGTTGCACTCTCTGGAGTGGAAATAGTAATTTTTACCCCTACGCTATCCAACGCTTTCCCTACTGTTGCACTCTCTGGAGTGGGAATAGTAATTTTTACCCCTACGCTATCCAACGCTTTCCCTACTGTTGCACTCTCTGGAGTGGGAATAGTAATTTCTAGCCCTACTCTATCCAATGCTTTCCCTACTGTTGCACTCTTTGAAGTGGGAATAGTAATTTTTACCCCTACGCTATCCAATGCTTTCCCTACTGTTGCACTCTCTGGAGTGGGAATAGTAATTTCTAGCCCTACTCTATCCAATGCTTTCCCTACTGTTGCACTCTTTGAAGTGGGAATAGCAATTTTTACCCTCCCGCTATCCAATGCTTTCCCTACTGTTGCACTCTCTGGAGTGGGAATAGTAATTTTTACCCTCCCGATATCCAACGCTTTCCCAACTATTGCCCTTACTGGAGTGGTAATAGTACATTTTACCCGCCCGCTATCCTAGGCAAAAAATATTGAATAATTTTAATTAATATTACATTAAGATATATGAATGAATTTTTTTGTTTTTACCTACATTAATTATTTATTAATTTTAAAGTTATTTAAGTATTTTTAAGTATGTTTCAGTTAATTATATGTATTATTTCATTAATTTTACATTACTTTTAAGACATTTAAAAAATTCGATATTTTTACTAACTATATTTTTTACAACGATATTTTGGATTCTATATTTTTGTACTTACCTGTTTGGAGATAGGGCTTCGATATTTTGGCATTGTATATTTTTTCCTCAATATTTTTGTAGGTCGATATTCTCCTTCTCGATATTTTGTCAGTGATCCGCAGGCAAGTTCAATTGTTCCACCTGTAGGCATTCGTCTGATTCTCTCAAATTCTTTGACAGATAGTTCAAGATAACTATCAAAGACAATATGCAGTTTTTGCAAGGTGCACAATGACTTTAAAATCTGTAGTACAGTCTGAACGACCTCCCTGACCTCTCCGAAGCTTTGCATGGAGGAAACCTTGACCATTCGCTATTGCGACATATAGTCCACAATAAAAGCAGTTTTCAGTGAGGACACATTTTAGAATTGAAATTCTTCAGGTTAAATTTTTTTTGGGAGATTTTGTACCAGTTTGTGCTTTACTGGTTTGGTTGCAGCATCTCCTTCAAATAATGCATTAGTTGGAAGAAGATCATGCGACAGAATGTCCTTGATAAATTCACCCCTTTCTTTTGCTTCATCCATCTCTCTATGTACTTGCGGAAGTTGTTTTTTTTGTAATCTGTTTCGTGGTGGCTGGTTGGACGAAACTCTTCCAATGGCAATTAAAGCGTGGAAGTTTTGCTTTAGTGATTATGGCAAAAAGATTTTGCTATTTCAATACAAATCTCTCTTCAGTTCTGGGTATAGTGGCAATCCATGTGCCAAGACTTCTAGTAGACGTGTCTTTATATAGTTATTCACATATTGCTTAGTCTCAAACTTGCGAAGTCACAGAGGCTCAGTCATTTTAAAGGGGATTCCTTGCTCCTGCATCTAATTAAGAAGGCTGTCAATATGTTTATTAAAATGTCCCCCTCTCTTTCCCACAAGATTGTGGTGAGGAACAGTTTCACAATGGTCCATTAATTTTGAATTTATTGTCTCTCTTAAAACATCGCAAAAAGAAAGGACTTCATGGTAAATTAGCTGCCATTGAGCGACATATTCACTTTTACTTATCTGAACAACAATTGCCTTGGAGCGTTTCTGTTGTCCCCGGATCATCTATTCCAGTTTTATATCTGGATCCTCAGCATTGAACCTTCCCTCTCTGTCTTTCACCACAACATGTCTTTAAATTAATTTTCTTTAGACGTATGGTTTTTCCACCTCTATCTTCTTCGATCTTTCTAAATACCAGGACCCATATCTTAGGTAGTTTATACAATCGAATTTGTGAAACACAGAAATCAGTGACTCCACAGTCTTCATGTGAAGTCCCAATCACCTTGGTGATCAGCATGTATCACATTTTTCACTAGAGCTATTATGTGTAAAACATTTCCCCAGTACTTGCAAAGTTCTGATTTTTATTCACATTCTTTGTCAAACTCTACAAACTTGTTTTGAACATTGCCTGGCTTTCCATTATGTCTTTTGAATGAAATGCACCCTGGGCCTTGTTCAATTCTGAAATAAGATATGCAAAGCCTAATTTGTCATTCTTGTTCCTGAAAACATTCCCATCCAATGTTTTTGTAGCCTCAGATATGATGAGCATACCTTGTAACGAACAAACATTATGAGTTCTGCTCAACACTGACTCTACAGTTTTGCTTCCAAAGATTTCAGCCTCAATAAGTACATTGCCTATGCCACATCCACTGAGATAGCTTACTACACATTGCAATGCAACTTTTGTCATGTGGAAAATTCCCATCATTGGATAAAAATCATTACATTCTACTGGATTTCTGATAGAAAATGTCAGCTACAATATGAAAAACGCTTTCATCACAGAAAACTGGCAGGATAGGCTGGTCTTCAAGCTGAGCACGCAGATTTCAGAATTTTTTAGAGCTGTGAATACTGTTGAATAGTTTGTGACAATAGATGGTATCACTGGTAAAAACCTAACCTTCTTTAGTGGGATGGTAGTCTGGGAGATCAGAGCATGAATTCCAGCCCACGGAGGAACTGGCTTGTCTTCATCCTTCAGTCCGCACTGAATAAGTGATATGATAAATTCAGTTCCATCAGCTTTGTGGACTACAGCATCAGGTTGAAGAAGATCCATGTCCTCAGCCACTTTGAAACTTTCTGGTAGACTGGCACTTATTGATGGCTTGTAGCTGGATAATAAGTTTGCAGCTTTGTTTGATTATGCCTACAGCTGACACAGCTTGTTTTACAGCAGCTATTTCATCGGTAAAATCTTGAAAAAGTACCATGGCAGTATCATGTGTGCTGGATGTTCCAAACAAAGAATCGCTGCCCTCAAAATCAAAATTATCAAAAGCAGCAATTGTAAATCTTTCCTGGTAAAGTGGCATGAATGTGGTGTGCTGTCTGATTCACAAACTTTTACAGCACGAGCTGCTAACAAGTTCCTGCTCCATACTATGGGTCAGATTATGAGTTTGGTGGTCCACGGACTGCTGTGCCAGCGGTGGCGGTATGACCATGGTGAGGTTGGCGGTCTGACCACCCTATTAAGAGTAGGGAGATTCGCTTCCTGAAGACCGTTGCTGAACAGCTGACCCTGCTCCTAGCGCGTAAGAGCGGACAAATAAGGCTGTGGGAGGTCTGGACCACCAGTGAGACCACCCACCCTATTACATTTGCAGCACATTCGGAGTGATGCACAACCACTACTACTCAGACAGCGGAAAAGGTGGGATATAAGGCCAAAACTCACCTCTACACACCTCCACTCAACTCCACATCTCTTATGTCGCCATTGAGCTGATCCTACTTATCCTCCTGCTGCTGTACCTGCTTGATCACATCCAAAACAGAAATCATCACGGACAAAATCAATGTTAATTCAATTTAATTTAAAATTGCTTTATTCGAGAATAAACTCATAAAAGCTTTACAAACAACATTAAAAAACTGTTATAAAACATTTAAATCGGTTAAAAAAGAGTTAGACAAAGTGTAATAAAAAATGTATCACATACATTGTCACATAAAATTTACAGATAAAATGAGTACACTCTGATTAATGACCTCCAGTTCATTCATTTATCTAAAAACTTTTGTCTAATGGACCATGACCAGCCAAGAAATTTAGAAGTGGCTATTAGTATAAACAATGAAGAACTAGTACAAATAATTCTTAGTGCCACTACACTGCTGGTCGTACCTAAGTTCTTACACATGGGAGTAAGCCAGATGCGTCTGGGCTCTACATAGGATTTGCATGCAAATAAAAAGTGACCGATTGTTTCGTCATGTGCTCCACAGGATGGGCAAGAACTGTTTGAGGGGCCTCCCCACCTGCCTGTTAGGGATTTAAGAGGGAGAGAACCTGCTCTAATCTGGAAAAGCAACTTCCTATCCCTTGGGCTAGTGATAGTGTCCCAGTATGGTTCTAGGCTTGGGAGGAACTTTGCTTGCAGAAATTTTCCAGCCATAGTCTCTTGGTTGATTTCATTCCAAGTCCGTTCTGCCACCTTCTCCCAATAGATCTCTTTAAGTTTAGTCTTTGTTGGAAAAGTGACCACCTCCGGATTTTCCCATAACATGTAGAGGCCTAGTTTGCCCAGCATTTTTCTTAGTTCATTTAGCCATCCTATTTTGTGGTACTCATCTGCATTAATTATATCCTTAAATCCTTCCGCATAGTGTAAGAGTTCGGGTGTAGTCCAAAGTCTACGCCAATACATAATAGGTCTTAATCTTGCTAAGTCAATTAATGCCTTTCTGCCTAGATCATACCTTAATGGCAGCAGGGGGGTGCTCTTGGGAAGACTTGTAATAAGTCGAAAAAACTTATTTTCCGAAGTTTGTAGTTTCCCTAGGTTCTCATAGCCCCATAACTCTGCACCATAAAGTGATGATCCTAAAGCTTTGGCCTCATATACCTGGAGCACAGGTTTTACTGGTTTTGTTAGGGATTTTCTGTGCTCAGAGCCAAGTGCACCAACTATTTGCCTATGCTTTATACTTGCAGTATCTATATGTTTGGTCCAACTTAAATCGTTTGATATGTGGATTCCCAAATATGTAAAAGCATTGACAAATCAATGTTAAGTTACACAACTTCCTGTTGCCATAGACTCCTCTGCAAAATAATGCTGCACCCTATACCAAGCAAGGGAGACGGGGTGCCCAAATTTTGCCAATTATAAAGGGACCCTGGCTGGAATTGTTTCATAGCAATCATCCTAAAGAAAGCTGTAGGATACCCTCCCATTGCCAAACTTTGTACTGCACAGGCATACTGTTCACAAATGGGTGTGTGTCAGCATTTTATTTAAAGTGAAAGTGATGTCTAAATAATATCTGTTCCACAACACCAACTCCTCCACAATACCACACATATCAATGTCTGTCACACATAACTGCAGCCCTTTCTCACTTCTCTGCCATGTCACCACTGATCTTCACTAGTCGTGCAGCTCATCATTTCTCATGGCTTGTTAAAGTGACATTGCACTGACTACAGCTTCCAAGATGCCTTGGAAGTCTAACTCTGAACAAAATGCTACACTCCTTCTGCTCTTTCTCACTTCTTTGCCATGTCATTACTGACCTACACTAGTCATGCAGCTCACCATTTGTCATGTCTTGTTAAAGTGACATTGAACTGATTCCAACTGCGAAGAAGCCTTGGGATTCTAACTCTGACCATTATGCCTTAGTGAATGTGATACAGTCCCAATGCACACATCCCTGCCTCCGGTGTGAGGCCAAAAAAACATCATCATGAATGAGTTAAAGTCAAACACACCTTCTCAGGTACAACTCTGTAGTCAACTGTCAAACATATCCCACATCAAAATGCAATGTCACTTAATGGGATGACATAGAAGCAGCGGGAGAAATATTCTAAGGACACAATGGGAACACACTCTGCAGGACACCTATGCTGCTATAGGGGGAACCCTGGAAACCTGGGGCAGTGGCCCCAGTTTGATGCAGTATATGCTTGTCAAACCTGATGAGTACAGGACCTGGGATCTGAACTATCTCAGGGACAACCAATAGAATAACTAAGTGCCAAGCCTTTGTAGGTAATGTGTAAGTGCAACTTATGAAAGCAAACACTGTACTCATAGCATCTGCAACACATCTAGAAGAAGTAGCTGAAAGTTAAACCCTGCAAAATGGGCTCATACCCATGCAGAACTACACAAAGATATCACAAGTTGACACCCTCCATGTCTGATACACAAATATCTTGACCTAACACACCCAACACATACGCAATCTACATCATAGGGAGAATCACGTTGACAGTGGCCAATATTAAATACTTACGAAATGTAAAATCTCACAATGCAATGCCACCCCCAGGTGGTTTTCATCCCACATATCCGTTCAATTAACATGTCCCCTCGTCCACTGTAACTCCAGATCAGGTGCAAAGGTCAGATGACACTCACCATTTTGAATGGATCACCATTTTGTTTGAAACTTACACAAATGTACTCACACAAACTTTAGGAAGCCATAAAAGCCAATAGCATAAAAGGTAATAGCAGGACTAATGTCATAAATCAATCAATCACTCAATCATAGTATTTATAAAGCGCACTACATACTTGTGAGGGTCTCAAGGCGCTGGAGGGGGGAGCGCTGCTACTGTTCGAAGAGCCAGGTCTTGAGAAGTCTCCTGAAGGTTAGGAGGTCTTCGGTCTGCCGCAGGCGGATGGGTAGGGTGTTCCATGTCTTGGTGGCGAGGTGGGAGAATGATCTGCCGCCGGTGGTCACTCTTCGGATGCGGGGGACTGTGGCGAGGGCGCGGTCTGCGGAGCTGAGCTTGCGGGTGGGGGTGTAGAGGCTGAGTCGACTGTTGAGGCATGCTGGTCTGGTGTTGTGGAGTGCCTTGTGTGCATGGGTGAGGAGCTTGAAGGTTATCCTCTTGTTGATGGGGAGCCAGTGCAGGTCTCTCAGGTGGGGTGTGATGTGGCTGCGGCGAGGGATGTCGAGGATCAGGCGTGGGGAGGCGTTCTGGATGCATTGGAGCCGTTTCAGGAGTTTGGCCGGGGCTCCTGCATAGAGTGCATTGCCATAGTCCAGTCTACTGCTGACGAGGGCCTGGGTGACTGTCCTTCTCGTTTCGGTGGGGATCCACTTGAAGATCCTGCGAAGCATGCAGAGGGTGTTGAAGCAGGAGGAGGAGATGGTGTTGACCTGCTTCGTCATGGAGAGGGTGGAGTCGAGAATGACCCCTAGGTTGCGTGCAGGTGGTTGGTGGGTGTCGGCAGTGCTCCTAGTGAAGTCGGCCACCAGGAGTCGTCCCAGGCCGAGGGGGTGGGTCCGAGGATGAGGACCTCCATCTTGTCCGAGTTCAGCTTCAGTCGTCTGTTTCTCATCCAGTCGGCGATGGCCTGCATTCCTTCGTGGAGGTTGGTTTTGGCGGTGTGGGGGTCTTTGGTGAGGGAGAGGATTAGCTGGGTGTCGTCGGCATAGGAGATGATGTTGAGGTCGTGTCGTCGTGCTACGTGGGCGAGCAGTGCCATGTAGACGTTGAACAACGTTTGGCTGAGGGATGAGCCTTGGGGGACGCGGCAGATGATCTCGGTGGCTTCGGAGCGGAAGGGGGGGAGGCGGACGCTCTGAGTTCTTCCGGAGAGGAAGGAGGTGGTCCAGTCCAAGGCTTCTCTTAGATTCCGGCATCGTGGAGGCGTGTTCTTAGTTTGCAGCGGCAGACCGTGTCGAACGCGGCTGACAGGTCCAGGAGGATGAGGGCTGTGGTTTCTCCGATGTCAAGCAGGGTCCTGATGTCGTCCGTGGCAGTGATGAGGGCAGTTTCGGTGCTGTGGTTGCTGCAGAACCTGGACTGGGACGGGTCCAGGATGTTGTTTTCTTCGAGGAAGCTGGTCAGTTGTTTGTTGACGGCCTTTTCAATGACCTTCGCCGGGAACGGGAGATGGGTCGGAAGTTCTTGAGGTCCTTGGGGTCCGCCTTGGGTTTCTTGAGTAAGGTGTTGATCTCTGTGTGCTTCCAGCTCTCCGGGAAAGTCGTTGTCTTGAAGGAGATGTTGATGGTTTTCCGGAGGTGGGGTGCGATGGTGCTGCTGGCTTTGTTGAAGATGTGGTGTTGGCAGGGGTCTTCCGGGGATCCGGAGTGGACGGTGTTCATGATCTTGATGGTGTCGTCATCATTGATGTTGGTCCAGGCCAGCAGACAGTTGGTGCGGGTGGTGGTCGTGGGAGCGGGGGTCTCAGCGGTTGCCGGGCTGGTGTCGGCGTTGAAGCTGTCATGGATGTCTGCGATCTTGCGATGGACGAAGGTGGCCAGCGAGTCGCACAGGTCTTGTGACGGTGGGATGTCGTAGGTGTTGTAGCTGGGGTTGGAGAGATACTTCACGATGCTGAAGAGCTCTTTGCTGTTGTGTGCGTTGTTGTCGAGGCGGTCTTTGAAGGAGGTCCTTTTGGTGGATCTAATGAGGTGGTGGTGTCTGCGGGTTGCGTCCCTTGTGAGCTGTGTAGCTTTCCGGTGTTTGTTCACGGGTCCAGTTCTTTTTGAGTTTTCAGCAGGTTCGCTTGGAGGCCTGGAGGTCTTCGGTGAACCAGCTGGCTCTCTTTCTGGAGTGGGTATTGGGGGGTTTCTTGAGCGGGGCGAGGGTGTTGGCGCAGTCATCGATCCACTGTCTGAGGCTGTGGGCTGCAGCATCGGGGTCAGTCGGGTCTGCGGGTGGGCTCTGGGCAAGGGCGGTGGTTAGCTGGTCCTCGGTGACCTTGCTCCAGTTGCGGCGAGGCATCTGTTGGGTGTGGTGGTGTGTGGTGGGTTTCCGGAAGGTGAAGTGGATGCAGTGGTGGTTGGTCCAGTGGAGTTCGGTGCTGCAGTTGAAGGAGATGTGGGTGCTTGCTGAGAAGATGGGTCAAGCGTGTGGCCGGCGGAGTGGGTGGGTGTTGTGACGGGTTATCTGAGTTCGAGGTTGGCGAGGTTGTCAATCAGGATGGAATATTTGGAGTCGGTGTTTTTCTCAAGGTGGAAGTTCAGGTCCCCGAGGAGGATGTAGTCCGTGGAGGCGAGGACGTGTGTGCTGATGAAGGTTGGCGATGAAGTCGCTGAGCTGCTGTGGTGGGGTCGGTGTGGATCTGGAAGTGCAGGTGTTCAGCGGTGCTGAGGGTGTCGTCGGTGTTGGTTGAGACTTTGAGAGGGTTGCTGTGGACGATCGCGATTCCTCCTCCTACTCCATTGGTGCGGTTCTTGCGGGTGATCTTGTGGCCTTCCGGGATGGCTAAGGCGATGTCAGGTGCCGAGGAGGGGTTCATCCAGGTCTCCGTCATCAAAATGTATAAATTTTTATTTCAACAGTTAATATCGAAGGCCACTGGCAAGTCCAAATGTCCCATGTGGCCCAGCACAATCCTATACCACTCCACTTGCCTAACATAACACTGCCAGGGAAACCTCCCTAGGAAGGGGCATCTAGTGGGTAGGCCAGGCTCCTCAAAGAGGTAACTAGGGAGGGTTAGGATCAGCATTGAGAATTTTTGGATGGACAATAGGGGGCAGTGGCTGGGACTGAGGGAAGGCAAAGGCAAAACTGACGGTATTCCATGGGAGCCTGGAGAGGTGGGAAGACAAGGGGAGGGCTTTGGGATGTAGAGGGAGTGTCAGTGTCTGTCATGGGTGTGCCTGTTTTTGGTGCTGATGTGAGTGGGTCTGATGTCTGTTGTGTCAGGGCTGTGTCTGTTATTACGGCTTTGTGGGTATTTGTGTGGTGGGGCTGGTGAGGGTGGTGAGGGTCTGTTCAGTGTGTGCATGTCTGGACTTCTTGCTGCGTTGGGGAGGGTGCTGAGTGAGGATGTTGATGTGGGTGCATGATTATGTTTGTGTTTCCTAAGGACATGTGTGGGTAAAGGAATTTGGGATGGGAACAAGACAGGAGGTGGGGCGGAAGGCTGCCATCAGTGAGGAGGCCAGAGCCTGAAACGATCTCTGTATGCCAAACATACTACTTTGAATGCTTTTCAGGTAGTCCAGCATCTGTGCCATATGGCTGGAATGCACCTAGATGGCATTCAGCAGTGCATCCTGAAGAACAGAGAAATGTCTCTGGAGGTCAAATATCTCCTCAATCCTCCTCACTCAGGGCAGCTGGGGCCACAGGGGCAGGGACTGAGGAGCATGGGGCAAAGGAAACATCTTGCTCCTTACGGGTACACAGCCGTACAAATTGGTGGAGCAGAGAAGGTGGAGCTGATGATGCTTGCCTCGGTTGATGCTGAAGAGACAGTTGAAATAGGTGTCAGACATCTTTGTAAACTGAATGAACCAACAGATCACAACAATAACATATTCAAATGGGCACTGATCACTCCACCAACAAGGTCTCCTATAAATTGCATGGAGACAAGGTGGCCCTAAGTTTGCTGTCAGCAGCGGCACAAATATCTGAGGTACCAGATACCATCTATGGCTAGGGACATCCCCTCCCCACATTAGTCCTTGTGGGAACACCATCCTCAGATTGCAAGTTTACAGGTTCATGTAAGCGCCAGTCCATGAATATGAGGTGTCATATGTGGGAAAAAGGGAAAATATACAAAACTACCCAAAATATTTTTCACACGCAGACGCCAGGGCCAATTGGACAGAACAGAGGTTTGTGGAATGGGAGGTGGTGGTTGAGGTACACAGATCCCACGTTGTGTAGGGCTTTGAAGGCATGTGGGAGGAGCTTGAAGGTTATTCTTTTGCTGACTGGGAGCCAATGGAGGTTTCTTAGATGGCTGTTGATGTGGTTGTGGTGGGGATGTTGAAGATGAATCTGGTGGAGGTGTTCTGGAGAATGTGCAGTTTCTTGAGGAGTTTCTGGGTGATGCCGGTGTAGTGTGCGTTGCAATAGTCGATTCTGCTGCTGACAAGAGTGTGGGTGAATGTCTTTCTGGACTCAGCTGGGATCCATTTGAAGATATTTTGGAGCAGGCATAGTGTATGGAAGTAGGATGATGAGACAGTGTTGATCTGGCAGCTCATGGTGAGCAAGGAGTCCAGGATGATGCTGAGGTCTGTGGGTGTGGGGGAGGTTCCAAGTGCTGCGGGACACCGGGAGTCATCCCAGACAGATAGTCTTATAGTGTGCATCCTATGTGCACTGTATGCCATGTCACATGTGTAGGAGAGTAGGATCTGCTTCTTATAGTTAACTCCACTTTTTGCTGATGTTTCACTGTTTTTTTACTTTAGTCTGCCTGGAGCCTGCTAACCAGGACCCCAGCCTAGCTACTTCCTCTCTAAAATGATTACCAGTACTTTAGGTACACTTCAGATTGGATTCTGGGGTACCCTTATAAGTCCCTAGTATATGGTATACTATGTACCCAGGGCATAGGTCCCCCATTGGCCTACCAGGGCCTGCAGAATGTATTATGCTACCCCTGGGAAGCCTTCCAAAATGAGACCACAGGAATGATACTGCAGCCTGAGTAAGGTGGTGCATGCACTATATCTCTCCATATCACTGCACATATAAACCTATCAGTCACTCTTATGGCAGGCCTTACTAATCCTGAAGGCAGGGTGCTAGGTTTTATATTAGAGGGTGCCCATGCATGAGCAGAGCCCCTCTGCAGCCTTCTGAACCTTTATTCTGGGGTTGTTTGTTATCCAGCCAAACCATATACTCTTAAGTGTATTATAATCCAAACTGTGAATGCTAACTTTGGGATGGCTGCACGGAAACATGTTGTGTTTGGTGTCAAACACCTTGGAATCATACCCCCACACCAGTAACTGGTGTGGGAGTATGATCCCACCATTCTAGAGGGAGAGACATGACAGCACTGGTATACCCGGTACCAGCTAACAGATCCCTGGCATAACAAAATGGATGCTGCCTGCCACAGACACGAGTCTGCTCTCCTGCTGCTGGACGAAACTCCAGCAGGGGAGGCCTGGACAATAGGTTTCCTGTCACAGGGAGGTGTCACCACCTCCCAGCAAGTGTATGGGGCTGGGTGGGTTCACTCCAAGAGTGCTTTGAAGTTCAGCACTGGGGGCACATTTGGTGTCCCTGTGCATAGTCCAGTTCAAACCGGTTGCAGGGGCTACCAGCCCTTCCTTGGGTATAAAGAAGGAACCCCTGACTACAGGACTTTAGATTACACCTGGACGAAACTCTGATACATTGAACTAGATGACTGAAGAATCTCCCTTGGAGTAAAGGAGTTACTCCTCTGCAAGGCAGGCACCAAATACGCATCTGTCCGGTTTGCATCTCCAAGTTCCTGCCGGACTCCGAAGAATTTTGCAACACAGGAGGTGGGTTTCCGTGGTCTCTGAGGTCGATCTGTGCACTCAGCAATTATGAGGCCTGTATCCCTCGTGGTAGACCGTGCAACCCGAACCTCTGGACACAGCGACCATTTGTAGAAGCATCAGTTTTCCAGGAAATCCTGCAGCTGAGCTTTGGATTACTTGTAGCCCTGACCCCGAGCAGCATTTGCACCGAAGATTGCCTGCTTACACTCCACGAGTGTTCTGTGAGCTGGCCCTTTGTGTTTTCTCATGAGGTCCCTTCGAGATCCCTAGTCCGTCGACTGGTGGGTCTCTGTGAAGGCAACTTTACTTCTGATTGGGCTTACCTGGTTGTTCCAGATGTGCCCAGACTCTCCATTGCATGGGGAGTCCCCAGGACCTTGCTGGTCCACACCAAAGCATCTTTTCTCTTCCTGCGTGGGTTGCTGTTGGCAAGGCTTGTTGGGTCCAATCCGGGCACAGACACCGCAGCACTCAACATCCTTTGTGGGACAGCTCGAATCCAGCTCCTGGTTGTCATCGACGCCTCCTGGTCCTCGTGGCTGCAGATTCAAGCTTCACCTCTTCACACCTGAAACACCCAACATCAGTGGGCATTCATCTATCATGCCACTGGTCGCTGGTAAGTGACCCAGACTCTATCCCCTCTGCTTTCAGGTTCTTCTGATCTTCGATCCCGGCTTGGATCACACCGGACACTCTTCTACTTCCCGACAGCAGGACTTTGCAGCAAATAGCCATTGAAATCAACGACGATTCCTGACACAAATTGAGACCTATGCACCCGGCTTCCCTGGGTGAGGTAACTCGAGTACTATGGTGCTCCTGTGGGTGTTGGTCCTAGAACCCCCTAAGCCTAAAGGGGTTTGCTCAAAGTCCTCTCCTAAGTGTCCTTAACTTCTAAAATTCCAACCGCGACTTTCCCATAGAATAGTACGGAGCTCGTGCCTGGGTTCTCACACTGCACGCGTCCCCCGTGGGTCTCCTATGTCACTACCTTGGGTGGTTCCTTGGGGTCCCAGCGATTCTACGTGCTCTAGGCACTGTGTCTAGTCAAGTCGTGGTTCTTATAACACTTTCTTCATATATTGTTTGGTCCGCCCCTAGGGCCCATTGTATATTGTGCTATTTACTGTTGTTCTAGAACTGTATTATTGTGTGCCTTGCTCTCTAACTTCATAAAGAGGTTACTAGAGAGTGTTCAGAAATAAATACATATATTTTATATATATACCTTGTGTGGTTCTCCTTTCATTTAGTAATTCAAGAGGTTATAATCTGGTAAACCAAGCTGCTTTACACTCCTTCAAGACTTAGCCTGAAGGCTGCTCTCCATAGCTACCACAAGGATAGCTTTCAATAAAGGTTGTCTTTAAACCTATCATCAATAAGGGTTGTTTGGACTGGTGCAAGGTGCCCACTATAACTAGTGGACAGCATATACCAGGCCAACTTCTCACAACATGTAAGAGATCCCCAAGACAAGATACATAGTCCATCACTCCTGACACATAGAAGACATGTGGGCTGTGTGGCACATCCATCACACACAACATCAAACATTTGTAGGTGAAATTTCACATCACTCAGCCATGTGTCTGTACAATTATGAAGATTGACATGTGACTTGAATCACCTTGTGATGTTTGGGCAAGTCTTAAGTCTTACCCAAATATCATTCACCTATGTCAAGACCTGCACATGCAACAACATCGATTATCCTTAGGACATGAGTCACCTACAACGTTATGAGGGAACTGCTGCTTGTAACAGGATTAAATGTGAATGCACAATGTCGGACTTTGCACAACACTCAGCCCCTCCTAGCTGCTGCTGGGCCCTCAATTGTCCATCAAGCTCAGGGTAGGTCACCGCGAGGCTCTGGGACATTAGAGGAGTGAGCTTTTGACGCGAGCCCTTATCACATTGGGAGGCCTTCCCCAGCTGGACCTCTGTCATCTTCCAGGTCCAGCCTCTCAGGTCCTCCTGCCTCTATCTGCAGTGAACACTGTGCACTGTGCTGGTGATAGTCACTCAAGGACTGCATACTCCGGGAAATGGCTTTCTTATGTCTCTGATTTTGATGGGAGTTGAACCGGTTGAGAAACAAGAGAAGAAGCAAGATATTGTAACTGCAAGTAAATGGATCAATTTCGGCCTCACACACATTTTGGAGACATCTAGCACAAGCCACAAACCTTAACACACTACATTTATACTCCTCACATTCTTAGCACCACTTATAGGAATATAGACACTGTGGTAGTCTTCGGCAGTTTATCCTCAATCCTTGTTGTGTACTACACTGAGAAACAGAGGTCACTAACACCATGTATGCCAGTGCTTTCCTACGTGTGGTGTGCTGTGAGTGAGCTACTGTGGCACACAGCACACAATTTAGACTTTCTTAAGGGCAAACTACATGTGCATGTTTGTACGCACCCTGTAACCACCTGGCCCATTAACGAAATATATACGGTACATAAAGCCTGACACCAGAGTACATTGTTCAATCAATCAATCAATCAATCAACCAATCAATCAATTTATATAGCGCGCTGCTCACCCGCTAGGGTCTCAAGGCGCTGGGGTGGGGGTCCGTTACTGCTCGAAAAGCCAGGTCTTGAGTTGCTTCCTGAAGGAGAGATGGTCCTGGGTCAGCCGTAGGTGGATGGGGAGGGAGTTCCATGTCTTGGCTGCCAGGTAGGAGAAGGATCTTCCTCCAGCAGTGGCTCTGCGAATGCGTGGTACTGTGGCGAGGGCGAGGCTGGTCGATTGCAGCTGGCGGGTGGGCATGTAGAAAGTGAGGCGGTTGTTGAGGTACTTGGGGCCCAGGTCGTGGAGGGCCTTTTGTGCGTGGGTGAGGAGTCTGAACGTGATCCTCTTGCTGACGGGGAGCCAGTGCAGGTCTCTCAGGTGGGCGGAGATGTGGTTGTGGAGGGGGATGACCAGGACGAGTCGTGCGGAGGCGTTCTGTAGGCGCTGGAGTCTTTTCTGTAGTTTGGCTGTGGTTCCCGCATAGAGGATGTTCCTGTAGTCCAGTCGGCTGGTGACTAGTGCCTGGGTGACCGTCTTCCTGGTTTCGGTGGGGATCCATCGAAAGATCTTTCGGAGCATGCGCAGGGTGTAGAAACAGGATGACGAGACGGCATTGACATGTTTGGTCATCGAGAGGGAGGAGTCCAGGATGAAGCCCAGGTTTCGTGCGTGGTCCGTTGGCTTGGGGGTGGTGTCCAGGGCAGGGGGCCACCAGGAGTCGTCCCAGGCGGAGGGGGATAATCCCAGGATGAGGACTTCCGTCTTGTCTTAATTCAGTTTCAGGCGGCTGTTCTTCAACCACTCGGCGACGTCTTTCATTCCTTCGTAGGAAATGATGTTAAGGTTGTGTTGGCGTGCGATGGCAGCGAGGGGGCTCATGTAGACGTTGAAGAGGGTGGGGCTGAGCGAGGATCCTTGAGGTACGCTGCAGGTGACTTAGGTGGCCGCAGACCGGAACGGGGGAGGCGAACTATCTGGGTTCTTCCGGTGAGGAACGAGATGATCCACTCCAGTGCTTTCTCTTGGATTCCGGTGTTGCTGAGTGTTGGAAAACCACTCCCACACTAGAAGGGGTGGTGGTGGTCTTCCAGGCACACTGTGGTAGCTTGGCTCGAGTGGTCAGGAATCAGGCTCCGTGCTAAGCATACAACATACCCAAACAATAACCATGCGTGCATCCGTTCCAAAAACGACTCTACACCGTAAAAATTATGAAAATATCTTTCTTTATCTTCTTTTTCTCTTAGTTGCTGATTGGAGAAAATAAATAACAATCACAATATACAAACTTTTAGAAAGTGCAGGTCAAATAAATACTGGCTTAATGATTCAATAAATAGGGGTGATCATAAATAAAGAAGGCATAAATACAAGTGCAATACATACAGACATTTAAATATTCTGAGGCAATAAATACTGTAACCAATAAATATTGTGCATCAATAAATACTGTGGACCAATAAATACAGTGGAACAATAAATAGGTTAAATACAATAAATACAATGCCCCTAATAAATACTTAAAAGCTGACAGTGACACTCATGGATTCAGATCACTTTTGATTCCTAAGGGCTGATTTGGCCCAGGCACAGCTTGTGGGGATGTGGAAGGCTTGGGGGTGTCTACTCCCTGGCTTGGTCAAGGCTGAGGCCTAAACTGAGGTAGATAAAGGGGGAAAATACCAGAGACCTGGCTCTCTCTCTCCACACAACTTCTCTAGATTAGTCCCAGTTCACCCCTGGCACAGTCAGGTTGGTTCCAGCACCTCCCTAGCCCCTTAGAGCAGTCTCTCAGGTCTCCACAGGGCCTTAGGCGCCCTCTACTCCACTTACTGCCCTTTTTCTGATGCTCCGACGCCGCTGAAGTCGTGTCAACGCCGTGAGGCGGTTCCGGTTCGATGTCGGCGGCCTCGGCACAATGTCAGTTCTTTGACGACGCCGGCAGGCGGATCCGGTCTCGATGTCAGCGGCCTCGGTTCGATCTCGACCTCCGACAATCTGGAGACAGTTCGACAGGTCGCGGCTCTGTGTTAGTGTGCGGTGGCAAACTGTGTCGAACGCTGCAGAGAGGTCCAGGAGGATGAGGGCAGCTGTTTCCCCATTGTCGAGCAGGGATCTGATGTCGTCGGTGGCTGCGATGAGGGCGGTCTCGGTGCTGTGGTTGGCTCGGAAACCAGACTGTGAGGGGTCGAGGGATCCGTTCATCTCGAGGAAGGCGGCGAGCTGTTTGTTGACGTCTTCTCGATTACTTTGGCAGGAAAAGGGAGGAGCGAGATGGGGCGGAAGTTCTTGAGGTCGGTGGGGTCCGCTGTCGGTTTCTTCAGGAGGGCGCTGAGCTCGGCATGCTTCCAGCTCTCTGGGAAGGTGGCGGTGTGGTGAAGGAGATGGTGATGATGTCCCGGAGTTGGGGTGCGATGATGGAGTCGGCCTTGTTGAAGACGTGGTGGGGGCAGGGGTCGGTAGGGGATCCGGAGTGGATGGTGTTCATCGTGCGGGTGGTGTCTTCGGTGCTGACCGGGGTCCAGTTGCAGAGGGTGGTGGTGGGGGGCGTTGGTTCGGTGGTTGGGTGCGTGGTCTCTGCACCGAAGCTGTTGTGTATGTCAGCGATTTTGCGGTCGAAGAATGAGGCGAGTGAGTCGCAGAGGTCCTGCGAGGGTGTGATGTCGTTTCCGGCGCTGGGGTTGGAGAGCTCTTTGACGATGCTGAAGAGTTCCTTGCTGGTGTGGGTGTTGTTGTCCAGTCGTTCTTTGAATGTTGTTCTTTTGGTGGTGCGGATCAGCTGGTGGTGTATGCGGGTGGCGTTCTTGAGGGCTGTCATGTTTTCTGTAGTCTGGTCATCGCACCAGGCTTTCTCGAGGGTGCGGCAGTTTTTCTTGGATGTTTTGAGTTTGTTGGTGAACCACGAGGCTTTCTTGATGCCGGGTCTGCTGGGTGGGTTCTTCAGAGGTGCGAGGTCACCGGCGCAGTTGGTGAGCCACTGTGTGAAGTTGCGGGCTGCTTCGTTGGGGTCCGTTGCGCTGGCGGGAGGGTTCTGGCTGAGGGAGGTGGTGAGCTGGTCGGAGGTGATCTTGTTCCAGCTCCTGCGGGGAACCTGTTGCGGGTGGTGGTGGGTCGTGGTTTTCCTGAAGTTGAAGTGGACGCAGCTGTGATCAGTCCAATGAAGCCCGATGGAGTGGCTGAAGGAGATGTGCTTGCTGGAGGAGAAGACGGGGTCAAGCGTGTGGCCGTCGTAGTGGGTGGGGGTATTCACCAGTTGCTTGAGTCTGAGGTTGGCGAGGTTGTCCAGCAGGGTTGTGGTGTTGCTGTTATTGTTGTTCTCCAAGTGGAAGTTGAGATCCCCTAGGAGGATGTAGTCAGAGGAGGTGAGGGCGTGCAGGCTGATGAAGTCTGCGATGGCTTCGCTGAATTGTGTGTGTGGTCCCGGGGGTCTGTAGATGAGAGTGCCTCTGAGGGTGGTCTTGGGGTCGGTGTGTATCTGGAAGTGAAGGTGCTCGGCGGCGTTGAGGGTGTTGTCGGAGTTGGTTGTGATGCGGATGGTGTTCCTGTGGACGATGGCGATGCCTCCTCCGGTCTGGTTGATTCGATCCCTCCAGGTGATCTTGTATCCGTCCGGGATGGCTATGGCGATGTTGGGGGCTGAGGAGGCGTTCATCCAGGTTTCCGTGAGGAAGGCGACATCTGGTGATGTTGTGTCGAGCAGGTTCCAGAGTTCGACGGCGTGTCTGTGGACGGAGCGGGTGTTGATCAGGATGTACTTGAGGTGGTTGTTGCTGGTGCCTGGCCTTTCAGGTGCGGTGCAGGTCCGGAGGCAGGTGAAATTGCAGGCTTGGCAGGTGAAGGGTCCGTGGATGCGTTTCGGGCTGGCTCGGTAGCAGGCGGGGTTTCGGCCGGGTTTGAGTGCGTTGAGGGTGGCGGCATCGTAAGTCCGTCGTGTGGGCTGGCATCGTTGGGGGCCAGGGGTCCTGGCGCTGGGCGTGATCCAGGCATGGACGGGCGTAGACGGGCTTGCCTTTGGCGCGCCAGCGGCGCGGCAGCGGTGCGCCCGCTGCGCGCGGCCGTGCTGCGGTCGCCATAAGAGGGAGGAGGGGAGGAGTGGTCAGCTGGGAGGCGGGAGGGAAGAGCCAATGGGTGTAGGGGGGGCGGGGCCGCACGGGAGGCAGCGGTGGGAAAGACGGGGAAGCGGGAGGGGAGAAGGGCACCAAACACAAAGGTCACAATGAAGGGCTCACATGTGTCACACTGACACATCATACTCTGGTATTGTCTAGTCGTGTGGACTACAGAAAGGGATAATATACAATGTGTCACAGATTTTGAGTAGTTGCTACCAGCATCACAGGATATACCTCCTGGCACATGTGGCACTGACACAGGGATGATATCTAAAGGCATTCAAATATCGTATATGTATTTACATATTTACATATGTTGCCTTTTAAACAAGCTGCAGAACCATTACAGGTGATTGTCCCACACATGAGCAACTTCCAAGACAGGCAAAATGTAACATGAGCAATATGCCTGTAAAAAGCAAGCAAGAGGAAGATTAACAACACACTAGTGGCAGTAAAAGCCCTTAAATAACACACATCCACTGTGTGAGCCAACAGAAAGAAGTCTCAGGTCAGGGGATGAACTCAGAGAACATACATAATGTGCAACATGCACAGTCCAACTGGAAAAAGTGGGGGAAGGGACTCATATAGGGAACATCCAAAGATCTGCAATACTACAGGGAAATAAACCTGTGACTCACAAGGGCAGGCCAAAATGACACTGTCTCTCAGCCTCTGCCATGGACAATAATGGGCACCATTCTTCTTCCTTGCCCTCTGCAACCACATGTACACCACATTCCCAGCACTTCAAAGCCAAATGAACATCTTTGGACCACGCCATATGTGACATGACCTTTGTGTGTCACTCTAAGGGGGCTATAGCGGTGTAAGTATCTCCATGAGTGGAGTCGATGACTACAGATCTGGCGTGCTTCTCTGTACACTGTACACATGCCTCAATTCATCCTTACCTGCACATTACAGAACCCATACACAGCACAGCCTCTAAGCGTAGATATATTCACCATCCTTCGCCATGAGTTTTATAACACAAGTGTTACTTGGCACCAACAATTGAAAATTTTCAATGAAATGTGGATGCTTATCAGGGAGGATCTGTGCCTAAACAAATGTCACAATGATGTTGTGTAGTACGAAGAGTAAAGAGATTCCCTATCCTTTACAACAGTGTGTTATGTAGGGACACCAAATTCACACCCCTGTGCTATCATTTGTTGCACTGGACACCTAAGCAAATTCATAGCCTGTGAGACAGTAAGCAATGCAGTCCAACAGAGTGAAGTCAGTATGTGAGAAACTTACCTGCTCCTCTGGTGAGCCATAAAGCTGGCCATACGGGGGAAGGACCCCATCCATCAGCTTCTCAAGCTCCTCTGTAGAGAAGGCTGGGGCTCTTACCCCTTTTCACAGGCCATGATAGCTCCCAGAGACAGCAAACAGCGGCTAAAGTCAAGGAGGTTTAGCTTGCAGCAGAGTCAGTGGGCAAGAGAAGAGTTAGGGTCCAACGAGTGCTCCTACCACGTTGGGAGAACTTCCCCAGCTGGACCTCTGCGATCTTCCAGTTCCAGCATCTAAGGTCACCCCACCTCTTCTTGCAGTGGATGCTGTGCCAGAGATAGACCCCCAGGGCCCACACTTTCCTGGGGAAGGCCTTCCAATGTCTCAGATTTTGATGGGCCTGTCCTAAGGCAGTGAAACACATTAAAATTTAATTTAAATGGCAAATACACTCAGGTCTGTAGCTCCTGATGATACAGTGACAGACTTCACTACTGTAATCACCAACTAAGTGCATAGTACATGTGTTTTTAGTGCAGATACTCTGCCCAAACCGAGCTCGATTCATTGGCCTGTTACATCACACTTGTGGTAGTGAGGGGCCTGTCCTAAGGCAGTGAAACACATCAAAATTTAATTTAAATGGCAAATACACTCAGGTCTGTGGCTCCTGGTGATACAGTGACAGACTTCCCTACCGTAATCACCAACTAAGTGCATAGTACATGTGTTTTTAGTGCAGATACTCTGCCCAAACCGAGCTCCATTTATGGGCCTGTTACATCACACTTGTGGTAGTGAGGGGCCTGTCCTAAGGCAGTGCAACACATTAAAAAGTATGTTAAATGGCAAATACACTCAAGTCTGTGGCTCCTGTCAGGTACAATATCACAGGTGGCTTTACTAAGATGTCTTAGAGCAATGAACCAGTGGAAAGAAAATGCAAAATTGGCATGAGTTCACTAGTGGTGGTATAGAGTTTGGATTATTAAGGTGAGGTACGAGGTCAGACTCCAACTGATGACTGGGATCCAGGACTCTTTGCTGATTCAATCTGAACTTCTGTATGATGTGATGTCATGCATGGTGTGTATGTCAGGGAATGGGTGGAACACTGGAGGCTGGCAGCACTTGCCTCTCCCAGGGTACCTATGTGAGAAGTAAAAGTAAAATGCATTTTGGTCTTAATGTGCACAATTACATATAAGTGACCTGTAAGGTCAAATTCATGTGTTTGTATATTTATGCATCATGAAGCACTGCACGTGACATCATAAAAGTCCACTCTGACTCATCCACCGGTCATACACATGCAGTCCTTCACAGGGCTGTTAAATGAGTGTGCACACCATAAAATCAAAGTTGAGAAATAAGCACTATAGTGAGGCATCCATGAAATCTATAATCTGGGAACACGTTGTAAATAGTGCTGTGCTCATTGTTATATGTGCACAGTAATGCACTACACAGATGAAGTGTTGTACAGGACATGACATGGAAATGGAGCATTTCAAATGTTACCATCTCAACACTCATTTGTGGTGGTGGTGGTGATGCACTTCTGCATGTTAAATACAGGCTCATTAACCGCTAACATGCCATCAGCAACATTGTAAACATGACCAGTAACATGGCGGAATCTTGACCTCGCTACAACAACATATAGAAGATTTCGACACCGGTTATCAATGACTGCACATTGGGCAGTTACTTGAATGACAGTCTTAGTCATAGGCCAACATTGGGGAATGTGATCACCACAAACCAATGACTGGGAGCGTCTACGCTCATGACCATGTAAGCAGCGCACATGTATTCCGCGTTAACAAAAATCACTCACTTACCTACCGTCACTCCTCCTGACATTAACACCTCTTTGCTGTCAGCTGCTTTGTGGCTCCTCACTGACTAGGGTGGTGGTGGCCATCTGAGAGACCAGGACTGGGGGCACGGGATAAAACTAACTGTGCTAGGTGCACTGGTTGTGGGGCCAACATTAGCTGTGTTGTTGCCGCTGTGGTGGGAGGTTTGGGCCTAGGGAGCACAACTGTTGGCGTCTTCCCAGGCTTGCCAGATGGGCCAGGATGATTATCTACGTCTACCACTTCAGAAGCATAGTCATGACTGAGGGCTTCTTCATCCTGGGATAAGGGCAACTCTGTTGGCTTGCCTGCCTCTGATCAGATGCAGTGGTGGATTCACCTGTTGAGAAATGAGAAACATAGTCAATGGTAGAATTGAGGTATTGCTTGTGTCAGGTTAATTGTTGACCTAGAAGGGCAAAATAAGTTAGTAATTATTTCAGTCAGGGATTTTAAAGGAGTTGTATTAGGTTACTAGGCAATAGGTGAAATTCGATCTATTTATATGATTTCAGCAGTTCACTGGATGCAACAGTATATGCTATTTGGGATTTAGGGATAGATGTGACATCTCCAACACTCAGCTACACACAGAGTTGTCATACCACGTGAATATTTCCATGCCAATGCCTATTGATGTTGAATTCTGACAAACAGCCGGCTTGGTTGTATAAGTGGCATTGTTCATCCTGTTAGGAGTCTATAGTCAAGGGGTCACTTGGCATTGAAAATGAGCTGTGTGTCTTTCACGGCTGACATATATTAGGGTTACTCCGTGGTTATGCCGTAACTCATGCCATCAATAGTGTGAGTTGATGTGACCAGGAATTCATCAACCAAAGTGTTCAGACGTGTATTTGAGATGAACGTTGTTTTTACTTTCATGAGCAGTCTCGCTCACAGGTAAGATGGGTGACATGTGAGAAAGGGGTAAAGGTGTATAGCGTAAAGGTGTATAGCATCTTGTTGGGAGTTGGAGTGACAAGGCCTGCTGGTAATTGTAGTCAATTCAATGTTACTTTTACAACCCTTGACAAACGTTAAGTCTACTATAGATGTTGACAACATGCATTTGTGACAGATCATACATTTCCATATTGACATATGTCATGGGTCCTGGTTTGTTATTATGATGATGACGCACTTACAGACAACATTGCAACAGGTTGCAGGTCAAGGATTTATAAGCATGTGGTGTCATATGCACCAATATTCATTACCACAGGCAAACACACATCTCATATACTTTCTATGGTGCATGTTATGTAAGTAGATGGAGAAGATAATAGCAAAGGGAGAGTTGTTAGCGAACAGGAAGTTTTGAAATTGTGGCAGTTCTTGGAGTGTAACTTACTAGAGTCCAGTCGGAGGTATTCCTGACAAGCCTTCAGCATGCAGGATGACCAAGACCTTCTCTTACCAGGGTAAGAGTTGTAATGGTGCACTGGGAGGGCCACGACCAGTCCTCTTTGTCTCCAGGTAGTGGCAGCTGTACTTGCCACACACTTTCTGCCTGAAATCATTCCCCCGGTTCCTGATGTCCCACTGTCTGCACAGAGTGGTACAAAAAGCATTCACCCTGTTGACTATCCTGTCCCACTTTCCACTTTCCTAGTCTGAGGAGTGTGCTGTACTTGGGCTCCAAGCATTTGGGGCTCTACTCCAATAATTTCATTATGGTGACCCCCCAAAAAATGAGGCGGTATTTGAATGAAATTCTATCAAGAGATAGAGGTAAAAAAGTGCCCAAAAAATAATTACAGGCTGTGTCCGGAGACAAAGCGGAGCTGGCAGCAATGCTCCCGGAGGCCCGCTGATACTGGGGCCTACAAGCTACATCCAATGCGGACTCCAGCGAGGAGGCGAGAAGATGCGAACCACCTCGCCGGCCATCCCCTGCGACAGAGTGGCTGGGTCGACACCGGGGCCGCCCCTTCCATCCATTGGAGTGAGCGGAGGAGACTGGCAGCGCGGGTACTCCTGGAAGCCAGCCAACGCCGTGGCCTACCAGCTACATCTGGCGTGGACTCCAGCGAGGCAGCAAGAGGTTGAAGACCGCCTAGCCGACTATCCCCAGTGAGTTACCGCAAGTAGGGACCTATACTCGCGACAGAGCAGCTGGGTCGACACCGGGGGGGCCTCCCCCTTGCATCCATTGGAGTGAGTGGAGGAGACTGGCGGCACAGGCGCTCCCGGAAGCCTGCTGACACCAGGGCCTAGCAGGCTGGGTGCCGCGAGACCAGACTCCAGCTGTGGACCTGCTTGTCCGCTGCTGCCCAGGGTTGCCCTAGTGGTCGAACCCTCTAACAGGTGACTGGGCCTGTGCCGGGATCTCCCCTTCATTGGGGTGAGTGGAGGAAATTAAAGCTGAGGGCCCCAGAGGCCCGCTGCCGCCGGAGTCTACCGGATCGGAAAGCATGGAAGTGGGCCCCGGCGAGCCAGGGTGAAGCGATGGACCTCCTCCTGGACCGCCACACATGAGGTGCCCCCATTAAAAGCCCTGACTAGGAGTCTGGGCCTGTGAGAAACGGGGGAGGAAATTTGTCAGAGAGGACAACCCCGAGGCCCGCAGACACCGGAGCGTACTGGGTAAATGCCACAGATCCCTAATACTACCACCACTGAATCTTTCCTTGGCTGACTGACTGCCCAGTTCCCCCCACCTGCCGTGCTGAGTGGAGGAGACCGGTGGTCTGGGTGAGATTGTGCAGGCTGGACTGTGAATGCGGGGCACAAACTCCACCCACTGAGATCAAGTGGAGCGGACACCGGGGGCAAGAGAACTCCCAGAAAGATGGGGCCTGGTGAGATGGGCTAGGCACACAGCCAACTGTGGACATCCGCCTGAAGACCCTGGCCTGGTGCTCAGGGTGGGATCGACTAATCAGAAGATGCTGGGCCAGTGGGGACCACACGCGGCCCAGCAAGAAGGAGCATTGAGCATTGCTTGATTAAGCGGCAGAGGCAGGAATTGCCCTGGGGCCCTCCACGGCTCTCTGATAGTATCTCCCTTTGATTCTCAGCTGTCACTAGTGATATAAAAGATAAAACAACAGGAGGCAGGGAGGAAGGAAAAACCGGGGCATGGAGAAGCTACCACTCCCCCCAATGGACAGTAAACAAAATGCGAATCAAAGTTGCCCCCGGCTCAAACCAATAAATTGGACAAGTACGCAGTACCTAGGGCTACAATGGGTGAGAACGCAGCGGGAAGCTTTTAACTTTTCCCCCGCCACCTTCCTTTCCCCATTGGACATGTGTCTTGGCTATGCTATGCGCTAACTAACTCATGTTATTGTTTAATCACTGTTTTTCTCCTATGTTATAATTGCTCCTGCCACTGATATAATTTTGTGACTTGCAACTCGCTGATCCTGATGTAAAGCACTCAGATACCTCCGGGTCTAGCCAGCGCTATATAAAACTCTGCAAATAAAAATAGATCGTTCAAGCTCCATAGGGGCATGCACCAGGGGTGCCCACTCTCCCCAATTATCTCCGCGATGGCCCTGGAACCACTTGCGGCATGGATCCGAGGGGAACCCATAGCCGGGGTATCAATGTTGGGGGTGGGTGTGAGGAGCGCATTTCACTATATGCTCATGAAGTACTAATATACGCACACAGACCGAGGCAGACATTCCACAGACTCATTAACATACTACCACTTGTTGGTACGTACTTCGGGTACCAGGTAAACTGGGACAAATCACTTATCTTCAATCTCACTGGAGATCTCCCGCCTCTCACAACTGACTGCACGGCCCTAACACAACAAAACAAATTCAAATACCTAGGTATGTGGATCACAAAATCGGCTGAGGACTTCCCGAATTTAAATATCCTCCCCCAACTGACTAGACTACAGAAATATGTGGCACACTGGCGGTGACTGCCGATAACCCTCATGAGCAGAGCGGTTTTGTTTAAAGTGATGGCCCTACCATGCCTACCCTATACACTGCAGAACACCCCCACATGATCCCAGATACTTTCTTTCAGGCAATTGAGGGGGAACAATGTGGCCTCCAGTGGGAGGGAGGCAAGCCACATGCAAACTCCAGAGGGAGTCCTGGTGGTCCAAGGCATTTAGTGCTACTACCTGGCTGGCCAACTGGTAAACATCAACGGCTGGGCCTTCGAGCTGCTGGCGGAAGCGGCATACCAAGTCGACCGATACACCATGGGGGACAGAGGGCATCTTGCAGCTTTGCACTATGAGAGAAAGGTAAAGTCCTTATCTGCACATACTCGAACGGTTGTTGAAGCGTGGCACATGGCCACCAAGCTAGGGGGATGGGAATCCGAATTGACACAACAAACGCCATTATGAGAAAGTGATGCGTGGGATGCCTACAGGGAGTCCGTAGATGGAGCCTTATTGGTATATACACCTTTGGGGATGTGTGGCAGAATGGGTCCATGGTCACATTTGCAGACCTCAAGACAGAATATCAAATGGCTGACGGAGAGCAGTTTTGGTTCTAGGAACTGAGGCATGCCCTATGACGCAAATGCCAGAGGGGGAGTCGCAGCCCAAATACTCCGGGCAGGAAGACCAGTTAATACTAGACCTCAGGATTGAAAAAGCAGTTTTCCTTACATATCTTAATGAACAGCCCCCCCAGACTCCCAGGCCCCGTTAAGAGAAGCTTGAGAGTCAGATGTGGGACTGCTGGAGGACAACGACTGTCAGGAAGTGATTCAGAGTCCCAGGGAAGTGGCCATAAAGGCAAAATTCAGGCTAATTCAACTCAGGGTCCTACCAAGGTTATATGCTCCCCGCACACTTCAACACAAGATAGGTACATCCAATACAGACCTTTGCACTAGGGGGTGTGGGGAGACAGGCACCTTCTTTTACATAATCTAGGCATGCCCTAAGATCCAGAGATACTGGGCAAGAGTTGTTGGGTTAATGACCAGAGTGGTGCGCATGCTGGTACACCTGGACGCGCAATGGTACCTGCTGGGTGTCATGGGATAGATTAGATGGCCCACACACACGAAGATGTGGCTTATGCTGGCCTCGGAGGAGGCAAAATGAAACCTAGCAAGGCCATGGGGGGCGCAAGACCCACCGAAACTCAATAATTGGAAGCAGGATCTCGACTGGTGCAGGCAGGCAGGCAGAAAGGGTAGTATACAAAAGCAGAGGTTGTCCCAAAGAATGGGAAAAAATCTGGAACCCATGGGAGAAATATAGAACGTAGAGGGAAGGGGGCGGGGGAGAGGCAAGAACTGAGTAGTTAAAACAAGCTGTATTAGGTGTTGGGACTACAATCTGTACTATATATATATGCATCTTTATAACTCTTATTCCCGATGTTGCCAAAATGCATCTACTTGCTGATATTTGATTATAATGATGGATCGAATATATGTTTAATAAAAAGATTTCCCCCGCAAAAAAATGCATTACAATATAATGCACTTGTTATGAGAAGGACAGGACATTTGTCACCTTTGTGGCACAGGATACATCTGTCAAACTCAAAACCGGGTCTTTATTCTTAACCTCACTATAGAAGATAATAAAGCCAGAGGATAGGGTATCTAAAATATATAGTCACAAAAGGAATTAAAAAAGAGTACCAAACATTTCTAGCCTAGTACAGTATTTTTGCACTTGCTATATTTTAGCTTAATTAAAATAATAGAGTTTATACTGGGCTTTTGAGTACCATTTGGGCCCATGTCACAATTTACAAAACCCAATAGTCTCAATAACAGAGTGTTCTTAAATATGGATCACTCTATGTCCTGTCAAATCTCTCTATGAGAGCCAAAACACCTTCTCTTCTGCTTTGTTATATGCACCCTATATCCAGGTTGTGTTCCCTGGTTCAAGTATTGGATCTGATTATGAAGCTGGCGGCATTGCGACCGCCAGACACATGGTGGCACAGGTGTGTCAGTCCACCGTATTTCTAATTACGACTTACAAAGTTGTATCGGCAGTGGACCGCCTGCTCCACCGGTGGCATAGGAACACCACTGCGCACTATGCTGAGCAGAGACTGGTGCAGTCCTGCTCAGCATACTTTGAGTTCTTGCACCGCCAGCCTTTTCATGGTGGAGCCCTGCCATGAAATCCTGGCATGGCAAAAACAAAGGGTGCCCTACAGGGCACCCATGTTCTCCATGCCATTGGGATACAGTCAGGGGGCCACAACATGTGTCCCCTGTCTGTATTCACCCCAGTTCAAGCATGGCAGGAATGTCACCATTCATGCTGTGCCGAAACTTTTTGCCCATTCCCATTGCAGTGCCTGTTTTCAAGGTACCACCATAGAAAAGGCCAAAGAACTGCCAACTGTCTTACCAGTTGCACATTTGCAACTCGTAATATTGGTCCGCGGTCCTTGCTTGGCTATGGCGCAGGGGAGGAAGCATTGCACCCTCGCCGATGCGCCAAAGTCATAATCAGGACCTTTGTTCCTAGTATAAAGTTCCTAATATAAATGAAGTTATTTGCACCTGTAAATTGTCCTATAGGACATTCTCCCTATTCAATCTTGCATATTCTGTCCAATTCAATCCAAGTTCATCACAAAAGTTCACAGGTACTTTTATGTGCATAGTCCATACACTGGAACATTGCAGACCTCAAATCAAGACAATCCATATTGTCACATCTTGCAATGATTTCCTAGAAACCCATTTCTTTAAATAGATCAAGATCCTTCTTCAGAGGTGAACAAGGAAAAATATAGCTACAGAAGATACAGTTGCTGGGCGTGCTGTGCTGCATCCCATACATTATAACATGAATATGGTACTGATGGATACATATCTTACTGACTTTTTTATGGATGGATATACATTTTAAAGCCCCTCTCCCCCTGGTACTGTGGTACTTATAATTGCCCTTTGCCAGGGCTGCATCTTTAAACTAAGCCCTTCCTGTTTTATATGCAAATATATATTCTCTGGTTAAAAAACCATAACACTTTATTATGACATACACATAGAGCCCCAAGCTGATGAACATAATTAAGCACTGCTGCATCCTCATTGCTTTAGGATAGGCCCTAAATCTCCATCTCATTACTTAGAAGCCAGCACCAATCTCTTATTCAGTGCAAGAAAGCAAACCTGAGAGAAGGTTTAGTTAGTAGAGCAGGCATTCAATATGGTTTTTGGACAAAATATCTTGAAAAAAATAGTGATAAAAAATATTGTGTCTAGAATATCGAGATGTCAAAAATATTGTGACAGGAATATGGTAGGTAATAATATAATTTAACAGTTTATTGTTGTAAAAATATTAATTTAGAAAACATTGTTGCATTTACTATTGTTTATAGGTATTATTTTGTATGGAATTTATTGTAGTGTTTTATTGTATATGTTAATTACTTTTTCATTTGTGTTTTTTGGTAATATAATTATTATGAATTAAATTGTTGGAATGTGTGTCTTTAGTTAAATTAATGTATACAACAATAATGGATTTATATTTTTTTAGAAACAGGATAATGGGTATTTATTGGATAATGGAGGGGGAAGTAAATGTAAAGCTGATTATGGTAATGATGTGCAGATGAATGTTGTAAAATCTATAAATTAATTTTGTTCTGACAATATTTATACATATTTATTTTACTTCATTAGGATATTTAATAATTATAATAATTTAAAAAAATATAATTTTTTTATAGTAAATAATAAAAGAAATAAGTTAACAAATAGTGTACACAATATATAAAAATACATCCTAATACAGTCAATTATTTTTCCAAGAATGGACATTAAAATGTGCTTTTTCTATTTGTTTTAAGTTTTATAGTTAAAACATTTTTACATTTTTTATGTTGAAAATTATAATGTCATTGTAAGAAAAAATATTTTAGATTTATATTTTAAAACTTTGGGGCTGATTCTGAATCCGGCCGCAAAACGACCGACACGAACCTGGACCGAATACCGACCGACACGGACCAGCGCCGTACGACCCATGCAGTACGATGCAACGCGAGTAAATTACAACCGACAAGTACGGAATACAAGCCATACGACTGAGCCATAGGGAAAATAGTGATCCGTCCGGAAAACCGACGTGATTTTCACCGACCGACACGAACCCGGAATGAACCCGACCGACCCATACCCGCGATGTCCGATCCGCGCAGTATGATGCAATGCGTGTAAAACCAGACCGACTCGCACGGAGACCAATCCGCACGACCGACACACATAGACAACCGGGCACACAAGCAATAGAGACCGCCGCGACCGACGCGTATCAAAAACAGAAGATAGGCAGCGTGAACGAGGCAGAGAAGCCCGCACGAAACAACAGCAACATCCGTTTCCGTCACATGAACGTCTCCTTCATGCCTACAAAACCCAAAGGAAAAAAGACAAAAAAAGGACCAAACAAGCAATGACAAAGCCAATAAATAGCAAATACAAAAAATGGGACAAAGACACACCCACAACTCCAACTGTAAAATGGACTACAATCACTACCATCATCCCTTGCAAGAGACACAGCCAACAGCAAACACCATCACACAGCAACCACAGACACACTCACAACTCACACATCACACAACCCACACACCATCATCACCTCATCCAACATCTCACACACATACACCCAGCAAAACATACACCAATCCCCTCACTTGCACCCTCACACACACATCCCTCACCACCACCACCCATCACCTTGCCTCCAAAGAAGAATCCAAAGTTCACAGATAGTGAGTTAGAAGTGCTGGTAGGCGAGATCATCAGAGTAGAGCCACATTTGTTTGGTACATTGGTCCAAAGGACCCCCATGTCACAGAAAACCAAGATGTGGGCGAGGATTGTGGACAAGGTGAACACTCAAGCACCCGCAAGGCACTCAAAGGACGATATCCAGAACAGGTGGTATGACGTGCGCAGGAGGGTCAAGAAACTAATCGAAAAAGATCACTCCCTGAGACAGTGCACCGGCGGTGGCCCTCTGCCAAACCAGTCTACTTCAGGACCTGGGAGGAGAAGGTGCAGGACATCCTACCATAGAATAGTGGGGATGCAGGTGAAGTGAGTGTATCCAAAAGCATGATGGGGCCTGTAGTCACAGATAATTCTCCCCCTCCTGATTGGCCCATCAAGACCTCTCTGAAACATGCCCACATCACAGGGAGTGGAAAATGGCTGACACTGGCTCCTGCTGTGGGGAGCACAAGGCCCTGCTAGGGGTTGTGTGCAAATCAGAAGCAGGACACCACTGACTAACATCCTGAAAGGCAACTTGCACGCACTACAATGGAAGCATGTTTCATGATGGGAAGGAGGACTGACAGCCCTGACCATACTTACCAGCATGTGGAGACACCCCCCCTCAACACAAACTCCACACAACTCACCGGGTACAATGCATTGACACCCACCTCATGGAAATATCATCAAAAGATACCCCATACTGGGTGCTCCTGTGTGAAGCACAAGGGGCTCTCTTTGGACTTGTAGCCAAACAAACACAAGGTTTTCACAGTCAGCCATCTTGCCATTGCTGTCACACCCTCTCACAGGAAAGCAGAGTCAAGAGGAAGGAAGTATGGGCATGCTGGGAAATGTAGCCAAGAGTATGATGGGAGTCGCAGTCACAGACAATGTACACCCACCCACATGGCCCAGCAAGATCACACTGAACCATACTCGCCTCACAGGGAGTGGGAAGGGACTGACAAGATGTCTGACACTGGGCTCTGTTGTGGGGAGCACAAGGCCATGCTGGGAAATGGGCAACAACAAACACCAGGACTTCACAGTCAGCCATCTTGCCATTGCTGTCACACCCCCTCACAGGGAAGCAGAGTCAAGAGGGAGAAAGTATGGGCATGCTTCGAAGGGGGTTGTAGCCAAGAGTATGATGGGAGTCGCAGTCACAGACAATCTACACCCACCCACATGGTCTAGCAAGCTCACACTGAACCATACTCGCCTCACAGGGAGTGGGAAGGGACTGACAAGATGTCTGACACTGGGCTGTGTTGTGGGGAGCACAAGGCCATGCTGGGAAATGGGCAACAACAAACACCAGGACTTCACAGTCAGCCATCTTGCCATTGCTTTCACACCCCCTCACAGGGAAGCAGAGTCAAGAGGGAGAACGTATGGGCATGCTGGGAAAGGGGAGTAGCCAAGAGTATGATGGGAGTCGCAGTCACAGACAATCTACACCCACCCACATGGCCCAGCAAGCTCACACTGAACCATACTCGCCTCACAGCGAGTGGGAAGGGACTGACAAGATGTCTGACACTGGGCTGTGTTGTGGGGAGCACAAGGCCATGTTGGAAAATGGCCAACAACAATATCAAACTCTGTCTGTGAAAAGCTGGAAAAAAGCAGTGTACAGGCAGGCATCTGTTCAAAAAGTAGAAAATGTCATGTTTGTGAACCATCGATGCATGTAGAAACATAACTCACATTGTGTGTCTCCTCCAAACACAGGTGGTGCTGGGCACCCAGCACCAAATGATGAGGATTCTCAGTCCCAGACTCTGGCGGACACTGAGCTCTCTGGTCTGACTCTTTCTCTGTCCTCTTCGGATGACGATGACCAACCTGGCCCCTCCGGTGTGAGACATCATGCAGCACCAGCAGCATCAACATCTGCACCCCCTGTACCCACGCCTCCATCATCTGGACACCGACAGGGCACCCCCGCCAACACGGACAGACCAAGGCCAATAAACACCCACAGCACAGGGACACAGGACCCCCCAGAAGCTACAGCAAACACCACCAGCAACACCACCCAAGGGGTCCCAGTGTCACCTGTGCGTCCCGCCACTGGTCCTGCCCGTGTGGATAGGGGTGCTGGGAGGTGTGGGAGGCAGAGGGCACACCTTCCAGAGGGGTCTGGACTGCATGATGACCCCCACCTGGTACACATCATAGGTGCGTACCAGGATAGCACCAGAGGATTTGGCCAGGTAGTGGGGATCCTCAAGGACATGCAACACGAGCAGGTCACCCACCATGCCTGCATGGAGGACAAGTGGGATGCCATTACTGCGGTGCATCGGGACATACTCCAATGCCTCCGCCAGATAAACACCAACCTGTCCATACCTCCCTGTGTGGCCACAACATCTGTTGCAACACCATCTGCCAGCGCCACAGGGAGGGAGCAGGACTCTGGCGGAGAGTTCCCTGCACCGCAGAGGCCTGCACCTGAGGATCCTCCCCCCCGGAAGAAGAGGGGTTGTCTGAAGAATGACATGTGAGAGGCAGATGTCCCAGCACATCCCCCAGGGCCTCTAAACCTGTTCTGGACAATGTTCTTTGTGCGCAACCCGTTCACCATGTCCAATCGCACACAACTCGCCCACATGACATGGAAGGTTCATGTTGGGCCAATGTAGCAGATGACTGTGGACTTTACTCTGGACATTTCAGCTAACAGCACCCACCATCCTGTGCAGTTCCCTCACACATGTTTGAAAATAAACTCACCAGTATACCATACTTGCCTCTGTTGTGATTCCAACTTGTCAAGGTCAGGGAGATGTCGATCTGCTACGTAACGCAGTGCATGCCAAATACTGCAACGATGTGACCAACGTCAGGTGAATCATGGTGATGTGACACATGTGAGGGAGACACACCACTATGGCACCACAACACGTACTCACCATGGCCATGTTACTCCTCCCACACAATGATGTTGACCTGAAACACATTGGCATGCACAGACACAACACCAACCCCAGTCAGTGGTAACAAGTCCACAGGTGAGGTAAGCAGATGTCACTCAGATGTGGGATGACAGACAACGCACATAATAAAGCGTAGTACAGGTTCATTACACATCAGCAACACGTTTATTCCACAATAGTTGCACGGTAATTCTACGTAACAGTGGGCATACGCTCACAAAGTTTTGGAGAATTGAAGTCCAGGGATGTGTGGTACATCAGTTGATGGTAATTGACAACTTCCACACTGGTGTTGGCTTCTGGGTGTTGGGGGTCAGTGTTGACCAAACAACAGGCAAAGTACCCTGGGAAGGACAGACACAAGACACAGTCAAAAGCACAGAAGAACAGGAGATAAATGCAATACACATGCACAAAACATGTCGCAAGAAACCTACACAAAAACAAGTTAGCAGTACTACCCTATTGTGGAGTACACACCACCTAAATGGACACATCACTGCACACATCCAGTCAAGTTGCACACAGACACACTCATACAGCAACACGGCTGCCACAACACATTCCAGGCTACCTCCATACCTTCACATAACAACCCTTGAAACTCACATTCAGGTGAAGAAGTTGTTGATGAGCTGTGAGCGGACGTCACCCTCATCCTCATCATCACTGGCATCTTGGCCCAGGCCAGGATCCTCCACAGGTGCCGGAGGTTGGTCATCGTCATCCTGGATGAGAGGCACCTCCTTCCGCACTGCCATGTTGTGTAGCATGCAGCATACAAGGATTATTTTGCACACCTTTGCAGGCTCATATGGGAGGGCCCCTCTGGTCTTGTCCAGGCAGCAAAAGCGGCTTTTCAGGAGGACAAATGTCCGCTTAATCACCCTCCTGCTCCGACCATGTGCCTCATTGTAGCGCAGTTCGGCTGGTGTCACAGGGTCCTGAGGGGTGTCAGCAACCACGGCATGTTGGGGTATCCGGAGTCACCTACACACACAAAAATGATCAAGTAGCTGAGTTTTGCAGGAGTGGGGAATACAACATTGACAAACACACACAATGAGAAACAGTCAGTACACACCGACAAGCCAGGCATGCTGAGTTGGCATCTGTGACATCAGCGTTGCAATGCGACTACTCCTCATTATGTTGGCATTGTGCGCCGAACCAGGGAACCGTGCACACACATGTGTGATCGACATGTCAGCAAGACAGACCACCAGAGCATTGATCGAATGGTAGTGCTTCCTGTTCCGGCAAGCCTGCTCATGTGCCTGTGGTGGTATCAGGGCCACATGTGTCCAATCAATAGATCTGATGATGTACGGCATCCTCCCCAGTGTATAAAAGGCATCCTTTATTTCAGGGAGTTCAGCTGGGCTAGGGAACTTGATGTACAAGTCTAGGAAATGCAACATCCCATCCAAGACATCGTGTAGCACCCGACTAAACACCGGCTGTGTACTGGAAGGTACCAGTAGCAAAGAAGTGCAGGGATGCCATCACCTTCACCTCTGGGGTCAGTGCAGTAGGGTATGTCCGACCAGGTAGCAGATGTGGCGCCAACTGCTCTGCCAACTCCTCAATCCGTGGCCTGGTGAAGCGGTACCGTCTGATGCAGTCGCGTTCCTGCATGGTTGCAAGGTCTGGGAACGGTCGATGGACAGCTGGTGCCCTGCAGTCCAGAGATGCACAAAGGAAGATTGGCAGTTCATCCACCCATGTGGCCATGACCAGGCTCAATATCACATGCTGGATTATGACATTACACAATGTACTGAGGTGTGTGCTATTGGACATGGACACATATGTCACCTACATGACCACCACCTCACATCTCAATTCCACATGTCCCATGTAGTGCAACGGCCAATCATCTGGCTGTGTCACCCAACCTATGTACTGCTGCAACGTTCAAAACATACACCACAGTGACAAGTGAGGCCTGATGTCTCCCAGGCATCACAGATCTTTGCCATGCAGAAAACCAGGGTCCCTGTATTGCCACATCGACACAGCAATGGATATAGCGTAGCATGTACACACCACAAGTCAAGCATAAGTCCCACAGGTAGTGGCCACTGTTGTTCCTGCCGGCCCTACATGTACGTCTCTTAGACACACACACCATCTAGGTTGATGCATTTACCACATGGATGTGGAGACTGTCACCCATTGGGCACATTTGATCAGACACATCTGAGACACAACATGCACACAGACTGTGGGTGCACATCAGTATTGTGGCTACAGGTCTCACTGTGACGTACATGCCATCACCCCCATGTAGGAGAGTAGGATCTGCACTTATGTTGACCCACTTTATTTCTGATGTATACACTGGTTTCTGGCTATAGTCTGGCTGGGTCCCTGCTAATCATGGCCTCAGTCTCTCTGTTCTCTCTAAACAACTTTGAGTGCATACTAGGTGCACTAGTGATTGGATACTGTGGTACCTTATGAGCCCTTAGTATATGGTACCCTAGGTACCAAGGTCATAGGTACTTCACAGGCCTACCAGGGGCTGAAGCATGTATTATGCCACCCCTTGGAAGCAGACTAAATCTGACACCACAGGCCTGCTACTGCAGCCTGGGTGAGGTAGTGTTAGCACTCCTCACTGAGGTATAGGTTCCTATATCTTACCATACACACACATATAAACCTATCAGTCACCCCTAAGGCAGGCCCTATCAATCCTGAGGGCAGGGTGCTTGGTTTACAATGTGAGGGGGTGCCTCTGCCTGAGCAGGGCCCCTCTGCAGCTGGCAGGGTCTATTCATTGTAGCTGTTTGTGGATGTGGTTAAACCATATACTCTTTAGTGCATTATAAATGCTAACGTTGGAATGACTGCATCAAAACATGTCGTGTTTGGTGCCAAACAACTTGGAATCATACCCCCACATCAGTCCATGATGTGGGAGCATGATCTCACCCTTCTAGAGGGGACGACATGTGCCTACTGTGGTAACACAGTAGAAATCTGAACGAGCCCTGGCATCACAAAATGGATGCCACCATCACAGACACTGGGCTGCCCACCTGCTGCTGACTGAAACTCGCAGTGGAGGAGGCCCAACAAAAGGCATCCTGTCACAGGGAGGTGTCACCACCTTCCAGACAGGATTTAGTGTATTGGGGCTGTGTGGGTGCACTCCTAGAGTGCTTTGAAGTCCTGCACTCGGGGAGCAGTAGGCTCCTCTGTGCATATGCCAGCTCAAACTGGTTCAGGGGCTACCTGTCCCTGATTTGGCGTGAAACTGGACAAAGGGAAGTGGGTGTAACCACCCCCTACCCTGACCCTCCCAGGGAAGTGGTCATAGAGCTAGTCCCTCCCCTATCTTCAGTATAAGATAGGAAACCTTGCCATTGCAAAGTAGATAACCCTGGATGACGCTTTACCAGAAGAATCCTGGTCCTTCGACGTTCCACTACCTTTGGAAGACGGAAGAATCTCCCTTGGAGTCAAGGAGTGACTCCCCTGCTTGGCAGGCACCAAAACTTGAATCAATGGTCGCAAACTTTCCCACTCCCGGCAGAGTCCAAAGTCCCTGCAGCCCCAGAAGTGGATTTCCTGACTTCTTGATGGCCATTGTGAGTCCCCAGCAGAGCTGAGGCGAGTGGACCCCACGAGTGACGAGGGACCGCAATACCTGGGAACCGTGCACTATTGTCAAGTGCAACCCCTTCACGATGTTCTACGAACTTGCGCTTTGGATCACTTGTGGCCCAAGCCTCCAGCAAGTTTTGCAGCAAACATCAGAGGCTTACCCTGTCCCGAGTGACCGTGGGCTCCTGTGAAGCATTTCCTCAAGAGGCGTCTTTGTGATCCCTTGCCCGTTGGCTTGTGAGTCCCCCGAAGACTTTCTTATCCACTAAAAGGGCTCATCTCATTGCTCCAGGCCTGCCCTCACTGAAATTCACTGGGTGAGTCACTCAGACCTTGCTGGTCTGCACCATTGACTAAATTCACTTTCCACGAGACTTGCGGTTGCCAAGGCTTGTTAGCTCCAATCCGGTTGCTGTCACTGCCATCAGCTGAAGACTTTGTGGGACATGCCGAATCCAGCTGCTGGTCATCGTTGATCTCTCCTGGACCTTGTGAGCGAAGAGTCAAATCACCCTTGATCACCTGAAATCCGTGGGCATCCATCTTCCTGGCCCGAGTCACTGGCAAGTGACTGTGAACACTGTACCTTCAATTTTCAGGTCATCTGCATCTTGAATCCAGCCTTGGATTCCACCGGACACTTCTTCAGTCTTCGCAAGCAGCAAATCTTCTTTGGTCTCCATAGAAAACAGCGACGCGACCCGACACCAACAGACACCAATGCACCCGGCTTCCCTGGGTGAGGTAACTCATGCACTTCAGTGCCCTAGTGTGAGTTGGCCCTCGAATTACTTACCTTGTAAGTGGCTTGCTTGGAGACTTCCTCGAAGTACCCTAAAACTTTAAAAATCAAACCGCGACTTGCTCCATTGTAATCACTAGTGAACCCGCGGCTGCATCTCCCGTGGGTCTGTTACTTACCTGCTTTTACTGCATTAGAGAAGCCCCAGTGATTCTACAGGCCCTAGGCCTTGTTATTCTGCAAGTCGACTTTCCTAAACCTCTTTTTTAGTATATGGTGTGGTACGCCCCTAGGGCCCCAGCCATAGTTGTGATTAACTTATTGTGAAACGTTGATATTTGAATGTGTTCCTGGCTTCTAATCTCATAAAGAGATTAGTAGAGTGTGTCTAGAAATAAATACATATATATTTGATATATATACCTGTGTGGTGTCCTTTCATTTGGTAATTCAAGAGATTATAAGGTAAAACACGCTGCTTTACATTCCACTGAGACTTAGCCTGAAGGCTGCTCTCCACAGCTACCACTCGGATAGCTTTCTTTAAAAGGTTGTCTTAAACCTATCTACCATAAGAGTCGAATTGGACTGGTGCAAGGTGGCCACTATAACTAGTGACCAGCATATGCCTGGCCAACTTGTCACACCCCAGGACTCAGGGTGTATTTAACATGTCCTAAACATATCCAACCTGAAACTGTGTCTGTGACTCATGCCCATTACTGTACAGTTGCACATCACAGTGGTAATGTGCACAACACACAAAGGATTCTGCCCCCATGTACACGTGCACAGCCTGGGAGTGGCTGCACAAAAGTGTCACCCAACAAACCATATGTTGAGGAAATTCGATTTTCGATCTCGCTTGTATTCAGCCACCATTTTGTGTTCCGCTGCCATTTTGTGTTGCCCTCACTCAGGCAGCACGGCGAACAAAGTCCTTTTCTGCTTTTCCTACTGCAACGTGTCACATAGCCTTCTGCCTCTTTTTACGAAACCAGTGTCAGGGACTGGCCGAGTCCACTAATCCTCGTCTGGTTTGACTAATCCCTGTCTCGACTATCTGTTGGTTCACACTATTCTCTCCTGACTTTATCTTATCTTCTGGGCTTCGCTGTTCTCTACTTGTATTCTCTTATTTCACAACTGTCCTCCAAGGCATACAAATGTGTCCTGACACCTGCAAATACACTATCATTGATTGACTTGTGGGGAGGGGTGACACACACAGTTGGAGGAGAGGCTTTGGGTTACTTGATATCTTGTTTTCAAACTCTTCTCATTGGTTATGTCTTGTTTTCAAACTTTTCTCATTGGTTACTTGATATCTTGTTTTCAAACTCTTCTCATTGGTTATGTCTTGTTTTCAAACTTTTTTCATTGGTTAATCATGTATGTATTGAGAGTGTTCTTTGTTAATCTTATACTGTCTATGTGCTATAAAAGATTGTGCGCCACGGAGTAAAGTGGCAGTCTCCTAAGAACATACCGAGTGTACTTCTGGGACAACTGTACTTAGCTGCAGCTAATAAACCTGATCTTCTACGCTCAACAGAGTGTCCTGTGTCTCTGTTCAACAAAGCAGGTGAACTCAGGAGATTAAGGCGTACCCTGCGACGCCAGGCCCATAAGTCCCTGGTTCTTCAATTGGTGCCCTCTGTGAGTCGGCTTCAGAGGTAGCGGTTTTGCCTGAGGGTCGTGAGGAACCCCGCAAGAAAATTCTGGAGGAATCGCGAACCACGTCAAGCGACCCCTGTATGTCAAAGTGGTCCGAAGGTCTTTTTCAGCACGGGTTTCTCCTTCCTGACGGCTGCTGACTACTGCTGCCCTGACTGCCGCCTTGCTTTGGCCCCCTTTTTGGTGATGTATGGTAATGCGAGACGTTAGACGGGCCTCTGTTGGCGGAAGAAGACACTTAGTTAAGTATTGGTGGGTAGCTCCCACTATTTTGTTTTGTCTTTGGGTCTTTGATTCGGCTATTGCAAAAGACGAAGCCGAGGGGTGAGTACATTTGTGCTGTGATATTTGATTTAACCCCTTGATGTTTGTGAACAGTCCAGTGAAATAACGATGCCTGGTCTGAGTAAGTTTAGAAAGTTTTGTTTGTGATGGGGATTCCCGGCTGGAGGACTCTTGTCTAATTCCTCCGGTTGGAACTCCCACTTATGAGCTTTATTCTGAACATGGTGTTGGCCCCATTGCCTTTAATGAGGCATGGATCCGATACACGAAGAACAATGGTGTTCTGCAGTGGCCACAATGGTAGCTTTGAGCCTGACATATTAGATAATTTGGAAGCAATTTTGTTTAAAAGAAAAGCCCGGCTGGCAATGTTTGACTCTTTTCGCCTCTGGCGCAAGGAAGCCAAACAGAGAGAAATTAAGCAAGCAAAACGAGATAGGAAAGCACAAGGTATGACGATTATACAGGCTGCCCAGCAATTTAAAGATAATGAAATTGATAATGCGATGGAAATTTCAGAGAGACAGCATCGTATGGCGATAGATAAATGCTATCCGGTGTTGCCTACATCCCCTCCTGATAAAAGTAAGGAACTGGAGGAAGAACCGTTGATGTCTCACCTATTGAGATTGCCTATATGGAATTTCACTTGGCGCAAGCTTAAAAAACTCATTTTTCTAATGGATTTGCAAGAGATATGTCTAATGTCCAATATCTGCAATCTGTAAAGAACATTCTGAGGATGACTAATATGTAGCACAATTATAGGATATTTATTTTTAAGTGCCCCAAATATCAAAGTCGAAATTGGGTAAAATAGACTATTTAAACAGCATTCTTGCACTTTACAATAGCTTTAAAGTACCTTAGGCTTCAGTTAATGCATATATTTAGGTATAATACAAATTTGCAGGCTGTTCCCATTTGGGGTTGCTTTTAATGTCTAAGTGAGCCAATGTGCCCAGTGCAGATGTTTGGGTTTAATATCAGGGTTGAAGGTTCTAACTCTAGCTAGACCTACTGAGACTTTCATCCATTTGTGGTTGATAAAATGAGTACCATTGCGTGGGGTAGTAACAAACATCTGTTCTATGCTGGTATGTTATGTTATGTTATTATTTTCTGTGAATTATTCACATAAGTGTTTTAATATTTTGAGAATAGAAATAAATTGAGGCCCCTAAAAGGAGACACTATATGAAAAAAGAAAAAAAATTATTTTTAAATAGGGTTAATTATTGAAGGTTAGAAAGAATTATGAAGGCTTTATGTCTTTGACAGCTTCAGAGTGAGGAGAAGGTGGGGGCTAAAGAGCACAGAATGCGATGCAGAAATTGAAGACAGATTTGACCTTGTAGTCTGTAAGGTGGGGGCTAGAAATAGGAGTGAGTAAACCAGGAGGTGAAATCACTGCTTAGAAAGCTTCTCTGACATGAAAATGTATAATGCTTGCAGCAGGAGAGCCTTGGAAAATGGTGGGGGCCAGGAGTGCTCGCAGTGGCTGGCTGACAGCCTAGAAAAATCCGCGCTGACGGAGCCCTGTCTGTTCCCATATTGTTCAAGGCAAATTAAAAAAAAAGGGTGCTGAGAAGAAAATTATACATTCGTATTTCTGCTTTTGAAAAATAATGTCCACGTAGTTGCCTTCATTTAACAAATGTGGCATTAGCCTTAGACAAAAAGTAAGATGAAGCTCTTTGTTAGAATTTTGTGGGCTACATGCCTACGTCAAAACGATCAGCAAATTAAGATTCATTTATCACAGGAGGAATTGTGGCGGAAGGGAACACAGAGTGTCTGTGAAAATGTTTATCTTTTAGACAGTCAAAATTAAGGTGGCCTAACATGCTTACATGTTTTAGTCATTGCAAAGTTGACAAGATGGTTACAGTTAAGTACCACTAGGTTTGTATGTTCTATTTTGTGTTTTGTTAATGTGTGTTATGTTTTGTCTCCTGATTAAAAGTTACAGTTGATATTTTTGTGTGTTATGTGAAGTGTTTTTTTTGTGTTGTGTATTTTTTTTTGCTTCTGCCCACAGATCATTCATGGATTGTTCTGGGTGGTTCTAGGCCTGCCAAGACTACAGTTGGGCAAGTGAGTTGATTTGACGAAGACGTCATAGTTGTGAAGGGATAATGGTGAAATGAGCGCCCTGAATGGCTATAAGTAGGAAATCAGGGCGAGAGACAACTAGAACGGTCTGAGAATGTTACAGTAGGTGCAGAGGAGAAGTGAAAAAGCAGGGGTCAACAGCAAACGCAACAGCGATGGTCCATATCATGAGGTGGTGGAACGAGTGTTCCATATGTACCTGTGGGACCTAACCAATGTGCGAATTGCAAAAAGGAGGGTGCTGTCAGCTGTGTGTTGAAACAGATGTGTTTTTACATAACTTCTTTGGAAATAAATTTTCGTGTTTATTTTTGGGCATTTTGTCTTTCTATGAATTGTTCCTGCTGGTCCTGTGTGTCAGAAGCGACACAGTAAGTTGTGTTGAGTAAGGAAATGGAATAATATTTTTGAGCCTGACAAATTAAGCAAGCCAGAATATTAGTTGTTGGGTTGCAGGTTCATTGTGCATAAAGTGCATGACATTGTGTTGTGCGTCACCGCTCATTTACATATGATATTGAAATTTGTCTATGCTTTCTGTGCTTGGTATACAGCAAGTATACCTGATGGCTTGGCCTGTGTGTTTTTATTTTATGCACGTTTTTTGTTTTTGCGTTGTTTTTTATGCTTTTGCTTTTAATACTATTACAAGCTCCCCTGTGCTGTGAGGGGATGGTCATGACGATGCCCATCGCTACGCAACAGTTGGTTGGACTTGTTCTGGTTACTAAATTTCACAGATATGATATTTCATGCTGTGAACATGACAGACAACACTTCACCAGTGCATGTCTATTTGGCTATAATGGTATTGGAAAAAAAAAAGAGATATACAGGATTAAAGGTGTGTCACCTGCAGTTAGTCATGTTACTGCTCCTTCCTTTAAGGGACGAGCAGCCTAGATTGATGTTCCCTGATTGGACCCTAAGGATGAACTATAAATCTGTGGCTCTTGCTAAAGGTGACCTAATTTTCCTTATGATATTGCACTTCTTCATGTAGTCATAAGAGACACCAAGAGTTTCTTATTTGTTGTCCTGAGTAGCAGGACCGTGATTTTAAGTGGGTATAGTTCCCCCTCCGGACAGGTGACTAGGGAAAGGATAAATTGTAGATCAGACACCAGAGACCTGAGAATTATTAGACTAGGGTGACAGGTATTCTCAGTGATCATGAGGAGACATTGTTTAGCCTGTGTATTGCATAGTGCACTTGATGCACAATTCTTAAAGGAAGGTATCTGCATGCCCCAGATAATTTGTATTGTGCGTTTCCCCCTTTTGAGGTGTTCTAGATAAGGAATGTAGGAACACACAGATGTAGTAATTTAAGAGATGTTTATCCCACTGGATAATGCTATGTGTGTGAGGTACAGTCAGGATACAGCCCCTGGGGAAGACCCGCCTGCAGGGGATATAAATTACCCTCATTGCACCAGGGTCGAAACGTCGACACTCTCCCCCAGTGAGCCTGTCCCGATATCATCCCAGCCTGCCTTTTCACAGATGAATGTTCTCTGTGCCCATCAGAAAATCATGAAATTAATATTTGTAAATCCATAAGGGACTGGCCTATCTGTAAACCTGGTGCCACTATTAACCACGTCCAGTTTTACTAATGATACCAGAATGTTTAATTGATTGGTTATTGAATGTGCCTTTTGGATTCCCCTCCTTTATATCTGTTCTACCTCATGAACACTTTCCTTTTTCACACTCCCCTTGGAGCAACCTTTTTCTCTGTTTGGAGCATTTAATATGGTTATCTGTTCTAAAAGTAACTAAATAATAAACAGTCACTATTGGAGCGATATTTTGTGCCTTTGTGTCTTTTGAGGATATACTTGTGTGCATTGTAAAGAAAATGGTGGTACATTAATGATACAATGCTAATTCTACATGTACCGGATGCCCTTTTACTAATTAGTGTTTTTCATTTCTGAATTGTAGCTTTAAAGAAGTACTGACACATTTTAACTCTGACTCCTGCAGTCCTGCACTTTGGTGGGTCAGCACTGTTTACAGCTCAGGCTACTGCTGCCATACTTTTTTGATGGTGTAGAAGCCACGTTCTGTGGTGATACCAAATGCAGCAAATTGGTAGGCCCTGTTAAGTTAGCATGGCAAACTCTGCGCACTAGCATTATTCTGCTACAAAGAAATAGCTTCAGTAACGCAAGGCTTGCTCATAAACAAATACGTGGCAGGACAAGATGCTCGCTTCAGCACGTACACTTGCATATCGCATTTCTCAACCATGTCTTTGGACATCTCTATTGCTGTTGCAATCATTAACTGGAAAAGCACCAGACTGATATCTTGCATTATAATGGAAAGTCCCAGAAGCAGATCTGGGTCACGCAGCCAGCAACAGTACTTCTCGGTCCTTAAATGGTATGCAACCATTTAGGACCTCGCTAATTGGTCCGGCGAACTATGCTTAATTTGTGCAACGTATAGTATGATGCTACATCCTTTGTGGTTTGGGCCTATAAAACCTGTCAAGCACGTCACCTCAGTGGGCACTCAGTATCTAGGCTGGTACCCCCGTGCTGCACGCTATCCTGTTGTTGGTTCTACCAATAAACACTCTTATCTCACCCTTAACTGAGAACTGTTTGTGTGGATTCATTTCTTGTATTTATTTCAGGTTCCACATTTGGTGGAGAATGCTGCTTCCAGATCATTGACGATTTCGCTGCCTGGCGGCTTGGACTCCAGCTTCCTTCAGGGTTCGGAGACCTGAGGTTCAAGGACCTTTACTTTGCCTTCCTCTCTCCTCCGCCTCCCTTGGAACGCTGGGGGCCTGCCTGCCAGTAAGTGGACTTCGCTTTGCCTCTGGTATCCCCCTCCCCACCCCCTGCTTTCTCTCTTTCTTTTCTTTCCCCGTCTTGTTCTCATGTCAAGGGTTGTTTGCGTATGCCCTGGCGGCATCTCTCGAGCCTGTGTTACTGATTGGTCAGATACGCAGATGGCCATCATTGCGCCTATCCTTATTACCTTCTTCTGTGTTCTTTTTGTGGCCCTCGTAATTTATGTTTCAGTTTGTCATCATTCGCGTGAGGACTGCGCTCCTGTTTAGTGTCTGCTTACCGTTCATAGAAGACGTTAGGTTTTCTCTGTCTCTCTTTCTCTCCCTTCTAGTACTGGGCGTAGTTTTTGATCTCTGACATCGCTGCCGCCCTCTTCCAGGATACTTTACATGTGCATCTTTGCCCTCTGATACAGTTTTTTGGTCCGGACACCCTCCCCACCTGGCCGGCGACAGCGCCCTTCTGCAAGTTCCCAGCCCGCAGTGACTCCCCGGTGCCCGGCGGCTCCTACCTGACGGTGCCCCACGGAGGGCGACCTACTGCATCCCCGCCTGGCTGGCAGAGAGTCCTCGGCCGATGGGGGTGGTGGACCTATATGGATTCTTTCCTTTGACTGGAACAGAGGTCGGTACGCTTTGCCAGACTCAACGGACGCCGGTAAGTCTCTTTTGGGAGTTCTGTACTCCAGTTTGGGTGGTAGCAGGTAGCTCCTCGTTCTAGAGTGTAGCGGTTTGGCTCCCCAGGTTTTGGGTGGTAGCATGTAGCCCCTCGTTTTAGAGTTGTGGCAGTTGGGCTCCCCAGGTTCAGGGGGTAGCGGCTTTGCCCCCCTGACTGCGCGCACCCTGTTTGGTACAGGTACGATATCGTGGGAGTGGCGGTCCCTAGACTGCCTCTCCCTGGTTGCAACAGTTTCTTGGGCGCCAGTTCTCCAGGTCACTGTACTCCGGTCCCGGCACTAGCTGCCTCGCCCCAGCGCCACTGGACCCGGGTACCCAGTGGCCCGCTGCCTCCTCCTGGACGCCTGAGGCGGCCTCCAGCTGTGCCTTGGGGGTTGCCCTGGGCACAGAAAGGGGGGAGTACTAGTTGACCTGCCTGTTATTAGTCGATTGATTGTTATTTACTTGCTTATTTTGTGGGTTCCCTTGCATTTTATCTTGCAGTACTGCAGAAGCCTCTTCATCTCATGACGTCATTTAACTAGGATTTTAGGGCACAGTGCAGTCTCTGCCAGACATACTCTCTTCTTTGGGTATTACGACCCTAACATGACTGACACTCGATGCTGCTAATGTGTCTGACTGACCGACACCTTTTGTCCAGTACGCCATCACCCACCAATTATAAACAGGGCAAGTGACCCCGGCGTCCTGTCCCTCAAACGGATAAAATTGCCCTCCCTTCTTCGTCTGGGATCAGTGTAAAGGCATTACACATACGCTAGGACACAGCCTCTTTGACAGCGCTGCGCGCAGGGATCCATTCTGTTTCATGTGTGTGCCTGCCTTGAATGTAGAGTTCACCACCTTGCACTATTTAGTGAATTACCTGAAAGGCTCCAATCCCGCCTAGCCGCCCCTTTCGCCCGATTATGGGATAACGGAAGATTGCAAGGAGGCGGGATTACTGAACTTCCTTCCCCCAACTATTCTGTCACCTTCTCTTCTGTTCATGGGACGCCAGTAATTAGCACCCAGAACTATTCCTATATCTATTCTATCGTCTTCTCTTCTGTTCATGGGACGCCAGTAACTAGCACCCAGAACGACCATTTCCCTTTCACTCATGACCGCTTGGGTGGACTTGAATTAATTGCTCTGTCTGTTTGCCTGACGAACGGCTTTGCTTCTTCTAACATTAGCTGGAGAGTGGCTGAAAAGCAGATGACTACGTTCGTCAACCTACTGTGGTGGTGTCTGTCCAGTATATAGCGCGAGGCCCCACCAAAATCTGTCCGGTGTGTTTGCCCTGTCCCCGTTTAGCGCGTGCACACCACACACTGCACACTCACATCTCACGATGGGAAACTCGCTAGGTAAATACAAATTGGATGGCAGTCAGCCAGCCCCTCCCAAGGACTCCCCGGCGTACAATGTGGCCCTAAGCCAAGGACTCAACTCCATATTATTTATCCACAAATGGCATGACATGACCGCTAACAGACCAGACCTGCAGTTCCCGCGGCAAGGTACATATGACATAAAAAAACTGATCTATTTGAGACAGATGCTAAAACTAAAAGGAAAGAAGATACGCCCAGTTGAATGGGAGTGTTACCATAGCTGGGACATCGTATTGCGCGATAGGCGCGCAACTAACGACGTAAAATCAAAGGTCCACAAAGAGCTAGTAGAAGTGAAAAACAGGGTGCTCAATGAGATAAGTAAAACTAAAATAAAAGAGGATTGGCGAAAAACACAATTAGATATGGTAGGGGTATACCCATGTATACCATTGGCAAACGATAATAAAACAGCAAAGGAAGATCAGGGGGAAGAAGACACAATACTAGAAGACTTACTGTTGGGGCGGATGCGACCAACGTCAGCATCACACTCAGCTCCCACAGACGAACCTTCTGAGCTATCAAAGGAGCAGCAGGCAGGCGCCATAGACTTAACGCATAAGCTTATCAATGAGGAAGTTACCAAAATACACTTGGACGCTGTCCAAGACATTGCGGTTTTGCAGCTGATGAGGACGGAAGCAGTCCTCGCAGCCAGAAAATACAGTAAAAAGAAAAAACAGTTGCTGTCCCAATGTACACAGGAAGGCAGAACACTACCGAAATTAATAGACCATAAATGGCAGCAACAATTCGAGGACGAATCGGGAGACTACGCCAGGCCTCTACCAAGGTGGCAGGCCTTGGTGTGGGACCTGTGCACCTACATATTACAAACAAAGCATGACATAAAATTGCTCGAACAGGCGGCCGAAGGCCCTTCACAGGCGCAGCAGCCTGCACCCTCAACAAGACGTAACAGTATAGGAGACATACACTCACCACAAATACCTAAACGATTACTTAAATCAGACACAAAGAAATGTCTGGACTTACTACAGAAAATGGTGGAGGACAAATTAACGGTAGCTGCCCTCATACCACAGTACAACAAACAGTATCTAACAGAAGTACTGTCACTGGCGCGCGCCCAATTACTGGACAAAGGTGCACACGTTCACAACTTATATATACAAAAGGAGAAGGCAGCATACACAGGTACTACAGGGATGGGTCCCCAACTACCCCCACAATATGAGTGGGACACGGCACAGTTTGGTTTCACAGACTCAGACTTGCAGACATATACAGAGGACGAACTGAAGGACAAGCTACAGTATGCAGTACACAAGCTGCAACAGTGGAAACAGCTGGTACAGACATTTGCCGTGTTAGAAGTAGCGCAATCCCTCTCCCCTCAGATAAGGACACCAGCGCCATCCACAGCTAACACACACACACTGGTAATGCCCCTCAGAGAAATACCAGGTGGCTCACTGGACGAATTAGCATATGTCCATGTCCCCTGGTCCAGACAAGACATTATGTGTTTTACCAAGGACTTCCCGAAACTTAGAGATGAACCAAGGAAATGGTACTCAGAACTAGATAGGATGGCGGGCTTGGGAGGACTCTTATGGCGAGATTTCGATGTCCTGTTCAATATAATAGTTCCGAAGGACCTGTGGGAGGACTGTAAAAAACATGTGGACTGGCCCACGGGGGAACCAGCAAGAGGGAAGGGAGGGGCGCCAGGAGGAGAAGTAAATGACAAATATAAGGAAGTAGTAAAGTATTTACAAGATAAAATACCAGAAGACAAGGTGGACTGGAACAAGATCACACACACAAAGCAAGACAAAGATGAGAGTGTGAACGCGTATTATGACCGCTTGCTACAAGTCTATCAGCAGAATAGTGGGTTAAAAAACCCAATGGGGGAAGCAATGCCAGCCTTCGTCACCACTTTCGTCCAAGGTCTGAGGCCACCCATTAAAACACACCTACAAACTTCTTTTGTTTGCTGGCAGCAAGAGCCTGTAGAAAAGGTGCTCGCAGCAGCACGATACTGCTCTGACTACCAGTTAAACGAACAGTCAGTGGAGGCAGAAAAGATAAAAAAGGAAAAAGTAAGACTAATGGTGGCACAGGAAAAATTCTATTCAAACAGGTCAGGAAGAGAGAGGGGTAGGGGTAGGGGTAGGGGCCTAGGTAGGCAACAGAATAATAGATCCACCTCCCTACCACCTCCAGGTACAGCTTGCTTCAACTGCAAAGACCCGAGCCACTGGAAAGCAGATTGCCCCCTACTAAAAAAGAAATACTCGGCAGAACGGCCAGGGCAGAACAGGAGACAAAATGAACAACAATATAGGCACAATGCCCAGCACACAGAGTATAGAAACAATGAACAACAGGGATACCAGTCAATAGATATGCCCCCACCACCACAGGACTGGGCTGGGAGGGATGGGTGGGGACAGCAAGACAATTCTTTCCCACCGCCACCACAGAATTTATTTTAGGGGTGCCCGAGAGTGGAAGACTGCATAATTGCTCCAGTAATTGCAGTGGACCAATCAGGTCCATACATACAAGGGACGGTCCAGGGCAAGCCTGTGACCTTCTTGATAGATACAGGAGCGCAAAGATCAATGCTAATGGCATCAGTGATGCCGGAGGCACCACTCTCGGGAACAAAGATTACTGCAGTCGGAATGACAGGACAACCAATAGATGAATTCCTCACACAACCATTACAGCTACTGGTGGGTACAATAACTGTCAGCCACCAGTTCATCCTCAGCAGATTTTGCCCAGTAAATCTGCTAGGGAGGGATTTACTTTGTAAAATGCAATGCACCATCCACTGCTCACCAATGGGGGTATTCCTGGAGAGTAGGCCACACGGCCTAATGTTGCAGGCCTTCATGACCTGCACTGACTTCGTCATCCCACCAGAATTGCGAGACAGTGTGCCACCCCAGGTCTGGGCCACCAGCGCAAATGATGTAGGGCAAGTGCTGAATTACCCCCCAGTACAGGTCACCTTGAAGCCTGGAGCACCCCTCCCGAGAGTACCACAGTACAAAATATCAAAGGAAGGGGAGGAGGGCATAGCACCAGTGATCAAGGACCTCCTGAGGCAGGGAATAATTAGAGAAATACGCTCTAGCCCGTGCAACACGCCCATACTCCCTGTAAAGAAAGCATCCAAGGGCCCAGATGGAGCCCCTGTATACCGTTTCACGCAAGATTTGAGGGAATTGAACAAAATAGTGGTTCCCTCTTTCCCAGTGGTTCCAAACCCAGCAACGATATTGTCTAACATCCCAGTCACAGCAACACACTTCACAGTACTGGATCTGAGTTCAGCCTTCTTCACCATTCCACTGCACCCTAACAGCCAGCCATATTTCTCGTTCTGTTATAGGTCAAAGCGATATACATGGTCTCGACTCCCCCAAGGTTTTACAGAATCCCCCTCTATCTTCACAAATGCCCTGAAGACAGATCTAGACACCCTAGTGCTAGGAGGCGGCTCAACTCTTGTCCAGTACATAGATGACTTGCTACTGGCTTCCCCTTCAAGAGAGGCCTGCATACAGGACACCATCGCTGTCCTACGCCATCTAGCGATGAAAGGATACAAGGTTTCCCCGAAGAAATTACAGTTCTGCCTCACCGCTGTGAAGTATCTAGGCCATGAACTCTCGGAAGGGACAAGGAAACTATTACCGGACAGGATCTCAGCTATTACTCATTTTCCCCGACCACGTACACAAAAGGATGTTAGGGCATTTTTGGGAGTGGCAGGATATTGCCGCCACTGGATCCCAAATTTCTCCCTCATCGCGAAACCATTGCAAGCACTGACACACAAAGAGGTCCCAGACATAGTACCTTGGCCCCCGGATTGTGAGACAGCATTTAACAAGCTAAAGAGCGAACTGAGTGGGGCACCAGCGTTAGGGCTCCCAGACTACAGCAAAGACTTCCACCTGTTCTGTCACGAAAAGGGTGGATGCTCACTGGGAGTACTGAGTCAGAAGCACGGATCTTATTACCGCCCAGTGGCATACTACTCAGCCACATTAGACCCCGTGGCTTCTGCCCTCCCGCCTTGCCTCCGAGCGGTGGCGGCAGCTGCACTAGCAGTAGAACAGTCAGAGAACATAGTGCTGGCACACACCATGATGTTGCACGTTCCCCATGCAGTAGACACGCTACTGACGTCCACAAAGACCCAGCACCTAACCAATGCACGTCTCACTAGGTATGAACTAATACTATTAGCACCACACATAATGATCAGGAGATGTACCACTTTGAATCCAGCATGCCTTTTGCCAACAGAGCATGAGCTGGACGACCTACAAGCAGATGATGCCTTTCATGATTGCACCTTAGCAATTGATAGACATACTAAGGTACGCCCAGACCTACGGGACACACCACTTCCCGATGCACAAAGAGACCTGTTTGTAGATGGGTCATGTCTTAGGGACGGTCAGGGAATATTGCAGGCCTCCTATGCCGTAGGCACAGCCCATAAACTGCTGGAGGGTGGTAGACTAGTAAAAGCTAAAAGCGCACAGGCAGCCGAACTCGTGGCACTCACGAGGGCATGCACATTGGCCAAGGGAATAAGAGCAAACATATACACCGACAGCCAATATGCCTTCGGGGTGGTCCATGACTTTGGCCAGCTCTGGTCAATGAGGGGATTCCTCACATCAGCAGGCCAGCAAATACAACATGCACAATTGATAAGCGACCTCCTCCATTCCCTGCTACTACCTTTAAAGGTGGCTGTAATAAAATGCGCAGCACATACTTCAGCAAAAGACTATGTGTCGAAAGGGAACGCATTCATTGATGGGGAAGCACGGAGAATAGCACTGACCGGCTGTCAACTAGCTATGCTACAAATGACAAGCCCAAGCAACAACACAGAGGCCACAAATGATACTTTACACTTTGACCCCATACATATTCAGAGCAGTGTAGGGAAAGAAGAAAAAGATGAGTGGGCGATGGGTGGGTGTGTGCAAAACAGCGAGGGACTGTGGACAGGGCCCAATGGGAAAATATGCCTACCTTCATCAATGCTCCCCTCCATGGCACGCCTCTTTCACGGTCCAACACACATTGGCAGGGACGGCATGATCAGACTGTTTGCCCAATGTTGGTACAACTGCAAATTCCGCCAGACTGCAGAGAGACTTTGCAGACAGTGCACTGTTTGCGCACAGTACAATACTGGGAAGGGCACGCAAACTGCACCTGGCCATTTCCCCCCTCCCCACGGACCATTTGAAAGCCTCCAAATGGACTTCATTGAAATGCCCACCTCCCACAAGTACAAATACGTGTTAGTGATCGTATGCATGTTCAGTAAATGGACAGAAGCATACCCGACAAAGAACTGTGATGCACATACGGTTGCTAAATGCCTCCTCCAAGAACTGATCCCACGCTTTGGAATACCTGCCCTTTTGAGCTCCGACAATGGGCCAGCATTCATCTCCCATGTCATAGGGGGAATATGCAAAGGACTTGGGGTAAAACAAAAATTACACTGCGCCTATCACCCCCCTGCTGCGGGCGCAGTGGAACGGAAGAATGGGGTGTTGAAAAATAAAATTGGGAAAATATGTGCATCAACTGAACTTTCATGGGTAGATGCATTACCACTAGCTCTGCTGGCAATGAGAAGCACACCGGACAGGGTAACGAAGCTCAGCCCCCATGAGATACTGTTTGGCCGTCCCATGAACATTGCAGGCCACATGTCAACAGCCCCACTAGCAGTCACAGATGATTTACTTTTATGTTATTGCAAGAAACTAACTGAGACTTTACGTTATCTTCACCGTCAGGTACTGCAGGCTCTTCCAGAGGCAATAACACCACAGCCGCATGACCTGCAGCCTGGCGACTGGATCTGGATAAAGGCCCACACCCGACGACACTGCCTCCAGCCAAGGTGGAAAGGCCCACACCAGGTCATCCTCAGCACAGCAACAGCAGTGAAGTGCAAAGGCCTGACGTCTTGGATCCACAGCTCCCACACCAAGAAGGCGGACGGACCAGACAACGAGAAGCAAGCGCCGCCCGCACCATCTGCGGCATCTGAGGCACCTCGCAGGTACAACCTCCGATCAACGACGCACGACAAAGACAACGGAAGATAAGAGGCAGACACCTGCTCGGGGCAGGCCAGGCCTCCAACGGACAACAGAAGACACCAGAAAGAAGCTGCATTTCAAGGGAGTGCCTACTGTCATGTGCTAGTAACCTCTGACAGTACCACATCCAGGCATCAACGTTTTCTTCTAATGGTTGACTGGTGCCTGCACCAATGAAAACTTAGGAGGTGCAGCGCCCGCTAGTTAGAATAGAAGGTGGTGCTCCAGAACTGAACAGTATGCAGAGGCCTACAACAGACGCAAGCCGCGATCAATGACAACAAACAGGTCGGGACGGCTTCGGTCTGTAAAAGTAGGAGTTGAAGAGTCACGATTAACAATTCACATCGGGTTGTTGTGTCCTGGACTAGGCATTGGTGTGCTAGAACTAACTGTGCCAAACCCTCCCCTGTTGAGTGGGCTGAGGGATCTGATTCTGCAGGATATTTCATTCCCCACCTTTGGGCTACAAGCCACAACGCAAGACATTGCCAACACACGCCTTGATATCTTGGACTGCATAACTGAGGAAATAAGAAGCATCGGATTGAGCATCACCAAAGACTGTACCTGAACTGATGGGAGACAGAGCAGCAATGCAGAAAAGAAAGAAAAACGAAAGGATATGGCCTTCAGTGCTAGTAGCGGTATTAACACCAGTACCCGCAATAATAGTGACTGCATTAATAATAACATTTGCAAATGAACTTGAAATACCGTTCCTTAACGGCAGGCAAGGAGAGGAGGGGGGCAACAATGTGACTAAGGATGTCGAACTATTTGAGTTTGAAAATGACATGATTCTCGGCAAGGGTGGCAATAAAGATGAAGGGGACGGGGTACTGTGGGATGAGTACAATGGAAACCAATATGTGGAAATGGTGAAAATGTATGTACACATAATGAATATATCAGGATGTTACGTTTGCACGCACTTACCCACTAACACAGAAAGCGGAATGAGCTACAATGTGTTGCCGGTATCACAGTATATAGGGTGTATTTTAATGAGAGATCTACTCCTCAAACAACACAATATGTCAGTGTCAGTTGCCCCACCAGTGGCCAGCAGAAAGACAACAAAGCAGGGTAGGAAAGCACACGAGAAAAAGAAAGGGCCCTGCACGAATATAGCACACACCACAAGGGACACAGAAATGTTAGCACAAATAGAGGAGGTGGAAAGAACGGATGAGTGGAAGAACAGGAGGGGGTGGGACAACCCGGGAGTTATGAAGGAGGGAAGATTGAAGGTCCCACGGTTCCAGATAGACCAGCTACGACATGCCCCTTCATGTATTCTAAACAACAAAGTAATTCAGATAACAAGACGACCCAAATTGCCCCCGGAGGGAAAGAGCTGCACAATACAAACACTACTGCAGAAAGACGCATGGAAAGACTGCATCGCATTCGGATGCACGATAGTAGAAATGGCACAAGGGAGCAAGGGTCTGCTAGACTGCGAAGATAGGATAAACAAAATTAAGGGAATAGAAGCAATGGGCACAGAAGAGGAGGCGGCGGGACAAATATTTGTGGGCCAGAGTAACTGCACGCACACAACACGACTGTCAAGAATAAGGAACAAGAAAGAGGGCTTATCACCAGGATTAGTGGGATACAAGGGATTGTTCTTCGTGTGTGGCCAGTGGGCTTATTTCTACCTACCACCAGGATGGTATGGTAGTTGCTATCTCGCTTTCATCATACCTAAAATGACCCATTTCCCAGACATAGGCCAGATGGCACTCCAAGGTGCATTTCCCAAGAGGGTCAGAAGGACACCAGAATGGCTGGACCATGTAATGACAGCTGTAGGGGCACTGGTTCCCCCTGCAGGGCTTATCTACACCACTGAGAGAATACATCAGCTAGCGCGCATGATTGAGGACTTGGCTAGCTCAACGGCAGCAGGCATGGGAAACATTACGGAGGAACTCACAGCTATGAGGGCCGTGGTGCTGCAGAACAGGGTTGCGTTAGACATCATTTTAGCAAAGGAGGGTGGAGTCTGCCACGTCGTTCACCAAAAGTGCTGTGCATATATCCCTGATAACAGCGGCAATATAGATGATGCCATTAAAAGAATTATAGACATCAGGGACAAAGCACACGGCATACATACCGGCAGCATGTGGGACAAAATGCTATCATGGCTGGCCGGCTGGGGCTCCTGGATACTGGAAGTAGGCATAGTTATAATAGCAGCACTAATTACCCTGTGTGTGATGTGCCACGTTTGCCCAACATGCTGCGCTGCCTTGGTGTCCCGTTTTGCGCATCGGGGACACCACAGCAAGTGGCGTGCACAACATAGACCCGACTCAAAGTATGACTCAGGGGCAGATGGAGAAGGAGAGGAGCTGGGGGTAATAGCATAGGGGATGGTGATTTGGTATCAGATGGGGCAATGTAGAAGCCACGTTCTGTGGTGATACCAAATGCAGCAAATTGGTAGGCCCTGTTAAGTTAGCATGGCAAACTCTGCGCACTAGCATTATTCTGCTACAAAGAAATAGCTTCAGTAACGCAAGGCTTGCTCATAAACAAATACGTGGCAGGACAAGATGCTCGCTTCAGCACGTACACTTGCATATCGCATTTCTCAACCATGTCTTTGGACATCTCTATTGCTGTTGCAATCATTAACTGGAAAAGCACCAGACTGATATCTTGCATTATAATGGAAAGTCCCAGAAGCAGATCTGGGTCACGCAGCCAGCAACAGTACTTCTCGGTCCTTAAATGGTATGCAACCATTTAGGACCTCGCTAATTGGTCCGGCGAACTATGCTTAATTTGTGCAACGTATAGTATGATGCTACATCCTTTGTGGTTTGGGCCTATAAAACCTGTCAAGCACGTCACCTCAGTGGGCACTCAGTATCTAGGCTGGTACCCCCGTGCTGCACGCTATCCTGTTGTTGGTTCTACCAATAAACACTCTTATCTCACCCTTAACTGAGAACTGTTTGTGTGGATTCATTTCTTGTATTTATTTCAGGTTCCACAATGGTGCACTGTTCACACACATGTTCTGACTGATAAAGGAGGGACTGCAACATGGTCAATCAACTTGTGGCTCAATTATATTGAGATTGGATACAGACTGTCATGTAGCAGATCCTATAAGCTGGCACACTGTGTGTTTGAGTGTTAGTATGAGTTACTGTGATACATTTGGGTGGCTGTCACTCTTAGGGTCTTGAGATGATCAGTGCTGCCTTATTTAATAGGCACCTCCTCTGAAATTGATTCTGGGCTTGACTTCACCTCAGAGACCTACTTTGAAGGTACTGGCGAGCTACCAGTAGCTCCCGAGCTACTCGTTGGAGACCTCTGGACTAGAAGTACTGCCTTTGCCTTTGCATCCTATGAGAGTGGCAGTGCATTCTAAACCAGAGTTGTCACATGGCTTCTGGCCACTCCCTTGAAGATTGCAGGCCACCTGCCTGCAGTCCTATTGTTAAATACAATGAATTGATTTTGTACTAATGTGAAGGAAACTAACAACTGTGTCATGTTCTTATATCACCAGGTTCTGCAGGATCTTCCAGAGTAAAAGGAAGAGTCATAATAACCTGCAGAACGATGATTAAGATGAGTCCTAATTCCCATCAGTGTCAGCTACATATGAAGGGCGGACGTCTTGGCCCTACAGTCCCAGCACCCAGAAAGTAGCAAGGCTGGACAGCGATCGCCAGCGCGCCATCAATGGTATCTCCAAAGCATCGTACTTGCTCCATCAGATGGCATTGGACATCACAAAACCAGAGTTTCAGTGTAAAAGAGCGAAAGAGAAGGATCCCTGTTGTTGATGGCAGGGCTGGTTTGAGGCTTCAGTTTTCTACCTGTCATGTGCTGGTAACCTCTGACAGTGTGCAGTCCCTTGAGCCCCTTGGCCTGAGTTTTGGCCACCCCCCCCCCTCTTTTCTTTGCTCCAATGGAAGGGCAGTGCACCGGAGGATCTAAGGCACTACATGATGAAAGGAAAATTAAACGAAAGAGCAGCCCGAACATCCTCTGACACTGAATAGCGAGTGTTGGAGCCTGAAAGTGTTGCTGAGCGTGAAAGTCTGTTGCTCTTTCCGATTAATAGTACTTGGGTCTGCACGAGATGATCTGTGCCCATGACCAACGAAGAGCACAATATCTGTAGTGCCTGCCGCAGAGGAAATATATTGGTGCACTGCCTTGAGACATTGAGACTTTCGAGTGAGCTGTGAGTGTTTGCCAGGAGGGCACTCCAACGGATACCGAGAAGCACTATTTTCATGGAAGGCCTGAATGAAGAGGCCCAATGCGGAAGAAAACAACAGAAGCAGATTTTTCAGGCATTGTTAACATGTCAGGCATACAGGGCATTTGTCCTTTACCATGGTTGTAATACCTGTGTAACTCATTTCCCTTTGTGATGATGACATGTCTATCCAAACTTGACCTGATACATTCCACTTGCCACCTAGGTACCTTAAGCCCTGCTGGTGGCACCACTGTTTTTACTGAGACCCAGTTCTAATACTGAATAAACAATTTCTACAGACCTGGAGCCTTTTTTTAAAATCACTCATTCACGTTATTACACATATAGCACTGATTGCCCAAAAACACCCTTCACATATGGCGTTTTTCAAAAGAACTCCGCCAAAGTAGCCACCAGGCCCGTTGGTCATTGCAGCGCCGGTCCGACGAGGAGCGCCCTATGATGAAGCATGACACCCCTAAAAAGGTGTGTGAGGGCATTATGATCTGAAATTTAGATCTCCCAGCGACAGAGATTTCTAGGCATGCAGTGATATCTTTCACGTATATGCCATATATGCTACACGAGAGGACCTGGTTACCCTTTAATGTCTTACATATCCAAATGTGTGCAGCACAAATATGGGCATGTGTGTTAATGTACTTTTCAATTTGTCGTCCTCACAGGTTGATGCCCACCAGAAGCAGGAGATATGGCTGACCATCGCCCGGGCTGTTCGTTCGGTAGGGATCTACAAGCGCTGGATCCGCAACTGCCAGAAGAGGTGGCAGGACCTTCGGGGCTGGACCCGGAGGATAGCTAGAGTCCAGCTGAAGCTGTCACCTCCACGTAGGAGGGGCGGACACCGGACCCTGACCCTGACTCCCCACATGCTCCGGATACTGGCAGTGGTCTTCCCGGACCTAGATAGGCAGCTGAAGGCCAGACAGCAGCAGGAAGGGGGTAAGTCCATGCCTAATCTGTGTACTATGTCTGACATGCTAATTGCAGTCTTTTGGCCTGGTCACACTTCCACATTACGTAGGTCTTGCAGTCCAATACTCAGGTCCCTCAACTGTGTGATGCACCCTCTTCATCTGTTCCACAGGTGTGGCCCCTACAGTCTGTTGCTTGTGTCAATAGGGCACTGTGTCCCTGCAGTCAGCTATGCTTCAGCTACCAGACAGCATCTGTTCCCGTGACTCTGTTGTGTGTTTCATGGGTGGGCCAATTGTTTGCACAATGCCTGAGATCTGACATGTGATCTGTGTGTGCCCTTGAGATGTGTTCCAATTGCTGGTCTGACTCGCCACATGTGGCTGGGGTATTCCAAACACACCCATGCAGCAGGGGACTCCAATTTTGGGGCCTCAGGAGTATGTATATCAAGTATGTCACACTTGCTTAGCCACCTGACTACTGTCCAGGGCCAAACACTGTTTCACGTAGACCTGGTCAGTCATGCCTCCTCAAGAGCATTTAGGAACACTCTGTAATCCCACTCCTGTATATGAAATTGCAAGTTGTGCTTAGTGACATGTGCCCTCAGGTGTCTGCCTCTGTGTCATTAGGGTGTGGCTTGTTGTTACGTACAACTGGGGTGTCCATGATTCAGAGGGTCAGCATGACATCTGAGATGTGACTGTGAGAGACAAGACCTGTGTGACATATAGGTGTGTGATCATCTGACAGCGCACAATGGTGTATGCAACTGTGTCCTTCATGCAGCTGGGTTACATGCATGGCAGACTGTGATGTGTTAATGTACAGGGAGTTGTGTTTGCAGAGACTCATGTGTCTGATTTGCATGATGTGGGGTCTTCTGGGTCCAGTATATGTTGTTTGCAGGGGATGGGCAAGTGCACCGGTCATCTGCAGAGTTAGCTTTACCCCTGAGCTAGGATTGTGAGTCAGTGCATATTGTTGCTGTCTGGATGCCCTGCCCCTGTGACAGGAGACAGTGTTGACTGACTTCCAGGGCATCCCAGTGCCATGGCATTTAACTTGCTACGAGTGGTCCTGCATTGTGTTCAAGTGTGCACCATGCACCCCATTGTGGCATTGCCCATCAGGACATGAGAACATTATAGTGTGTGTTGCTGGCATGCACCACAAGCATGTGAAATGAGTCTCTGCCCAACCCTTTATCCGGACACCTGTACTAAGTCAGTAGCAAGAGATGTGCTGTGTGTATAGTGACATACTCCTACATGTTCACTTGCTTGTCGAACTAATGTGTGGGTGGTGCATGTCAGCACATTGGGGTGTTAGCATCCAACATGCAACAGACATATGTGTGCAAATCAAGGAGGGATAGGTGTGCCATGGTTGATGTTGAGAATGACAATTGGCTTATTCTAAACAGTGTTGGCACTTTGAGCTGTGTTCAGCTGATGATGCCAGGGCTTGCCCTGTGATGTGATGTACTCACTGTGGTGTGTACAGTCGGTGCAGGTGACTGATGTTGTTCTCTTACTTCCTATTCCTATCCAGATACATCCACGGCCACAGGAGGGGACAGCTCCACGGACCAGGAGGAGCCACAGAGCCTGACAGGGACAAAAGGAGAGGAGTTGGGGGGACCCAGTGGCACGGAGGGCGAGTGGAGCCACACAGAGGAGTCGTCAGCACCACCCCCCAGCTGAGGGCCACAGCAGCTCTGAGGATGACTCACTTGTGGAGGCGGGTGTCAGCAGCCATCAAACCCCAGCTAGTGAGGCTGTCCCTGCCACCGCCACCACCATCACCACCCTCCCATCGGCTCCCATCCCAGAGGTCCCTGTAGGCTCCCGTGTTCATGAGCATGTCTCCTTTGTGCCAGGCACCACACCCCCTGCCCCTGTGTCCTCTGCTGTTCTGAGTGAGGAGTCTGTGGACTTACTTAGAGAGATCCATGTAGGGCAGACGTCGATGATGAAGGTCCTCCATGCACACACAAGTCTGTTGACACAACTGGTGTCGTTCATGGAGGGCATTTCCTCGGGCATGTCTGCCCTACAGAGGACCAATCAGTCCGTGCCCTCCTCCCTGACAGCAGCAGTGTCCCTCCTCCATCAGTCCCGCACCCCTCCTACCCCTGCACCACCCACGAATCCTAGCAGCCTACCTGTCCCAAGCACACAAACACCCAAACCAAGGGCTAGACGTGCACACAAGCAAGCGCAGGGGACTGATACCACACTCACAGGGGCTGGTTTACAGACACACACACAGTCATCCACAACCACTCCGCAGTCCTCCGAGACCTCTCCCTCCCAGCCCCTTCCCTTGCATCACCTGCAACCCCATCTCCGCAGAAGCTCTTCCTCTGTGACCTTGGCCTCTTCCCCACCGACCCAGCAGATCCTGATTACAAGGGGAAGAGGAAGTCCCCACACACAGAGGGGAGTGCCCATCACACCCGGACACCCTCCCCCAGGCACAGTCAGACTGAGACCATTCCCGCAAGTCCCCCCAGAGGCGGAGGAGCAAGACCCCCCCGCCACCACACAGCTCCAAGGCTAAGACCCGTCCTCCATCCCCCAGGCCACCACTCCAGAGGTTCCCCCGCCACTCCCTGCCCCAGGTTCCCCCACCCACAGATACACCATCCCCAAAATGCTAAGGCCATTCCCCCTTCCACATGCTCCTCCACACCTGGTCAGACGGTTAGTGCTACTGATGTGGGGACCGTGTCCCCCATGTCCTGCCGAGGTCACCTGCCCCCCATTCCGCTCCCATGGATGTAGGCACTGCAGTGGAGTCCACAACCACCCCATCTGACTTGGGCACTGCAGTGGGGACCCAATCCACTCCATCTGACCTGCCCACTGGAGTTGTACCGGCACTCACCCCATCTGACTTGTGCCCCACAGTTGTGACAGCGCACACTACTTCAGTCAGCTCCACTGCAGTTGCAAGTGTCTCACCTGCATCCACCACCTCTTCACTGCCTCCTTCTGCTGCACCCTGATCCTGTCCCTGCAGTGCCTGGCCTGCCCCCATGTAGCCCCTCCGAGGGGATTAACCCGGTCCTTAGCAGTGCAGGCAAGCAAGGTGTGACAGTTGTCACTCTAGCTCTCTCCTTGGCATTTGGACATGGACTGGCCATTGGCCTTTTGTTTGAACGGACGTTTCACTTTTAATGTGCTGAATAAAGCTTTTTTCTTTATCCCTGTGAACTTGATTTAGCTGAACATTATGCTGATGATGTTTAGCATGCCCTTGCACCTTTAATGCTCGGTTTCCAATGTTGAATACTGATGTGTTGCTGTGAGGTACTCCATGTGGTCCATGAGATATGTATCCTATTCTGGTGGGTATCCATGTCATCCGTTGCAGCAACCTGGGTGTGTCATGATCAACTATTTGTGGACATCTCTGTGACCATTTCCTTTGCATGGTCACATCTCTGACTTGCACCCATGCACATATGATGTGCTTCCCATTGTCCAATTTGTCTATTCCACAGACTTTGTGTGCATCACCACTGGACCTACAGGTGTGGGCACCATTGGTATGGGAGCAACTGGGTCCTCTGCGCAACTTGCTAGACATATGTTTTGAGTATGTGCAGATGACTTAGGGGAGACACACGTACCCAGGCTGTTGTGACCAGAGCCTTCATTGAGTGGTAACTGATGGCTGACAGCCCAAGTGTTCTGTAGACATGAGTGAGACATGTTGTGAATATGTTTGGCACAGCTGGGCTTCCACATGAGTTGGGTCTCCCCAAGTAAGTGTGTTGTCCCGTGACATAGCCTGGGCCCATGGTGTGTGTTGTATGAGCATGTGTGTGTGTCCACATCCCTGTTCATACACAGGCAGTGTTCCCTTGATATGTTCCTGTTGTTGATGCTTGCTGAGTGGTACTGGGTTCATCCCACAACTTTGCCATGGGCTACCAGATGTGTGGGTGCATGACACACTACTGTTAATTGTTTCATCATTGGGATTTGTCAGTTCTGAGTGGTGATGATATTGTCAGACGCAGATGGGACACAGTCAGGGTTCCCCCAGGCACTTGTTCATTTGCAAAAACATGTACTTGTCCCTAGGTGGTACCTTTCAGTGATTGATACATTTGTATGTGTATGTGACTGCTCCCACTTGTCGGGTTCATGGCTGCAATGTTGGCAGGTGTCAGCATGTGCGCCTTGTATTTCTCCTTGACTTCTGCATTGTCCTGGGACTGTGGCAGGGATACTGAAGGTTACGTGAGCTTTGACGTCATGGCCATGTACCGCATACTGTGCAGTATGTCTGTCATTCCCCAGGGTTGTAAACTGTCCTTGTGTGATGTGTCTGTGCACCTTAGTCCCTCCCAACATTCCTGTGTTTGTCATGGGTGCATGTGCAATGTCACCTGTCCATGTGGGCTTCACAGATGCACATTGTTACAGTTCAGGGTGTGTGGTGTTGGGGCTGGACTGGTGTAAATGTTTGCATAGATGATCCCCTAGCTCCCGTTTGTCCATGGATGAGGGGCCATGGTGAGTGATTTGTGTTTGTGTATGTGTGATGTACGTTTGTGGAACAGGTTACATGTCTGGGTTTCCCAGTTTGTACGACATCTGCCTTTGTCATCACAGTGGAGGTGTCATGCATGCTTGTGTCACCCCAATGTCTGGTCCCTGGGGGTAGTGCTGTTGTGTGTCAGTCTCTTGCTGTGTTAGTTGGTGTCCATTCAAGCTTGTGTCACATGTGTCTGTTGTGCTCCCTCTCATGTCACAATCCCTGATTGCCCACTAAGGGTGTCCCAATGATGGTTTACTTTTATATGGCACTGTGTCCACATCTGTGTCACTGTGGTTCAGCCCCCCTCATGTGTTGTGAAGTTGCCTGGGGATACTGAGACACACACATGCTGTGTCAGATGTGCAGTGTGAGGTTGCCTGTTTGTGTTTGTGCATCTGCACCAGTGCATTGGTATTGCTGTTGTGGGCCCTTGCCTGGATGCTGCTTCTGTGATTTTCCCTGCTGTCCCTGTGAGTCATATCACATCATTGTGCACATTCATCCTGATTGTTAGGTGCCATTTATCGCATGGGATGGGAGTTTGTGAGCTGACACCTACAGTCTACACAGGTTGTTTTTATTAGTATGTATATTTTCGAGATGTGTGTATGCTTGGTGATGGTCATTTCTGCTCTTGTGTCATTGTACACTGTATGCATTGTCAGCCCCTATGTGTGATGCTTGACTGCACATGGCCAAGAGAGTGTTAGGTTTTTACAGCACTGTTAGCCTCACCACATCTCTGTGGGAATGGGACACAACCACTAGTTTGCCCCAGAATTGTTTAATGTGTTGGGAGCAGGGATCCTATTAATTTTAAATTACTTTTCTGGACTTTTCTGCACGATCTTGGTTGACCTTTGGTGGTGCGTAGCTCCAATAGACATACCAGTCTCTGGTTCTTAATAATTGTATTTATATATATTTTTTCCTCATTATTGTCCACAGATTTTATTGTGTGATCAAGAAGTTCTGATATCTCACAGTTTGCATTGATATGCTTCTTAAAGAAATTTGTGGATTGGATCCATGACCCAATATATGACTGTGATTTCCTGTGCCCTGACGAAGGACTTGTTGGACCTCGATCCTTTTCTGAAACGCGCGTCGGCGCCTATTGTGTCAATCTACTGAACTGAAGCACTCTTCTATGCTATTTGTTATCTTGTTTGTTTGCTCTAATGTTTTTGTATTTTTGTGTATCACCCTGTGACATTTTTTGATTTGTTTTTCTCCTTTTTATCTGTCCTGCCTTAGTGTGCTCAGTACCTTTATGGCTCTATTTTGTACTGTGAGAAACGAGTTACTATATAATCTACTAAAGTTTTTCTTCTAGCTGTGGCCTACTCACTATCTGGAGTGCCCTCAAGTACTAAACACATTGTACGTACTTATACCTTGTTTCTATATTTTTGATATTAAATAAACTAAAAATTCTCATAATATCTGTGGTCAAAATGAGGTTTGTTTATAATCTGTTGGATATATTACCAATGAAAAAGTAATAGGGGGAGTCTTTGTTGTACTTTAATTAGTATTTCCCCTGCCTCTCTCCCCCTTACATTTTGTCTTCAGGGGCCCTCTTAAGTCTATTTTTGTTAGTTCCCAGCACGTTGCTGTGAGGGTTGGCTGTTTCTCCTTATCTTTTGGAGCTCGTTACATTTTCTTATCCTTTTTTTCTCTACTCTTATGATTATACTTTTTATTATTTTGCCTCTATTCACTCTTTGGGTGTGATATTTTTCTCATATTTGTTTGACCTATTTAGTTTTCCTCTGTATCTATGGATAGTATCACAACTTTTGGGTTCACTGATGAAGACTATTCTAGACTGATTGGCCAAAGTACTTCAACTGAGCGGCCCTTTTCCCTTAATAGAACTGAAAATGATGAATGGCTCAAACTCCTGAATCTGAAAAAGAAAACAAGGAGAACACAATCCCATGCTGACTCTATGTTAGAGTACCTCAAAGCAGGTGTTATTCCCAATGGATTAAGAATTAAGAACATCCCTGGTCTCTTTGTAGAAGTGAGGAAGTTCCTAGAGAAATGGTCATTAATAGCTAACCGTTGCTCCAGGGATCTAATGATCCTTATTATTGAAACAGCACGAGAAGCAGTTGATATTCTTCTTAAAGAAATATCCGAAATTGAAGAGTCTCTTAAGAAGAATAATCCTATTGAGGAAGCTAAAAAGAAATTAGATGAGGTTAATGTTGAACTCTAACGTTTAGCGAATACCTCATAAAAAAGAAGACGGATAAACTTAAAAAAGATATTCGATATTTCTCAGAAGAAAAGGTATACCCATATTTGGATACCCAGTATTACAACTCCACCAGAGAACAGCCCCACCAGAGTGACCATCAACACTGGTCTAATAAGAAAATTCTCACCTTTTCTGAGTCATCTGACTCAGATGGTGAAATAGGAGCGGGATCATACAGTAACACCAACTATAGGAGACCTCCCTATGGAAACTTTACAAGAGGCAATCGTTTTTTAGGGAACAGACAGGGCACCCCGCGAACGAGATTCAGGAACCAGACCAGAGGGCAATATCAGCACCAGGAACATCAGTATCTATACCCAGAAAACCCACAACACTTTCTACAGACACGGAGAAATCAATACTGGCGGGTATGATTTCTCCCCCCACGAGTGATCTTATACCCATCTTCAATCTATCTAGCACATCTATGGACCAACAGGCCCTAGATGTACTATCACGTGGACTATCTTTCGTCCCTAGTACGGGACTTAATAAATTTGAATTTCAACGGGATCTCCAATCATTTTTTAGGAAAATCCGATTGAATACATTTTTTGAAAATCACCACGTACCTCAGATTATCAATAGGTCAGGACTGCGTCCTGATTCACTCTTTACTGCCACCCTTGAGGAAGTAGGCCCGGAGGTGGGTATTTTTGAAAGGGTAGTTACATCTAAAATCAATGACATCATGAAGTTTGTTCCCAAACCTATATACAACCTCAATTATGAGGAATATATGGCCCTTAAAAATCTCTCTATGAATAAGTCAATTACCATCAAACCGTGTGACAAAGGAGGAGGCATTGTGGCCCTCAACAGTTTCGACTATCAACAACAGATTGAAAGTATGCTCAGCATTCCTGAGCATTACTTAAAGGTTACCTCTTACCCTAGCAAAATAATTATGAAGACATCTTTTGTATCACTCAAGGAGCACTAGAAAGAGTCTCCATTTGCCAACAAGAGTTTGATTACCTGAACCGGTCATATGCCACCATCCCTATTCTTTACAGGGTACCTAAAACCCACAAATGCGCCACTCAACCTCCGTTCAGACCCATAGTTTCCACTATTGGATCTATCACAAACCTTTGTCCAAATATTGGGACAAGTTCCTGAGACCACTGGCGAGTAGCCTTCGGGGGTACATCAAAGACACTGGCCACCTTATCAGCATCATTGAAGGACTTCCATTTAATCACCACTCAGACACTTTAGTATCCATGGATATAGAGGCACTATACACTAGCATTCCCCAGCGGGGTGCCCTAGAAGCAGTCAAACAGTCTCTGGAAATCAATCACAACACCAATGACAAACTTTTCATACTTGAGTGCCTTAGCATAGTCCTTCATGATAACTATTTTGAATTCAATAAATCCATCTACAAACAAATTCAAGGTGTCAGTATGGGGGCAGCTTGTGCCCCAAATGTAGCTAATATCTATATGGGGCAGTTTGAATCTCGATTCATCTTCAATGAAATTGCACCTTTTGCTGAAAATATAACACATTGGCATCGCTTCATTGATGACATCTTTTTTATATGGAGCGGACCTGAGGAACAACTTACTGAATTTTGTGTTTGGTTGAATTTGTGTGATTCCAATCTCAATTTCAGCCCCAGTGTCAGTAAATCGAAGATTGAATTCTTGGATATCTGGATTCAGGTAATTGATGGAGCTATAGAGGTTTCCCTCTATACCAAACCCACAGCTAGAAACACTCTACTCCAATATCAAAGCTTTCACCCCCGCAGCCAGAAAGACAGTATCAGTATCCCCTTTAGTCAATTCTTAAGACTACGCAGGAACTGTACTAATCTCAGGAATTTTGAGATCCACGCAGAAGAACTACGGAATATGCTTATCAAACGATGGTACCCTCACAGGTTTGTGAAGGACTCCTACAAACGGGCCAAATACTTCAATAGGGATGCCCTTTTTCAGGAAAAACCTATTAAGGATAATTTGAAACTCATTTGTGTCACTAGACACTCCACACTCAATAACAAACTTCGTAAAATTATATGCTTACAATGGCATATTCTCAATTCGGGACCTCACTCCAACCCATTGCCTCGACCTCTGTTTGCTTTCCGAAGCAACAGAAATTTACGAAACATTCTGGTTAAATCTAGACCAGATGAAGTCAAATCTCTCAATCAGAGATCCATCATGGGCACTACCCCAGTGAAAGGTAACCACAAATGTGGTAATTGTCATGCATGTAGCTCTGCCTTGGTGTCCACGGAACTTCACTGGGGGAAACAAACTTTCCAACTGAAAGAAATGACCAATTGCAGGTCTGCCAATGTCATCTACCTTATTATGTGCCCTTGCCATAAGGGTTATGTGGGCGAGACAAGCAGAGAGTTCAGAATCCGCTTCAGTGAGCATAAATCAGCCATCAAAAACAAACGTAGGGGGGCCCCCCTCGTTCAACATTGGCTTGACCATCAACACTCTGAAACTGAACTTAAATGGACGATCTTAGAAAAAGTCCATAACCCGTCAGACAACAACATCAATGGACTTAGAGGCAAAAGAGAAGTGTTTTGGATTTATACCCTCCGGACCTCTCTGGTTGGCCTTAATGAGCATTGTCCTTGGTAAAATGCGCTACTGTAACTTGTTTACAATACATCTTTGAACTCTTGGGCTCAAGATATGTGCTTTGGAACTTCATCTTCTGGACCATGTTAATTGGCCCTATAGAACACTGGCTCTTACTAAAAACATGATTGCAATTCCTCTACCCTCCTTGCGTTTTTTCATCCTTCAGAGGCTTTTTAATCTTTCTCACTTTCCCCTTAGATTTTTACTTGTGACAGTAGCTTTTTTGATCTAGTTCGCTCGATGACCTAGTTCACCCTATGTTACTCGAGTTAGCTCATCTCTAATTCATTTTCAGTATCTCTCATGACGTCAGCACTTTCACGGACATGTTCACGATATTGTGAGTCTGTGCCTATACTTGCGGGCAGCCTGTCTCTTAGTTCTACTACATTCTCTGATTGTGTGTATTTGAGAACACTTTTGTGTTATCTCCACACATATGGAGTTTTACGGTGCGTATAATTTCTGTAGTCCTTTTTTCTGTATGGTAACCAAGGGACTTTAGATGGGCTTTTCACTCCCAAGATGGCGCCTGTAACAGTGCGCTTGTTAGCAGTTCACGCTCTCACACCAACAGGTCACCGAGGGCCTCAATTACTTCCGGTACTTATACATCCGGTCATGTGAAGCCTTTACCGGACCACCGTTGAAGCTAGGGAAGTGTCTGCGGGACTCTGTAACTTCTTTATCAGGTAAGTGTACACGGCGCGTCACCCCTTAATAGTGCTAGTAGTGTTCGTTTACGCATCGACTTGAGGCAACAGGAAAAGATAGAAGGTACTCTATTACAAATACATTGACAAAAAAGGAACCCATGGCCTCACGTTCATTAGAAAGTCCTTCAAACCATCTATTAACGCCAAAAACCGAGCTAAATGACGCTGAAAAATTGATTAGCATACTGCCAATGGGCACAGAACAAAAAATTCCCGTAGTAAGGGATAACATCAATACTATTGATCAAGAGGTTACTGAGCAGTCTAAGACTGTCTTAAACAGGTCAACTTTTCAAGTCATGGTGCCAGTCTTGGTAACTAAAAACGCGGAAAGGGATAACATCAATACTACTGATCAAGAGGTTATTGAGCAGTCTAAATCTGTCTTAAATGGGTCAACTTTTCAAGACACGGCGCCAGTCCTCGTAATTAAAAATGCGGCACGGCACACTAACTTAACCAATATAACACCAATACTAATACCCCAAACTGCTCAAATCGGTGCATACCAAGAGGGATATAAAGAGGCCCAAGAATGTGCTAGCAGTCAACCAGATAAGGCCTACCTGGGTGATGCGGAAAAGCCGGCATCAATAGTTAATAATTAAAAAACAGCTCACCCATGGGGAACACAAGACATTGCACAAAACTCCGGGCCAATACTTCATAACCTAACATCAGTCACCCAGCGAAATAAGGTCCAGACAAAACTAAGCTTCTGCATTATGAATAAAGAAAATACGCAGTCAAAGCATGAGGTGGTAACGAAGCCTGCGTCAGACAGCATGAATCTAAACGATGTCTGTTTGCAAATCATTTTTACCCCGGAGTACGTAACTCAAGGGAGCCATGATATTCTAAATAGGAGTAATATTTTAAAATTGAAGGAAATTAAGGATCTGACTGCCATTAAATCTTCCGACCTAGATCGAGTACAATTTTTAAGCAGCACAAAAGAATTAACAAATGAACAAACGATGACAACCTAGAAAACCGCTGCGATAGTACAATTAATACTAGGGAAATCGGATATATTCCAATCGTGGGGTATTCAATTATCACAGCCAATCACTCCAAGATACCCGCTTCCCCTAAAGACAAAGAGTTGCCAACAACTTACACGGAGCATGGCGGACCTTGCACCGAAAAAAACAGTTTACTCTATTTTACACAACGGCAAAGGCAGAAGTGAGGCAGATACCATATGCAAAGTATCTGACATCGATAGAATGGGGGACTCGGTAGAGCCATCTGATGATTTGAAATGGCTTCCTGGTATGCTGAATAATCAGAAGTATTGACCGAATGGTTCAGAAATAAATAAAGTAGTAAAGAACAATATACACATAATCTCATGTAATATAGCTGAAGTAAAAAGATTGCTGGAGGACGGCCTTGCTCCGGACGAATGGGACAATGCCGACATAATTGCCCTCCAAGAGACCTGGCTCCAGGAAGACATCGCATTGGTTGGATTTATTCAATACATGGTACCTGCGAAAAAAGGCAAAACCTTTGGCCGAGCAATTGGTGGTCTTTCAGTTTACGTGTCTACTGCCCTAAAAATCAATTCAGAACAACTTAAATCTCCAGATCTAAGCATTCAGCTTGTAAAATTATCTGGCCAAAATGCAGACGGCCACAAAACGACAATTTTGATCAATTATTAAATTCAACCAAATCATCAAGCAAAAAAGATAAAAAATGATATGCTATGCAAGGAAATACTAAATCTACGAAGTACAGAGCTAACTTGGAACATTATATTAACAGGAGATTTTAATTCCAACCTGATATACACTCCAGAGGAAGACGAGATACTAACTGAAGAGAACATGCATTGGAATGTCCCTCAGCAGTTAAATGGAGCAATAAAGAGCCGAAAGGACACCCTAGCCAAACATCAGTAACGGAACTTGAGTACCTAGGCATGCGAGTTTTGAATGGCAGGACAGAGGAAGACAGACCCCCGAAAAAAACATATTATGGGACAAACACCGAATCAATATTGGACTTTACCATTGTTAGTCTTCAATTGATCCCCCAATTACTTACCTTTTACATAGAATATACACCAATGAGTGATCACGGGATGCAACATCTTAAACTCAACTCCTTTGCAGAAACACTTCAACCTGCCTGTTCCCTACAGGGCCAACTAGGTACACTCAACCTAAAACGTATATATTGGAATAGCTTGAACGATGAGAATTGGATCGCAATAATTGAGGTCATACTGGAAGAGTTGGAAAGTGTAACAATGGACAAAATTCAAGCCTGGTCTCTTTTTATAGAGAAACTACAGACAAAAATGAAATCACTTAAAATAGGGGCTAAGAGAGAGAACCTAAGAAAGAACTTGCCGTTGGAGCTACAAGAACTAAGAAGGGTGTTGCGAAGAAGCCAAAAAAAACCTGCAACTAAACATTAACGACCGGAGCTATCTGGAAACCTTTCTTGCTCAAAGAAAGTTATATAAAAAAAAGATTTGGGAGCATAACAGGGAGTCGAATGACGAATTCTGGATCAATTTATTGGCCAGCACTAAGCTTCAGGACTCAAATACATTTTGGAAAATTATAAACCAGCTAATAAGACCGCGAAACGTATTAACATCAAATATCCAAGAATCCGAATGGGCAACTTTTTTGTCGTTAAAATTTAAAGAAAACCCAATGAAGGCACTTGGGCAGCAATTCGTCTCGGGGGATTCCTATACGAATAATAGCAAAGATCAATGCCGTATTTATCCAATGACAATGGTCCCAAGGAATTCGGTACACTCCGCGACCACAGTTGGCGCCTACTCAGTGGAGGAGATAATCACCATTATTAGAAAGGGTAAAAGTAACGGGGCACCGGGACCAAATGGTATCCCGCAAATTGCCTTTAAACAAGCACCCGAATTTTTGGCCCCATCGCTAGAAAAACTTTTTGCAGATGTTCAAAACCGTAATCGCAGTCCTGAAAGTTGGAAAGGCTCTATCATCACGCCCATATATAAAGGAGGAGACAGAGCTAATCCTCTAAATTACCGCCTAATAACACTCCAGGATGTAGAAGCTAAATACTTCGCATCACTCCTTCTAAAAGATCTGGTAAATTGGGCAGAAGACAAAGTAATGATCCCAATTAACCAGACTGGATTCAGAGCTGGAATCGGAACTATGTCAAACATACTGTCAATAACCATGATAGCAGAAAAATGCCTGCACGCTAAACAGGATCTTAACCTCTGTTTTATTGACCTGCAGGCGGCATTTGACAGTGTTGATCGCAAGCTACTATGGGCGAAGTTAAGAAGATGGGCCATACCGGAAGGGATACTAAGGGGCCTACTCCTGTTTTACTCTGAGACCTGGACACAAATCAAGCTAGGTGACGGTTCACATCTATCAAGAAAAGTCTATACATCGATCGGATTAAAACAGGGTTGCGTCCTAGCACCACAACTATTTAACTTATTCATTTCTGACCTCTCAGGCAAATTAAACAACTGTAATGCTCATGCACCGAAACTTGGCAACCTCCAACTCACTCATGTGGCTTATGCCGATGACATTGTGCTTCTGAGCCTAACCAAAGTGGGCCTGTCTAGACTATTAGCAGTAACATCGGAATTCCTGGAGGCAAATAACCTAGCTCTTAATCTGTCCAAGACAAAGATAAGGTTAATAACCAACCGCAGATCTGCGCATCTTAATATCATGCTTGAAGGAAAACTCCTGGAAAGAGTATCAAATTACAAATATTTAGGATATTACATCGACGACAAACTGAACTTAAACGCTCAAAAAAAATACATGACGCAAAGAGCAGGAGCCTTAATATTTGCTTTAAGTATACTTTCAAAAAAGCTGGAAGGTCCTTCGTTTACTCCCCTATTGACAGTGATGGCCACCAAAGTTCTTCCTACCCTAGCGTATGCTAGTGTAGCAATGCATGGCAAGGACGCAGTTATTTTAAACAACCTCATCACAAAAATTTATAAGAAGGTCTTAAAACTACCAAGCTCAGCTTCACCTGCTCAGGTGCGTCTAGAATTTGGCATAATGAATGAGTCACTGGGACGACTTTACACAAGCATCAGAGTATGGTATCGAATTAAAATGAATTCTACAAATAATAATATGAACCAATTCTTGTGGCAGGAACTAGAAAGCCAACAAAACTCAGCCACTAATAAATATCTGACTTGTGCATTGGAGCAAACATGCACCGCCAAACTTTGGGACAAAGATCTGCCATATATTTCCTTTAAACAGGCACTAAATAAGGGGGCTAAATTTCATTCATTAATTACAGACAAAGCCATCTTTTCAGACCGCTCCCATTCTTGGTCCGTGATTAACAGTTATAAAAAACTCACCCCGGCTGCCTACTTAGAAACAACATATTCGGTTTTCATCAAAAAGAGGCTAATGGCATGAGATTCGGTAAATTACCAACTCTGGCAGGCGAACCGGTCTGGAAACGACCAGACTCAGATGTCTGTCGTCTATGTGGCTCTACAAAAGAAAATTTTATCCACATTGTATGCCACTGTAAGACTCTGAACCAGGAGCGTACGTACTTTTTAAAGCACATTTTTAGGGCCAAGAGACTACGTACCTGCAGGTCTGTCATTATTGGTGCTTTGGACTCAACATCCCCCATAATTAATTGCAAGCTGATAAAGTTCCTGATAGCTTTTGAAAAGCGTTTGAAAGCAATATGAAATCTCAAAACAAAAAGGCTTTTTATATTAATGATTGATTTACTGATGTACAATTGTTAAAGCTCTTGTTATCTTCCGAAATTCTACTTTTTTAAACTATGCCTTGAAAACATTTAAAAAAAAAAAACAATTTTAATCTGTTTTATTGTAAAGGACAATTTCTCTTTTAATCGTTTGTTACGGTTTTAATTAACTAAACAACAAATGTTTACTTACTTACTTACTTACTTGCATCGACTTGATCCCTAGGGTAATTTTAATTATTTTATTTTATTTCAACCTTGGCCATTTGGCGCTTCTTTGCAAATGAACATGTTCAACTATTTGGAACTGTCGACCCTTAGCGGTCCTCGACCCTCCTAAAGTATTATCAAGTGAGCCTCTTGTTATACCTCTATGTAGGCCCCCGGGTCTGTACCATTTCATTTTTTCTTTTAACTTACGCATTAACTATGTGGAAGGCCTTAATGGAATTACACCCTCTGTGTCTATTTTCACTTTAGGAGATGCTCTTACCCTTGGCTGCGTAATATCCATATACCTACGTGCCCGTTACTCTTACTATATACTTTTGATTACCGGACTCTCAGTAAGAGTATTTACTTACCATCACATACCTTCGATTGGTATATAATGTGAATATTATAGTTACTTATTCTTCTATTCTTTTATAGTAACGTCCCATTTTTTAATTGAATTCTGACGCACCCTACCTGTACCACTTTGACTCTACTGGCTATCTTCGGTTGGACCCCCCCTACAGTAGGTATTATGTCTCTATGTCCTTCTGCCTATTACTCGTTTGATTGATTTGAACACAGGAAGTGGATATCACCCGCCCTTTTTCTAAGCACGCAGTGCGTGAACGTTTTGGCTTACCTTTTGTTTAAGCATAAATAAGCCCAATATCGGCCATGTGAGGTACCTCTTAAATCGCTGTTATCACGTCCTTTATATGGGTTGAACATAGTCACTTAGAGCAATTAGTGTGCCTTGAGTATGAGTGTGTCCGACACTCTGTATGACTGATCTGAATGTAGTCAAGCGCCCTTATTCCTAATTTTCTGTATTTGTTTATAGATAATTCTGTTCACTATATAAATTTTTCTTTCACACCTTTCCTATTAATTTTATATATATTTTTTCCTCATTATTGTCCACAGATTTTATTGTGTGATCAAGAAGTTCTGATATCTCACAGTTTGCATTGATATGCTTCTTACTGAAATTTGTGGATTGGATCCATGACCCAATATATGACTGTGATTTCCTGTGCCCTGACGAAGGACTTGTTGGACCTCGGTCCTTTTCTGAAACGCGCGTCGGCGCCTATTGTGTCAATCTACTGAACTGAAGCACTCTTCTATGCTATTTGTTATCTTGTTTGTTTGCTCTAATGTTTTTGTATTTTTGTGTATCACCCTGTGACATTTTTTGATTTGTTTTTCTCCTTTTTATCTGTCCTGCCTTAGTGTGTTCAGCACCTTTATGGTTCTATTTTGTACTGTGAGAAACGAGTTACTGTATAATCTACTAAAGTTTTTCTTCTAGCTGTGGCCTACTCACTATCTGGAGTGCCCTCAAGTACTAAACACATTGTACGTACTTATACCTTGTTTCTATATTTTTGATATTAAATAAACTAAAAATTCTTATAATTTCTGTGGTCAAAATGAGATTTGTTTATAATCTGTTGGATATATTACCAATGAAAAAGTAATAGGGGGAGTCTTTGTTGTTCTTTAATTGGGAGCAGGGATCATACATGCTGTTTGTTATTTGCAGCTTTGCCCATGATGACACTTACCTTTTGGTCACTGTGATGAGGGGGGTTTAGACCCCATCACCACAATGCTCAACATCTGCTGCATTTTGGAAGCCCATGCTTAACAATTGTTCTTCAGAGTGAGGGGGTGTTATTTTTACATTGACAAAGTGCTATAGTGATGCTTGCCTTGTGTAGGGCACACTCATTTTTGGGTCACACATGTGCTGTTACATTGTATGTTGGAAGTCATAATCACTGTTGTGGGCATTTGTCACAGACTACACACTGTTGTCATGATGTTAGGGGGGATGTATTTTGCTGACATGCCTAATGTTGGAGTTAGATGGATGTGTGGCGCATCACCCATCCTATGAGTGGGGGTGGCAGGGGTGATGGGCAACAGGTTCACTATGGGTGGCGGTGGCAGTAGTGATGGGCAACAGGTCCCCTATGAGTGGGGGTGGCAGGAGTGATGGGCAACATATGCCCTATGGGTGGGGTTGGGGGTGGCAGTAGTGATGGGCAACAGGTCCCCTATGGCTGGGGGTGGCAGTAGTGATGGGAAACAGGTCCCCTATGAGTGTGGGTGGCAGTAGTGATGGGCAACAGGTCCCCTATGAATGGGGGTGGCAGGGGTGATGGGCAACAGGTTCCCTATGGGTGGGGGTGGCAGGGGTGATGGGCAACAGGTCCCCTATGGGTGGGGGTGGCAGGGGTGATGGGCAACAGGTCCCCTATGAGTGGGGGCACAGTAGTGATGGGCAACAGGTCCCCTATGGCTGGGGGTGGCAGGAGTGCTGGGGAACATAAGCCCTATGAGTGGGGGTGGCAGGAGTGATGGGCAACATATGCCGTATGGGTGGGGGTGGCAGTAGTGATGGGCAACATAAGCCCTATGGTTGGTGGTGGCAGTAGTGATGGGCAACATAAGCCTTATGGCTGGGGGTGGCAGTAGCGGCGGGCAACACAAGCCCTATGAGTGGAGGTGGCAGTAGTGATGGGCAACAGGTCCCCTATGGGTGGGGGCGGCAGTAGTGATGGGCAACATAAGCGCTATGAGTGGGGGTGGCAGTAGTGATGTACAACAGGTCCCCTATGAGTGGGGGTGGCAGGGGTGATGGGCAACAGGTCCCCTATTGGTGGGGGTGGCAGGAGTGATGGGCAACATATACCATATGGGTGGGGGTGGCAATAGTGATGGGCAACATAAGCCCTATGGCTGGGGGTGGAAGGAGTGCTGGGGAACAGAAGCCCTATGAGTGGGGGTGGCAGTAGTGATGGGCAACAGGTCCCCTATGAGTGGGGGTGGCAGGAATGATGGGCAACATATGCCCTATGGGTGGGGGTGGCAGTAGTGATGGCCAACATAAGCCCTATGGGTGGGGGTGGCAGTAGTGATGGGCAACATGAGCCCTATGGCTGGGGGTGACAGTAGTGATGGGCAACATAAGCCCTATGAATGGGGGTGGCAGTAGTGATGGGCAACAGGTCCCCTATGAGTGGGGGTGGCAGGAGTGATGGGCAACATATGCCCTATGGGTGGGGGTGGCAGGGGTGATGGGCAACATAAGCCCTATGGGTGGGGGTGGCATGAGTGATGGGCAACAGGTCCCCTATGGGTGGTGGTGGCAGGGGTGATGGCCAACAGGTCCTCTATGAGTGGGGATGGCAGTAGTGATGGGCAACAGGTGCCCTATGAGTGGGGGTGGCAGGGGTGATGGGCAGCAGGTCCCCTATGGGTGGGGGTGGCAGGGGTGATGGGCAACATGAGCCCTTTGGCTGGCGGTGGCAGTAGTGATGGCAACATAAGCCCTATGAGTGGGTGTGGCAGTAGTGATGGACAACAGGTCCCCTATGAGTGGGGGTGGCAGGAGTTATGGGCAACATATGCCCTATGGGTGAGGGTGTCAGGGGTGCTGGGCAACATAACCCCTATGGGTGGGGGTGTTAGTGGTGCTGGCCATGCAACCCCAATGGTGGCCTGTTGTTAGTGGCCAGGATGTGGATCCCCTGTGTGTGTGTACCATTTTGCGGGTCCATTTCGTTTGTTTATGTGGTAGGTGTCTGACTTACCGCCTGCGCCGTCTGCGTCGGTTCCTGATCCGGTCATAGATACAGAGTACTGGTATGACCTGCGCGATGGGATTCATGATGTGTTCGTGTTGTTCACGCTACTTGTTGATCCGTCTTGTACCCGCTGCAAGCTGCTCCGTCTCTCTCGTTGCCGTGAATTGAGTTGTGGCGCGAATCGTAGCTGATATGCTTGTTTTCCGGATGCTGTGACGTCCCGTACGTGGCGACCCGTTCGGCGTGCAGGAAGTACGCATCGTACTTGTCAGGCAGGAAACTGCTATGGATACTGCTTCCGGGCGACTCGGTTCAGCGTTAGGAGTTACGGCTCGGACGGAGAATGGAGCTTGAATCACAGCCTACGTGTCGGTCGTGTATTAGGCAGTTATGCGCATCGTTCTTCCTCTGCAGGACGGACCGACTATGGGTATGTGTCGGTCGCACGGCAAGGCTACGGACAGCTCTCGGAGAGCTGTCCGACCCGATATCGGAATCAACCCCATTGTGTTATATTTTGAAATGTTATGATTGTTAGGATTATGAGTTTACTTTAGGATTCATGCTTCTAAGCTTATGAATGGTAGTTGATATTTAAAAAGCTATATTATTTATTAATAGCATTAAAACATTCTTTTAAATGTTAATGTCTAAATATGAATATATTGGATTGCAGTTTGGGTAGTGTGTTTTTTAAAGTAAATTTTAGTTGATTGTATATGTTCTAAATGTTGTGTGAGTATAAAGCAATGATTGTGTATATAAAATATTTAGTTAGTAGAAACTTGCGTAAAATGGTTTTGTTTGCAGCAGAAATAGTACATTTCACCTCTTTAGTGTCCAACAAGTTCCCCAAATTGACTTAGATTTCAGTGGGAAAAGTAAATGTCACCCCTTAGAGTCCAACATCTTTTGCAAATTGATATAGATTGGAGTGAGACTAGTAAATGTTACCCCTTTTGTGTCCAACACCTTCTACAAATTGGCGTAGATTGGAGTGGAACTAGTAAATATCACCAGTTAGTGTCCAATACCTTGTGCAAATTGATATAGATTAGAGTGGGAATAGTAAATGTTACCCCTTTTGTGTCCAACACCTTCTACAAATTGGTGTAGATTGGAGTGTAACACGTAAATATCACCCCTTTAGTGTTCAACACCTACCCCAAATTGGTATAAATAGTATGAGAATACTAAGGGCCTGATTACGAAGTCGGCTGGAAAGCCTCGGACCGACACTCGGATTCCCCTAGACCATGTTGGAACCCCTCATAATTGATCAACCAACCAATTACGATGCAGGGGAACTGATTGGTCATTCCAAATCAGTTCTGACTGGCATTTAAAGAATCTGAGTCGGTCGAAGCTGACAGCTCTGCGTACAGCGTTTCTGACTGACCGATTACAATGTCGGATTCCAACAGCCATTCCGACTCGGTCTTTCTGAAACAAAAAGGCTGTCAAAACTGATTTTGGGGGGACCCTAGCAGGCCCCTCTTCAACCTGAGGCCTCTGGTTTGGGTTTAAGGGGGTACCCAAAGGCCCCCCTGTAAAACCGTGCACAGTGTGGCAGGAACCATGGGGTGTCCACCTAAGGATGCATGGTTTTCCGCAGACACCCATTTTTACCATAGGAGCCTTAGTTGTCGGTCTGAACCCAGGCCGGAAGTCAATGAGAGTCCTTCCAAACGGTGTTCGGAAGCATCATAATCAGTCAGGAGGAACAGCCAACCGCAAATTGGTCGGAACCGAATTCGACCGAATCGGGCGGTTTAATTTCTGACCGACATCGTAATCAGGCCCTAAATGTCACCTCTTTCATGTCCAACATTTTCTACAAATGGGTGGAGAACGGAGTGGGGATAGTAACTGGAACCCCTTGAGGGCCAGATTACGACTCTCGCCGTGCTGCGCCAGGACTGGCTCCCCCGCCACACAACCAAAGCCGTGATCAGAATGCCTGCCAGATTAGGAGTTTCCTTCTGTCTGGTGGCCTTTGTTTTTGACATTCCCATGGGGGTTCCCGGAAAATGTACACGGCAATGGGAACACCAAAAACTGTTCCTGTATGGCATGGACTGAAAAGGTTTGATCTGATTTTATTGGCTAAGGTTGCTTATAGTTTGATTCTATTGGTTAGTTTAGTTTTAGTTTGATTTGTTTCCATCAGTTATGTCCTTCTATGGTAAATGCTAATTTAAGTTTCATTTGTGAATTTTTATATAGTTTTATATATTTCTTTCTTAATATTTAAGTTGATGTATAAATGCTTTCAGTTAATGGCAATATTGTTTGTCATATTGTTATGAATATAATTATATCTATTTTTGGTGTTAATGGTAAAAAAAATTGTGATGTAATATGTTTATTTTTAATTTAAATATGTGTATAGAATGTTTCTTGCTTTAGGGATTTATTTTATGTAAAAAGTAACTTTAAAAATATTTCTATGGATATTGTACCCATATTGGCGATATTATAGTGTGAATCAATGTTTTTTTTTACATATTATATGTTTATTTAAAGGTCACAATATTTTTGTTTTTGATATTTGTGTTTGCGGTATAAGTAGGAACCGGTATTTTTGACAGCGATATTTGTGTTCTTGATATTTGTGGTTTTATTAGTCAGTCAGTCAGTCAGTCAATTACTTTTATTCGATCAATAAAAGATCATAAAAAGAGACAAAACAGACATGAAATCACAATACATAAAATACAGGGCAAAGATACATCAATTACAAATCTGATAATGGAAAACATAATCAAAATTTAAAAATGTGAAGAGAACATATTTCATAGGTTCTATTCTAAGTTAAAAAGAATAAATAAGGTGTAAAGATAAAATTTCCATCTAAAAGACTAACAGGGATGGAATACTCCATGACTACGGGCCACCGTCCGTCACAACCGCATCAATTATGTTAAAAGTAGGCCGCTCTCTAGCACGCTTCTTACTGATGCGAACAGCTGCAACTAAAAAGTTTGCTACATGAAAAGCAATAGTAATGTTAGGCAGGAGTTGCAAGAACAGAAGCGCTGGCCGAACCTGAACATAGCCAGCCCCTTTAAGTAGAGGTAACAGGCATTTTGTCCTAATCTGTGCAAAATGCTCACAAAACATAGTAAAATGTAGTGTGTCTTGACAAGAAAAATTATCACAGTCACATGGGGTAGCATTATCAGGGGTAGCCCATGTGGGATAAAAACCTAGCACATAATGTATCAAATTTAAGCGGAATTTAATCAGGAGAGACCTGTGAAGTGGGCTGGTTACAAATGCCAGGTAGGGTTCCAGGCCGGGAACGGTGATTAACCCATAGTTCCTTCTCACTACCGGCTTGTTTAATTCAATGTCCTCCCTCTCGGCCATTAATCTTGTCAAAAGTGCGGTCTTAATCCCCATGATGTCCTTCTTATTGATACGGTCAGGGGAATCAAATAGCTCTGGTCGACCCACTATGCTCAACATCTTTTTAACATATACTAGCCATGGAATTGTGTGGGCTCTATCCAGGGCAAGGCAGTCCTTAAGTATTAAATGGGTTAAAAGAATGTCTTGGTTAAGCCAGGTTTTTAACCAACATATAACAGGTGCCATTTTGATTAAGTCAACAACAAACCCCAAACCCAATTCTGAATGTGTTGTAAAAGTGGGTGTGGACTGGGGAACAGACAGCAAGGATCTTAAAAACTTGTTTTCCACCCTCTGAATGGTAACATTATTAGAATAGCCCCATATGGCAGAGCCATAGGTGGCTATTGCCAAAGATTTAGCTTTATAAACTTTCAAAATGGCCTCCAGGGGGCGAGTACCCAGCCGTTTGGCAAAGCCAAGTATAGCTGCGGCAGATCTTGCCATTGAATTGCCTTTTAGTTTATGTTGAGGGCCCCACGTGCCTTTCTCGTCGAAAATGACCCCTAAATAGGTAAAAATTGGGACCCTTTTGACCTTGTGGCCTAAACAAAAAAAGGATTTAGATTTCTTTTTCCTACTGGCCTGGCCAGTGATCATGACCTGTGATTTTTGGGTATTAATTTTCAGGTCTAAAGATGTCATGAAGTCACCGAAAGAGGCCAAAAGTCTGTCGAGAGCCACCCCTGAACGCGCCAAAAGCACGGCGTCATCCGCGTATAGGAGAACTGGGATCTTGGTGTCTCCTACACGAGGTACATCCACTGCTGCGTTGGCCAGGGCTGGGTCCAGGGCATTAATGTAAAGTGTGAAAAGGAGAGGTGCCAATATGCACCCTTGCCTTACACCCCTCTCTGATTCGAAGCAACTGGTGCACCTCCCCCCCTGGGTAACTCTCACCGAGGCTGATAAGCCACGATGGAGATCCGCCAAGAATCCAACCAGAGGGGGATCAACACCGATATCCAAAAGTATACTCCACAATTTAGACCTGTTAACCAGGTCAAAGGCTGAGGAGAGGTCCATGAAGGCCATGTACAGGGACCCCTCCTTTGCAATAGTGTATTTGCAAATAAGTAAGTGGAGATTTAAACATTGATCCAGCGTGCTCCTATTAGCCCTAAAACCATATTGGGCGTCAGATAATATACTGCTACCCGCCAGCCAAGTGTTCAATCTACCCAGAATGACTCTGCCTAAGATTTTAACGGCAGAGTCAATTAGGGAGATAGGCCTATAACAGGCCGGGTCATACCTCTGGCCTTTTTTAAAAATTGGAATAATTGTAGATATCGCCCAGGACTCGGGGATATTCTTATGTCTCGCAGCATTGAAAACATTAGTCAGTATTTTGGCCCATAATTTAGGAGCAGACCTATAAAGGTCGGCAGGAACACCATCAGGGCCTGGTGCCTTACTCTTAGATGTCTCTAGGATGGCTTTTTCTACATCCTCCTCCTTGAAGGCCGAAACTGGACCAACCTGGTTTAAGGGTGAGAGCCCCTCTGAATTCCCAGGCGAAACAGAACTATAAATTTTTTCGAAGTGGGCTAACCACTGTTCGTCAGGAATACTACATTCCATGGCCTGATTCTCGCTACCGGAAAAAAAGGGGTGATTTATCAATCCCCAAAATTTGGAGCTATCCCGCAGAGTATCCGGTAACAGTAAGTTATTCCAGGCTTCTTCCTGGATCTCGTTTTTACGAGCTTTAATAGCCAATTTATACTGTTTCCTCAAAGAAATGATTAGAGGTCTGTTTCTCGGTTTACCCTTTATTGCCTTCAAAAGAGCAGAATGAGCCTTGGTACAGTTGGTATTAAACCATTTTTTACCTGTAACACAGCCTGACTTGGATTTAGCCAGGAGGGCCGCATTTATATGTAGGCAGATAATAGCAAAAGCCTCAACTATACTAGAGTTGGTGTTAGCGTGATCTAGGCATATACCCATCTCTGGTTCAACCTTAGACAGGACTTCTTGAAGGAAAGAAATCGGGGACACCTGAGCCCATTTTAACCTCCTGCCCTGGTCTTTTACTACCAGGGCTCTAGTTCCCAGAGTGCTAGAATCTTTAAAAACCAAGAACCCATCCGTGGCAACCTCGACTATCACCGGGTTGTGGTCACTGAATGCGGAGTCCTCCACCCTGTAATTTAAAATCAAAGGGAAAATCAAAGAAGAAACAAAAATGTAATCGATGACTGACCCTGAATCAGGGCCTTTAAAGGTACACGGTCTCTGCCCCTCCGTGCAGCGACCAGGTTCAGAGAGGTCTGAGGAAGCCAATAGGCTCTCCAGGGCCTCGCCTGATTTGGTATGTTCAAAATGTGTGGATGATGCGTAGGGAGAACCCTCCTCGTCATCCAAGATACAACCTAGGCTGCAAGGATGGACATTGAAATCGCCCATTAAAATGACCTCAAAACTGTTATGTGACGCCCTGTATTTATCCAGAACCTCCCCCAGAGATTCTAGATGGAAATTTAGACTGACACTATCTTTAGAATTATAAAAGTTAATCAAAAGCAGAGAGGGTGAATTTGCCACCACTAGTTCTACAGCTAAGCAGTGTTGGGAGCCAGAATCAACCTGTTTAGCAGATCCTTTCAAGTTCAAGGAAACGAGCAAAGCAAGGCCCCCCTTAGCCCTCCCCGCCAAGCTGGGTGTGGCTGGAATATAAAAGTGAACATAGCCGTCCAAAAAAAGGTTATTAGCTGTGTCCCAGGTTTCCTGCAATGCGATAATATCATGGGACAGAACATAACCAACCCATAGGTCATCCTGGCTTTTGAGTCTGATGCCAGCAACATTCCAGCTTAAAATTTTGCAGGTATTTTTTTTTTGGGTTAAGTCATGCAACTCACTGACAACTACACCCTTTCCCACAGATCTAATTTGCGAGTTGTTAACAGAGGGAAACATGCTAAAAGAAGGCCCCTCCAAGCCCGGTCAAGCTGAGGCTTCCAGGTGATATATATTATCAGTACGCTGAGTGGGAAATGTTACAAAATTCGGGTTGGTTCCACTTCTTTCCTGGGTTTGATCAAGGCTTCCAGGGGTGTTGAGGTAAGGATTATAAAAATACCTTAAATCATGAACCCTTATTTCTGACCTATCCCAACTAAGTGGATGGTCACAAATAAAGCGCACCACTCGGCTGTCCTTAAAGTTAATGATGATACAATCCCCTTGGGCATTTTTTGGTCTAGGACCCACCCAGCTGACTCTTCTGGCAAAGAGAATTTTCCCGTCCAAGAAGTTCGGGATGGGTCTCTTTTGATTGAGCCAGAAAATGACTTTATTTTTAAGTTGTTGATAAGATTCCTCTGTATCAATTTTCAATTCCGGAACACCAGACAAAACAACAACGTAGGGGATAGATTCAGGAGGTAGGTGGATGCAAATATTAGAGGATTTAGTTGTTCTGTCTCCAGGATCTGTGTTTAGCCCTTTATGTGAAGACCTACTAGCCGATTTAGTTCCAGGTAAATCCCTTAAACCAACCTTGTCATGACTGCCAGCTTGAGTACTGGAGATGTCTACTATCGAAGTTCTGGGAGGAACTACCCTCGAGTCAACTATAGGGGGTATGTCAGTAATGGGGGGAGAAAGTGGCGGAGCAGGAAGGATAGGGTTCACCTTAATAGAATTAACACTGTCCTTGGTGGCTAATTTAATGACATTTTTTAATGAGCAAAAATTATCTAAAATAGTTTGCTCAAGTCGATCTACTTTGTCAGAGACCACCTTTACCCTTTCCAGAAGTGGTAGTAATAGGGAGCGGACTACATGTTCAATCTGGGGGATCAAATCATTATGTTGAGACTGGTCCAGATGCCTATTGGCAGTCTCATCCACAGTCTCATCCACAGTAGTGTTATCAGCAAGCTGACCCACGCCAGGCTTCAATGGTGGGCAAATAGTATTGTTAGAATGCTTTGCCAGTCTCCCGCCCTGAGACAGCCCATCTCTCTTCCTCTTAAAGGCTGCACTGTTAACACCCTTTTTATGGGCTCTTGTCTGTGGATGAATAGGGACAGATTGAGAGTGAATCGAAGCACTAGTGGCTACAAGGGGAACCTCTCTCGGGGCATCATTTGTGTCATTTCGATCGGCTAATGTAATGGTGCTATCCACTAAGTCCCGCTGCTGCACCACATCTTCCACGCCCTGCAATACAGAGTTCTTGGGGGATTTTGCTAAGGCAAGTATACCTAATGACGAGCGTCTAGCTTGACTTAGCTCGGCGGATAACCGGCGCTCAGTAATAGCTAGTTCTTGTTCTAAAACCGAAACAGCTCTCGTGATAAAATGATCCATAGTGCCAGACACAGGCCCACCTCCTCCCAAACGCTTCCCCTTGCCTGCCATCATGCACTGTATGCACTGTATACACCCCTATCAAAAGATGCAGTCCCAGGACAATGTTGGCAATATAAAATAACGGTAATCCGAGTGTTAAGTCACAGTGCTGCTTTTCACATTGCCAACCAAAGGATCAGCAGCCTCGAAAAATATATGTGTAGTACACTCTACTCGTATCACCAAAGTCAAAACAATGTGCAAATCTACCTTCCTGATGATGCACGCGTAGAAGTATTAGAGGGGTGGCCCAGTCCAGTCAGGTTCAGGCAGTGACGGGCAAGGACGGGCCCGCCCTTGGCCCGGGCTTCGCCCGGGCGCGGCCCGCGCGCGTCCCGCGCTGCGGGTCTACCTCCGCGACTTTAACCCTCCCCGGCGCTGCCTGCTGACGTGGAAGGCAGGCGCCCGGGAGAGGGAATGCTGGGGGCTGTGGTTCGTTGGGGCCTTCCGCCGTTCCCCTCACGGCACTGCTGCAGCCCGGACAAAAGTTCCTGCTCAAAGCGCCGTTCCCCACACGGCTGGTGCGATGTTCAGCTCCTGAGAAAAGCGTCCCGCGCTGCGGGTCTACCTCCGCGACTTTAACCCTCCCCGGCGCTGCCTGCTGACGTGAAAGGCAGGCGCCCGGGAGAGGGAATGCTGGGGGCTGTGGTTCGTTGGGGCCTTCTGCCGTTCCCCTCACGGCACTGCTGCAGCCCGGACAAAAGTTCCTGCTCAAAGCGCCGTTCCCCTCACGGCTGGTGCGATGTTCAGCTCCTGAGAAAAGCGTCCCGCGCTGCGGGTCTACCTCCGCGACTTTAACCCTCCCCGGCGCTGCCTGCTGACGTGAAAGGCAGGCGCCCGGGAGAGGGAATGCTGGGGGCTGTGGTTCGTTGGGGCCTTCTGCCGTTCCCCTCACGGCACTGCTGCAGCCCGGACAAAAGTTCCTGCTCAAAGCGCCGTTCCCCTCACGGCTGGTGCGATGTTCAGCTCCTGAGAAAGTTTAGTATAGGATGGTGATATTTTTGTAAGCAATATTTATTTTTTGATTTTTGTGTATTTTGATGTTGTATGAATCTGTATTATGTCAGTGATCCATTCAATGTACCATGCACATAGCAGACTAGCCACCATATGTTTGTCCGATTAAGTAAAAAGTAACTTCTCATCAGAACATACAAATTGAATGAGCACTGATGATTTTTGAGGCAGAGGCATTGCTTGTGGTACTGGCTTTGTGTATACACATGTACAAAGCATGTACTGCACATCAGTCTTGCGGTCCCATTTAGACACCAGCATAAAAATTAAGCACAGAAGCTATCAAATGCAAAAATAATTCTTACCAACTGATTGCTACCTTTTTCTCCCTATTTTTATAACGGGTTGTGTGCCAGGTTCTGAGACACTGCACTGTCTATAGCAATCACTTAACTCTGAAAGAATATGGGGTAATTTATGAGCTGCAGACAGGCCAGCTTGTAAACAGGGAGTAGGGTTTGCTTTCCACTATTGCTGGGGTGTGCTCCACAACCCATGCACAATCTTTGAGAATTTCTGAGTTAAGAATGAGCACTAAAAAGAAGTTTTACAAGTGTAGGTATGCTCCTGCACAAAGGTGTGCATGTACCACAATGGGAACTCATTTACAATTGCCGTAACACATCTGAAAACAGTTGCTGCTTTCCAGACTTACTATTAGCAAAATCATGGACATTTTTAGAAGTTGGTATTCCTTTCAATGCAGAATGATAGGCACAGTAGTGCGTTGTGGCAAGCAAGCACATACAGGGGATTACACTTTTTTTGTCTTTTCTCTTGCCTCCTCAACCAATCTAGAAACCTTATTCCCTGCAAGATTGTGCAGTTTGGAGGTGTTTTATTAGCTTCCCTTGCTTGGACTCGATTTAGTGTTGCCCTTTGCAGGAGCAAATCATCAACTTGTTCCAGTGTGAAAAGAGTCACAGAGCAGAGAGGTTTGTGCTCACAAACTGAGGTGTTTATGTGTTTACAAAATCTAAGCATGCCTTTTAACTGCCACTTCCCATCTCATGTGTGAGACTTGATCCTGTATAAATTAACAAAGTTGGGGAATATCATTAGGCAGACTTAAATTAATTTATACCCGTTAGGTGAACTTTTGGGAATACCTAGGAGACCTAGGTCCCATTGTTTTAGGCCCTAAAGTATGTCTAATCTCAAAATGATCTTTCTAAATCAATATTTTTGTGCTCATTCATACAGTACTCTGATTTCTAAATTAGGCAGTGGTTTATTCAAGCTCCCCCTACGATTCACCTTTCATGGTCTCAGCTTCATTCTATCTCTGTCTCTTTTTCTTTATCCCTGTTAATACAGAGAAGTAAAGACAAAACAAAGTAAATATTGTAATTCATTCTGCGGATATCTGCTCCATCCTTTCCTTTTAAATTTTCCTTTCTCTGAAAATTTGATGTTCATAATTCAGTAGGCAATATTGTAATTCTTTTGGAGAATTACCCACAGTCTTCACTTTTAATTAAATTTAAATTTAAAGTAACAGGTGATTGGCGTTCTACCCATAACCTGATGCACTAGGACAGATGCTACAATTGTTCTCACATCAAGGTATGAAATTGTAGAGCATTTTGTGACCTGCAAGCGTCTGGAAGAACACGTTAATTACAGTATGAATAATTCATGTTTCAACCTAGGAATGTGACTGGGCAGTGGTTTTCACTTTGAAACAGTGGCGGATTGTAATTCTAACATATTTGACATGTAGTATTTGTTTTCAATTACCTGTTTTTTAATTTTGTTACAACTGCAGGGCTAAAAGCTGTACATCTGTTCCCAACCACATAATTCTTTATTTAAGAGTTTTAGAAATGGCCTTTCTGCTGGCCTGCATCTTAACAACCTATTTCTGGTCTAAATATCTGTGTAGAAAACTTTTGCTAAATCTTTTTCGTAAACTTTCATTGTTAGCAGGTTGGAGACCATTCTGTTAGACATTTAATTCTCCTGTGTTTTATACTTTTGTATGCATGCTTTGCTGAACCATGACCGAAAAACATAATATACACAAATCATAATACAATATTTAATACTTCAATTAGTTTCTGAAAACCTCTTAAAGTGTTTACATTGGTTTGTGTCCTTAAACCTGGACTTTAACCCTTTCTGTGTGTTTGATGCATGGGGTCGGTCCGATGCAAAAATGTGCATGTGCGTTAGATGACTCCCAAACGTCCGACGCCATGTCACTGGAAACCCCACTGGTGCAGGCACCAGAGAGATTTCCTTTTCTCCCCAAAAGTTGTGGGGCTATCTCAGCCACCTGAGCACGTATAAAGACGTAGAATGGTACCCCTCTCTAGTGGATCCCTGCTTGGGATCGCCCCCACGAGGTCGATCCCCAAGTAGGAATCCACCCACTGCACACCAGGGAGGTGTCAGTGGCCCCTTGGGCAAGGGCCTTTGCTCCCCCAAATATTTTCTGCAATATTCCGTCTTTCTGCCCCCCTTGGGGAAGATAGGGGCAATAGCCCCCAATCTGTCCCCCTGGGGGGCAGAAAGCGTACTAGCCACCAGGGAGTTTTTTATTTTAGCACGGCACAGTGATTCCACACAGAAATGTGTGGAAAATGTAATTTTTTCTGCTAAATTTGAGGTTTGCAGGGGATTCTGGGTAGGAAAATGTTGGGGGATCCATGCAAGCCTTACCTCGCTGGACTCCCACAGGTGTCTAGTTTTCAGAAATTTGTAGGTTTGGTAGGTTTCCCTTAGATGACCGCCAAGCCCGGGGCCAAAAACGCAGGTACCCCCCCCCCCCCCGCCCCCAGCAAAACCAGGTTGTTTTGTAATTGGAAATGTTGTTGTCTCCACAGTACGTTTTTGCCTGTCGCGGGTACGTGGTCCACCCACAGAAGTGAGGTACCATTTTTAGAAGGACTCCTGGGGAATGCTGGGTGGTGGGAAATTTGTTTCAGCCCAGTGATCCCACAACTTTCCCACACAGAAACATGAGAAACATTTGATTGCCCCAGCTAAATTTGTGCTTTGCAGGGGATTATGGGTAGGAATACGTTGGGGGATCCATGCAAGCCATTACTCTCTAGACTCCCCTTGGTGTCTAGTTTTGAGAAATGTTTGGGTTTGGTAGGTTTCCCAAGATAGCCGCCGAACCCAGGGCCAAAAACGCAGGGACCCCCCTTGCAAAACCAGGATGTTTTGTAATTGGTAATTTTGTTGTCTCCACAATACGTTTTGGGACTCTTGCCTGTCCTGGGTCCACCAACACGAGTGAGGTACCATTTTTATCGGGAATGCTGGGTGGTAGGAAATTTGTGTCAGCCTGGTGATCCCACAACTTTCCCACACAGGAATTTGAGAAAAATTAGATTTGTTTCAGCTAAATTTGAGGTTTGCATGGGATTCTGGGTAGGAAACAATGGGAGGTCCATGCAAGCCATACCTCCCTGGACTCCCCAGTGTGTCTAGGTTTCAGAAATGTGTGGGTTTGGTAGGTTTCCTGAAATGGGCACAGAGCCCGGGGCAAAAAACCCAGGTGACCCCCCTTGCCAAACCTGGTCGTTTTGTGATAGATAACTTTGATGTCTCCACAATAAGTTTTGGGCCCTTCCCTGCTGCGGGCACTTGGCCCACCCACACAAGTGAGATACCATTTTTATTGGGATACCTGGGGGAATGCTGGGTGGTAAGAAATTTGTGTCACCCCAGTGATCACACAACTGTCCCACACAGAAATTTGAGAAAATTTGATTTTTGTAGCTAAACTTGAGGTTTGTAGGGGATTCTTGGCAGGAAAGCTTTGGGAGTTCCACGGAAGTCATATCTCACTGGACTTCCCTGGGTGTATAGTTTTCAAAAATGTCTTGACTTGGTAGGTTTCCCTAGATGGCCGCTGAGCGTGGGGCCAAAAACCCAAGTGAGCCACTATGCAAAAGCAGGTCGTTTTGTGATAGGTAATTTTGATTTCTCCACAATACGTTTTGGGCCCTTCCCTGCCGTGTGCTCTTGGCCCACCCACACAAGTGAGGTACCATTTGTATTGGGAGACTTTGGCAAATGCGGGGTGGGTGGAAGTTTGTGGATCCACGCAGAGTTCAGAACTTTCCATCACAGAAATAGGAGGAAAAGTTGTTTGTTTAGAAAGTTTGAGGTTTACAAGGGATTCTGGGTAACAGAACCTGGTGTGAACTACACCAGTCACCCCATCATGGAACCCCCTGTGTGTTTAGTTTTCAAAAATGTATAGGTTTGCTGGGTTTCCCTAGTTGCCAGGCAGATCTAGGGTTCAAAATCCACAGCTAGGCACTTGGCAAGAGAATGGTCAGTGTTCACATTTTAAAGATGTGGTATGTCCATGTTGCATTTTGGCCCGTTTCCTGTTACAGGCACTTGGCCTACCCCCACAAGTGAGGTACCATTTTAATTGAAGACTTTGGGCAATGCAGTGTGGATGGAATCTTGTGGATCCCCATGCAGTCCAGAACTTTCCATGATAGAAATTTGAGGAAAATGTGTATTTTGACAAAGTTTGAGGTTCGCAAGGGATTCTGGGTAACAGAACCTGGTGAGCCACACAGGTCACCCCATCCTGTATTCCCCTGGGTATCTAGTTTTTAAAAATGTATAGGTTTTCTAGGTTTCCCTTAGTACCTGCTGAGCTAGGGTTCAAAATCCACAGCTAGGTACTTTGCAAAAAAACCTGTCTGTTTTCATTGTAAAAATTTGGTGTGTCCATGTTGTGTTTTGGGACGTTTCCTGTCATGGGAACTAGGCCTACCCACACAGGTGAAGTACCATTATTATTGGGAGACTTTGGGGAATGTGGGGTGGGTGGAAGTTTGTGGATCCATACAAAGTCCAGAACTTTCCATCACAGAAATGTGAGGGTAATGTGTTTTTCATTTTAAAGTTTGAGGTTTGCAAGGGGTTCTGGGTAACAGAACCTGGTGAGAGCCACACAAGTCACCCCATCCTGGATTCCCCTGGGTGTCTACTTTTAAAAAATGTATAAGTTTGGTAGGTTTCCCTCAGTGCCGGCTGAGATAGGGTCCGGAATACATAGCTAGGCACATTGCTGAAAATGGTCAGTTTTCACTAGAAAAATGTGATATGTCCATGTTGTGTTTTGGGCCGTTTCCTTTCGCAGGCACTTGGCCTACCCACACAAGTGAGGTGCCATTTTTATCAGGAGACGTAGGGGAACACAGAATTGCAGAGCAGCTGGTATTACCTATTGACTTTCCATGCATTTCTGCCTTGTACATGTAAGACAATGTGTAACAAAGAAGTCACTTTGAAAAATGTCCTATAATACACATGCTAGTATGGGTACCCACAATTTCGAAGATGTATAAAAAGCTACTTCTTCTGAAGTCTATATTTTGTTTCCACTGCAGAAATACATAGGTGTCCTTGATACCTATTTTTCACTCTTTATATTTTACCAAATGAATTGCTATATACCCAGTACACAATGAAAAACCATTGCAAGGTGCAGCTCAGTTATTTGCACTGTGTTCCTCAGGTTCTTGGTGAACCTACAAGTCCTATATATCACCACAACCAGAAAGGTCCAGAGGATGTAACGGTATACTGCTTTAAAATAATTGTCATATGTAGAAGAAGTTACAGGTGAAAGCATTGGCACATGGCTGTTTTTTCAACTCATTTTCTATATTTCCTATTTTCAGCTCTTACAGGCACATGCATCAAGCTCAGAAATAGCGAGTACTTAATAATAAGGATTCGGTATCTCCTTTGCATGAAGCAGATAGCGAATAAATACCAATTCGCTAATAATCGCTAAACACAATAGCGATTAAACCATAAAAAATCGCAAGTCCCGGGAAACACACAAATAGCGATCTCGCAAATAGCAAGATCGCTAATAGCGAGATCGCTATTAGCGAAATTGCAATTTGCGAGATCGCTATTTTACCGAGTCGCATTGGGAGCAGCCTGATGACCTCACAACCAGGAAGAAACTCTTCCCATGTTGCAGTCTGTGCCCAGAGGAAGCCAGAGCAGGAAGCTGAGTGCTTGTGGAGAGCTGTGCAAAGGAATACATTGTATCCAGACAACTGCTAACACCAGAAATGGCCCACACATCAGCAGAAGAGGGGGCAGGGGCCAGAAAAAGAAAGATCAAATTTAGTGAGAGGGAACTCGAGTACCTCATTGAAGAGGTTGTAAAGAGCCATGACAAGCTCTTTGGGAAGCTCTCACTAAAAGTCCCAGAGGCAGAAAAAAGAAGGATCTGGAACCGGATCAAAACCAAAGTGAATGCTGTGGGTGTGACACACCGCAGCATCGAAGAGTTAAAAAAAAGGTGGTATGACCTGCGGAGCCGTGCCAAGGAGAGAATTGCACAGAGGCTGAAGGAGGCGAAGAGCACTGGAGGAGGACCCTCAACAGTCCCGGACAACACAGCCCTGGAGGACCTGGTGGAGGGCACAATCCTGCCAGATGCTGCAGTGGGAGTACAGCAGGTGGATACATCCAGTGCGGCCTGCAGTACACAAGGTAAGAGGCACCATAATATTCCCATCAATGTAAATACTAATTGCGCCCATATTGGAATAAAAAGGCAAGCAGCTGTAATCAACCCCAGGCCACAGTTCACATAGAGATACTAATGCATCATGGGATTTGTAGTCCCCTAAACCAAATAGTGAGTCAAATCCCACATTGTGTGGCCATTGTGCCAAAAATGCTTTACAGACAATGATTACAGACAGTGAGAACTTAAGAGCCAACAAAATCATCATGTTGCTAAACATTAGCACAAACACAAATTAATCTTGCACTGTTTCACACCACAGGTGCAGAAGAAGTAGACACTGATGAGAGTGAATGCAGGGAGAGTACACAGACCACTGCAGAGACTGCCGTTGCCATACCAGTCACACATCCCAGCACATCCCAGGCACCCCCAAGACGCAGGGCTACAGTCCCTCCTCTTCAGCCAATGGAGAGCATTCCGGAACCTGAAAGGGCACCTGCACAAAGCCTGCCTAGTGTGAGGACCACCACCACCAGACCTCAGACACAGGTCTAGATGACGCGAAGACGCAGGTCAAGGGGCCACATAGCAGCACAGGAGGCCTCGACTCCAAATGTCTGGGGAGGTGTGGAGTCGCAGATGATGAGGGTGCAGCGCCTGCAAGCACGACACATGGGAGCCATCAACCTGCAAATGTCGAAATTGAACAAGAACTTTTCCACCATGGCAGATCGCGTGAGTGAACTGACTCAAGCAGTTGTGGAAGGCAACAGGCACACCAACACCACATTGCAGGAGCTTGTGCGTGTGATTCAGGAGGGACACAACACCAAGAGGAGGAGGCATCGCCAACTCATGGCGCGCTTGGCTGGCTATTCCAGATCCAACAATAAGTTGTGCAACGCTACTGCACTGCTGTCACGGAGGTCAGTGGCAATGCAGATTGACATGGGGCATTGTTGTGGGGATGTGGCCAGGGCCCTTGGCCAAGTTACCACTGCTGTTGAACAGCTGCAGGGTGGTGCTGGTGGCATCAGCAATGTCACTGGAGATGAGGGGAGTGAGGGGGCATCCAGCCTGAGCAGCATGTCAGTGCCAGTCAGCACTGGCAGGAGGTTTAGTACACGTCAGTCAACACCTACACTTGCACCCATGGGTGGGGATGCCGATGCAGGCGAAAGACGACTCGGTGTGCATGGGAGGAAGCGCTGAGCACACACATACCACCGGACAATTAGCCATGGTGGCGTAACCATGTTCAGGACATACAGAGGGACTGGGAATGAAGTCTGAATCCTTATTTGATTTGTGCCTTGGTACATGCTGTGAATTTACCCTTAAGCTACATCTGTGTTTAGCCACACAACTGTACCTGTTCACGTGCTAATAAAAACTGTACAGCTAAAGAATGATAGTTTCTGTCTCATGATTACGTACCTCTGAAGTAATGTTGGGTGAAGTCTGCACGTTTCCTCTGCCCCTCCGCTGAGCTTGCAGGATGCGGGTGTCGTGGGTGTACAGGGGGCTGGTTGTCCACAGTGCCGTACGCATCTATGGGTATGCGTCTCATGGTAGCTATGTTGTGCAACATTGCACATGCTGCCACTATCCTACAGCAGGTTACCGGCTGGTACAGCATCGCACCACCAGTTTTGTGCAGGATGTGGAAGCGACTCTTGAGCTATCAAAATTTCCATTCCATCACATTACCTGTCCTGGTGTGTGCTGCGTTGTACCGCTGTTCTTGTGGGGAGCCTGGGTTCAACTATGGAGTCATGATATAGTTCCTCACGGCGTATGCACTGTCACCTACAGGGTAGTATGCAAAGTGTTAGTGTCAGGTATGCATTGCCATTTCAGAATGAATTTGTGTGCATAAATATATTGTCTTACCTAGCAGGTGTCCTTCGCCATATTCCCCCCTGAGCAGGCGTGTGTGTATGCCAATGTATCGGAAGATGTATGTATCATGGGTGCTCCCAGGATATTGCGCTACAATGTCGGTTATGATGTTTTTCACATTGCACATTGCTTGGACATTGATGGAGTGATACGATTTCCGGTTACGGAAGATCTACTCATTGACTGCTGGTGGACATATGGCTACGTGGGTGCAATCTATGCACCATATCACATTAGGGAACTGTGCAAATCGATATGAATGGAGTTTTGCTGGGTTCAATTCCCTTTGGGTTGTGGGGAAGGTGATGTGGTTGTGGATCAGAGTCACCATGGCAGCCAGGAAGGATCTAAAGAAACGTGAGAGGGAGCCTTGTGATACCCCTCCCGTTACTGCCACTACCCCCTGGAAACCTCCTGATGCAAGTAGGTGCAGGCAACATAGCACCTGGACATGGGTAGGGATGGCATGGGTCCTACGTGTCTAGCGCTGCATTAGTGTTTCGAATTCAGCTATGAGCTAAAGTATCATGGCAGCGTTAATCCTGTACTTATCATATATGTCCTCATCAGTTTGTCACAACAGAGTGATGCGCAGGTGGAATATCCTCTCCTGGATTCTCCTTCTGCCCTGGCCTGCTGCATGGATCCTCATCCTCCTCGCAAACACGTAGAGTGCCGCCATTGTGTGCGTCCTCTATGGACTCATTGGTCAGTTTCAATACCCCTCACCAGCTTATCAGCTGTAGTGAAATATTTTTTTTTTTACCACCTGCTTCTGATTCCCCTTAATCTGCACTTGCTAAATTGCGATTATCAGGAAAATCGCTATTTGCGATTTTTGATGCATCGATTAGCGATTAATTTTTGCGATTCTTTATTTGCTCACGCTTTTCATATTGTCGCTGATAAGGATTCGCTATTTCTTGTTTCCCGGTATTAGAGAGTCGGTATTATTGCGATTTTTTGTTATTTGGTTGATGCATTGGGAGACGCAAAAATGCGCTCGCAAATTGCTAATCGCTAATTTTGCGAGCACATTTTGGCTTGATGCATGTGCCTGTAAGTTTCTATAAAAATACCTTGAAGGATCTACACAAGTGACCCCTTGCTGAAATCCAGAATTCTGTTTACTTTTCATAGATGTATAGCTTTCCAGGAGCCATTATTTCTTTCACAACCATTTCTATCACTAACTGGAAGGAGGTTGAAAGCACTTAAATTAGCAAAAATAGGCTATGTCCCAGTAAAATGCCAAAACTGCCTGAGTAGAAAATGTTGGTTTTCTGACAAAAGTCTGTATGTCCCTGAAAGATGGGGAAATGGTAATGTTAGCAGCACATACCATTTGCAGGGGAGAAAAAGACGCTTTCTTCTGCAGCACTTTTCCCCATTTAAAAAACAAAAACAAATTGAGCTGTATTTTGGCTAATTTCTGGGTCCCCTCCAGTGGAATCCACAGACGATGGGTACCTTTAAAATCCTCATGATTTTTAGAAGAAAAGGTTGCAAATTTGGCGTGGATGCCAAATATGGATAAAACGTTGCAGGAGCCTAAGCGCAAATACCCCAAATAGCCCAAAAAAACGCTTAGCACGGGGGGGGGGGGGGGTTCAGGCCTAGCAGCGAAAGGGTTATGGTTCCTTTTGACTTCTCAATTAAGCAAGACAATCTATGCTACAATATTCTATTACATTATGTAACTATCACTAATTAAGAGATAGATGTTTGTTAATGCAATTTGACATATGTGTAAAGTCTTACAACATTATAAACAGTGCATGGTCAGGGTGGTATTTAAATTTGGGTTACTACTCAACTGGTGGATTTTCTATATTAGATTGTGTGTTTTTGTCTTGGTCACTATTTAGTCTCCCATCAACCTTAATCATACAGTAAATGTGTTTTTCGGGGAATTTCAAGGGGTTTGAAATTCTAGTCATAATGCACACAAAGGTGTAAGAGTTACATGAGGGAAGGCACAACATATATGATGGTACAAGTGTGGTAGGGAGCCGCAAAAACGAGAGTGCAAAGTCATTAGAGGAGGCATAATGAGGGTAAGAACAATGAGAAGGCAGTTTTGGGGAGAGCACCTTTTATGATAGTTAACGTTCGTTTGAGAGGGGTTTTGGCTTACTTCCCTCTGCCTCCGGAGCGTGGCACAGGTGACTAGTGCCACAGATTAGTGATGGTACTCGGAAAGGGAGGACAGGGCAGAGGACATCAGCCTCAGTTCTACTCTAAAAGGGAGATCTGGGGCTTTTAGAACCATTTTCGATAGCTGGTCTAATCTCCTTCTTTACCTTGTCCTCTATCTTGATTGAAAGTTGTGAAGTGCAACCGTGCCCTGACTCCACTCTGCTTTTTCTTGCTACACATAAGGGATGCACAGTAAGGATATGACATAATAGATTAAACAACTGTGTATGGAGGGGGCAAGAGTTATAGTTACCTTTGGGCATGAGTTATAGTTACTGGAGATAACTATGACTGGTGATTGTTTTGTTTTTGTTTAAAACGTTGGCCTGTGGCCAGGTCCTGTACCAACCCCAGGCTGCGTCTGGGCTTTGACTGTGCACAGCAGGGGGTGGGCTGCAGAATCTGGCCCCTGACCAGGATCTGCTTCCAATCCCCTGCAGGCAACCAACCCCCACACCATGCTCATCCAAAAGATATTTGGGAAGGTGAGGGGAGTACTTACCTGCCGTACCAAGGCCATATGGGTCCCTCGAGACCCCTCCCTCTAGGGCCTTTAAGGACGGGGGCCCCCCGAGTAAAAAATGGCCCTGGGGACCTGTTCTTCTGGGATCATATGGCATTAAGATGGGGAGGGGGCTGCGGGGACCCAGCCCACAAAATGTTTAGGTCCAAAGGACCCATACCCCTGGGCTACATGACATTAAAAAGGGAATAGGGGCCTGGCAGCTCCCCTTCCCAAGCCTTACTAGGCCCCTGGGACCCCATCCTCTGGGACACATTGCTATTATAAAGGGGAGGGCAGCCATGCAGCCCCCCTCCCTGAGCCTACTGTGGCCCCAGGGATCCCATGCCTATTTTTCATGGGAATTACTGGCACTGACATGCCCTTGTTCATGAACTTCTCCGAAAAACGTGGCAAATTGATTTTTTGCATATGCCCCTCATTCACTCAGAAAGAACCCCTTAACATATTTAAGAATAGATAGTCCCATTTGTAATCTCTCCTGGAGTGGACATACCTCTGCAACACTGGATGTACTGGGAACATTCAGTGCAGAAAAGCTCATATTGTCTGAAATAGTTCCAGATCATCTTTCAAAGCATCTCTGGTGATTTATTTTCTCTTCTGGTCTTTTCACTACTGGTTCATGCCACCTTATTTCTATGTTTTACTATTGACAAGCACTCTGAGCCCACACTAATAAGAGTAAGTCAGAAAATGACAGCACTACCTATTGTGGATGGATGAGGAGCTGGGATTCTCCATAGAAAGTGGCAGGCCATCTTTCTACATAACAATGTTCCATGGGAAGCACCATCCGATATTTCATGTGATTGGGTCAGTGAATGGGAAGCTCCCTACAGTCGAGGCTGTGAGTGAGTATCTGGAGAGAGCATCAGACCATTTAGAACTCACAGAGCAGTATCACTCTCTATCTCCCATGCTAAACATACTTTAAACCACATCTGAAGGAACTGCACTATCACCCCATAAGCAAGCGAGCACAATCCAAACTCCTCACCCACACTTTCAAGGTACTACAGGGCACTGGTCCAACATACCTCAACTATTGCATCTGCTTCCACAAAACCTCCAGACACCGCTACTCACCTGTACTCCTACTTGCACACATCCCACACATATGGAAAAGCTGATCTGGCTGTTGAGCCTTCTTTTTCATTGCTACTAAAGTATGGAATGGCCTTTCTCAACACATAAGAGCCTCCTCCTCACTTGAATCCTACAAGAAGCTGAATAGCTGTTTTTTCTAGTAGTCCCACTAGGCCCTAGGTTTGGCTACACTCACACCTGTTTAGAGCCAAGAAACCCTCCCAGGTGACAGTATGCTCTACAGACTTGTACATAATTGAGAAATGCTTTCTTACAATAAGCTGTATTGAAATTGGTACTTCCTCACTTTGAGGCCAAACCTCAATCTAAAGGCAAGGACTAAAAAGACAAAAATGTACACATGTTGTCTTATACCAATGGTTTTCTCAGAAATTCAGCTTGGTATGTTCACTTAACAAAATTTCTGCAATACGCCCAGGAATGAAAGAGTCTTGAATATTCTCTAGAACACAAAAGTATCCATTTCTGAACCCAGACATGTACATGTGCATATATCTATATGTGGAAACAAAAAAATGTGAACATGAACTTTAATTTCAAGGAAAATGTGTTATTCTGTGTTAAGAACATTCCTTAAAGAGCCAATAGATTGTGATGTGTTCCTCAACAGCAGATTTTGGGCCAGATGAACAAAGCCCTTTTGCAGTTCGAAAATAACAAGTACCAAAATGCTTTTTATAATGCTTGTGAATGGGAATTTGAGACCCTTTCCTTTTAATTCCTTTTATCCCCAATGGACAGCTTCCTATTTGGATATTGAACTTGCAGCCTCTGGGATAGCAAGCACGGCTCTAGTTGCCCTAGATATCTTCCCAAATGGGAATCTTTCATTTAATGCAGCATCTGCCACATTAATGGGCATGGTTTGCCTAAAAAATTCTCCCTGTATTGGAAAGCAAATGCAGGGACTATGGTCTATTGTCGCTTGAAGGCCTCCATCCAAATTGTGATCAGTTAAATCAATATTCATTATGCAAGGGCTTTTGTCGTTCACAACAAATGCACAATTTGCAATGTATTTTATTAGTATATAGGTTGCATCACAAATTGCATTGCAATTTGCAAAATTAGTTTCTGTCGAAATGGCACATCCCTGGTTTGCAAATGGTAGGAGTACATTTGGCTCATGGTGCTGACTTTAATATATAACATTTCATAAATGTTTTCAGGATAATGAACTAGTTGCAAAAAGTTTCCTAATACCAGAAATGATCCATTCTTGGGTTTTAAATGATGTTTGGAGGTGAACCCACCCAGGAGATCCCACAAAGCAGTGAGCAGCATTGCTAGCACATAATTTGTTGACAATTACAGGAACTAAATTTGATAGAATCGAATTTACAAGGGCAATATCCCACCTTTTTTTCTTTTAGTGAATTGGGAATGGTAGATTAGCCTTCTAAATGACTCTATTTTGATCTTAGAAACACTGAGAAGTGGTTGCGTCTCTCTGTTTCTGAGCAGTGTTGTCTGTAGCGCACACTGACTGACAAATACGCACCTTCATCATTGGACCACTGAATGGAATTGCTAACTTTGCACGAAATATTTGTAACATATCACAGGCCTTACTAATGTGTAGAATGCAAAAATATTGTGAGCTACAATCTCAATTTAGGGGCCGATTGCGATGCGGCCTGATGATCTGAGCCTTTCAGGCTTCATCATAATTGGCCTCTCGGTTTACTTTCCGACTGCCGCATTACAATGCTGGCGGTGAGAATCTAAAGCGGCCGGTCATTCCAGCTGGCTTCCGACGGGCTCAAGGAGTCTGTCGGACAGTCAGAACTGGCTCATAATCCCAAAGGGCAGACCTTTCCGTCCTTAGGATTACGATGCACAGTTCCCGGCATGGTTTCCATGCGGCCTGGCTGACATGGAAACAATGTCGGAAGCGTGTTTGTTTGGGGGCCCCTAGCAGGGCCCCCTTGGATGTGCAGCCTCCGGTTGGAGGCCAAGGGGGCACCTATGGTGCCCCCCTAGTGATCACTGCACCCCATGGCAGGCACTTCATAGTGCTTGCCACGGGGTGCAGGGATGAACAGCACCTCTCATTTAACTATGGGAGCATGTATTATGGCCGGTTTATGGTCGTAATGCATGCTCCCATATGGAAATGTAGAAATGCGACCGAACAGTGTTCGGTCGCATTCTAATTAGGCGGTTGGGACGCCGACCAGAGGTCGGTCAGTACAAGGACCGAGACATTGTCAGGCAGACTCAAGTCCACCCGACATCGTGATTAGCCCCTAAATGTCTTTTATAAAATGGATGTTTCACCATGAGTTAAAATTTGTATTGTATTGTTCTAGAACTATCTCATTCAGTAACCTAAAAGTATTTAAGAAAGATTTGCAATACCTAAGCCTGCTGTACATAGTGGTGTTCGATACAGAGACTTTGCTATTTGTTTTTTTAAACATTCTCCACTTCATAGAATGTCTTGTTCAAACTATTTATTTCCATTGCCTTTCGGAAGTTTTTAAGGAGGCAGAATTAAAATGAGATGTATTTCCAAAGAATATACAACAAGGCTATTGCATTATTGATCAAAGATTTCTTAGCACAGTCTTTGAATAGAAATATTAAGGATTAAATAACTGTGACAGTGGAAGGCATATGTTTTAATAAACAGAAGAATAATTCAAATATTTGAATATTTTTCTTCTGAAAGCAATACATAACACGACCCATGCTGTTCACTGATTTCTCACGATCTATGGGACAGCTGAAAATTTTCTAAAAGGAACATTTTTAAAGAAATGTATAGTCAGTGTACATAGGTGCAGCTTTTATTCTTATTTAATTGATGTTAAAATAAAACATGCTTGTTCACTCTAAAACTGATTCTATGTCCAATGACTCAACAAAGAGAACCTGAATCACTGTTTCTTTTGGCACCTTAAAACCCTGACGCTCTTTGTCAGGAAATGGGGGGCACACAACATGAGTTATGTCGCCCGGAGAGGTGAGTTGTTCAGTCCAAATAGTACTGACATCGCCTTTTGGGCTACATTGGGCTCTGGGGCATACATTTAGAGAAGCAATTTGGTCAACCAGCCACCATTTAAGGTAATACGCAGTGGCCGGTACCTCGTGCAGGTATGGAATTATAGAAAGCAATTTCCTGGCAGTGGCAGCTGCGATGGAGACATTGTGTCATGCAAGAGTTCAGACTCCTCCGCGAAGCTGGGCTAACTAACCTGTGTGAATGAGGAGCATCGGGGGACAGAGGCCGCGGCAGTGGTCGTCGGAGGGCGTAGCAGCAGTGGTGTTCCTGTGCTCACCATCACAACAGAACACCTCCAAAATGATAGCATGAGGAATAGAGGAAGCCCTAAATGGTGGTGCTGTATTGAGGCCACAAATCCAGGTACGGAGGCCATGCAGCGAAGGTCGGTATTCAAGTACATGGTGGGAGGGGGCAGGGCAGGGCAGAGCTGCACGAATGGCTTTGTGGGCAGGGTGCTCAGGAGCCTACATGCTCATACCGGAAGCTTCCCCAGAATGGGAGGAGCAGCAGCAGGCAGGTCAGTGGGCGAGTCGGCCTGCCGGGCATGCTTTGGCAGTGAGTGAGGAGACCCTGAGTTTTGGGCGAGATGCTGAGCTCCTGGGAGAAATGCATTGGGGTTCACAGAGGGAAGAGGGCCACCAGGCCCCTGTTACTGGCTACAAGAGATTCAGGCTCGACAGGGGGCGTGGGTGGAGTCCTGCACATGGCAAGCACAAAGGCCGGGAAGGTTGGGGAGGAGTCTGTCAAGCCAAGTGTAGTTGGGAGCCCTAGATGGATCTCAATCTGCCAGGACAAACCTCATTTGGGGCGATAGTGAGGTGGAAGGGAGGGTCAGGACAGAGCATGGAAGGAGCTGGGAGGTGCAGGACATTTTAAGCCTCTTGGGGTTAGAGTCACATTTCCCAAGCACCCTCATGGTGTCTTAGGTGGGCCGTGGGCAGTCAGCGGGAACCAGAAATCAGTCTAGAGGGGCGGGGTAGGGGGAAAAAGGGGCTACCGTGAGGGTGAGTTGCTCGCAGGGCACACCAGTTGGGTTATGGTGCCAAGTTTTGGTGAAGGTGTAGGGATAGTGGCAGGGCGCCAGCACACCGGGCCTCAACACAACTTCTTGTTTTTGCAATAGGTGTTCACATCCGTGTCGGATTTTGACTCAGTGGCACACTATATGGATGACTATTTTTTTATGGGTCATCAGAGTTCAGCAGATGCTGGTAAGGTTTATAGAGCTCATGGATGATATGGAGGTGCCCCTTACAGAAGAAAAGAGAGTAGGTACAGCTATGGTTTTGATCTTTTTGGGCATTGAAATTGGCACAGAAAAGTGTGAATTTAGGATTCTGGAAGACAAAAGAGCAGCAATGCTACAGCTTATTGAGATGATGCCAGGCAAGGAAAGGTTCAGGTGAAAGAAGTGCAGGTCCTTTTGGCTCATTTGAATTTTGCATGTCAAGTAGCGCCGGTGGGTAGGACTTTTTGTCAGCATCTAGGACTGGCATTATTGAATCAGTCTTTGCCCTAGCATCGGCTACATTTGAAGGAAAGAATTAAGGAGGACTTACACATGTGGCTGACATTCACAACTAAATTCAATGGGGAGTCTTTGGAGGGCCTGAACAACAAAGCGGAGTGGAGGATGCAGGTTTTTTCAGATGCTGAATGAGGAGCATGGTTTGGCCTCTGCTGCCAGGGACACTGGTGTACTGAACAATGGCCTGAGACGTGGTAAAACTGCGGGAGGAGAACTGCTTTCCTGGATTTGTTTTCAATGTTGATGGCTATCGCCCTGTGGGGAGGTGAGTTTGCTAACAAAAAGGTGTTGTTCAATGTTAACAACATGACAGTGGTGCAGTAGGTGAATCAGCAGTCGAAATGTGATGTGTAGATTTTGAAGTTGTTGAGCGTGTTCGTATCAAACTGTTTACACCAGAACATTTATTTCAGGCCACTGCATGTTTCGGGTCACAATAATAAAATTGTGGATGCTCTGCCTTGTTTCAGTGGCAGAGATTCTGTGGGCTTGTGTCAGGAGCAGATTTGGACAGGACAGTGATTTTGGTTGATTTGCTGAGAGTAGGAGAAAAAGGATGCTGCAATTGGTAATTGGTTCCTTAGCTTTTTTCACAAGATGGGCATATGGCCAAGTTAGGAGGGAGTTTCTGGCATCAGGAACAAAGAAGAGGCGCTGGGATAGTGCAGCAGGAAGATGCCAGGAGGATGTGGCGAATGTTATCATGCTAATGGTGGAAAAGGTATGGCATAGGAGTGCAGGGGGAGTGTTGAGGTGTCTTGTTACTGTCTAATTGTCGGTTTTCTTTTACGGTTCAGTGCCAGGGCCTTGGCATGCTTGGATGAATGTCTGGATTGTGGGATACTCATTTATGCAATGGTTTGAAAGACAAACGAATGGAAGGAGGTTTGGTGCACAGCTTGGTTTGTCACAACAGGGGATTAAAGTTGCATGGATCAGGAAAGTGGGAATGTTATGGTCAGAGCTACTTCCTCACTTGAATTGTTTGAGGCGTTCAGGTGACTACCCAGATGCACTAGTCGTTCATTTGGGGGGAAATTGTCTGGTTCAGTTCAGTTCGGGCTGGACTGTTCCCATTGGGCCCAGGGTCAAGATTGATTTGCATATGGCTGGGCTCAAATTGAAATGGCAATGGGAGCAAAAACAAAATGGAGTTAGGCCCAGATCTCTGTACTGGGGTGAATGTATGACATTGTTCTGCAGTCTGTCCATCAATTGTTCTTTTTGCAGTTGTCACCCTGAGTGGGATGGGTATTCCCAGACGTGGATCCTGTGCTTCCGATGCCACTGGAGTCAAGCTATCCTGGCTGATGAGGGGTGAAACCCTGAAACTGGTCCTAGGATGCTTGTTTCCAGTCCAGGGAGGACCTGGCCTGGCAGTTTGGGCTGGACTGCTCCCACTGGGCACAGGGTCAAGACTAGGGGTGGGCGGAATTTGCTAAATTTACTTTCGCAAACTATCGTGAAAATTTAAAAAATCTCCGCAAACACGCGGAAATATTGCGAAGACGCGGAAGTATTTTTCCCGCCCGTTCGCAGTATTTTCTGCATGATCGCGGCTCGCCAACTTACCCATATGGTTGCTCACTTGCGCGAGATCTCAATCATCTCATACTCTCGTGGTGCTTGATCGCGAGAAGAAAGACGTGATCGCGTGACAACTGACGTGATCGCGTGACAAATGACGTTAATGCGGGCGCGAAATGCCGCGAGACAGCGCAAATGGCTACCAACAATCCAACATCTCGTGGAGAACGCGACCGGATCGGGAAAACTTGTCGGCAAACGCGGGGATTCAGGTAAGGTGATCGCGCGCACACGAGAATGTATTTCTTTACAGCGCGAGCAAGAACATTTTTTCCAGTATGATGCGGATTTCGGAAATTTTGACATTTTCGCGCTCTCCGTGGAACACGAACATTTCTAATTATCGCAATTTCCGCTAGCGGAACGGAATTTTAGCCCAGGCCTAGTCAAGACTGGTTTGCTTATGACTGGGTTCAAACTGGAATGGCATAGGGAACAAAAAACTATGGATTTAGGCCCAGATCTCTGTACTGGGGTGAATGTATGACATTGTTCTGCATTCTGTCCATCAATTGTTCTTTTTGCCTTTGCCACCCTGAATGGGGCGGGTATGCCCAGACATGAGTCCCGTGCTCTCCCTGCCACTGGAGTCAAGCTATCCTGGCTGATGAGGGGTGAAACCCCGAAACTGGTCCTAGGATGCTTGTTTTCAGTCAAGGGAGGACCTGGCCTGGCAGTTCAGGCCGGACTGTTCCCATTGGGCGCAGTATCAAGACTGATTTGCATACGGCTGGGTTCAAACTGGAATGGCATGGGGAGAAAAAAACACAATGGATTTCGACCCGGATCTCTTTACTGGGGTGAATGTATGACATTGTTCTGCATTCTGTCCATCAATTGGTTTCTTGCATTTGTCACCTCTAGTGGGCCGGGTATGCCCAGACCTGAGTCCCGTGCTCTCCATGCCACTGGAGTCAAGCTATCCAGGCTGATGAGGGGTGAAACCCCGAAACGGGTCCTAGGAGGCTTGTTTCCAGTCTAGGGAGGGCCTGACCTGGGAGTTTGGGCTGGACTGTTCCTGTTGGGGTGCACGGTCAAGACTAATTTCCATATGGCTAGGTTCAAACTGGAATTGCATGGGGAGCAAAAAAAGATGGATTTAGGCCCAGATCTCTGTACTGAGGTGAATGTATGACATTGTTCTGCATTCTGTCCATCAATTGCTCTTTGTACATTTATCGCCCCGAGTAGGACGGGTATGTCCAGATGTGGGTCCCGTGCTCTCCATGCCACTGGAGTCAAGCTATCCTGGCTGATAAGGGGTGAACCCCTGAAACTGGTCCTAGGATGCTTGTTTCCGGTCCGGGGAGGAGCTGACTTGACAGTTCATGCTGGACTGTTCTTATTATATGCAGAGTCAAGACTGATTTGCATATGGCTGGGTTTTAGCTGGAATGGCATGGGGAGCATAACGACGATAGATTTAGGCCCAGATCTCTGTACTGTGGTGAATGTATGACATTGTTCTGCATTCTGTCCATCAATTGTTCTTTTTTCAGTTGAAGGGATTGGCATTGTGGAAGACCATGAAGGGGGATTTGGAGGAAATATGAAGGTTTTGGTCAGCAACTCACATTTTGTGAACAGAACTGGTGCCACACCATGGGTGGAGATTAGTGGAGAGGCCAGAAGGCATTGACTAGGCACAGAGGAAATTCAACAGAGAAATGAAGAAGGCTTGAAGGGAAGGAAGATTAGGTGCAGTTATGAATTCAGACTGATTTGCATATGGCTGGGTTTTAGCTGGAATGGCATCAGGAGCATAAAAACGATAGATTTAGGCCCAGGTCTCTGTACTGGGGTGAATGTATGACATTGTTCTGCATTCTGTCCATCAATTGTTCTTTTTTCAGTTGAAGGGATTGGCATTGTTGAAGACCATGAAGGGGATTTGGAGGAAATATGAAGGTTTTGGTCAGCAACTCACATTTTGTGAACAGAACTGGTGCCACACCATGGGTGGAGATTAATGGAGAGGCCAGCAGGCATTGACTAGGCACAGAGGAAATTCAACAGAGAAATGAAGAAGGCTTGCAGGGAAGGAAGATTGGGTGCAGTTATGAATTCAGACATCAAATTTGAGGTGACACAATTTTGGGGGGTGAAGGTGTGCACTTGTGGGATGTAGGTATAGAACTCTATTTGTTACAGTTGAAGGAGCCAATTGATGGGCTTCCTGTGGTGGCCAACAAGTCAGGAGTAGCTTTAGCATAGTTGTTGGGGGTGGGGAAGAAAATCTCTGGTAGAGTTTTTCTGAGTGGGGTTTGAGGCGAAGTCTTTCAGTTTTCCAAGGGGTTTCTATTGTGTTGAAGCTGGGGGAGAAATGGTTGAAAGGGGTAGAGTTATTTTATCTTGTGGATGCAAGAAGTTGAAGGATTTCAAGGTGGAAGAATCTAAGTTGTTTGTGCACAAAATTATAACGCAAGTGCTGTACAGGAAAGATGATCAAGTTGAAGAGGAAGTGTTTGGGGGTACAGTTAAGGGTGAGGGCAGGAGAAGCTGATAGATATTTCCTATTAGAGAGGCTTTATTTAGTCAGGCATCTTTTGCCTAGATTTCTGAGTAATGTTTTGTGATTGTGCACCTGCCTCAATTAAGTGACATTTTCCACCTTTAGAAGTTGTCTGTAGTACATTTGTACCCTCTCACCCAATCAGGACTTGGGATATGAGTTATGCCCTCCAGGAATTTTTGAGCGAGTAGCTTAGTCCATATAGGACTGACATTGCCTATTGGGCTGCATTGGGCTTTGGGGTATACATATAGAGAGGCAATTTGGGCTACCAGCCACCTACATAGTGGCTGGTTGCGCGTGCAGGTAGGGATTATTAGGAAACAATTTCCCCATCTGCTTTCCCACAGAATGAGGAGTAATTGGGTATGGGGGTCATGGTGTTTATTACATTAATTTTTATTCAATTCCAATGTTTTGATTTTGGGTCAGCAGCAGTGCCATATCACATTTTGATAAGGTATAAGGGCAATGTTCATGTGGGGATTTATCCTGTCAAGTCATGAGAATTGTTTCTCCTCTTTAAGTTTTATTTAGCACAAACTAGACCCAAAAATATTGAGGCACTCTACTTAGCACCAGCTACATTACACAAGAGAACATACATTTGTGGGATTTTTTATGCATGGGGAGATGAAGTGATTTACCCAGGATCACATGATGTTAAGCTAATACCAAATCTGGATGCTCAGCTTTAAAGTCAGCAGCTCTGGTTGTTACGCCACATCCTCTCTGAATTGGCATGTAATTTCTCTGGTGCTACAGCTACACCTTTGGTTAAATGAATTAGCAATGGATACCTGGATGTGCAAGAAGAAAAGCAAATTCACTTTGCAATTTCACTAAACTGTATATGTTGATAATTTTAGTTGGTACGAATTCCCAGCTGTGTACATTGTTGAGGCCTTTTTGAAATCATATTAATGCTAATTATTTAATCGAGTTTAGAAGAATACAAATGGACAATTTAATGATACTGTTTTATTCAGAACCTGTCGTACATAACTACATTACTATATCTCCCTAGAGTCTTCTTTCCCAGTCCCTATTAATTAAGAGCAACCCTCTCCCCAAAGAGGTATTTTACTGCCCTGTGGATGTGTTATAAATGTTTAAATTCCAAACACAGGGCGCAACATTTGTCTTCTATCTATCTATCTATCTATCTATCTATCTATCTATCTATCTATCTATCTATCTATCTATCTATCTATCTATCTATCTATCTATCTATCTATCTATCTATCTATCTATCTATCTATCTATCTATCTATCTATCTATCTATCTATCTATCTATCTATCTATCTATCTATCTATCTATCTATCTATCTATCTATCTATCTATCTGTCTGTCTGTCTATCTGTCTGTCTGTCTGTCTGTCTGTGTGTCTGTTTTAAAGCCACCCAATGCCTTCCATTCAAATATTGCTTCTCTCTTCTCCACTTCCTCTTCTTTCCCTGAATCCACTATGGATGAAGTGTGCCCGTGTAGTAGGAATTAAAAAGTAATTAGTGTTCTTCAAATACCAATATTTAGCATTGTAGGATGGCTCTCACTATGGCACTGCTTGAGTCAGTATGGGGAATTTGCTTGAACCTCCTGGAAATGCAGCGAGGGCAGCTCCTCTTCAGCTGGTGATTTTTCCTGGTAGAGTTCATGCCTCCCTGAGGCTGCTAGATGAAAAAGGGCGGCTTAGTTGCAGGGCAGTAATACTATGTCCTGTCCTTGCTGAGGAAGATCTGTCTCGTACACGGGGCAATCCTTGTTACTTATATGTCGCTGGGAAATGTTATTGCAAGAAATCGCAGACACAAATTCTGTAATCTCTGAAAACAAATTGTTTACAATGAAACCTCATTAATGTCCTGTGAAGTGGCAGCAAGCCTCTCCAAAGTGAGAGAGTTCTGATAATGAAAGGCAGGTTGCTCTGAAACACAATTCAAAGAAATTATTGAAACACTTGTAGCTCATTCCTTGCAGTTGGATTACACTTAAAGGAAGCAGATTGTGCAAGATTTTGAGGATGCACCCAAAAGAGATTTTAAATCAGAGAATAATTAAGCTAGCCGTGTTTGAACAATATGAGCCTGCTGATTCTTAGGTAATACTGTAGCATCCAACTATACAGAATATTATATTAAGAAGAGGTAACATCATTAAGTCTATTTTCCCTCAAATATTGGTTAAAGCGCATCCATTGGAAAACTTTAAAAATAATTTTCCTTCCATTCCTTAGGTTGATTCTTTACTGGCCTACATAATGCGCCACTTATCAGACTTACCTCGGTTCTCAGTCTACTGATCAGTTATCCAACAAGGTTGAAGGTTCTATTAGGAGAGCCATCTTGATTATCTCTTTTAGCTATGAATTTAAATCTACATACATTGATTTATGCTACATTTGCAATGCAGTCCTTACTCAAAGATTTATCATTCTTGTCTGCTGCTTTTCAGCCTGAAAATATGGCCTTCAAATTCTGGGGGATACGAAGCAACACGTTTGTTTATTTTTTAGAGTATTTCTTCTTCAGTTTTGGCAGAAGGGGCAACAAATGCAGCTCAATGGCATAAAAGGTTTTATCCCTGGAACATAGACAGTAGTCAAAATATTCAGTTGATATAATTGCCATCCTCTGGTATGCATCTTTTGGATGCCCACCTAGACAACGTGGTTAAGTCAACGCAAGGTAGGAAGAATCTACTTCGATTTAATCCACAATTGAGAAGAAGATAATAATTTTTGATATGTTGAACATCTGCTAACTTTCAGATTTATTCTCCATGACCCATTTGAGGGAGGGCTTGCGGTGATGGGACTTTATTCTGAGTAAACTCTCAGCCCCAGTAATAAGCTCTAGCTCAAACATCACTATCCAAGTCAAAGGCTTGAATATGCTGATCATCAGGACAGACCATAGAGATGACATTTTAGCTTTTTGGGCTGCAGTAGCCTTACACAATCAAAAGCAATTAGTTAAACCAACCCATAACTAGTGGATATTCAGTGGAGTTTTCAGAAATATAATAAATTATTGTACTTCAGCAAACACCTCTTTGCAGGAACTATGAACAGCAGAGAGATCTGTCATCATGTCTTCAGATAATTATTGAAGTATTTATTGGAACCAGTTCCTGTTGAAGAACAGTTCACAGGTTTCTACTATCTTGTTCCTGGTGAAGAAACTGTGAGGACAATGTAGACCAGTATTGAATCTTCAGCCACAGAACAATTTCATGATTGTTAAACCACTCAGGATGTTGACTCTACACTCTTTTACACTCCCTATTTATCTGGAGATTTACTGAAAGTTCTGGATCTCAAGGATGCATAATGGGACTTTCCAATACTTCAATCACACAGACATGTTGTTAGTTTTGCAATTTGAACATTTCTGGTACTAATTTGCAGTTCTTCCCTTTGACCTGTGAATGGCAATAGGGGTCTACATGAAGGAACTAACTAAGTGTGATACCGTCATGAGCCGGTGGTTAGACTTTGCCATATCTTGATAATTGACTTAAATAAGAAGATACCAGTCTGCTGTGCTCAATTCTATAGCAGCATGATCTCCTGTTAAATCTGGAAGAGTCTTCTTCGATTTCAAAGCAAGATCGTGAATTTATAGGAGCTCATTTCTGAACAGACTTTGCTTTATTAAGCAGACAGCCCTTTGACTTACATCGATGTTGGAGCAGATCATTTAATCACTTCAAGATTGAGGGCCTTATTATGAGTTTGGCAGGGCGGGAGCTGGACTGCCCCACTCCTCCACTGCCAAACCCATGTACAAACCACCCGCCAGATTAGGAGTTTTCTCTTGTCTAGCGGGTGGGTCTTTGGTGTTCCCAGGGTGGTGCCTATGAAATAAGCACCGCAATGAGAACATCAATGGCAGTACCTGCAAGGCATGCACTGCTGCAATCCAAGTCTTGCAGGTACTGGTGTGCATGAACACAGGGGGGCACATTTTGTGCCCTCCTGTGTGCATCCACATGGCGTGAGGTCCCATATGGCCCTGTAGGGCCTCATTTGTTTCCTCACTGCCACAGTTTTCATGGCGGTCTCATCGCCATGAAAAGTGTGATGGTGAGGATGCTGCAGCAGCCCCACCAAGAATATTGTAGCCTCAATACCGTCACGCCACCACCAGGGATCCCAGGGCGACTTTACTGTCTTGGTCGTAATGGAATGGTCGGGAGACTACCACCACTGCGTCCCTTAGTCTGGCGGTACGCGGACGGCCAGACTCATAATAAAGGCTCAGTTTGTAAATATCTAAGCTTTCAGGGCCAGGAGGCAGGGACAACAGTGGTGGTACAATATAGAAGAGTTCACCTAAGACCCTTTCTGTACCATATAATTAATTATTGGTCCCAAGCAATTCAGAAGTACGAGTGCATGATTCCAATCTTAAATAGCACAAGACAACAGTTTATTTGGTGAATGGATCTTTCACACCTCTTGAAAAGGGATTCAAGTAGCTCCTTCTTCACTTGTGGTCATGACAACATACATCAGCTAAATGGGGTGGGGATCAATAGTACTGGAAATGGAAGTACAAGAGATCTGGGCTCTGGAAGAAGGCCATCAGTCATCCAGTTGGAGAAGAGAGGCAGCAATTGTCAGAGCTCTGAATCATTTTGCTCACCTGTAGAGGATCACAGAGTCCTTATAAACCGACAGTCAGGTAGCAATATCTCATATCAAGTGGCAGGAATAAATTATTCCTAACCTCTGCACAATTTCAGAGATTTGCCTTTGCTGGTGTCATAGTTGGAAGCAGTGTAAGCAGCATATATTTTCCTCTTCATCCACTGCCTCCTGATTTGCCCAGGTCTCTTCATCACTTGCGTTTCACAGCATGGAGATTAAACAATTAGGGCTCTATAAGATTGCGCCTAGACGAAAATTCAGAAGTCTAGACATCCATCAATGCTAAAGGTCTGTAAGAAGCATTGGAATCATTTTCCCAAGTGATGTATTTCAAATGGTTTTCAAGCAAAAATCTTGTAAATGGTTTCACATTTTACATTGCTTGAGAGACAGATGTTGCTTAGTTTGTCTACCTCTTCTTTTGGGGGGTCAATGATAGGTGGCCATTAGTGTCTTCAGAGAAACATGGGCAGACTTGTTTAATCTAGACCCTTATGGGACCTACAGTTAATGTTGTCTGCCCTTCAGGGCAGGCCTAGAGCCCATCCAAAAGGGTATTGTACATCATATGCATATGCAAGACACCTATGTGTGTATGTCTCCTTTGTCAAAGACAATATAAGAGTGGGAGAGTATCTATCAGGGCAAGGGACCCTAGAGGTAAGGAGGGAAAGAGAGGTGTCCTAACCAACGGGACATGTCAGTCACTGGAGTAATGCATACTGATGATCTACAAACTACAACTTTACAATGCAGAGTGAGATGATAGTTGGCCAGAATAAGGCAAATATAGTTCTGTTTCAGAACATTGATGGTCAAAAATACTTCTGACACTGGTAGAGATGAAAGAAAAGGCAATAACAGTGCTTTGTGGCTGTGGGAAGTATGAATTGCTTACCCAGAGATGCAGTAAATATCACTCTTTTTCAGAGATGGGGAAATTAATTCAATCTGTGGATACGTATGGGTCAGGCATTATTTGGGCATTTTTGGCTTGTTGGTGGGTGATATAGGTAGGATTGGTATTCCACCTACTAGCAGACCCCTGGAAGTGACTTTGGAGGAGTTACTTCTTGCCTTTGATCATAGCTCAGGCGGTAAAGCACCCGGACCAGATGGTGTCCCATGCCTTTAGAGCCATGTGGGAACTCTGTGGTCCCATTTTGACCTGCATGCTCAATACAGCTGCTGAGTATATGATGCCCACTAGTTGGGCTAACTCCATCATGGTGCCTCTCTTCAAGAAGGGGGATAGATCGACCCCAAGTATTATCATCCAATTTTAATCCTGGACTCTTCTGCTAAATTGATGGGAAGGGTTCTCCTGCAAAGATTGGAGCAGTGGGCCAGAAATAACTCCATCCTTACAGAAGTACAGTATGGTTTGATTTGGGACAGAAGAACGATGTGTTAACTTGGACCTGATTATTCTCAAATACAAAAAGGCTAAGCCTGGCTCATCGTACCTGTGTTTTGCTGATGTTAGCAGTGCCTTTGACTTGGTGGATCACACAACCTTTTAGCATACCCTACTTCCACTGGGGGCACCAGGAAACAAAGCTAGTTTTCTTTTTAAATTATACAGGAGTTTGCTTGCCAAGGTATTCTGTGGCCCAAATGGGGAATGTACAAAATCCTTTAGAGGCAAGAAAGGAATTAGATAAGGCTGTGTCCTGGCCCCATTTTTATTCTCCCTTTAGATCAATGGGGATGATGAAGCCCTCAGGGCTCTGCAGGCCGATGCGCCTATAGATGTTGGTTTCTCTATTCCTCTGCTACTTTATGCTGACAAAGCGTTACTGATGTCGAGAAATGCTGTCGTCTGCAGAGGCTGATGGATGCTTTTGCTGATTTTATGGGTGAGAGGAAACTGAAGATTATTAGCACTAAGACATTTACAATGATCTGTGGGAAAAAAACTGAAATGCAGAACCCATTTTATTAAAGGCTCCCTGATTGTGAGGGCAAATTCATTTGATTATCTGGGTATCATATTTGCCAGTAATGGTTCATAGGCAAATCATGTACAAGACATTTGATAAAAAAAGAGTAGGGTTTGCAAGGACATTTTTAGATTTTTCTAGCAAGCTAGATAACCGCCCTATCAGAGAAAAGATTAACATATATACAGCCAAAGCACTATCAGCTGCTATTTATGGCGGATGTATAGGGTGCCATGCGCTGTGTAGTCCTTTGCAGGTCAAACATCTGTTAAGTATCCCTTCCTCGATCTTGACATATATTATCCATAAAGAGGTAGTGCTAACCTATCTGGAAGATTTACCTACACATAAAACAATTTGGCTTTGTCAATCAATTTGGGCCAAACCCGAAGCATCCTTTTCAAGATCTATCATCATGGACTGCTTAGCACTTGATCATGTTTTTAATATTCCCTGGCTTGCCCATATTAATGATATCCGTAAGGAGTTGCATTGTCCTCCTATGATTACATCCCCACACAGTGTGCTGGCCTTGTATTAGAATGAAATGAAAGCTAAGTACAAGGTCAGAAAATAGAATGCGTAGCGAGGGTTGAACACCTATGGTTGCACTATATATGTCAAACCCTTCTGAGGAAGGCATTCAATCATATCTGACCATGGTTTTATGCCCCTAGCAGCAATTTGTTCTGACCAGGCTACAGCTAGGAATATTGCACTTTTAGCTGCTTTTCCAGTCATGAAGCAATGACCCAGTGTTATTTTACCACGTGTCCGCATGATGGCATTTCAAAACAAAGCACTAAGCACTTTATCCTTTTTTTGCTGGTTTTATGATGGACTGCTGGGATATTATGTGAAGCCACTTTTTGTTGTCAATATTGTCAGGGATCATAAGGCCTCCTTAAAATTTTAAAGTACCTTGACGGACCCATTGTTATGTTTTAGTATTGCCTCATTTATATGGCGTGCAGTTCGCATCAGGGAAAGTATTATCTTCTATGTTTCTATATGCCTATATGCACTTTAGGATTTTATTGTATTGTATTTTAGAAGTATGCTATGAGTTAAACTAATACCCTCTTCCTTCTTAGATCTGTCACACCAGAAATTGAGTAATAGAATCTATGGAAGACTCCTAAGCATGCCGATGGACATATCATTATTCTTTAGTATCGCCTCATCATTATGGGGCAGACTCTGTGCTAGGCAAGTTCCATTCTTTGAGCCTCTTTGTGGTCTATATTCACTTTATAGATTTTATTGTATTCTGTTTTAGAAGTATACAATGAGTGGAATGTTTAGTTTTATTATCCAGAATTATCACTGGGAATGAGATGCAGAGCACATGGAGGCCTTTTTTGCTGCATGAATATTATTAAGGCATTTATTTTGCCTTTCATTGTAAGTATACTTAGAATTATAGCAGGACTAAGTGTGCACTGTAGTCCTTGCTTATAACTGTTGATGAAATGCTATTTTATGTCTCATTGCTCAAAACTGATTTTAATTTAATTTTTAATTTAATATCTTTCATGGTCAATCATTTCAATTGAATAAAGATTTTGAATCGAAATGACACCTATATGAGTGAGTCTTATAGTATTTGTAGAACCAATGGTTTTAATAGGCCATGTCCTGCTCAAGGGGTTGTAGTTAGGCTGTATACCTCCTCACTGTGCACGCCCTAATCTATAGGGATCTTTGTCTATTTGCGTCATTTCTCCTGTCCTGTGCTCTTTGGGCTTGCCTTGGCTGCCAGTTCTGTGCTATTGGAGGCCACAAAGGGGAGAACGCTTGCCTGAGCTACTTTAAGGGACTGGCTTATGATTGTATCCTCTTATTTTTTATTTTGGTTGCTTGCTGCTGGCTTGTAATCTGTGACCCCCTAACACTACAATACGAGGCCTTTCATAGAACCTCAACACTTATTTGCCATGTGTTATTGATCCCAGTTCCCTTCTGTTTGGGAGCATTCATTCTATTGTGTAGGGTGTACTCCTTGTCTTAGGGGGCTGCTGCGGTTAGCTTGGGCTAACTGTTGTTACAGTGACTTCTGCATTGCTATTGGATATGAATAAGATTGTTATTGTGCTTTCCTTCTATTAATCCCCAGCTATAGGTAAGATTAAAGCCGCTGATGCCGCCCCTGACCAACAAACCCAAAATGTATGCTGGGAAAGCTAGAGATTCCAGTACTATCAAACAAATTAACATTTTGCTTGAGGAGGTAGAGACACTATTGAATCCATCTACATCTACTTTGTCTCAGCGACCCGGGAAGAGTGTGAAAGGAACCGTTCCTGGTATATTTGGGAAGAAGGCAAATAGAGTACAGATGGGTAGGAGTAGATCTCCTGTGAACATAGTTCACACAGCCAACACTGGTATGGATGGTATATCCCCCCGGTGTGGCACCCACCCCCTATTGAACCAGCAGTAGTCTGATCCAATAAATTCACCCCTCTGATGGAAAGTGAGATGGGAGGGTTACCAGCAGCTGCTTGCGGGGAAGTGGAGGATAGCATTACTACTCGATCACATGATGCAACAGCTAACTTGTGTATGAAAAGGTACTAGTGCTGCACAATGAAGTTGCTGACCTAAAGGAGGTGGTTAACTCACTGAAACATAAAGTGTACACCACTGCACAAATGTTAGTCCAGCAAACTAGATCGCAGGGTAACGCAACCAGTTTAACCCCACCCCTCCAGTTTCCTTTGCCCTTCCTAATCCCATTGCCAATCAGGAGCACAGAAACAGATAACCCTTGGACACTGGAGGACAGCACCAGCCTTCCCTGGTCACCCATTCCAAGCCACAAGGTGTCAGGGAAAGCAACAAGAACTTGCCACTGAGAAGGCTTTCAGACATGGCCATAACCTCCCTGATTATTCTAACTCATTAGGTCCCAGCAAAATTATTTCCCTCAGATCCTCTGGAGTGACACATAGAGGGGGGTACGGTTTGAGTTCTCAGCTAGGAACACCTGGGGATCCACTTGCAGCAAGGGACTAACCCATACTAGACATAGCAAAGGTCACCACCAATTTAAGTAAATGAATGTACCAAAACTGGGGAGGGCATTTTTTGAGGTCAGAGAGTCTCTACATAACAACGTTTTTTCTTGGATAGGGGGCAGATACCAGTGCCAGCCAATTACCATGCAAGATATCCTGAACGTCCACAGATTCTTCTCATAGCTTGAGTCATGGGAGTCCCTCAAAGTGTCAGTGGCCTCTAGGGATATCCTCAATGGCTTGCTGGCAAATGAAGCTTGAGATAGCCATAAGGTATTTCAGCTTTGACCGGCATGATATCAGCGCACAGCTCAGCGCAGCGCTGTTTGTAGCAGTATTTTAAAATCTCCTCTTTAATATTTGCGTTTATTTTTATTTCGTTTTTCCTTGCTTTTAATTGCGCCGTTGCCCACTCACCTGCACCTTAAATTGTGTGAGCACCGCTGTTTGGCAGGTCCTGTCCCCGTGGGGTAGCGTCGGGGAGTGTTTGGTCGCCATCTTTGATTGGGGTAGTGGTGGGACTTTGCCGGGCGCCATATTGGGGGAGGAGACCTGCAGCCTATGCTCGGACGGTGCATTTAAGCCAGCCAGCTGCACGCGCAGCGGTGACGCGCAGTGGTGGGCGCCCTCTCTGCGCCTGAGTCGCGCCAGAGTCCTGCCCGTCTGCGCCCGTCAGCGTCCCGGAGGCTCCGGGGCGACGGTGGACTGCGGCCCGGCTAGCCTCAGCTGAGGATGATTCGGTATTCCTCGGCGACGCTGCGCGCCCTACAGACATTTCCTTGCTCTTGCCGTTCTGTGTTTCCGGGCCATGGCAAGGGCAAAAGGCGCTGTCAGGGCTGTGGCTGGTCGCCTGTGTGGACTCCGGTCACCGGCCTCCAACCAGCCGCGGCTCGTGTTAAACATCTGTGCCTGTTGCTCAATACGAGGTCAGTAGGCAGCCATGCCCTATGTATCTACGATCTTCTTGTCAGGGAAAATCCATTATGTTTACTACTGACTGAAACCTGGCTGGGTGAGGCGTCCAATCCGGACATTTTTTCTGCCATTCCTCCGGCGTATAATATCTTTCGGCAGGACAGAGCGAAGGGTCGGGGTGGTGGGGTTGCTGTGGTGGTGAAGAAGAGCGTGTCTTGTTCAGTGCTCCCCCTGATTTCTATCGGGGGTTCTGAGTCTCTTGCTTTCACGCTCAGACTGTCTTCATGCCAAGCTTTAAAGGGGTTGCTGGTTTATAGGCCCCCTGGTCCTATGGGTTCCTTTTTGGAGGACCTGCAGATGGCCATTTCCGATCTGGCGCTGTCCACACAGCATTTGTGGTGGCAGGCGACTTCAATTTCCATCTCGATGTGGTGGAGGATTTGGATTCAATTAAACTGCTGGATATTACATCTTCGCTGGGCCTGGTACCTTTTGTGGTGGGTCCTACACACGAGAAAGGGCATACCCTGGACCAAGTGTTTTCGTCGGTCCCGATTGCCGATATTGAAACTTTGCCTGTGCTCTGGACGGATCACAGGCTGATTAGGTTCTCCGTGTTGGAGAACGGGCGAACGAATAGTTGTGCCCCCATACTGCCCAGACCAGCTGCGAGAGTGCTGCATAGAGTGACGCCCGATATGTTGGAGCAGGCGCTTACGAATCATCCATGCCCCTTTTCGGGCGTTTTGGAACAAGATACTGAGGCTCTGCAGCTATGGTTGACTGAAAGGTTAAACGATCTTGCCCCTAGGACGGCCGCCCGGTCCACGGCAATTCGGCGATCTGCGCCGTGGTTCACGGAGGTGCTGCGATTGGCTCGCAGCCAATGTAAGGTTGCTGAGCGAGCCTGGCGTCGTCAGAAAGACGAGAAGGCCAAACTCGCCTATAGGTTGGCTATGAAGGCTTATCACCGGGATATCCTGTGTGCCAAGAAGGAATATCTCGCTAGGAGGGTTGAGGAGTCGGTGAACTCCTGTAAGGAGATCTTTACTATTGTGAAGGAGTTCACGACCCCCAGTTCCAACCTGCCCCTACCAGTTTCACCTGACTTGTGGGCACGTGATCTCGCCAGTTTTTTTACTGACAAGATTAAGGAGATTCAGGCCTCTTTCTTGGACAGGTCGGAGGAGGGGTGTTGCGGTTTTGGGGCCGAATGTGTTCCAACGGCCACGCCCGCTGCTGTTCTGTCGGTTTTTCCATCAGTTTCCAGCGATGCGTCCTTGTTGCTGTTAGCCAGCTTGAAATCGGGCTCGCCGTTAGACCCCTGCCCTGCCAAATTTTTGGCTAGGATGGCAGCGGTGGTGAATCCACTGGTTAATTCTCTTATTAATACCTCTGTGAGGGAAGGGAGTGTCCCACGCACCTGGAAAAGGGCGATGGTGATCCCCCTCCTGAAAAAGCCCGGTTTGGATACTGAGGTCTTGGCCAACTACAGGCCTATTTCTCTTCTTCCGGCTCTGGCGAAGATTACAGAGAAATATGTGCATGGCATCCTGTCGGGTTTTCTTGAAACAAACAATCTACTGCACCCATCCCAATCTGGATTCCGTCCTAATTTGAGTACGGAAACGGCCTTGTTGGAGGTCTCGGAGGTTATTCGTGAGACTCTGGATGCTGGAGGCAAGGCCATGCTTGTCATGTTAGACCTGTCGGCGGCCTTTGACACCGTCCCCCATTCGGCGCTCCTCGCCAGGCTCCATGCCATCGGCCTCAGGGGGACGGTGCTCAAATGGTTTACATCTTTTCTTGAGGGCCGCCGCCAGACGATTTGGGTTTCCCAGAGTGCCGCCGAGATGCCGCCATTGGGAGTCGGAGTTCCACAGGGTTCTGTGCTGAGCCCGACGTTGTTTAACATCTTCATGTTTCCCCTGGCGGCCTTGGCGGAGGCTCATGGGGCCCAGATCGTGTCTTACGCAGATGACACGCAACTCCTCTTCACATGCGGGAAAGATCAGGCATTTGATGGAGAGAGTATTCGGGGGTGCCTGGGGATGGTCTTCGACTGGTTCCAACAGAATAGTCTGAAGGCCAATTCCAGTAAGTCGGAGGTCCTATTCTTCGGCTGTGCCACCGACCCGGAGTGGCAGGATTGGTGGCCGTCGGATATGTGTCCTCCTGCACAGTCATCGCTGGTTGCCAAAAATTTGGGAGTTAAGCTGGACAATAAACGTTTGCTGAGAGCCCATGTTCTTGGTTTGGCTGGCTCCTGTTTTGGCATACTGAAAATGCTCCGCAAGTTTTTACCATTGCTTTCTGTGGAGCACAGGTGGATCACTGTGCAAGCTTTGATTGGATCCAGGTTGGATTATGCGAATGCCCTTTTCCTTGGTCTCCCGGATTATTTGGTTCAGCGCCTGCAGGTGGCGCAGAACTCTGCTGCTCGTGCTATTTTTGGCCTTCATAGGCGAGCGCAGGTATCTGGGCTGCTGCAGACGCTCCACTGGCTGCCTATCCGGAAGCGGATTATGTTTAAATCTTTGACGTTGATGCACAAAGCACTCTTTGGAACTGGTGCAAAATATTTGCAACGGAGGTTGTCTTTTTACCGTCCAGCCCGCTCACTGCGGTCAGATTCTCTTTTCCTGGCCGTGGTTCCGCGGGTTAGGAAGGCGCGCACTGGGGGGCGCTCTTTTAGTTTTAAGGCCCCCCAGCTTTGGAATTCGCTCCCGTTAGCTCTACGCAGCTCTGCTAATTTGCTGCAGTTCAGGAAGAGCTTGAAGACCTGGCTTTTTAACCTTTAGGTTTTTTCCCCTTTTTGCCTTGTGCTTTGCTGTTTGTTTGTTTTGCTGTGTTACACTGAGCTGCATGTGGAAAGCGCCGGGACACTCCTCTGGAGTAGCCGTGCGCTATATAAACACACTGTAACATAACATAACATAACATACCACAGACAATGGGATCCAGCCTGCCTTTTGCAGCACTAGAGGGAGTGATGGCTACTATGAAGGATGGTGCTACTAGGAGGAAGCATCAGTTGAGTGGTGTGGTTTGACTGCAACCTACAGGTGCCCATAGCAGCCTTTTCCTGGAGCCTACCATAGCTGTCCCCAAAGGCTTGACATCCCTGTTGGCAGCAGTGGCAGACATTGTCTTAAAGGACAGGCAGGGTCCCTTGGGCACCATATCGGAACAATCAAGACCATTGGGACCACCACAGATCCTCTCGTGGAATGTGGCTGGCTTACATAGTAAGCTGGTTGACCCATTATGGGGCGATTTTATCAATTCTTTCCATATTTGCCTCTTCCAGGATACTTGGACACTACAGCCATTACACAGGTCTGGGTCTGCTACCTTCTCAGTAGGTTCACTCCCTTCCATGTCTGGCGACCACTCCTGAGATCTCTTGATATGGGTCAAAATCTTCTTTAATTTGAATATTGAGCACCTAAAAATAGAGTCATTTGATGTGCTAGGGTTGTTTGTAGGTCTAGTAACAGACCCACTAATAATATCTGCAACATTTGTAACCGCGTAGCATGGGCTTTAACAGTCTCTCTTCTACCCAAACTATTCTTGATAATCATTTAGATTTGTTGTTCCACAAATCTAAGCTTATCCTCGGGTGTGATTTCAATACCACCTTTGAGATGCTGGACTATATCACGCTGGTAACCAAAGCAAATTATGCAGCCTTGGCCACCCGTGAACTGAATGCACCCCCCTTAAAACACATTCTGCAGTGGCACACAAATTGCCCTGTTTACCATCACTCATAGGGTCCAGGCATGCAATGGCAGGTCAGACTCGGACCATACTAGGGCTTTTACCTTCACCTATGGAACTGGTTGGTGGACTCCCGTGTTACTAACAGGTCAGGGAGCAATCACTATCCACTCCACCTCACCCTCCACCTCACCCTTAAAGATGGGCTGTTTGAGATCTTGCATCAGATCAGGCTACATTGGGTTGGAAATGTTGAAAACTCCAGGAGGGCTCTTCAGTGGCCAAAAATCAACTCCTGCCCTATGGGGCTTGCCCAAATTTATGAAAATTTGATGCAGTTCTATCTGTCTACGAGGATGCCAATGAAGGCAATATTCCCATACCTACCATCCATGGTCACTTCTTTGACTCTTTAACTCACCTCGTTTATGTGGAGGTGGAGGCTGGCACACACAAAAGAGCTATCTCTGAGTCTACCACCTGGTTTTTCAAGGACTGCCAGTAAGCCAAAACTGATTTGCTAACAGGCATTAAATCATTATGCCCTGTGCAGATACCCGAGGCAATGAGTTTGTACAGAAATGTGCTAGAGGCCTGCAAAAAGAGCTGGAATGATGAAAACTAGTTGTATTTGCTAGAATCCTCCAAAAGGAAGGATGTTTCCTCCTTCAGGCATATAATTGCCCATGGTAGTTCAGAAACTCGAACTTTAACAGTCCATCATATTAAACCGCAGACCTGGGTCCAACACCTTGGCAATCTGTACTCTACGCCTTACCTAGCTAAGCTGCCTTCAACCACTGATTTGTACTTGCAGGCTAATGTAGACTCAATGGAGTTTGATTCTATCTTCTATAGATGACACCAAGGAAGCAATCATTTTCCTGAAAACTGTGAAAGCACTCATATTAAATCTCATTCCTGGCAACTTATATCGTTTGCGTTTCATTATGGTCAGTGATGTCATCAGTGATGTCACTGACCATGTCATGAATGATGTAATATGTGACGTCTTCAGCAGTGTATTGCGGTGGAGCAAGTTATAGTTAGCTGAACTAACTATAGCGGGGGAATTTCTATGGTTTTGTACGAGTGAAATGTCCAACTAACTATAACGTCTCTGAAGCCTATGGTTTTTTCAGTTAATTTCTAAGGTTTTTTAAATGCTAATTTCTAACTATAATGGGCCTGAAACCTATGTTTTTTCAGTGAATATATATATGCATATATATATATTTATATATTATAAAATAATAAATATTAAATATGTTAAATAATAAAATTAATATAAAAAAATAAACTCGATTTTAATACATTTAAAACAAATATATAATAAATAAACGTAATTACAAAATGTTAAACACACATACATACTAATCCAGATATATTTACTTTAAAACAATTAATAAGCTATTAATTTTTTATTTATTTTCTAATTTAAAAAATATATAACAATTTTCAAATATAAATATGTCTGTGTGTGTGTTTGTGTGTACCAATAACATAAAATTGAATAAAAAAAATTATATTATAAATTAAAACATTAAATTATTTTAAAATCTTCAAACTTAAATTTCCCACTCCAGTGAGCAACAATAGGGAAAGTGTTGGATAGCGGAGGGATGAAAATTACTATTTCAACTCCAGTGAGTGCAACAGAAGGGAAAGTGTTGGCTAGGTAAAAATTACTATTCCCACTCCAGTGAGTGCAACAGTAGGGAAAGTGTTGGATAGCTGAGGGGTAAAAATTACTATTCCCACTCCAGTGAGTGCAATAGTAGGGAAAGTGTTGGATAGTGGCGGGATAAAATTTACTATTCCCACTCCAATAATTGTAAAAGTAGGGAAAGTGTTGGATAGCGGAGAGGTAAAAATTACTATTCCCACTTCAGTGAGTGCAACAGTAGGGAAAGTGTTGGATTGCAGAGGAGTAACAATTACTATTCTCACTCCAGTCAGTTCGAAATTTAAAACAAACAAAATGTTAACAATACAACTATTTAACAAACAAAATAAATTAAAAAATATATATATATGTTAAAAATTCAAACACAAATATATTTAATAAAACATGTTTTTAAACATATTATAATGTTAAATATATATAACAAATACCTACAAATATATTAAATAAAATAGAAAATAATTTTCAAATACATATTTTTAATGAAACATTATTATTTAGAAACAAAAACATTAATTATTACATAAATTAACTTTTTTTTATTTCCTACCCTATAACACCACACAATTCACAACTCACATCTAAAAAAAAAATACTTCCTCAACTAATATAAATAATGACCAATTATAGAAATATTATTAATTAAAAAACAAATTAAAACTCATAAAAGTTATTGAATTTCCCACACTTTATCCCTATAATCCCCACAACCCACAGCTAAAATTAAACTGTAAAAAATTAATTATACAATTAAAACTTATTTTCAGTTCAAAAACTAACAGTATTTAACAACTAATTATGAAGTAAGTAAAATGAATTTACTCCCTACACAATACCCCTATAACAATAAAACTCACACACAAAAAATAGATAAACGAATACCCTAATTAAATATAAAATAATTAATTAATATAAATGATCAACTATTTTTTTATTAATTAAACAAAAATTACTTCCCACCCTTTACTCCTATAAACCTCACAACCCACACCTAAAATGAATTACACAAATTCCATATTTAATTTTCAGTTCATTAATTAACATTAATTAAGAACTAATTATTAATACATTAAACATAAATTACTTCCTACCCTTCACCCCAAAGACCCCACAACCCACACCTAAAAAGATTACACAATAACCATAATTAATTATCAATTAGTTAGTTAATATAAATTAACAACTACTGTTAATTAATTTAACATAAATGACTTCCCCCTCTTTACCCTTACAAACCCCACAACCCGCACCTAAAATTAATAACACATTTTACAGAATTAATTTTCAATCAATTAATTAATATAAAAAAAATGATTAATGAATCAAAAATAAATTATTTCCCACCCTTTACCCCTATAAACCCCACAACCCACACCTAAAACAAATTACACAATCACCATAATTAATTATCAATTAATGAATGATAATTAATAACCAATTAATAATTAATTACAAAAAATTACTTCCCACAGTTAACGCTATAAAAACTAAATGAAAAATAAATAAAAAATATTAATTAATTTATTTTAATTAAATTACTTCTCACCCTATTCCCCTATAAACCCAAAACCCGCTAAGGAACTAAAAAATGCAAAATTTTATTAAAATGGAATTCATTACTACAAAAAAGGTAACAGATATATTAAAAAACATAAACAATACTTATACAAAAACAAATACATCACATACATTTAAAATATAAACTAATACATAAAACTAATTACGAAAATCCATATTTATGCGAACAATATTAATGACTTCTATATTCTTAAAAACTATATTTCTTACCTTAAAATCGATATTCTTGACCACATAATTCTTGCTGTGTATATTTCTGAATCACCATATTTCCAAATCGATATTTGTGTAAGTCGACATTTCCAACTTGATATTCTGTCAACAACACCCAGCTACAGATAGGGAGGAACGCAGTGTAGGAAAGGCGGCACATTTGGTTACACTGTGAGGAAAAGGATGGGAGGTCACACACGTGCATGGTTGGATTTAAAGGGTAAATCGGTGTTAGATCTAGAAAAGTTGACAGACCTTCAAGACAATGAGGGTCATTGCAGATGTCATGAGAGAGACAGATCTTGAAGGGTGCCCCATTGCAAATCTGATGCATCCTCTGTTTGTGAATTTGACAATTTATAAGATTAAAAGGTAGTATCCTGTAAACTGAAGAGGGCACAATGTTTGGTTTGTGTTTGTTCTGGAGGTATTTGGGAGCAGACCCTTCCAGGCATGTGACAGTCAGGGTTAGGAGTCCATTGAGCTTTTTTTTTTTAGAATTGTCTAGTACATGTTGGTATGCTTTTAGCCTGAAGATGAGATTGTCAGCCGTCCTTAGGTCTGTATCAGTCTCTTGAAGTGGCAAGGAGGGAGAATGACATATCTTTAATTTCTGCATTGGAGGCAGGAGTTGACTCTTGCCACCCCATCCCTGCTTGTTGCACTGGGGAAATGGTTCTTTTTAGCACTTTACTCTAGAAGAATGTGGCTTTTTCTGTTACTTCTGTCATGGAAATAAGAGTCATACCTGTGGCCCAAATGACGCCCAAGAATTGTGCTTTGGATTTGATTGGAAACATCTGTCATAGAAGGTTGGAGGAGACTCTTGAATCCCTTAGTTTGTGTAGGCGCTAAGGAGTTTAGGACGAGAACTTCAGTTCAGTATTAGCATTCTAATACAGTAGTGGGCTTGTCAACTGGCTGGCATCTCACACTTTCAATGTCTCCATATTGTTTCAAATTGAGTATCCCTTGAAATTAGTTTCTATTCATTTGCTAAAACCGAAAACTTGTGTGAGGCTAAATGCGTCTTAAACATCAATAAAAGAGATAGGAAATACTTCTCCAGGTGCCTTTCCTAAATTCAAAACATCTCAGTTCCATCTTTCACATTCTGTTGATGCTACCCCACCCCCCCCCTCTCTAAAAGTGCTTACACCTGCATTGAAAATAGTCATTTTCTGGGGTGGGGGCGGGGGGGGGGGATTTGGAGGTCAGTTGCAAGTTTAATAATACCAACAAAGTGACGAGAATCAGTCTTGTTCAGAATGAAAAAGAGAGCCAAGGCACATTTAATTTCGTCAGAAGCACAAATGTGTTCATACTCGGGCACGAGACTCATACATTTAAAGAAAATCAAGAAAAGCATGAGAAAGAGAATTAGCGCAGCCTACTATTGAACACATTCATTCGTTTCATTCTTTACAAACTAAAAATGTTGCTTCCTCTTTGAAAGAAATTCTAAAATAATGGCTATATAAACGAGAATCAGAACCATGAAATGTGTAGTTTGGCACGATGTTAATTATACAAACTTAAATAAATACTCTGCGTACCATTTCATAATTCATGCTCATACTGTATCAAACGATATTAGTACATAATTTGAATGCTGCTGCTGCGTTCAGGATGCAAATAATTTTCCACGCACATGAAAAACCATAACAGAAATCCATCCTGGCATTACAGTCTTCTTACTGGTTCCTATCCATTACACATTGCCGTACGTGTTAATTAGATTTAAATTGAGTAATTTGTTATTTTGTTTCTTCGAAATTATTTAATGTTTATTTCCAATGCACACTGTATTTATTTTATAGGCTTTTCCATGCATCTATGAATTTTTTATCTGAATTGCAGTAAGAGTGAGCTGGTTCTTCCAATTTTAATTTAAGGTACATCTTCTAATCAATTGATAAAGGTGATCTCAAAATACTGTTTTCCCAACCTCATCAACTTCAATTATTGCTTTAACTTAAATGTATTTTCTATACATTTATTTATTATTTAATTATAGAATTCCAGTTATTTCCACCTTATTCTTTTTATTCAGTAATTATCAACTAAAAATAGTTAGGGAATGAAATTGCCAAACAATGTAAAGTAAACTTTGGGCCCGATATAGAGTTTGACAGATGGGTTACTTCATCAGAAACACAACGGATTTCCTGTCCAACTTATTACAAGAGTCAAATTACATAATGCACATGTAATAAGGCAGACGAGGTATTCATCACGTTTCTAACAGAGTAAACCATCGGGGAAACTCTAAGGGGCATATCAGCAACAACCGGCGATAATTATCGCTAAGTGCACTTAGTGCTAGGATAATTATCGCTGGCTAGCGTGGATTTTTATCGCTGAGATAGCGTGCTATTAGCAACGCTTATCTCAAAAGCGATAAAAATCCTAGTGCTAACTGCCAAACGTGAGATTATCGCTGGAAACCCAGTGATAATCGCACGAAATGTGGCATTAGCTTGTGGATAGGGCCTCATAAACTTAGCCATGATGTCCACCTTCCATAGGATATCATGGCTAAGTCAGTTTCAAAACAGGCATAAGGAAAGTAGCGATAACAGAGGTTATCGCTACTTTTCTTGTCACTATGCTGCTTTGCGTGAGGCTTGATAATAGGAGAAATGTCGCTTAGCGACATTTCTCCCGTTATCCTGGGGAGGAACGCCCACTTTGCATCTCATTAGAGATGCAAAGATGGGCGTTAGGAATTCAGGCGCTAAGGCAAGGTTTCACGCGATAGCGTGACCTTGCTTATATAGCGATAAAATTATCGCCGCTTTTCGGCCGCATTGTAGATATGCCCCTAAGTCAGGCCCTTAGTTTCACTACAAGTGCCCCAGTGTCTGGAAGATGTAATGCTGCCCCCCTAGGGTTAACTGCCCTGAGATTCCTCTTAAATCCTGGGTAGCGGATTTAACCAGGATTATGTCTTCAACCCTGAAGAAATCCCCGATAAATGACAAAATTAAAGGGGGAATTGGGAATTCTGGTTTTAATATACCCACTATTTTCTCCACAGTTTAGTGTTCAAAATTTTAGCTGCTTTCGGCAGCCAAAGTCAATTTTGGGGAAAATGTGGCAGGTCTGCGGTATCTTTTTGGGCCTTATGCTTCCCACTGTGAATTACACAGTGGCGGCTGCCTCAGAACGGGGGTGGTGAGGCAAGGGAGGAAAAAAATTACAAAATAATCTCACCTTCTTCTTCTTCGCCGCTGCCCATCTTCTTCTCTGTTGCACCGGAAGCACCCAAGCTCCCGGACTCTCCCAGCCATTCATGACACTTCATGAGCAGCGTCGTGAATTGTCTGAGTGGCCTGGTTGGCCGCTCAGGCAGTACCTGGGAGGCTGGGCATGTTCACCACTGAGCTGTGCAACACAGCCAGTGGAGAATATGCCAAGTGCGCATTACTGTTTGGCTTGCCCCAGAGGGTCGGCCAAGCCGTCATGTGCACGTAGGGAGGGAATGCTAACCACTCCTGCTCCATTTGATGGCAGGGAGACTAGCCCCGCCCGACCTGGCTGGAGTCGCAAAGAAAAATAAAATGATAATAACTTCTTGTTCCTATTATTATATTTTTATTTTCAACTGCTCAATGAGCAGTTGGGCGACGCTTTTAACACATAGCACCATATTGAAAAATATACTTTGACAAATGTTCATCGTTCAAAAGGTAAAGCTAGCATAGTAATATCAAATTATGACTATGATTATGCTGATGAAAATATGGCAAGAGAGGTTCAATTTTGGTAGACATTTTCTTTAATATACATTTGTAAAAGACCATTGTCACTGTGCAGCTGCCTCTCCAGATATGAAGGGGGAGGAAGTGCTCGAAGTTGTGATAGGGGTCAGTGGCAGGATACCAGATACTGATTATTTTAAGTGTTTTGATGGAGAGGGAATTACTGGGGTTGATGTGGAAGGGATCCAGAAGGCAAGTTATTTGTTTTTTAACTATTGCAATGAGATATTATGAGAAAGTGCTTCTTTCTGCATGGTCACCCCCCTTTTCTGCGGGAAAATTCTACTGCATTTTTGACTCTGTGCATGGGGACCCTGCCAATCAGGTCCCAGGGTATCAGCCATATTTAACATTCCCATAAGCCCATAGTAGATGGAGTCCAAATTTCACATATTGAGTTGAAAGTTAAATGTAACTTACACCTATGGAATTCTACTGTGCCATTCATTATTGTGAACAGGCAAACATGGCTTCAGGCCACTGTAGCCTGGCTGGCTACAGTCTGGCTGCTTCAGATTAAAATCTTGCAGTTCAACCTGTTAAAATGAAACCTTTTTGAATGGAGAAAACCTTCATTTTAAATATTATTAAGTCACCTCTTTGTAGGTCTTGTAGCCCACCAGGCATGGTGCATGATATTTAAAAGTAGGACATGTCTAAATTTACAATTAACATGTCCTTACAGTGACAAGGACCAATAGCTATTTTCACTGTAGCAAGACTTGCTGGCCTTTGCTGGGAACTAATAGGCCATAATACCTTTCAATTATGCTGTCTCTGGTTAGAGCCCAGAGAGAAAATGATTAAACAACTATTTAAAAAACTATTAAAAGACCAACTCAATGGGAAAGTCTTATTTTAAATAGATATTAAAGAAAAGTAACTTTTAGAAAACTAAGTTTCCCTCCCTAAAGCCCACAAAGGTTCATTAGACCTTCGATTATAGCCCAGTCAGTAAAGAGCCCCTGACAAGTTAGTAAAACCGCTCCCAGAGGCTTAGGTATGTGGAGGAGGTTTTATTCATCTGGCAGGAAGTAGAGTTGTGGTTTACCCATCGACCTAATTTACTTCAAATAGGTCTTCCATGTCAACAGTAGATGGTAGGTGACACCACAAAAGGCCACCAGTTTTTCTCCTCCTAGCCAGGCAGAAACCAAATAGAATGAGAGAAAGCTGCTCCTAGCACTGATTTAAAGTGAAAAAGGAGGAGGACACTGCTCTTTATCCTGGACACAACTCTGGGTGGGCACACAGGCTCTCCACAAGAGGAGAAGGGTTCTCCATTTTGTATTATGCGAGTGAAGGGCACTATGTGGCTGTTTAGTATTGGACAAACTGGAACTGCTGAAAAAGTGTGGAAGGTTACCCTTGGGTACTTTTACTCCCTTGAGTAGGGAAGGCCAGGGGTCATGTCCTCCCACTGGACAGTGCCATAAATAAATCTGCCATCCCAAGACACCCTCTTCAGAATACCTTTCAAACTGGCTGAGGAACAGAAGAGGACTGGGCCTACTTCCTGTGACCTGAGAGGAGCCCTGATGGACGGAACTCGCTCCCCCTTGCACCCAGGACATCAAACCTGGCTCCAACGGTCAGTTGGGTGCCCTCCTGTTTAAGTTACTGGGCCACAACAAGCAACAACAGGCCTTTTCCCTAAAGTACCCAGCTAAGCAGTACCAAATGAACCTGACCTGGACCCTGCTGGTGGCCTCTGCTGAAGTGAGCCTTAACCCCAAGTGCAGAGGTCCTGGGACCATTGGCTATGTCAAACTGTACTTCTCCACTCACTTCTGAAAACCTGGGACTTAGAAACTTTGAGATCTTCAAGTTTCTCTGCTTTCCCTACTGGAGTATTCCAGGTTCCAAAAAAAGACTTAGCCCAAAGGCAAAAATCTGGAGTGGGTGAAGGCACCAAACGTAACCGCCCAGCAAGAGTACTTCCTTGAGGCCTAAGTTCAAATTTCACCTGCTCAAAGCTTTTACCATCAAAGCTTATGGATTAAGTAGGACCTCATCCAACACCTATCAGACTTCATGAGGAGTTTCTTGCATACAGCCTGCTTCCCTTCACTGCTCAAGTATTTTGACTTCCCCAAAAAATGGCCCAAGATAAAACATCAGACTGGGCCGAACCTGGTTGGTATACCTGACCCGGGTTCCTTTAAATTCAGCCTGAAATTGTAATTAGGTTCCTGTCCACCCTGACAATGGACTATCATTAGAGCTTTGTGCTTTCGGTGTTATTTTTCTTAAATCTTTAAAAACTCATATCTCCTGCTCCTCTTAACAGCTTTTGCCATTTTAGTGTAATTTTGTCCATTACATTATACTCGTTTTAAAATAAATTGTATTGGGGTTTTATTGTGTTGTGTTTTTGAATTTTTAAATGTTTTTGTACTTCGAAATGCTTTACACATTTTCTTTAAGTTAATTCTCTCTGCTCTGTACCATAGCTAGTAGGGGCTAAGCTCAGGTTTAAATGACTTTACCTTTTATTTTTGTTTATCTTTGACTGAACCTACAAGTTAGAAGCTTTATTACTTCTACCATCCACCCCAACTAATAATTTACTTTCTCACAGACGTTGAATTATATCATCAATGGACAGGGAGGTAGATTTCACTTCAATACCAGGCAAGAGAGGTAGTATTGGGGAATATACCCCATACCCTGTAAAATATATATAAAAATACATAACAATAAATTCTTAATGTAAACTTATAAACTTCTAAAATAACCATATAGTTTTAAAACATTAACCACCCAATACACATATAAACTTAACATTCTGAAGAAAAAACATTTGAACATTAAAACATTAAAATATAGTTTAAATTACAATTATGCATTTAACTTTAAAACTACAAAATAAGCTAACCCTCCCTCTGCTGTACTTGGTCTGGGAGTATGCAAAGAAAGCTTACTCTATATTGTCCTTGCTACCGGTATTTTTTGCTGATGATGTTGTAATATAGAACAATATTCAAATTATCATTACCATAGATTAAAACAGTGACAAAAAAAAAAAAGTGAAAGTGGAAAAAGGAAAAGTGCAAAAGAGATGTGGAGTTTGAGAAATATATTAGAGGTAATGCAGTGACAGGGAAGTGAGGGATGGTAGAGAGAATAGAGTTTATAACACACCACATACCAATATAAAAGTTACCATGCATGAGGAAACCTAAGAACGTATCAAATAAATAAAGCAGAGGGAATGATAATCAAAAGAGAAATGCAAAATAGCTAGACAGGATAACGCGCTTGAATATAAGTCCCATGAATATGATCAAAACATGTATTCTATAAATACTTTGTATGTGGACAAACGTGCAACTATTTTCCATATTTTAGGCAATTACTTGCCTTCAATGCATGAGCATACACAACTGAGCCACTGCCAGCAATATGGCAATTTATGTCTACTTGTGCATTGTCATATTATTGATGAAAGATACAACATGTAAAAGAGCTGAGGGTTGAAAGGAATAACCACAGGAGTCATTCATGCGTCCAATCGACGACAACAACTTCCTGGGTGTAAACTTTGGACTTTTCTTCTGAGGTTTTGGCACCTTTGTTGACAGCATCACCGAGACCTTGTTCTTTAACCCATCGGTGAGGAGCCTTTGGATCCAGCCTGCAGCATTGCCCTGCTGAGGATCCATGCTCCATTGCGAAAAGCCTCAAACCTTACCCATGTCTTGATCTAGTGTTACAGATTGCCCATGGTTGGCGCTTTGCACTTTTTGCCACTATTTTTATTACAAACCTTAAAAATCCATAACTCTGGTGTCCCTTATTGGATGTTTGTCATTTTGATAACGTTTTGTTCATTAAACATTATATTGGTATAAAGCCAGAAGTTTTCTATCACTTACTGCATTGTACAGCCAGCATAAACTGCTCTCAATTGTACCTCATTATCTCTTGCAAAAAGAACAGATGAAGGACGGAATGCTGAACAAATCAAATGTTCACCCCAAGTCACAGATAGGGATTTAATCCATGTTTTTTTGTGCACCATGCCCTTCCAGATAGGACCCAGCCATATGCGGATCAATCTTTACCCTGCCTGGTCAGGACCTCAATGGACTGGAAACAACAAACCTAGGACTGGTGTTGGGGTATCACCCTTCAAGAGCCAGCCTAATTTAGATCCAGTGGCACAGTGAGCATGGGACCCACATCTGGAATACCCTTAGCACTTAGTGTGACAAAAGCAATATGGCTGGGTCCAAACTGGGGTGGAATGGTGAGCAAAACAACTATGTAATGAACCCAGATCTTTGACTGATCATTCTCTTAGGCATGAGCCGTCAACAAAGATTACATAGTGAGGATCATTAAGAGGTTCATCCTTAATATCAAGTCTTGGCTTAGTTCATGAATCTGTGACATAGAGACAGTCATGTTCTACCTCTTCCTATCAATTTCATTTTCAGGCAATGGTAACAATGTAACTGGATTAAGAGTCTGACATCTCCTGAAAGTGACATTCTCCGCAGCAAGAATCAATTGTTTATATTTTGTGAGTCTACTGTTTGTCATATACTGAGCTTTGGTTCGAATGAGCAAAATTTAGACAGAATGAGGGACCATCACTGTAAGAGGATATCCTATGAATATACTCTTGCTTCTCTTAATACTGATACCAACCACCACAGCAGTTTTAAGGCATTTGGGCAGGCCTGCAGCAACAGGGTCAAGGGTAGTTGATAAATATGTCACTGGTCCTCGAGAGTATCCCTGCAACTGAGTAACCATTGAGAAAGTGCAGCCTCTGTCCCACTGCAAAATAAAGTGAATGTTTTATGTTAATCTCACATTGCCAGTGCCGGGATTTGACGGAGACTTTCTCTCAGCTCTAGGGACACTTTTTAGCAATAGTTGTCCCATGGAAGTGAATCAGGCACATCTTTGTGTGTCAGCCTTATTAAAGGTTTAGCTAGTAGGGAAAAGTTGGGTATCCACTGTTGACAGTACCCTACCATGGCCAGAAATATTTTGACTTCTCTGTGTTGTTTAGGTGGATTCATTTTCAAAAGTGTAGTCATTCTTTCTTGTGACACCTTCCTTGTTCCTTTCTCAATCAGATGTCCTAAATACAGTACCTCTTTTTGACAGTATTGCAACTTACACAGAGACACTTTATGTCCATTCTCAGTTAACTGATTGAGTAAAGCAATAGTATCCTGTTTACAGGCTTCTTGTGTACTTGACACCACAGGTAGGTCAGCAATGTACTGTCCAAGCGCTGAATAGTAGGGCATTTCTAAAGTTTCAAGATTCTTTTTCAAGATCTGCTTAAAGACCAATGGGCTTCCTGTATACCTTTGTGGCACCATGAAAAAACTCTGGGCCATATTCACAAGGAGCCATCGCCGAATTAACGGCACTTTATTGCTGCCAAAGTTGTGATAAATTTACCTCCCCATTCACAAGCTGGAGCTAACAGCCCACAGCACCAGTTTACCCACAATAGCAGCCGCAAAAAACATCGCCACAGAGGTCCCCCACAGCTATTGCTAATGAGATGCAGAGTGGGAGGTTCCGTGCCAAAAGCCACGACCACACCACTCCTCACCATTCTGGCCTGTCAGATCGGTGATAAAAACACAAAACAGGCGATAAGGCGTATTAGCACCAGGAAATCTACACCTGCTCTGACCTGGTGTTACGTCGGACGGCAGCCAGAACCACAAAAGGGAGCACAGCCCAGGGCCACATCGGAAGGGCAACAGATGTCAGGGAGCCACTCATCATGCGGCCCGGATACCCAAGAGGGCCACAACATCCACCGACACCACCCCAGGACCCCACCCCACACCCGGAACCCCCCCAGACCACCACATATGCAGCGCAAACAAAGACAGCGGACCCCCAGGAAGCGTACCAGCCGCACAGACCCAACCTCTGACAATGTCACCGTCCACCACAGGCTGAAAGGGACAACCACCCCACGCATCCTGACCATCATCGCCCAACAGGCCTGAGGCACCAACACAGCAGACGTCCAAGTCCCTCACACCTGTCCTGGACATCACCATCACCCTGGTACCCCAGTCCCCATATGTCCAACACAATGCGCAGGTCATGCTGGAGACCAAGAAAGGATCATACGCCATAGTAGGATGCACGCATGTGTTGGGGGCAATCCACAGCACACATGTCCCACCTGTGCCCCCTGGTGACACAGCACACAATCACCACAACAGAAAGCACATGACCCACCCCAATGTGCAGGCAACAACAGAACACCGTGGAACCTTCAACAATTTCGCCTTCAAATACACAGCCAGTGTGCATGATTCCTCCATCCTCCGACAGTCCATCAGCAACCAGCGTCCCCAAGATGGCACCAAGGGAAATGCACAGACCCTTGGCAAGTTCCAAATGAACATCCCACTCACCTCACCTCTACAACCCTGCAAATCACAACTCTGGCAATGCACACGTCACAAAATCACAACCAACATGCACAACAACATGCCCACCCACCAGACACAACAGAACAACTCACAATGGCTACCTGGCCAAGCCGTGAACATGAGCTGTCAACGGCATGGCACCTCAGCCGCACAACAGCCGAATGTGGGGAGAGGTGGCAAACAGGCATGTGTGAAGGATGCAGTAGTACCATGATTGGGAAAGTACACAATGCCAAGATTGGCGGAGATGTGCTGGACAGACCGCAGTATGCAGCACACACCCATATCCATGGCGACATACACCTCTGGTGTATGGAGTGTAGTGGACAGTGGACGCGACCATGTCACCACTGCCAGTGGGAGACCTCAAGAAAATCTTGTCTATTATGCCCCCCTAAGCGTGACCGGAGTGTGATGGCCCGGCGTACGCCAAGCCAGCGTAGGGGTGTGAATAAGTAGCACGTAGCCCTGGGCGTGGTCCTCTTCCCGAAAGCCCAACATCTCTGCCAGGGCGGCACCTCTCACCCCGCCACGAGGCCAATGCCATCCTCTAGAGTGGAGTTGCCTGCGATGTTGTGCGCCTGCCGGACCACAAACTCGTCAGGCCCGCCCCTGCACAGCTAGGCCTCACTGATCACCTGCTGACACCGGTGTGTGTCAAGCAGGGCCCACCACGTTCCGGCTCAAGCCCCAGGCCCGAGTCCCTTGGCAGCCTCCTCAGACCATCATGGCCTCCACGACACGGGCTGCTTGAATCCTTTTTCATTGACGTACTCTACTGCCGCCTCAGGCATACTCCTCGGCCCAGTAGGTCCCATGTGTGAAACTGTGTCCTGAGTCATGAATGGCAGTGACCTCAAATCCGGGCCACCAGCAACAGCACCAGACTCACTTCGATCGGTGAGGCATAGTTTCATATGTGCTTCATGCGACACGTGGTGCCACTAACCCTGTTCAACGCCAGCTAGCGATACGTGGATGAGGGACCTGGACTACCCTGTGGACCAGTAGGTCCCACATCCAGCACCTAGGCGCAAATCACGAATGGCAGAGACCACACCAGTGTTCGCATGGAGAGGAGTAAGAGGAAGATGCGGCTCAGTCCGGACAAAACCCGGGTCACATACATGGAGGTGTCCCAACAAGTGGTGCCACTGAACCTGAACTACGCAGGCCGCTGGGGCCATCCAACCTATGCCGGCGACACTCGGCGAATGGGCCGTGCTGACCGCTGTCTCTAGCCTACACTGTGGTCCAGTAGGTCACAGACTCTTCATTTTGCAATGGCTGAGTTCATATCAGCGTACTGACATCATCGCAGACAGCCTCCCCTCTCAGCCCCGGTGCCACTAAGTCTGTCCCCAACAATCATGGCTCTCTCTCTGGTCGAACTTTGGTGGTGTCTGAGCCTGGGGGGCAGTTTTCATCCTCATGCAGCTGATACCCTCTGCAATTGGTGGTGGCAACGAGGCTGTCGCATTCCACTCCATTTGCTGCTTCCGGTTAAAATCAAACCTTTTGGTGTCATGCCCTGGAGGATACCTTCCACTGTCCCCCGATACCCTCTGCAACATACACCTCGGACATTGATGGTGACCCGCTCGGGTCGCATGGCCCATCTGACTGCACCGCAAGTCACCGTCCCGTGGCTGGGTACCTGTGCCAGCAGCTGTGCATCCGGGGCCACAAACTCTGTGCTGGTCAGGTCCCGGACCCCTTATGAGATATTGGATGGCCCCTGAAGCATTGGCCTTGGGGTCATCAACGTCATTTCTCTGTGGCCCTGCACTGTACGCAGCCTCCGGGTCCAACAGCGTCCCACCAGGGCTCACACACCAAAGCGAGTCCTGACCGGCCCGGACGTGGCATCACCGCAGGAGGCACACACCACCACCGCAAGGACCACCTCCAACAGCCATCTGCCAGAGTCGAAACGGTGGTCCTGACAGACTTACGTAGTTGCTCAGACCTGTCATGGATGCCATCATCGGCCTGATACCCTGCTCAGCCCTCCAGATGCCAGTGACTCAGTGCACCGCAAGCCATTGTCCGTTACTGATTGACATTTGTGCTGTGGAGATGTTGCGCAGTAATTTCACCTCATGCAGTGGAGAAGAGCTGGGTCTATGATGAGGAAGATGGGTCAAGTGTGCACACGGGACATGGCACAGACAATGGCAAGGGCAGGAGGCAACATCCCCAAGGCAGGAATGCAGACTGGAGGTGGTAGTCGAGCCACACACCCAGAACTATTACTGGGTATTGTGCTGTGGACTGTGCACGCAACTGTCACCTCAGACAGTGTGGGAGACCTGGGACGTTGATAAGGAAGTTGATGCAGGTGTAACACACCCCACTGCATCTGCATCAGGACTAACATAACACCAAGGGACACAATCCTAGCATTACCTTCACATGAGTGCGCTCATCTCTAGTGCCCTTACCTCAGTGCACTGCAACTCACGGAACCTCCTGACTGACTTTTGGGTGACCTCTGTCCTTACTCCGGCTTCCTCCATGCTGCTGTGCAGTTGACTCTGTTATGCATGTGTTTTTTGTTTCCGTTGCACTGGTGTCCAATGTTCAAGTTGTTGCCAGCACCAAGCATTACGTGCGGGCTGGCTTACACTCACACCACACACATCCAGCACAGGCATCACTGTACATGTGGCCCTGCCAATAAAGGGGACGGGTGCATGTGCCCGTAGCCAGTTCAACATGATATTGGTGTGTGTCCCTGTGTTCTTGTTGTAAGCATGAGGGCCCTGGGCCCTACGACATTACATTGTGCTGTGTACATCAGATGCAGACGTGTCACCACAGGCAGCGGGTTGTAGCTTGGACATGTAGCTTTGTCGTCACCCACTCAATTCTGAAGAGGAGTATCCAGGGCCGTCGTACGCAGAGCCAACATGGTTGTGTGACTTCTATTTGAGCGCCCCTGCCAGTGGTTCTGTACTGTGAATGTGCATCTGCATGTGTCTCTATGGCAGTGTGGGTCTCCTTAGTGGGGTGTTGGTGGCCCCTGAAGGGTGATGGACACCTATGTATGTGTCCTGGTTCACATTCCATGGGTTCGACCCCCACCCACACATGTTGGGCCACCTCCTTTTGGCATGCAGGAACATGGCATTGGGGTGCGATGTGTGGGTGGGTGAAGTGTCGTGAGCCAGCTGTGATTGCGGATGCTTCCTGCTGTGTGGTCTGTTGCAGGCTCTGTGTACTCCTCTGAGTAGCTTGGCTCTCTGGGTCCTGGTGGGGGTTTGCGTGTGATATGCACGTGCTGTTGTAGGGCGTCGGTGTCGATGGTGTGGTGGTCCTCTCCGGCATCACTGATGTGTTGTATTCTGTGCTCTGCTGAATGTGTTGTGTGCTGACCACCGGAAAGCACCGGCGCAAATTAAGCACTGGGAACGGGTAACTCTATTGTCAATCAAAAATGACACTTAGTGGGTATTTACTTCACCTTCTACAAATGGACCACTATGATCTGCCTCTAAGACTCCGCTAAGTATGCCATCTTCCTCACCCCCAAAGGCAACATCACTGTGAATTGTCGAAGTCAAAGGTCTCATTCTTTAACATAGGAAATTGTTTAAATGGATTTTGATTCTGGAAAGGATTTAGGTCTGCTATGGTTACTTGATTCATATTAAATTTTGGGTTACCCGTGAGAGCTTGTGGGACCTGCATCTTAGGAGCCTGGGATTAATTTGGAAATTGCATTCGTTGGACCAGGACCTGAACTGGGACATTCTGCATATGAGTTGGATTCACACTTTGCATTAACCGTACACCACTTACTTTTGTCGACATTCCCTCTTCCAATGCCCAAGCCTATTATAATGATGGCAAGGAGTTGAGCTCTTCAGCATAGCAATATCTACCCCTGAATTTGGTTTAGTCGGTACACCAAGACCTCTTCCGTGCAGAGTACCAACTCCAGCTTGCACCACTTGACCTCTCTTTCTGGCAATCAAAATCTTGCATTCCACCAACATTACCTCCTCTAGCTGCTTCTTTTTCTTTCCTTACTTTCTCACCCATTTGATCTCCAATGTATCAAAATCGCTCTATTACTGAATGTATTTAACCAACTCAGCAATGTATAGTTTTGTTTCCAAACGATTCCATACTGACAATTGCCATATCATCCAACTGTGCCCTGAAACTTTTATGTAAGGGAATACTGTTAATGAAATCTATCTCATATATTTCTGCCTATTCTGGTAATTGTTCATGTGTAGTGGCTACACACCTTCCAAATTTCTTACTCAGGTATATCAGTTTGTTTTCCTGGGATTGATTCAAATAAGAAATACCTAAGCATCCCATAATGATATCTTCCAGTACCATCTTAAATGTTGGTACGTCTAGAGCCCTAACCCTTTCTCGAGTTGTAAATAGTATCTCAGTGTCTACTGTTCTCCGATTCTGTAAAGTTTCCTCAAACCGTGGTGGCAAAATTTCGTTATCGAATGGTGCCACTTCCCATCAAGCAATTGAGTAGTTAAAACAATTTACCCTCCTGTTCTTAAAGAGTGTACATTTTGCAGTGGATCCCAGGCAATAATCTTTGAGTTTTGAGATGCCAGAATAAACCCTGTCACAGCTACTTCACCAACAGCTCCTGAGACAGCAGAATTTGGGGCAATTTTCACTGGTGTGGATACAGTAGGCATTTTTAAAGTTGAGTTGATATGACATGTGACACTTGTGCAGGAACCGCCATAATTGAAGCTATAACAACTAGAGAAATCACATTAGTGGCTGCTTCAGCAGGTGCAGCTGCAAACGAAAGAGTTGGGTGCGGTATCCCAATTTCAACTATATTAGGGGCAAGTGCTGTGGCAACTATACCTCTAGATGTTGCAGCACTCTCTAAATCTGATGATGGAGTAGCATGAGGCAGTGGACATGAAGACAACAGTGCATCCAAGATATCATCCCCAGAATCGCTATGAGTATCATTTGTTTCTGCAGTATTATCTTCATTTCCCTAATTCCAATTCTTTACAGCCTTTTCCATTGTCAATGCAGGGTGCATTCTTGCTCCCTCAAGTACGCATTTCCTCCATCTATCTTGTTCTTGATCCCATATAGGGTCACCGTAATTAAGCAATTCTCTTTTTCTCTATTCTGATACCTTTCATTCTCTTTGGTGTGAGCTGCACTCTTCCAATCATTTGATGCTTCATATTGTGCAGGTCTAAGAGGTGGCTTACTGGTTTTTGCTTCACAAAATCTGGTCACCCTATACGGAAACTGAATGCCTGCAGCAACAACTTAGAATCACACACTGCTGGTACTTGCTTCACTGCCTTCCATCAGTACCCACTAGGTAGTGAAGTGCAAGGAGTGTAAAAATATAAGAGAAGCTGAACGTATCGCACAAGTGAATGGATTTGCTCTCACTTTGTGCAGTACGTGAGTGTGCCGTTGCTTTATGGGGCACCTCAATTCACAGAACAAATGTATTGTAATGGATCCAGAAATCAGTCACAGCAAGAGGGTGAGTCAGTGCCTGCAATTAGATTGGAAGTGTCAGGGTTGGTAAGGATGCAATCTTTATAATGATCTTGTATTTAGATTGCTGCTCAGACAAAAGCACCACAAGCGTCAGGAAAGCAAAGTGCATAAAAGATGACTGCTATACTTTTAAAAACGACTTGACTGTTGTAATGTGAAGCATACTAATCTGATCCAGTGGCGGCTCGCAGAGGGAGTGCTGCGGAGCATGGGAGGGGTAGGGTGGGGGTAGTGGAGTCCCCCCACCCTGCCCCACTACCTCGCAACACTCCCTCTGCGAGCTGCCACTGGTCAGATTATTCCAGATTTTATCCTGAGTAGGGCTCAGATTTGTGTTTGCTAATAAGTGGTGTAACAACTAAGCAGCCAAAAGAGCAGAGCCAGGTGCACTCAATAATTACTTGCAGCTCATTTACTTCAGACTTTAGATAAAAATGTTTGATACATGAGGGAAGTGGGGTCGGCATGTACAGCTGTTGAGATCCTCATGTGTGTCAGCCATTTTATTTGGAAACCATGATCCTTTTCGTACTGATCTACACAATGTGGCTTTCTTGAAGCAAAAAACAAAAGGGCAGATTTCAAAAGAAGTAACGCAATGTAGCTCAGGAGCTCAAATGCTGCGTTGTGTGACAGGGAGGGATCAGGAGAGTGCCATATCTACAGATATATGGCTCTCTTTTCCCCTCTCCCTAGCGCCGGCACTGATTTCAGCTGCTGTGCGCCAGGCACACCTTAGCGTCATAGCGCTAAGGTGAATTCCTGAGTCTAGCATAGGTTTTGTACTGGAAGGGTACCTTTCCTGCACAGTATATTATGCCTAGACAAGTTCTAACACGTTTCCCACTTTGTATGTGTGCTGCACAGTACAGCACACATGCAAAGTAAGACAAGAAAAGAGAAATTAAAACACTTCTCCTCTTAATGTCTCCTTTCAAATTGCGTTAACTTTTGGCACTAAACCATGTCTACAATTGTTTGTAGATAGGGTTTCACATCAAAAGGTATGGGTGGTTGCATGGGAATGCCCATGTGCCACCCATGTAACACCCCCTTAGCGCTAAGTAATGCATAGCAATGCTTCACGCTGCTTTGCGTTACTTGTATGATACTTTCCAACATAACACAAGTTTTGCGTTGGAAAGTAAATTGCTAAAAATCATTTTTTGCTGCCTAGCGTAACTTATGTCACATTGACCCAGCACAAAATGTTTGAAAATCTGCCCCAAGGCTTGTCTGAAAAATGGAATTCATATGGAAGTATGTGTTACAGTCTTGCTACTCTCTAGTGATGTTCTTAAAACAAGCAGAGTAGCTCAGTGAGATGGATGGTCATTGTCAACAAATGTGATGTTCACTTGGTCATGGGACTGATTTACAGCAGGATAACATCTTGTTTACATTCTTCTGAGGTGGGATGAACAATTGTCAGGAACTGAGAAATAGTAGCATTGGTTGTTTGTAGCACTTCTAGATGTTAGAGTTTCAATATGTAGCACTACATGAAAAATATGGTTTTGTTGTTATTAATGATGTTCTCTCCATAGATGCCCTACAGTGCAGTGGCAGCTGCTTTCAGGGGAAATTGGTGGCCAGCGTGGGGCACAATAGTAAGGATAAATATATAACTTTATGGCTGCCCACTGTCTCGCTGCCTCTGTAAACTTTTGCTCCTCTGCTGGTGCACAGGCTCCCAGACTCTGCTGTGCCAATCCAGATGCTACTCTCATGCTGGTAATAGGTTTATCCAAAATATGAGAAGCTTTGGGATTGGTCTGAGCGTGGTGGTTTTGCACTCCTACAGGGACTGGGAGTCTATGCCTGTTGTTCTCCACCCAGCTGTGCAACAGATTGGAGTCTGGAAATATGAAAGTGTGCATGTCGGTTCGGCCATCCTAAGACAGCCATCCTATCTGACATGCACACTGGCAGTGGCCACAACTCCTCCTCCATGCTTACTGCTGTTATCAGGAAGGCCCCACCATCAAACTTGGCTCCGGTTCTGTGACAAAATATAAAATTATAATAACATTATTTTTCATGTTTTTATCTGCTGGCTCTTGCAGTGGGGCATCGCTCCTCTGCCATAACAGAGAAGCCACCACTGCTACACTGATTGCAAAACCTTCTTAGGTAGTTGTAAAAGTTAAACAGTACTGTGCAGATACAGGTCCCTGCTTCTACGGTGCTGCTCTACCCCCATTTCTTCAGCCCACGCTGACTGTAAATAGACGTCCCTCACATAGAAGATTTTTGAAGTTATTGAGAGCTATGATATGCAGACTGCTGTCCATCATTAGGGAAGAGGTCAAAGCCTTTGACTAAACATATTTAGAGGTCTTTGCCTTCCAGGTGGAGATATCTATGACTTTAGAAGAGCTCCCGCTACGGCTCCTGACTTGATGGCAGTGAAGCTATGTTCCATGAATCCCATCTGCAAATCTTTTCTGTTTTCACCAACAAACTTCCAAAGCCCAAGTTTGTATTTAAAAACTAAAAAACCAATGACCTTAACACCCTAGTAGTTTTCTCTCCCATGGTATCAGGTTTATTTCCTGATTATTTGTTTGTTTGTTCAGGCCCGCAATGCTTTTCCTGGTGGGCCCAAACAGGAAAAAAGTACGTCAGAATGTCTGCCCTTAATGGGGCAGACAATCTGAGGTACTTATACTGATGGCCCAATGTCTGTCAGGCGATCTTTGAAAAGTTTCTGCCAGTAGTGCCAGTGGAGCTTCCACTGGTGAACACATGACAGTTCGCTCAACTCTACACTGGGCTGACTGCTTGTTTAGTGGACAGAGAACTCCTCCACGTTTATGGCAGAACACTTGTCTGCCAAACTCTAAATAACAGCCTTTATTCCTAGGGATTTCACTTGGCAGGATAAAGGGTGGGCTACACATCCTGTGGGACTATTTATCACAGTGAGATCACAGTGCTCTGTGTTCTCTTTGTTTGTGGCTAAATGTCTTGAGTTTTGAAAATTACTTTTCTTTTCCTTCAAGAAAAAAACGACTTTTTGTACAACGTCATGATGGTTTCTGTCATTTTTGATTGCTGTCTATTGGTGGTGGTGCATTTGGCATGCTTGATGATGCACAGTTTGCCCACATTTGGGGGAGGAACGCCCAAGTAGGAACTGGTGGGTCGAAACAGTTTAGATCAGCAGATCACTGCATGTTTAAACTCGCTGAGACTTTCAGCCAACTGAGGCTGGTGTCCAAAATGGTAAGAGGTAATTGCCCCTTTCTTAATATCAGATAAGCCTAAAATCCTCTTAGCAGTGTAGTCTAAGGTAGCTAGACTAAAATACATAGTATTCTATCTGGAATCTTACACTCCTAAAAAATCACACAAAGCCTTTACTCAAGAGAATATTCAGGCACATTTTAATAGAACCATGCCAAAAGTGGTGGCACACTTTGATTGTCAGAGGAATTAAACCCATTTTCATCCGGGTTGTATTGTGTTATGCTGGGTCATGTAGTTGTTGATTCAATGCTAAAGCTGTCTTGTTGCTACTATTCCAGAGGCCTGCAGCCTCAACTGTTGACGTCTGGGTTGTCGCGAGATGATTTAAGACTATACCTCATCTTGCTTAGTAGTTGCATCTTGCAGTTCAAAGTATCTTTTGGTCTTTACAAAGATGTCATTTGCCTTATTTTTGTAAAGATTCATGCTAGATTTGACAATGTGGCAGGAGTATCCTTTTGCCTTGAGTGGAAGTCTGGTAAAGGTACACATCAAATTTGCTTGGTGGAAAATAGTAGGAGAGCACCTACCAATTGCTGATCAAGTGAAATTCTGCCCTCCACTCTGAAAAAGAGGAGCAGACACTGTGCGAATCTTGGCAAATGCAAACAAAAACAGTATTGTGCATTATATTGATATTTCATTGCTTTTATGATGCTGCACTGTCAACGGTCTAAAACCAAGCCTGTGAAGGTCACACTGGCCTGAACTGGTGCTGTCTTTGTAAGGTAATTTGTTGTTGTAGATGAGAGGAGCTAGTACGCATGCTGGCAACTAAGGACCTCTCCCCTTGAAGGCTTATGCTGGAAAATGAAAGGTTAGTGCACTGTGAAAGTGTTCAATAGGAAGGGTGAAATCAGTCCAACCACCTCAAATTGGTAAATAGTCCCTACTTATCTTTGGGTTGGGAATACATGAAGGGAAGAATGTGATGGGCAAGGTGTCTGCAACCTCAAAGAAGGAAATCCTGGTACTAAGCACTTCCAGGTGTGGTTGCAGATGTCAGTCGAAGGTCGGATGGAATTTCCTTTTACTGCAACATCAAGTAACGGATTCAGTTTCTGGACTGGGGACCATCAAGCCTTTTGCAGTGGTAAGCAGTGCTGAAAGTAAGTTTAATATCCGGAGCCCTGGGGAATACGGTAGCTGCCTGTAACTTAGAGGAAGGCAAGGGTACAGTTCCAACAATGCACTAGACCATTCGGAATTGGGAAATCCCCTGGAAGGGCCTGATGGCCAGCAATTCTTCAGATCCAGAATGTTGTTTTACCTGCTGTTTGCAGGGAACTAGTGGCACTGCTCCAGGGGAGGCGGAGGGTGCTTCAGGCTTGCACAGGGGTCCCTCTGCCAGGGAGTGCCAGGTTCTGGCCAAGGATATGGATTGATCATACAGTTCCGGGTCTGTGTCCACAGGAACAAAATATCTCTCTTTTGCTTTGGTGGTATGGCCAAAGTCCTGTTGTCGCTGTCACTGCTCTCCTCTAGGTCTTTGCCTGATGTAACTGCTCAGAACTGAGGTTCTGGTAACAGGGGAGCACCTTAAATCCTAGATTAATTGTAGTTCGGTGTTTGGGAGCTAGTAGCCAATGGGTAACTAGTCCCTGCAGCTAGTATGCCCCTGAGGTGACCACATCTGGTGGTGTGAGTCACCATTACTACCCCGATCCCTAAATTCTGCCACTCCTAGAAATTGCATAAATCACATTTTAGTGTACAGGCAAGGATATCCACCCTGGAGGTACGGCTAGCCTTCTAGTGGTATGACTTTCCTTGCATAGTTAATTTCCCCCCAGCCCACCTACAAATGTGCCTGGGGCAGGGGAAGACTGTTTCCTCCTCTGCAAGTAAGCCCTGAGGCGTGGTATAGCCTTTGAAGCTCAATGCCTTGATGTGCTACTTCACTAGCTTCTTGGGAGAAGGAAGGTGTTCCTAACTTCTGGGAGTGATTATACTGCCTGGCAGGAGGTCAGAATCCTGTCTTGGTGGCAGCAGGAGATGATACACAGGCTTGCCAAACAGAGCACAGAGAAGCTGGGGTAACCAGGTGGGCAACCTCTAAGGTAGCCACCTGGTTGCATGCCACCTCACCCACATCATGAGATTCTTGTCAGGGGTGAGAAGGCATGTTGTTTGATTTGAAACATGACATATTTTGGCGGTACCATAATGGAGCTGCCAACCATGAGAATCCCGGGGTGACAGCCCATGTTATCCTATGGACCACTAACACTTCTAGTAGTTTCCAGTAGGAAACACCACTATATGGACATATAGGCCTGCACTTATATGTCAAATTGCCAACATGCAATCCCCTTGTGATGTTATTTTATGATTAAGTCCCTAATGTCTGCAGTCATTTGGTCAACACGACCACTGAACAGCCTTCTGATTCGAGTGGATGGTAAACATGGTTACCGGATAAATGTTTGAGAATATATTGAAGTCGGGGCTTTTTTCTGTATAGAAAATTGAATGACAAGGTACTGAAAAAAGAGCTCACAATGTGTTCTGAGTCCTGAGGAGATCCCTGAAAAGAAAATATATTGGGTTTGAAACGTGTCAATAGAACACTGTCTGTTATTGCCCTGAAAAAAGAGATTTCAAGCAACGCGGAATATCGCCAACCTCAAGGGCACTGTTCATGTGTTCCTGTTTCAAAAATGAGAAATTGGATTGTAGGTTGCAGAACCAGAGTTTTCCTACTTTTGAATTAAATGTTGTATGTTATTGTATTGTTTAATGTTGTGTCCAACAACATTTTGTGGTGTTGTAAGATTTGTAATTTCATTCACTATTTCGCTGTGTTTTTCTGTAGAGTTTGTATAATTTCTGTGTAATGTAAATAATGATGGTGTAATTGCTGACAAATCCTTAAAAAAAAATCCTTTATGATAAAATGATACAAGTAAACCAAAGAAAATAATAATATATGTGTAATAAAGTTGTCTCCACGCACGCCACAGTTGTAAAGTATGCTTTATTAGCACAGAGCATCATAAGAAACGTTCATGCAAGTAAACCTGGGTCAAACCGTCTTCTCTAGAATCTGAAACACAGGCAGTGTTCCAGATTCTAGATTCAACAAGACACCACACATTTCCCTCCTTACAAAACACAATAAAATTAAAAAAAAACATTTTTTAAAACAAAACATTTTGATATATATATATATTACACACCTAACAAATAAACAATGTTTACACTGCACCAAAATGACCAACCACAATTAATGCCATAACATGAAACTGATCATTTCCTACTTACAAAATAATCCCTATATCTAACAGGCATTTGTCTTGACCTGAGCACACGGTCTTTTATCAAACCACTGACTTCCGGTGAAACACCTCTTCTCCAATTGGAAATATTGTCAGACAATTTGGGTAATACAATATCATCTGATCGAGATGCCTCTTTATCCGGCCACAAGAATTGTGGTACCTTAATCACTTTGGATAGACTCCACACATTTCCATCAGACAACTCAACCACCTGACGACCCACTCGAAGTACTCTTAATGGCTGAGAATAACGCGACTCACCAGCTCTAACCAACCTCCCTTTCTTCACACGAACCCAATCGTTGATTTTAACTGGCACACTAACACCTTCACTCAAACCACTTTTATCCACTCCAACCCTGTCATCCTTGTACGAACCTATATCTCTCATCCAACCTTGACTCAAATTAGATATGCACTTCCTCCCCCTCATCTTCTCAAACGGTGACACATCACCCGCACTCCTAGGAGTATGCCTGTAACTCCACAAGACTTCACTGATAGCTTGACTACAATTTTTCCCATTAGAAATTGCCAATTGTAAACCTTCCTTAAAAACTTTGATCCACCTTTCAACAATCCCATTACTTTGGGGATAGTAAACAGAAGCACGTTTGTGACTAATACCATGTCTCTCAAGAACATTTTTCATTTCCAAAGAAATCAACTGAACCCCATTATCTGTCACCAAAATTTCCGGAAAACTCTCTCTTTCAAATACTTCATTCAAAAATTTAATCACCACACTAGAAGTCACCTGGGGCACAATTTTAATTTCTGGCCACTGTGATAACTGATCAATTAAAACAATAGCAAACACTGGATTGTGACCTAAACTAATTGGACCAGCAATATCCAAAGACACACACTGCCAAACCCTAGTTGGCCTAGACACTGGTTGATGAACATAAGTCAAACTTTTTTGTGATTTATCACTTACACTGCATTCTACACAATCCCTAACCTTACGCTCAATGGCTTTGTCCATGGCTGGCCACCAAAATTCACATCTGATTCTTCGTTTCATGCTTGTCATTCCCGGATGACCCTCATGGGCCATGTCTAACACTGTTTGTTGTAACTCAACTGGAACCACAAACTGTAAACCCCTCATTAAAATATCTTCTTTAAGAGACAACTCATGTGAAACTTGCCAAAATGGACGCGCCCCTTCCGACACTTCGGCTTTCTTAGGCCACCTGGATTTGACGTATTTAAACACTTCCCCAAGAACAACATCTTTCCCACAAGCATCTTTCCACTCCTTCTCTTGAATACAACCATTAGACACCTCACAAATGGAAACCACCTTCTCCAGATCACAATCCTCTCCTACAACATTGTCATCCCCAACTGGCAACCTTGACAAACAATCTGCCAAAATATTCCTCACGCCTGGAATATATTCAACATGAAAATGAAAATCTTGTAATTTATACTGCCATCTGGCAATCCTAGAAGTGGCTTTACCACAACCTTTCGTTGTGAAAAGATCTACCAACGGACGATGATCGGATCTGACTTTAAATGTGGTCCCATAAACATACTTCCGGAAATACTCTATCCCCCACCAACAAGCAAGTGTTTCTTTCTCTAAAGTGGAATACTTGCATTCTGCACCCTTCAATGGTCTCGATGCAAACCCAATGTTGACTAAACGCCCGTTCTGATCTTGCATCAACACTGCGCCTAACCCAACATTGCTAGCATTAGAAACAATTATTGAGTCAAACGCAGTATTGAAAGTGGCCAACGCAGGTGCAGATGAAATATCCCTTTTTAACATATTAAACTCATTTTTACAATTGTCATCCCAAACAAAAAAAACATTTTTTTTTAATAAATTTCTCATGTGCTCCGTTTTATCAGCAAACAAGGGTATAAATTTAGCATAGTACTCAGCTAACCCTAAAAAAGACCTTAACTGATCTTTGTTCTGTGGATCAGGAGCTTGTTCAATGGCCCTAATTAAATTTTGTTTGGGCGACACCCCACGTTTGTCAATTGAATGCCCCAAATACTCAACAGACTCTACACCAAATTTGCACTTTTCTTTGGTTAAGGTTAACCCATTATCTTGGAGAATGCACAAAACCTTATGTAATATCTCTGTGTGTTCAGTGGAATTGGCAGCAAAAATTAAAATGTCATCTTGGAAATACAACACATTATCCATGTCCTTAAACAATTTGTGCATCAATCTTTGAAATACAGAGGATGCCGAAATTAGCCCGAAAGGCATTCTCTTGTATCTAAACGCACCTTCAGATGTAATGAAAGACGTTAAATGTTTACTTTCCTCATGTAATGCAATCTGGTGGTAAGCATTAGACAAATCCAAAGTAGAAAATATTGTTGCACCCTTCAATTTGGTAAACATCTCACCGATATTTGGTAACGGATGTCTATCCACCCAAACACTGTCATTTAGATCCCTCAAGTCCACACATAATCTAACTTTGCCATTAGGTTTGTGCACGACAACCACTGGACTTAACCACAAAGATGATTCAATCTCTTCTATAATATCCAAATCACAGAGTCTTTTAAGCTCCAGCTTAACAGCCTCTCTTAAATGTAACGGCACATTCCTAACTTTATGTACCTTAGGTACAGCATCATGCTTTAACAATATTTTATGCACAACATTTTTTAATAGCCCCAACTTTGTTGTAGAAAACACACTAGGAAATCTTTTCTCCCACTCAGACGCCAGATCCATGTCAATTTGCCCAATTAAATCCGAATAACCCTGAACCTGATCCGGATGATTAGGGTCTAACCTAATCATCAGATCTCTTTGCTGAGGCCATCCCAAAAGACACGAGCCTTCCTTGGCCACATAGATTTTTGATGTAATGGTTTTACCTTTGAACGTAAGAGTGGACATAAAATAACCGATAACATCAATGGGTTTCTTACCATAGCCCACCAATTTGATATCAGGAGGTGATAGACACACATCAGGAAATTCTTTAATCCATTCATCTCCTATGAGTGTATGTCTAGCACCCGAATCAGCCATAACCCTTACATCTTTTCCTCCAATGGACACCGTACAAAATGGAGCATCTTTCAAATTGCTATTAATTTCATAAACCACTAACATGAATTCATCATCATTATTGGCATCCTCAACTTCTTTTATATGCTCATCCTTCTGCGTCTTATGTTCAAAACTCTTACTTCGTAACCTATTTTTGTTTCTGCACATCCTAGTATAATGCCCTTTTAATTTGCAGTATCTACACACTTGACCTATAGCAGGACACCTTTTGTCGTTAGCCAAATGACCTGGTATACCACATTTAAAACATATATATTCTTTCTTTTCTTGCGTAACTTGAGTTTTACATTTGTCTTTGCTAGCTGTCAAATCCGCAGTGTTCATGGCTTTAACCGCATTAACTTGTGATGCTTTTTGTTCAGCAAGTTCTTTCAAACCCAACTCCATATCTTCAAAACGATGAGCAATATCCAAAGCCTTATCCAAAGTCAACTCTTCTGCAGCCAGTAATTTTTCTTGAAGTTTCACATTGGCAACTTTATGCACCATTTGATCTCGCAGCATTTGATCATGAAATGACAAATAGTTACATTTGGATGCTAAAATTCTTAAGTCATTTACAAATGTGTCTATAGATTCATTTACCAGCTGACCTCTGCTAAGAAATTTATGACGTGAAACTACTTCGTTAATTTTCTTTATGTAACGTTTATCCAATTTCGAAATGGCTTCTTCATAAACATCAGCATCTTCTTCTGATGATGAAATGCTATTAGAACAAGGTGGAAGATGACTTAACACATATCTTCCCTCAGCACCTAAACAATGCTTTAATATGGCCAGTTTCCTTTTATCAGTATAGGCTTCACCGCCTATGGCTTCAAGATAAGCCTCAAAACCTTCTTTCCAGCGTTTCCATTCTAACGCTGGTTCACCAGGTGATGTCAAAAATGGAGTGGGAGTACTAAAACCCTCCATTTATGACTTATTAAATAAATGTTTTAGTTCAAAACTTCACTGGTGCTTTATCACTATCAACGTGTAACTAGTGTAAATGTTCTGCACCTTAAGTAAATCAAAATCCACTTGCTGTGTACATCAATTATGTACAAATTATGTTCCGTATAAATTTTCACACAAACTTGTTGCTTAAAACAGATGCTGTGCACATCAGCGATATGCACGGACAAATTCACTCGTAAAAAGCCTTTAAAATGGCCGACACGTAACGTGAATGTGTCCCAAAGTATGGCCGCCAGTCTATGACTTCATCACGCTAGAACGCGCGCTTGCGCAGAGCTTCACTCCAGCCTTGAACTCGACCAAAATAGTTAAAAATAACTATGTGCCTCACCGAAGCTCTTGTGGATACCGGATTTTCAACAACCGCCTTCCGCTACGCTCGTTTTGCATCAGACGCGGTACCGGCTCCCTCACTTCAAAGATTGACGGTCACTTGATCTGCCGCTCACAGGACTCCAGGTTTACTTTCCGATTTCTATTCCAAATGTTCTCCGATCGTCGCCAATGTAATAAAGTTGTCTCCATGCACGCCACAGTTGTAAAGTATGCTTTATTAGCACAGAGCATCATAAGAAACGTTCATGCAAGTAAACCTGGGTCAAACCGTCTTCTCTAGAATCTGAAACACAGGCAGTGTTCCAGATTCTAGATTCAACAAGACACCACAATATGGTCATATCAAACGTCATGTGTGATCATGCAGAATGATGAGAAACTGTTATCAATAATGGCAAATATGTTGTTGTGAGATTATAACTTCGAGAGGGGCAGAGAGACATCTTAGGACTTCATGAGGTTCAGACCTCTTTCTTGTGCTTTATGTAGGCTTCATGCTATCTGCCCCCTGGGTGGAGTTTCTTCTACTGAAGACTCTAACAGCTGACACCTTTCTATTATCCATTTTAGGGTAATTGTAGGCAAAGATAGCGTGCTAATGCTTACTTTCGAAAATCAACTGATGCAATGTAACATTCAATTCTTTCACCTGATCATTTGCATCGCTGTAACTAAGTTGTATGCTTTTTGTTACATAGGGTAAATCTCTTTTGGATATATATTTCTTTAAGAACATACTTTATTGATTTTTCTTTTGCCAACATCATGCTCCAAGAATAATTTTGTGCATATGCAGGTTAAGATAAATCATTGGCATAGGTAAACATTATGATACTTTTGTATTTTAACAACCAAAAGAAACAGAAGGGAAAAAAGAAACAACACAAAAAGAAACAAGCTGCGGTAGAAGAATTAAGGGGCAATATTGCTCTGAAATTACCCTGTCCTTGTGTCACTATCTCGTGGATCCATCCCTGTCATCTACTTGCTCGTGGTATACATAAGCCAAGCGTTAGCCATGGAACAGAACCTCTAAGTCCGACGATGTGTGCTGTGGTGTCAATGAGGTCAGGACAATACCTCTATAGTCAACCCAGCATTGCCATATGCGTGCATGTTTTTGAGGGCATCCAGAGTTGTAAATACCAGCTTCTCCAACACCATGTAGAAATCTAATCGTCGCTTCTAGACACCTAATAGGGGTGGGCAGTTTGCTTTCTAAGAGTGGGCTATGTCTCATTTTGCTAAGGTCAGACCCAAGAACAGTAGATGACATTTGTACCTGTTACCCCCAACATCCACAGAGATATGTAATAAAGCAAGCTGTGGTGTACTATGGATTGTCCACCCCAGTATCTTAGCCAGGCACAAAACACTCCCGTCCAGAACCAATGAACGGCCACACATGTCCATACCGTGTGCAGGAAAGTAGTTTCTTCTGCCCCACAGTGTAGGCACACTGGAGAATTGATGAGCCCTGCTCTCAAAAGCCTCAAGTGTGTGTAATATGGTCTCTGTAGGTATTTTTTTAGCTGCATCAGGTGCCAGTGCGAGGAGACTGTGGCTCCCCTGGGGGACTCCAGAGCCTCTCTCCAGTCATCGTTGTCGATAGGACCTATATCAGATTGCCAGGTTTCCCCAAGAGATAAAAGGGAAGTTGGCCGGTAAGAGGCATGGAGCTTTGAAGGACGACCAGGTTTCTGAAATACCACAATTTCTGTCTGTTTGCATTCGGGGGGCATGTATGTAGTCTGGGCAGCTTCAAGTATGGCCGCCAGATAATGAAGGCCTAACTGGGCCATATAGGCTTTGCAAAATTCACTGGGGAGGCCATTGGGGATGGGCATCGTCTCAGTATGCAGGTCAGCCAAAGCAGTGGTCAGTTCCTCCAGAGTCAGAGGGGCCTCGAGGGACCTCTGAACCTCTTCGGAGAGGTCCTTCAGAGGAATACCATCAAAGAACTGCTCAATCTCGGAGACATCAAGGACCTTATGAGCTGTGTATAGGGACTGGTAATCGGCCCCAAAACTCTCAGTGAGCGCCGCTGGGTCGTCACTAGCACATTGTCAAAGACACGAAGTCCTGGAAGTGGAGTGTGTGCTTGCGTCTGTTGGCATAGTCTATTTAGAATTCTTCTGGACTTGTCGCCCCATTGATAAATTCTACTTTGTGTAGCGAGCCACGGTCTCCATGCCTCATCCTTCAACTTGCTATGATATTATTGCTGGAATAAGTGCAGCTGCTGAGACGTTGCCGCCCAATCTTCATCTCAAGCCTGACGCTCTAGTGTCATGATTTGCGGTTCTAGCTGGATGAGCGCCTGTCTCTGCTGCTTGCGCACCGCTGCATTGAAACTGATGTCCACCCCCACAGAGTGGGCTTCATAGCCTCTCACAGGATACAGGCCGAGGACGATGTCTCTTCTTTATGTGGTAGCTACTCTGAAAGCGCTTTGTGAATGTGTGGGCGGTATGCCGGGTTCTACAAGTGCCATACCGAGAGCCGCCATCTGAAAGGAGGTAGGATGGGGCCTATCAAAAGGTGAATGGCCACGGGAGAGTTGTTAGATAGGCCTCTGGGAATGATTGTTGCGGTCTGTACTCTGTGATCATATGCTTGGGGAATGAATATGTAATCTATCCTGCAGTATGAGGTGTAAGTATGGGAAAAAGGTGTAACTGGTATCCATGGGGTTATGTGCCCTCCATGTGTCCACCCACCCCACCATATCCGCCAGGGTCTGTAGCTTGGAATCATGGGATCTCACGGTAGTGCCACCAAGGCGCCATCTGTCTACATGCAGGGACATCACATAATTCCAGTCTCCACTCACCACTGCTAGCCCATCAGGCAAGGCACCCCAGATCACCACCAGGTGGTCCAGAAAGCTCTGACCAAGGGGTGGGGGGCGTAGACGCTACCAATCACAATGTGTCAGGTCACTTCTGCACCAGCGTAAACGTGACCCTGCGGTGTATAAAAATGGCTACACCCCAGGATCCCAGTGTGACGCCTGCATGAAATGTGTGTATACATCCATATCGGGCCAGACAGGGGTTTTTTGTGCCAAGAATGTGTCTCTTGTAATAGAAGGATGTCTGCACCTATGTGTTTTGCTTCACGGAGCACTGCACCCCGCTTAATCTTATCCAGCATGCCCCTCGTATTCCAGCTCACTATCTATAATTGCCCAGGGGACTGTGCTATGGGTTCTGCCGCCATTGTACGGTGAGGGATCGATATGCAGTAGCAGATGATCCGGGGAAGCGCAATTTCAGGGACCTTAGAAATATGCAGCAAATGTAAATCATAAAAAACAAACAAGAACATGTGAAACCCCACTACCCCCTTCCATCCCACCCCAATACCTGAAAACAGCTGACGTATCTATCGTGGGGCATACTGCATCTCACCACCAATGGGGAGGTGGAGTACAGTCTCCCCAATGGAACACCTGAGTCCCTATAACGTCCCAATCCCTACAGGGGGTTCAGGAGCAAACCCAAAGGTAGGGCCCATGCGTGACCTGAACGCAATCATACATGTATCGAGGGATCAAAGACTAACCTCCCCCGGGGACCATTCTGTTAAACTAGGAATGTCATTTCTTTTGGGGCAGCATGTTCTCCGGGTCCACTTGTAGTTCTTGGAGCATTATGTGGATCTGGATCTGTGTCGTCGTTTATTCGTAGGTTTCAGCTGTGAGCGGCTCAAATCTCCTGTCAAGGAGTCGGAGTCTCTGTGTGGTGGAGTATGTGGCTTCAGGGGCCTTTGTTCATCAGTCCACGAGAAGACTTCATCTGGGGTGTCAAAAAAGATGGTGTGAGAATTGAAGACCACCCTCAGGCGGGCCAGATAGAGAAGCATGTACGGGATCTTGTGGTCTCAAAGACATGCTTTAGCTGCAGTAATGGACTAACGTTGCTGCTGGACCATTTTTCTATTGTCTGGCAATTTTATGATACAATGGGAATTTTAGAAAAGATCCGACTTGAGCCTAGCCTGTTGCAGGATGACATCCCGGTCATGGAAGTTAAAAATGTGTGCGGTCATGGACCGCGATCGGGCCCCAGGCTAAGGTCTTTGCAGCGGGGCTCTATGTACACGCTTGACAACAAAGCACGAAGAGAGAGCATTATTTGGGATCTAAGAAGTGAGCCAGTGTGTGAGAAACTTCCCAGCATTGTCCCCCTCGCAATTCTTGGAAAAACCTATGACACTGAGGTTGTTTCTTCTTGCCTGCTCCTCCGCATCTTCCACCCGTAATGCCAGGCCCTTGGTCAATTGTGCCAGGTAGGTGACTGTGTGTTGTACTGTGGACACAGCGTCTTCTACCCATGAAACCCTTGTTTCAGTCTCTGTTATGTGGTCTACAGCATTGCAGGGGTCCTGGTACAGAAGTGTTACCTCTGTACCCAATGCGCCGATCTGAGTTTCCAGTGCCTGTCTGGACTGGGTGATAGCAGCTAGGAGGGCAGCATTGTCGGGTGGTCTGGATATACTGTCTGAGGTTTCGGTAGGCTGCACTGCTGTGGCTGTGAACTCAGTTCATGGTGCTTTGTAAAGGGCCAGACCCGGGGTGCCTAATCTTTAAACATACTTCACCAGCAATTCTGTAAGAACTAGCGCTTCTGTCTCTGGCTGCCTCCCCGGGTATCGTGGCACCTCCTAGCTGGGCCCTAAAGTATGCCCATGCAGCACCTCGCTGTTAACTAGGAGGAGTTAGGGACTCAGGTGCCACCACTAGGCCCTAATGGCCACCTCGGGTCCCACAGCATCGCCCACTAGATTGTTCAGGCCAATATTAAAACCCCTTTCCGTGAGCCTGGAGAACCGATAGCTGCAGAATCCGCTACCCGGACCACAGCTGGTGAAGCCAATTATTCATGAGGGCCCGCTCCTTGCCCCTATTTAGATCTCCAGGCAGGCTGTATTCCTCACTTTGGCCCGAGGACCTGCTGCAGCAGTTCAAATCCATGGGCCAAAGGGATAATGTCCGGGCTGCTTCCCCTCTATGTATGCCAGCAAGGGATGCCGAGAAAGGCCCCCTCTCGACCACAAGCCGTAACAGGACCTGGCCTGGCTGCTTCCGAGAGCATGCCCTCCCAGTGGGTGCCTCACCTCTCTCTTTTGTGGCAAACGCTGAATCAGTGTCCCATGTATCGCTAATCAGGACCACCACTGTGTCTCCTCTCCTCCTCTGAGCCAGCGCTCTTGGGCCCCGGCACTGTGCATCGATCCGTCCGCAGGTCCCACCCAGGCCCCACGAGCTTTGGCCGATCTATGCCCCCGACAGGGCTCCATGACTCCACGACTCTGTGATGCCAGGCCGAGCACTGCTCCTCGGTGGCACATGGCTCCTGAGGCATCTGAGGCGTTTGAGGTTCTATTTCCTCTGTTTGGCCCAGAAGACGGCCCCTATGTCTCCCCTGGGGTTGGCAGGCACAGGTAAGTCATCAGATTGATGAAGAAAAGGGATTTTAGGAGGATTATGAAAGGATTTTGTTGCGGGCCAGCGGAGCTTCCTCACAGCATGTCTGCCATGATGGGCTGCTTGGCTCCACCCCCCCTCTTTAGGATATTTGGACTTATTCTGTTCTTCCTATATTTCTATACCATGATGTTATGACTGATTTATATCAATTTGTGTCTAAATTAATAATTAAACCTTATTAAACTCAAAATTTGTTGTCGGGTGGGTATTGTGTAGCAGAATTTGTTACGGGAGACAGCGTTTACAATGCTGTCAGTGCCACACACGTTGATAACAGCGCAGACGTTACATCGTCCGCGTTGTTACCACGCATGGCATTACATCGCAAGTCGTTTCAACGACTTGCGCTAGATGGCGTGCAACACCAGGGAATGTGTTGGATTTTAAGTCCAACACATTCCCTTCTGTTGCGCTAACGGGAGTAGGAATAGTAATTTATACTATTCCTAAATCCAGCGTGCCATCTAGTGCAAGTCGTAGAAACGACTTGAGATGTAATGCCATGTGTGGTAACAACGTGGACGATGTAACGTCCATGTTGTAACCTACTGCGTGGTATTTGCTTGCGGTTGAACGTCCTATATTCATTTGTTACACTGTAATGGGATTAAATAGTTATTGTTCTTATCTCTCTGACCTCTCAAGCAGTTAAAAATACCATCAGGTTGAGTAGGCATGTATAAATGGGCCTGAGCTTTCTCAGTTGGTAACAGATTAGGAAGGTTAACTATTGAAGCAGAGGGAGATAGAATCTAACCTAGAACAGTCTAAATCCTAACCCCAGTACCCCTAATCTAGAGCTCAGGATCGATCCTGATTTGGAGAATAGCTGTAGTTTCAGTGGTGTGTGTCGAAACTGCGGAGGCGTAGGAGTGAGTATTAGTAGGGTAGTGTGTATGAGGATCATGTTTAGCTTGCAGTGAAATAATGTTTGTGTGATGTCTGGTGGAGATGGTGTGAGAAGTCGTGTGAATGTGGTGTTAAGTTGTTCTTGAAGTTGTTATTGGGTCGGCCATGACCTAAGATCCCGGGAAACATAATAAAGGTGCAGAAGAAACTGTGTTGTATTTGTCTGCTAAGGTTTTGTGGCGTTTTTCATGAGACATTGTTGACAACCCAATTGAGATAGAGAATTTTCTTTGTGTGCAAGGTAGAGTTGAGGTTAGTGATGTGAACCTTTTTGCACAGAAAGGAAACCATACTAATTTGAGTGATTCCCCGCTAGTCGATGTTTCATTTGCAAAAGTGCGTGTTCTTCGAGTGATTGAATTCTATGGATTATTCTAGCAGAGCAGTCAATTGGTATTATTCATATAATTAGAGTGAACAAGATAGACTGTGAGGAATTATGAAGGAGGGTGAACTTCTGCAAGGAGAGAGGGTGATGTCATGGTGTGCTGCGCTGAAGTAGGTTGGTTGGTGTAACTCCACACTGGGATTGATTGCCTTCGTTATCGGGTGCCGCACTGTTATTGGTGGTTGCAGTGCTTCGGAAATTGACATTTATTGAGTTTGAAATGATTTGCAATTGTTCAGATAAAAAGATTTGACAAAGAGGCGCCACCGGAAGATACACCAGCTCTTTATATGGCAACAAATGTAGGACGTGTCATAATCAAATGGAGGGAAAAAGAAGCTTTGGTCCATCCGGCTTCCAATGGTTAGTTATAAATCAAGGGGGGGGAATGGACCACTTGTCCTGTGTTACCAATGTCTTGTCGGTTGTGTCCGTCATAAAAAGACCCTCAAACATCTACACAGGTCGAAGGCGGTATATTTTCATTCTCCGCCATTTGTGTACTGTTTCAGCATCATCATTGGGTCATTTTTTTGTAAAATGCTGACCTCCACCTGGAGGAAGACCTACTGGTACTGACAGTAGTGGTCAGAAATAAATGTGAATGTGTGCTCGTGATAAGGTGAGAAAAATTAGGTTTTAAAATCCCTATGTCACTTATAACCTCAATGATTTATTGGGAGGCAGTGAATGGGAATTTAAAAATAGTGTCGTGCGTTTAGAATGAGTTACTTATCATACGCACTTCTTATTGGTCAACATGCTTCAGCCCTCTGTACATTCTAGGGGCTTTCGTCAGGACCGAAATTGAATATGTAGAGCCTAATTTGTTCTACATGGAATGGTGTACTCACCACTCTGAATTTAAAGAGGTTAGATCGGTTGTATCTGTGCCTGAAAAAGAGAAAAAATTTGGGGGTTGCAGTGATACATGAAAACTTAAACATTCAAAGTTTCAAATAGAGGACTGCTGGAACAGTGTTTTTCGAACATCCACAGTGGGAGTGAGTATAGCGCAACATTGTGCATTATACAAGAGTTAATCCTCAAAAAAGTAGGTAGGCATGGCGATTAGGTTTAGAGTCACAGAAGTGTGTATAAGGCTATGTCAGAATGAATATACGAGGAGTGTCGTAATGATCTAGTATCAACACTAATTGTGAGCAGTTATATTCTCTGATGCGCGTATATATCCCAATAATACACAGTCATCCATTAGGCATTAATTGGTATATAGATAAAATGGAAGGGCCGATATCTGGGATTGGTGCGCTTTTTGGTAGATGAGTCATGTCTAAAATAGGTGGTTGGACTGTCTGAATCATCGAAGGTTACGGGAAGTTAGTAACCACTTGTGATAGCGAATGCACACAAACGTAAATGGGTTCGCGCGCTTTTGGTTGCGAGAACATTCCTATAAACAGTCATGGAATTCGTTTATCAACTTCGAAAAACATCCAACCAACTCGAAATGGTAAGGAGGGGCAGAGTGCAAAGTGGTAAAATAATGAAATACTTAGGCCTCAGGTTCTTGACTATCAAACGCAAAGTCGATCAACATGATAGGTCACAGGGCTCTAAAGCATATTATGTATGTGTCAACTCAACCAACTTCAGAGTCTCACATCGCGCTCGATATGTTCGTCAACGCGTGGTGCTGCTTCCAAGACTCTGCGGGTTGGTTGAGTTGACACATTCATAATATGCTTTAGAGCCCTCTGACCTATCATGTTGAACAGTTATGTCGCCTTCACTTTTTCATTTTATTTTACCACTTCTGCCATTTCGAGTTGCTAGATCCAACACGTGCTTTGCACTCCTGCTCCTTCCCTCTTGGGTTAAGTCGTAGCCCACACGGGGTACATTGCGGTCCCCGTGTGTTGGAGGAACCCAATGATGAAGCATGTCACCCTCGGGTGAGTGAGGGTTTTCGTCCATAACTGGGACATGCCCAAGTACATGTTTTAGGACTAGCATGTCAATCTGTGGCATCCAGTTTAGTTTTCTATTGAGGGTTATCCCCAGGTAAGTTAACACTTCTGTCTGTTCTAAAGGAACATTATTCATGTTCACTTTACCCTTAATAGCTTTGCACTTATGGAGAACCATAAACTTTGTCCTGTCCATATTGACCACCAGCTCATGGTCGTGACAAAACTCCTCAAACCGAGACAGGTCGACCTGTAGCCCTGCTTGCGTCTTAGATAAAATCAGGGCATCGTCAGCGAACATGAGTAGGGGGATCTTCAAGCACGCCAAGGTTAGAATATCAGTGGGGCATGTGGAATAGTACTGTACGACCCTGTCAATGAACAAAGAAAACAGTGTAGGAGCAAGGACACATCCTTGGCGCACACCCTTAAGAACGGGAAATCTATCCGTTACTTCAACGTGTGTGCCCCAACTAACCTGTGCGTAGTTGGAGTCATATAGTTTGACTAGCATTGCTAATAACTCCAATGGCATCCCCACATCCATAAAAACTCTCCACATTTAATTACGGGGGACCAAATCAAAGGCGGACTTAAGATCAATAAATGCCGCGTATAGTGTGCCACCTCCTATGATAACTACCCGCCAGTAAATCATCACAAACCTAAGCACCTGGTCTATGGTGCTGGTGTGGGGGCGAAAACCAGCCTGGAATAGTGCTAAAATCTCGGACTCCTCTATCCACATCTGGATTCGGCACAGAACCAACCTAGCAACTCTTTTTTGGATGGAATCTATAAGGCTGATGGGCCTATAGTTGCCGGGTAATGCGCGATCCCCCTTTTTATATACTGGTATTATGACTGCTCCAGACCAGGTGTCTGGGATACTCGCACCACTGGCAATAATATTTGCAAGATAGGTGATGTATACAACCCAGTTGTCCTTATCATAAACAAACAGATCCGCTGGTACACAATCGAGGCCCGGGACCCTTCCTCTTGGGATTAAGGAGAGAACTGTCTCCACCTCAGTGTTGTGAAATAATAGAGTAGGTATCGAGGAGGGGATTTGGTAGTGTACCGAATTGTTTTTGGCGGCAGAAAAATGGGCCTTAAAATACGAGGCCCAGAGTTCGGGCAGAGCATGGTTAATAGGAGTATGAGGCATCCACCACACCCCCACTTGACTAGCTGCCAAAATTTCACCATGTCTTTCTCATAACTGGCTGAAAGCAAGTCAAGCCAGCGTTTGTCATCCAATTCCCTTTTAGCTTTTAATTGAATTACTGTGTACCTTGTCCTGGTGAGTTTAACCTCTCCCATGTCTTTAGATCTAATAGCCCTTGTCAATAATCAATATGCCTCTCTACAGGTTTTGTTGTACCAGGTAGCTGGTATTGTCCCTGTCTTTACCTTCTTTAGAGTAGTCTTAATAAAGTATGTTTTTAAATTTGAAAACAAGTCTCTATGAACCTGGGGAGCAATGAGGTTAATATCCTCCTGGGAGTCACAGCTTTGGAGACTAGATATCGAGTGGGCGACCATGGCCTTCATCTTGCCCAGGTCCCCGTCATTCCCAATGAGCCCAGACCATCTTACTCTCCTTGTGTCATTTGAGAGCAAAACTTCTGGAAATTGTATCCTCAATGGCCTTTTTAGAGCTGTTTAATAAGCCTGGGGCCTTTATTGTCAGAATTAGCGGGTCATGATCGCTTTCTGTGCGTTCCTGTACCATATCGTGAAGGGAAGACCAAAATTCTACATTGAGGAGAATAAAGTCAATACGACTACTCCTTATACCATTATTAAAGGTGTGCGCACCCTTCTGGTCTGAATGAGACCTCCCATTTACCGCTCGCACACCCCTTTCCAGGCACAGCCCCTTAAGTTGTGGGCAGCTTCTGTCCATTTTTTGATTGGGCTCAAATCTAGGGACGGGATGTTCCACTGTGTATCTTCTTCAGAACTAAGATTTCCATCCACTAAATCAAGTGGCTCAAAGGTACAGTTAAAATCTCCCAAAATAATCAGGTTGCACCCACCCCTCTGATTGTCCAAGAAGTTATCAATGAGAGCAACTGTCTCGGAACACCTCCCTCCCGGCAGCCCTCTTGCATAAATATTAATTAACAAGGTGTCTCGTGCTTGGGCCATCCGGAGCCGTAGGGCCATAATATCCGGACTGTCAATAGGGACCACTTCAACACTATGTCCCATTTGCTGTCTCACCCAACTGGTGAGACCACCATTGGGTCTACCTTTCCGTCCACCTTGGGCAGGTTTAGAAAAATGTAAAAACCCAGGGTGGTGTAACTGATCTATAGACCAAGTCTCCTGAAATGCCCAGAGATCGTACTGATCAATATACGCTGCCCAATCACATGATACAGTTTTGGGCAGAAGCCCAGCAATATTCCAAGAGCCAATTGTCCTGACGGACTTTGAGTGCCCATGAGTTGGGCTTACGGGGATAGATAGAAAAGAGGTTTGTTCACAACCACCTGCGCATCCAAGCCAAAGGAACAATCTAATGGAATGGATCCCACTGGAAGAACATTAACCATGCCTTTCAGCCTCTCCACCTTGCTCGGTTCCACCTTAGTTCTAGAGACCCCCCAAGGTAACCGGGGTTATTACGTATTGCATCCTGCTCTGTTGAGGTAACCAAGATTTTAAAAGATCCAGGTGGGTCGCACATTAGGGGATCATTACCAGAGCCCTTATGACCCCTAAGTATGCCTGTCCCTAGATTTACGGAACAATCAAGGGGTTCATGTCAATCGATGTATTCTAATGAGGAAAAGACATCGAAGCGGTTATTAAGGGGGACAGAATAGTTGTATTGGCCAAATGAGTGGGATGTCCCTCTCCATTCGGTACATCTAGAATTATCTATGGGTCGATGGAAGTACTCCAAGGGAAGAACAGAAATATCATCCCTAACAGTGAGATCCCCTGCCCTCTCCAGAATATGCTGGACCAAACCGGGAGACCTAAAACTTAGGACCACACAGTCACCCCTAAGTGACTTTTGAGACTTGCCTACCCATGGAACTCTGTGGACCATTTTAAATTCAGTAAACAGTTGGTTTTTAATCCCTGTCCATGAGCTCAGCAGGTGTAATGCCTTGTTTCTCAAGATTGGCCAATCCTCCTGTTTATGTGAAGCTAACTCAGGGAAATTACCTAGGACTACAGTGTACGGAGTGGCTTCCGGGGGTAAATGTAAAAAATTAAAAGCATGCCCAGTACTTGCAGGACGTTGTTGAGGGTAGCGTGTACGAGTTTCTTTCAGGGTATACTGCGAACCCGTTAAACAGGTACCTCCGCGCGGCATGGAGACTTGATGACTTTCAACAGAGGCTGGCTCGGTGGGGTTCGGTGCATTAATTACAGACCCTTTGTTATGCAGACCCACCCCGCCCACCTGGGAAGAAATACCCCCACCACCCAACTGTGTACTAGAATTACTCTGGGTATCTTGGGATAAACCCTGTTCCATTTTGTTAGGTCTATCTTCTATCAAACAAAGTTTTTGCAACAAGGGGTCAATTAAGTTTGAGATTCCCTGCACTATCCGTTTATAGAATGTTTCCTCGTTAAATATAGATGGACTGTCATTTGCGTGACCGGATAGGCTATCACTAGTGATGACCAATGGGGTTTGACAGCCCCCACCACACCCCCTTGAAGCTGCCTTCTGTTTGACACCCCCCGGAGGTTAGGGGATACCCTTCATTGGACCCCGGGCTTTCCTTTTCTTCGAGGTTGGTTCCCTTTTTCTACCTGAGTTGCTTTCTTGACCCTGGTTGTAACCATTGTTGTGCCTGAATGGAAGTCTGGACTAAAAGGGATAGTTGATAATGGAGCAATAAAACCTGGAGTAGACTGACTTAGGGACGAGGAGGGTATGACAGGGGGTGCATCTGTCAGTGTTAGAATGGTGAGGGGTGCCAAACTGCCATTGATAAGCAGCAATTGAGGTTCTAAAGATTACCTACGCTTAAATAGTTGTATCTGGTGAATCAACACGGATTCTGCCCTATTCAAAAAGGCGTCAAGGGTTCCCACCATACCCCCTTCCTCACCTGCCTTACGTTTGCTCATTGGACCAGCCCCCACTAGAGGCATAACAGCGAACAAAAGAGACTACACAGTACCATGCAAATATGGAGTCAGATGTATATAGGGTAGCCCAGCTCAGCCTCCTCCAGTCTCGGACGGGCTCAAACGGGGCCGCCCTTGGTCCGGGCTTCGTCCCGCACGTAAAAATGCGCGTGTTGACTTCAGCGCCTCCCCCTCGTTAGCAGTAGCGGAAAGGAGCGCTGTGCACCCTGGGCATAGTAGTCCTTCAACAGGGGTGCAGGCGAAGCAGTCCCTGGGATGACGAAGACATTCCTGCCAGGGAGACTCAGGGGTACAAGGTAAACAGGAACAGCTGTGGAATAGGTTTACTGGGAACTTGGATCCTTACTCCTCTATGCAGATAAAAATGCAACTGCCATGAAATATTCAGGCCACTCCAAATAATCTTCTCGTTTTTAAATACGTTTTGGGATCCAAGCCTCCAAGCCTGTAAGCTTCAGTTTCAGCGTTAAGGGTCTGTTGTGGATCTGTGGCTCTGCGGCTCTATACTCGTGTAACAGCCGTGACCACAACCTGCTCCAACCCCCAAAGGCTTCTCCCGAGACTGAAAATCTCTGGACCAAACCCGGGATCCTCAGCTAGAAACACTGGTGCCACTGGCGGTGGGAGCAAAAGCAGGGGCAGGAGCGTCCCAAACAACCGTGACACAGGGCGCTCCACCGTCCTCCACCATGCCCAGTCCACAACCGCGGCAGGGGTATAGCTGGATGTAGCTGGACGGCCAGAGGAAGTTGAACGACCAGCCGTCATGGTTGCTGTCCAATTAGTCCCCCATAGGTTTAAAGACGAGGGTGCCCGGTGACAGAGTGAGGCTGGAGCTGGGCTGGAGCAGTGAGCTAAACCACGGATTTCGGCGGGTTTTTCGGCGTCCCTGCTCAATGCTCACTGCTTGCTCTCGCTCTCAGCAACAGGCAACTGACAAAACGTGGACTGGAATCTTCTGAATTAAGAACCTAGTCTGCTAATATCCAGAATATTAATCACATCCAGTCACATTTCCTTTTATTTTATATGGTCAGAAGATTATCCAGTCTTAGTCAGTGTTGGATGCAGCTGTCACATGAGGTGATATACCCTATTATAATATTTTTTAAGCATAAATCAGAGTCTCCTAGGTAAGAGCCTTAATTAGTTGCAAAGACGAACAGATCATGGAACAAAAAGCAGTCATTTTTCACTCACCATTCGCCCCCCTCACTTCTCAGAAGATGGACGGAAAATGAAACTCTACCTTGTATTTCCTTTGATTGAGAGAAGTAGATTTTTATTACAAAACTGCAGCATGTAACACAGAATACTTTGCCAGCAGCACAGCAGGGATGTAATTTCATCTTCTGATTCTGTGACCTTTCACAAATCCTTCCCATTTTTTCATTGGATTATGCACTCTTCACTGGTTTACAATGCCCTGGGATTACTTGGTGAATTTTTCCATCATTCTGTAGCCGAGTCGGGCGATTGAGATAGCTTTGTACTTTAGTAAATAACATATAATTGCACACAATAGTTCTTAAAAATGACACTGTAATAGGATGTAAGTTATAATATGCTATTTTGGCAGCACAATCATGTTGAAAAGCAATGCCTTTACTTTGACACATTCGATTAAAGTACAGATCCGCTCCTATACTTTCTAGTTTTCTCTTGGCCTGTTCCCACTGAACATTTCCAATATCCCCATGACCTATCCAATGTGATACTGTGCACATATAATTATAATTTAAGTAAGCAATTAAAAATGCATTGCAATCTGTTTTGCATGCGAACGTTATTCAACATCTCTAAATATGTAGCTAGCTTTGGCTTCCCATTCAAGTGAATTCATATCAAATAATAGTTGTTTATTTTAGCATTTTCAGATTTGCAAAAGTTATGGCATCTTCAAAATAACAGTTTGAGCGTGTGTGATGCAGTACTTGATGTATCGATATGCTAATTTTAGCTGAGAAAAATGCTTTCCAGCAAAGAAATATTTTCTGGCTTTTAATGAGAGGAAACGCTTGGCAGTTGGTGACGACTTTGTGTTTCTGCTTATGTGGGGTTGTCTGGGGCGGGTGGTGGGGGGGGCAAGTCAAAGAATAAAGAGGTGAGTCCACGAATGAGGTTGAGTTTCATTGGATAAACAGTCGACAAACTGCACATGGATGGATGAATTGGCGAGTGAGTATGTAGAATATAGCCTTTTGCGAATTCACAGTGGCCTCCCTGCACTTCTTCACCTTCTAAGTCTTTTATCCAGCCATTGAATCGCTCGCCCATCCGCATAGTTATCTACTGATCCACTCACCTGTTAATGTATTCACTCACACATTCATCAGCCTATGAATGTATTTACCCGTGCAGCCAAACACAAACATATTCAGCAGCTCATGCACTTGCTTATTGTGGGAAACATCCTTTACCACGCAACCATTACAACGCGGTATGGTTACATCGTGGTTTTAACAACGCAAGTCGTTACACCGACTTGCACTGGAGGGCACTGTAGGATAAGGAATAGTGTGAATTACTTTCCAACACCTTCCCTACTGTACGTAGACTGGAGTTGGAATAATTCACATTCACCTATCTAACAGCCTGCATCCCAACCACACATGCACAATAGCCAATCAAGAAGCAGTTTCATTTTTAGAATAAGCCAGACCTAATGGATTTATCAGCAAGCAGTAGCATGTCATAGCCAATTGGTCTGACTTATTTAAGTGAGGTGGTTGTAGTATTTCATAGTAGTGTATAGAGAAGTTTGTGTGATATGTTTGGAAGCAAGCAGATGCAGGTGCCTACATGCACAAACAATACACAAAGGCACAATTACGAGGCAGGGTCACCTCTCTGCACAGCATTGTCCCTGTTCAAAACTTACAATTAAAACACTCAGGCATATTCTCTCCAAATGACAATAGATGCAACAGTCTTGACTAGTTGTTGGGTACATCTTGGAGGACCTTGGTCGATGAAGGCATCCCAAAGTAACATATTATGATGTCCATGTCTCAAACTAAATATTAGTGTTGTCCCACTGCAGCAGCTGTTGTCCTACCGGTCATCTCACATAGATTTGGCCTCGCTTGGCACTCCAAATGCAGGGAGTCCCGTGTGAGACCCGGGAGACTGCTGCTCTCCCTAATTAGAAGCACCTCTTGGTGGCCGCCATGCTGGTGCAATTCTCTCCCACGGCGCTTCCGGGAGGCACCAACGTCTAGGTGCTCCCGGTCTCGGTGGCACTGTGCCTATTGGAAGGGGCTGCCCTTACCTCTGGGAAACAGAGTCTGTGGAGAAGAGGCCACCCAGATTGAGAAGCAGTCTTCGAGATTTACCCACGCATCATTAGCTTGACAGGCAAGTGTAGTAATTGAGTTCCCCTCTTTTAGTCCACCAGGATTCTTCAAAATTGACAACCCACCTTTTGACTTTTACTCATTCTCAGTAAATTACCAGTAGTTAGAATGAGCATGTTCATGGCCAGTGTCCTCCTTTCAAGATAAAGCTGTGGACCTAGGGTAAGGGGCGTTGGGCTGGTAAGATGTGAACAGGTGTGCACACACATGGGCACATTGTGTGTAGGCTGCACATGTGATTTTACCATTGGGCGTAACATGGTATTTAAGCACGGGTAGCGTGTCACAGAAGGGACTCTCCATGGATTGGTACTGACCTGTGGTAGGCTTTATTATATGAGTGGGCATATATACAGAAGGTCTTTAGTTCTTGCTGGAGAATCCGTGGTGTTTTCACTGCATTATCCATATAGGCAGAATCTGCTCTGAAGTCCTTTTTCAGTCTACTTGGGCCTATAGAGTCAGCAAGGTATCAATTTGAGGTAAAATGCGCATGGCAAATTTAAATTTACAGTTAACAATAACCCATATGCACATCTTTTGCTACTTCATTATTTGTTATATATCTCTGATTCAGCTGATAATCATAGTACCTTTACTGGGCTAATTAAATTACTGTGTTCCCCAGCAGTGGGATCAAAGACCTCCCAACACAAAGAGGCAACCAACATTAGCACTTCAACCTTTCTGGAATGTAATGTCTGAATTGCCCCTTATTGGCAAACTGATTTTTAGATAGTGATAGATATGTACACCTGAAAATAGGTGGAAAAGCTTAGTAAACATTGCACGTGAGGATGATTTAGGCAGAAACATGACCAAAAATAAAATAGGAGCTGAACATTGATTTCCAAATATGGTGTCATTCTCACCTGAGGTTTCCGCAGGGTTGAGATGCAAGTTCCGAAGCAAGGTCCCAACTTCCTTCACCCACCAAGAATGCCCAAAAATGTCAACACCAGAAATGGTGAGATGGGAGATGAGGAGAAAACAAGGAAAGAGAAAAGACATAATCCACAGCGCACTCAGGGATGAATTGTAAGACTCAGAATCTCTCTATCTGATTCCTGCATGTAGGGAAAATAATATGCGTGTTATTGTATGTACATGGTTTCAATATAACACATGCACTCATTCAATATATGTATTTACAGTAAGTGTAGTAACTACTTGTTAATTTCCCCTCTTTCACTTATGATATAGTGGTGGTAGATGCAGGATCAGATTATCATCTATGTAAGTAAGAGAGCAAGATTTGGTGTTTATGTAATCAGAGTAGAGAACATACATAGGAAGTGTTAAGCATCATATTTTCTACCCTATAATGGTGATATAGCATGGAATTGGTGAAATCCCAAAACAGATATCTATACAAAAAGAGGTAAAAAAATAATAGATTCCAATTGGAATTGTTCCTTGAACTTAAACCAGGAATATACAGAAAAATGTGCAGAGCTACAAAATAAGGATTAGTTCCTTAACCTCAGGAATAACTAATCCTTGGTTCGAATTTATATAGCTTGCTCAGAAATGCACAATAAGAAATGGACTCTTCAAATGGCAATATAAGTAAAGCACAATACATTGCTTGAGCAGAGCCTTAATAGTATGCATAGATGTATTAAATGTCTTTGGTATTGTTCTTTTGTTTACATATTCCCAGTAGATTTAGCAAAGCATCACCGCAGGACCCAGAAGCACCAAACCTGGAGCAAGGAGGGAAGATGAGCTGCCGCACTGCAGCCCAACATTGAACGGCCACCAGGGTGTGAGGTGACTCCAGAAGCAGAAGGTGAGTGAAGGGCAGGGTAGAAGACATGCCGCATCAACTAGAACATGAAGCGCTCTTCCGCCCATGCCAACTGCCTTTATGCTGGTTTTGCCCAGCCCCATCTGAACACACGATCGCGCATGGAGCAGGCCTGACTCATGGATTTCATGGCAGAAGAGAATGTTGGAGACTGTTTTACATGCAGTTTTATTGACAAAACCAAAGTAACCTGAAAAACTACTCTTTCTTCAGTGTAAATACCTTCCAAACCATAGGGCAAATTTGGGCCAGAAATGATAATTAATACATATTTGTGCTTACGTAATACTGTTAGTAGTAGAAGTGGGCTATACTCTGCTGTGCGGTTGGAATCCAGTCCGTGTTTTCGCCCAGATCCTGCAACGCAGAGCAGCAGAGCAGGAGCGGGAACGGGAGCAGAGCAGGAGCAGAGGACGCAGAGAAAAACATTAACGGCTACCGGCCGGCGGCGGCTGATAATCACCCCGCATACCCACATATCCGCATGCCCCGCATTCCTGTGCCTCCCCTGTACCTGGGAAAGAGAACAGACAATAACGCAGCAGCAAGTAGGTCTGAACACCCAGATTGCCGGCTGGGCGGTGGGCACAGCTGCGACTGCTCTTTTCATCTGGAGTTCTCTGTTGCCCACGTTCAAGGACGGAGTGACGAGTGAGGAGTGCCAAGATTCGCCGAGAGATGCCGGTAGAATTGCTGTGAGCCGGCTATCAACATCCACAAGTATTCTGGTTGTACTCCGCAGTATCCTTTTAAACATATCTCCAAAGGCTCAGCTCTTAGGGGCCTATGCATCAACCAAACGAATACCGATTCCTTAATAGCGAAAATTAAGGAATCGCCATTAAGGAATCGGTAAATGGCATGCATCAACAGATTCGGTAAAATTTAGCGATTCCTTAAAAATCGCTAAATTTACCGATTCCTACATAGCGGGGCACGCAAATTCTCCCTAGCAAATAGCGAGTTCGGTAATACCGAATTAGCTAATAGCGAGTTCGGTAATACCGAGTTAGCAATTACCGAATCGGTATTAGCGAAATCGCAATTTGCCGCGTCGCTCCGGGAACGTGCAGATGACATCACCAACCAGGAAATACTGCTGCCCCACCCACATTGCCTCGACAGAGGAGCAGGCAGGAGCTGGGAAGGAGGACTGCCTGTGCAGAGTGAGGCCACACCGACTCTGCAAATCCAAAGCCACAAACATCATGGCGCAGGAAGTGCCATCCAGCGCAGAGTCTGCACGCAAACGAAAGCGTAAATTTTCAGACAGGGAGCTCGAGTACCTAATCGAGGAAGTCTCCAGCAAACACGACCGCCTCTTTGGCAAGCTGTCCCTCAAGGTGCCTGAGCAGGAGAAGCGGCGCATATGGCTGCGCATCCGTGAGAGGGTGAATGCTGTTGGCGTCACGACCCGCAGCATCGACGACCTCAAAAAAAGGTGGTACGACCTGCGGAAGCGTGCCAAAGAGAGGATTGCGGAGAGGCTCCGGGAGGCGAGCAGGACTGGAGGCGGAGCATCCACAGCACCAGCCAACACAGCCCTGGAGGACCTTGTGGAAGGGACGATAGAGCGGGAAGCCGTCGTGGGGGTGACCCAGATGGACACGTCCGGCGCAGCCACAAGTGCCCAAGGTAAGATGCATGCATGTGCCCACACCCAGCATTGCGTAAATCCATTTCCATGCCCCCAGCCCGATCTCAGTGTGTCTGCAGCTCTGGCATAGACAGCTTAACACATGACACCAGTGCATCTTGGGAGTTGTAGTCTAGTCAGCCCAGTGTGCATGTACAGGCGTAAATCCAATGACCATACACCACATCAGTTGAACATGGATGGAGACTGTTCATGTAGTGGACCACAGAGGGAGATTAATGTGTACAACACTTGTAGTTGTAATTATCCCACTAACCATGCACTGTTTCACACACAGATGCATCACCTGGGGATTCGGACGACAGCAGCCAGCTGGTCATATCGGAAACACCCGTCGAGTCAGACCAGGAGACAGCGCAGGACGCGCATGCATCGCCAACACCTGCCACCCCAACAGCACCACCTCCACCAGCGCCACTAGCTACGGCACCTCCACCAGCGCCACAAGCTACGGCACCTGCACCAGCGCCACAAGCAACAGCACCAGCCAAACAGGCTGCAGCTACTACAGCCTCAATAGCGCAGAGGCGCAGGTCCCAAGTTGCGCCCTTGCAGGAGATGGGAACAACCACCTCGCAATTGGCACCCAGGCAGAGCACACACACACCACCTGATGCACCACCTGGAGGTGCTAGACGCGCACGGCGGTACAGGGCTCGTCGCAGTTCCGTCTCCTCAGCCGAACAGGATGTCCCAACAACCTCTGCAATTGAGGAGAGGATGCTGCGTACACAGCGCATGCAGGGGCCACATGTGGCTAACATTAGCTGCAATATTGTGCGCCTTGCTAGGGAGATGCGCGCCATGACTGCAGCAGTCACGGACATGAGCAAGGCGGTCAGGGACATGACCACAGCGGTTGCAGAGGGCAATGCTCAGCTCAGGGAGGAGGTACATGAGCTCACCCGTGCCACGAGGGAGGGCCATGAGTGCCAGAAGAGGAGTCAACGGCAGCAAATGTTGCGTACCTCCGCCGCTACCAAGGCCATCACACGGCACAGCAACAGCACCGCTGTGTTGGCACGCCGCTCAGTCGCCCTGCAGGTGGACCTTGGGCACTTCTGCGGGGATGTGGCAAAGTCACTTGGACACATCACCACTGCTGTGGAACACCTTCAGAGCAGCACATGCAGTGCTGCTGCATTGGGAGGGGATGACACAAGTGAGGCTGCCTCCAGTGTCAGCAGCGTGTCACTGGCAGAGGCCAGCACCAGGCGCCGCAGTTCGCGTGCCTCCGCGGGGACAGGCCGTGGTGAGGCATTGAATACACCTGAGCGGAGGCTTGAGGTACGTGGGAAGCGCCACTAGACAGTTGGACATGCATGCAGGACCATGGTGGGGCAACCATGGCCATCCAATCACTGTGTATGCACAGGCGTGACTTTAAGGCACCTTTTATTTTCAATGATGCAATTGGAGCATGATTTACAATGCTAGTTTTGTTGCACAATCCTCAGTGCTACTGTGCATTAAACAGTTGCACCCCAAACCAACTTGTAATGTCTCATTTCCCCATGTTTCAAAAATTATGTTGCATAATATATGTCCTCCTCCTATGGCCCTCTGCTGTGTTTGGGATGTGTGCCTGTCGTCGTTGGGCGGGTGGTTGGTCAGCCCGGTGGTCGTCATCCCTGTCCACCTCTATTGGTATCCCCCTTCTGGTGGCAATGTTGTGCAGCATTGCACATACAGCAATTATCCGACAGCATGTTTCTGGTTGGTATAACATGGCGCCGCCAGTCTTGTGGAGGATACGGAAGCGGCTCTTGAGAATCCCAAAAGTCCTCTCTATCACATTCCTGGTGCTGATGTGTGCAGCGTTGTAGCGATGTTCCTGCGGGGTTGCTGGATTTAAGTATGGGGTGAGTAAGTATTCCTGCAGGGCGTAGGCACTGTCACCTAGAGGATAGAAGCATAGACTTAGCATTGGTGATGTACATACATGTGTGGTGTTGGTGTGGGCAAGCGTATTTCTACGTACCTAGCAGGAGTCCCTCTCCAAATTCTCCGTTGATGAGTCACCTGTGCATTCCACTGTTGCGGAAGATGTATGAGTCATGTGTTCTCCCCGGGAATTGTGCCACTAGGTCCGTTATGATGTTCTTGGCATCGCACACAACCTGCACGTTGATCGAGTGGTATGAATTGCGGTTCCGGAATATGTACTCATTTGCAGCTGGAGGGCAAATGGGGATATGCATGCAGTCGATGCATCCAATCACATGTGGGAATTGTGCCACCTGGTAGAAAGCCTGTTTGGTGCGGTCCAACTGCTGTGGGGTTGTGGGGAAGCTGATGTGTGTGTGGAGCATTGTCAGCATGGCATCTAGGAATTTCCTGAAGAAGCGTGACAGTGCGCTTTGCGAAACACCTCCGGCCACCGCAATTACACCCTGGAAACTCCCTGAGGCCAGTAGGTGCAGGCTGCATAGGACCTGAACGTGCGCAGGGATTGCATTTGTCCGGTGTGTCTGGTGCTGCAGCAATGGTTCCAGGTCTGCAATCAGGCGCATGATCATAGCGCGATTGAGGCGATACTTCTGGTACACCTCGTCCTCATTCTGCCCGAGCAAGGTTATGCGCAGTCTGAAAACTCGCTCCTGGACCCTTCTCCTGCGCTGTCCTGCTGCATTGATCCGCATCCTCCTAGCAAGCACGTAGAGGGCAGCCATTTTGTGGGAGCCAACAGGGTCTCCTGGGCCACCTTTAAGGGATTAGTGATTGCCTCAATCATTTGCACATGTAAGAATATATTTTTTTTTTTTTGTAACTTTACCTCCAGGTTTTGATTCCCCTTATTTAGCTCTGGCAAAATAGCGATTTTAGGCATTTTCGTTATTAGCGAGTTTTGTTGCATTGGGGTGCGATTCGTTATTTGCTATTGGCACTTTCCGGGAGCTAATAGTGATTTCGGTAACTGCTAATTCGGTATTTAGCGATTCGGTAACTTAGCATTTTTGGTATTACCGATTCGGTATGTTAGCGGATATTTATTTAGCGATTCGTTATTTGCTCACGTTTTGGGTTGATGCATTGGGATTGGGGATTTGGGACTCGCTACCCGGAGCTAATAAGGAATCGGTATTTTACCGACTGGATTTTGGCTTGATGCATGAGGCTGTTAGTGACTTACCGCACCAGCCAGCTAAATTCAGCTTAAGTCAGCAGCCTACGCCCCCTGCTCTTACATCTGCTCTTGCTCTTGCTCACGTCTCGGCTCCCCCTTGTTCCCTCCCGGCTCCCCCCCAGTCGAGGTACATTCAGCGCCAGAGTGTTGACAGCTTTTGGCCTTGGTTCCCGGGTGCAGGGTACTCCAGCCGCCGCTGTTACCACCACCGCCGCACACTCGCAGTTTGGGGTCTGGGGCCGTGCCGGGATCACCATCACCTGAGCCCGCAGCCCGTTTTGGCAGCTTTAGTCGGGTTCCGCTTTGCTCGGGTGTTTTGGGTGCTCCAGGGGCCGAGGAGTGTTTCAGCCAGGACCACACAGGCAGCGGGTGGTCAAGTCGGCCGGGCGTCCCACAACCTAGGGCTCAGGCGAAGGATGGGAAGACATCCATCCAAGTGTCCTACTCCGTTTGTTTGTCTCCGTTAAAAGGGTGAGACGGGTCGCAATTCGCGCATAAAGGAAAATAAAATAAAATAATCTGTGGCCAGTGCAAATATGAGCAGGAAATCAGCAAGGGCTTGGAAACACCAAACATTATAGACAAAGGGCCATCTATAGAGACCATCTACAGAGAAATAGGCGTTTATAGGAGCCTATAGGAGCCCACAGGAGCCCACAGGTTCCGGTACTAGAAAAAAATAGAAAAGACACAACAACAACAGAATGAGATCTGGAACGAATCGACAAACCGTCCCAAGCAAAAAACAGAAAAAAAACAACACAAAAACTGTACGGTCCCCCAATGAGGCCTATTTTCAATTACCAAAAGGCGAGACTGTGGCACAGGGAACAAGAGAGAGGATAGACTTGGGAGGTTTGGTCCCAATAACTGACAATTCCGGCCCAACCCCTGGAAAACAGCAGCAAAAAATTAATAAGTTCTTTTTTTTAAAAGACCCTGTTTCTGCAATTTTTGCACCAACAAAGGAGGACTTAAATCTTCCGAGCCCAATTCAGCCTGTCAAGATAAAACCAATAGCCCCGTCAGAGTCATCTTTTCAGGACAATCAGCCTGAGGACTTATTTCACCACAAAAGTACAATCACACCAACCACCTCAAGCGCCCACATAGAGAAAACCAACCCTCAAGGAAAAAATACGGAGACTGTACAGGTCCAAGTCCACAAATCAATTGGGCCACTTAACAACTCTGAACTCACAATGGCTACGGTCAACAAAACCCCAAGCCCATTAAGTATACAAGACACAAAGGGCACATATAAAACCCCACCACACTTATTGACATCATTGGGACAGAAGTCGCTTGAAATATTTTTTGTCGAATCAGGATCCATAAACAACAAAAGTAATAAAGATCAAGGCAAGTTAAGTAATGTGAATAAAGTGTGAGCACTAGGCGGCCCGACAACTCAGAGACAAGAAGGGGAGGATGCCAGGGCAAATTCCCTTCTAGAATCAAGCGTCTTAAAACCGACTGAAACAACTAATACAAAAACAAAAATAAAGAGGGCTCTTCAATTAGGGAAAACCATAACATCACTCCCAACTTCAAAGGAGCATAGGCCGGGGCCAGTGGCATCAACACCGTGTAATTTAGAGGTATGCAGCAGCGTTCACAGAATCTTGATTGATGATTCCAGCAGTAACGGTAACAATGACCATCAGTCGGAACCCATTTCAATCTCATCAGCAAGTAGGTCTGAACACCCAGACGATCCTCTAGGGAACTGAGGGAGTCCACAACCCAATACACATTGGGGGAACACCCTAATTAGCTCACTGGACCAGGCAATAAGAGCACTTAACTACCAATCCGACAAAATGGAGGTTCAAATAGACCTAATAAACAACATTGCAGAGCAAATAGCAAACATAAGCTCTAAGGCAGACACAATAATGACCTTACTGGTTAATAAGGGAAACACAAACAAAATCACAAACACAGACAAACACACTACAGGAAATACAAATCAAATCCCAAACAAAGTCAAACAAAACAACTGTGAATGTGGGAGTATAATTGAAAAACTAGCGTCCCTCTCAGATATTTTAAAAGATATCCTAGGAGTAGTAAAGTCTTCATGTGAGCCAAAAGGAAATCGGGAAAGCCCAGACAAAAACCCTAACAAATAAACACCAAAAGCCCAATCTCACCGAATAAAACAGAGTACCAGTAACGAAGGGGTCCGAAAAGTCAACCCCCCCACAAATAAAGAGTCTGAAGAAGAAGTAATAGAAAGTCACGAGGTACAAACAAACGAACAACCGCCGACCCCTCAATTGGAGCACCAAGACAAACTAACAAAAAGACAAAGGAAGAGAGCTAGGAAGGCACGGCCCAAACAAAAAAACAAACAAACCGTAGCCTCTGAACACCTCTTCCCTATTTTCACAAAGAACGTAAGTCAAGGGCTCGAAATGAATAATGTCACGCCGAACGTCTCCACCAGTAGACAGGACCTATTATACTCGGAAAGGGTGAGCTTCTCGTTTGAGAATTCGATAACAGTAGAATCTTCTCATGTATTAGAATTAATAATTTCCGAGGGGTCGAAGCTGAGCAAACAACAACCTGCAGGCTCCCACAGTCCCAAGAGGACAGTAAAACAAACAGCGTTTCCAAGATTACTGGCGGGAAATTCTCGAAACAAGGAAATCGTAAATGAACCAGCCCTCCAAGACACAAATGCCAACATAGAGGTCAGCCCGGCCCCATTATATGAGAAAAAAAAAGAGAGAGCACGAAAAATGGACAACAGGCCCTTGGGCGACAAAATAAGCAAGCAAAATAGGGAACCTAAACCCGTACATCTAGGAATAGACCATACGTCACTCAAGATCACCACAAACGGAAGGGGCAGGAGCATTATCTTAAAGAGTGTTACTCATGAACACAAGCAAATTACTCAATATACAGAACTGGGAAACGTGAAGTTAACGGAAAAGAGTAACGTGGCAACCAAAGGTCAGGCAAAACTCACAACCACAAACACTCAGACCATTAGAACAAAAGTTCTTGAAATGGACCAGGAAGGAAACCAAAAAAAAGATCTGGACGAGATCGAACCAGTACTGACCTTTATTCTGGAACACGCAACAAAGGGTAGACAGGACATCCTAAATAGAGGAAACGTTATAAAACTATTCAAGGAAATCCCAGAATTAAATGGAATAGCCTCACAAGACATTGAAGCAGTGGAGTTCCAACAAAACAAAGCCAAGCCAGATACTGAAAACTTGGTCATTACTTGGATATCAAAGGAGCTTGCAGTTAAAATCTTTGCCCATAAAGCAACATTCAAGAGCTGGGGAATAACCCTGAAGCAACATAAGCGCCCTAGATATCCCTACCCCCTCTTTAATAGCTCGGTCCATCTAAAGAAGGAGGTACCACAAAGCACCAAGTTAAAAACGTGCCTACACCAGGACCTAATAATAACTTTAAAAACCAGACATTCAAAAGCGGGTCCCATTATAGCAACCAGGACTGGTCATGGAACCCATCGGCGCTAAGCAAAAAGAGTTCCTAGAAATGTCGCAAATGCCTCAGCTAGAGAACAAATACAAGACCTATACATGGAAAAATAAACCCGGCAATGATTAAAATATGCTCATGGAATTTGCACGGGTTCAGTAGCATGGAGCAGGATCACGAAACCCAATCATTTTTTTGTGAACACAACATAATTCTCCAACAAGAGACCTGGAATTCGACCCACCCCGGAATTCCAGGCTTTATCGACTATCACATACTAGCAGAGAGGCAGTCTAAATACGGGCACCCACGAGGCGGCCTATCAACTTTTGTGGCGCAAAAATTTAACTGGGAATTAGAGGAACTGGACGTTGGGCTAAATTGGGTACAAGTCACAAAAATCACAACAAAGCCCCAGCACCAGCTTCTATTATTAAACATCTATATACACCCAGATCAAAAAGCAAAAAACAAAAAAATGGGAATGCTAACCAAACTCATCAAAATCCTGCAAAAAACCAACAAACTAAGCTCTTTGATAATATCGGGTGACTTCAATTGTAGCCTATTAAGCGCTGATAAGGGTAGACCCAACAGGGAGAAAAAAATAGCAAATGGGTCCATTGAGCTCCACTGTGTAACCCAAAGTCATTGGGCTTAACAATCCTAAACATTAAAAAAAAAAAAAAAAAGGTCACTCTTCGCCGGTATCCACCTACATGAGCGGAAAGGTTAAATCTACTATAGACTTTACAATTGTAAGTGCCAGTATATTAAACTCTATAGAGGAATACTCAAAAGTTCAGCGCATAGAAAGTGACCATTTCCCCCAAATCATACGGATGATCATCGTAGTTCCCAGTGCTAAAAAATTATGCTCGCTACAGCAACATCCCAAAAAAATTAACCTCCGGAAAATAAAGTGGAGGGGAGGTGAAACAAAGAACATCCAGTCCACAGCTAGTAACTTTGTGACTAAACTCGGGAGCCTAGAACACGGAGACCCCGTAAACAACTGGGAAAACTTCTTAGAGGACCTGAAGGAAAAGCACTCGGTTCTGCCAGGGGCGAAAAGAGACGGAAAAGTAAAGTCAGCACCATGGTTTAACTCTGAATTAAGACTTGAAAAGAGAAAAATAACCAGGGCGTTAAAGATCCAACAAAGAAATGCCGCACAGGGAAACAAATTAAACAATAACATCATTAGAAGCATGAGAAAAAAATACCGAAAAAAGCTATGGATGGCAAAGGCACTATACAAAGAATCAATCTGGGAAAAACTGCTATTTACAAGCAAAAAATCAAACTCCCGAGACTTTTGGGGCATCATTAATATACTAAACTCAGGCGTTGTACTGCAACAGGACCCCGGAATCGGGGACAGGATCTGGGGAGATTATGTGAAGAACCTTTACCTAAAAAAGGAACCACATAGAAACGAAAATTATCGAGGTCCATCAATTAATATCGAACACGACAACTTAAAAGTCATATGCGCTAGCGAAAGAACGCACGAAAACGCGAACCTCGAAAAAGACGTTTCCCACCAAGACACTTTGACTACCCGCACCCATTTAAAAAAGCTAATTCAAAAACTCAAAGCAGAGGGGGCTCCTGGACCAAACGGCCTCCCAACTGCAGTATTCAAAACCAACAAAGAGTTCTGGGCCGAACACTTAACAGTTTTATTTAATCACATTTTTACAAAGGGAAACATACCTGCTTCATGGAAAGGAAACATCATTCACCCAATTCACAAGAAAGGGGATCGAAAACACCCAGGGAATTACAGGTTGATTTCCTTAATTGACGTTGAAGCCAAGCTCTATGCTTCATGTCTCTTGGAAGAGCTGCAAGACTGGGCAAAATCCAATAACCTAATCCCTAGTTTCCAAATTGGATTTAAACAAGGGATGGGGACGACCACAAACCTGACCACCTTGGGACTGCTAATGGAGAACACCAAAAAAAAGAACCATCGTCTATATGGGTGTTTCGTCGATATAAGAGCAGCCTTTGACCACGTAAGTAGGTCAAGACTATGGGAAAAGTTAAGAAAATGGGGGCTGCCGGATAAATTACTAAACGCAATAATCGGTCTATATAGCGACACATGAGCAAAGGTAAAACAAGGGAACGGGACCAGCCTAACAAAAAATATTGAGACCCAGGATGGACTAAAACAAGGCTGTGTCCTAGCCCCTAGTCTTTTTAACTTATATTTAGCAGACATTGAATGCAACCTAGAGAGTCATGCCCCGAAACTTGGCAATGTTTCAGTCCCAATTCTGCAGTACGCAGACGATATAGTACTACTAAGTAAAACACCAATAGGTCTGCAACGCTTAATAAATTTGTTATCATCTTATTTAGTACAAGAAAATTTGGAGCTGAACAAAGAAAAAACAAAAGTGCTCCGGCTAGTGGAGGGGAAGAAACTGAAATTTAAATGGTCGATCAACGACTCAGTCCTAGAAGAACAGGACTCATACAAGTATCTGGGGATGACCCTTGGGCAAGGTAATTGAAAAAAAGCACTCTCTGGTACTAAAAGGGAAGGCCCAATCATTAATCTACGCGTACAGGCAATTGCAACTAAAAATGGCCGGCCCGAATTATACTCACCTATTAAAAGTAATGGCTCCACAAATCTTACCTACTTTGTCATACGGGTTAACCACGTGGCTAGGAGGGGAGGCAAAAATTTAAAACAACCTACAAAACAAAATCTACAAAGTAGTGTTTAACCTGCCGCACTCAGCCGCACCCTCACAAGTCCGCCTTGAATTTGGCTTACAGGACCAAAAAATCCGGTCAATGTCCATTTTTGCAAAACTGTGTCATAAAATCCGTTCTGCCCCAAGCGAGTCAATGGACAATATCAGCTGGGAGGAAATTAATTACCAGGAAAACCAGCCCAATACCACCTTATGGGGAAGTTACCTTAGCACCTGTTTGACTACATTGGAACTACAAGAAGTATGGAAAAAAAAAAATAGACCAGGCGTACTTCTGTAAAGTAGCCAACGGCTCAGCAAAAAGGAATTCTATGTTAGAAGACAAAAAATCTCTAACGAAACGGCGCCACGCATGGACAGTAATTCACTCCTACACCCATCAAAAACCACAGGGATATTTAGCCTTACATTATAGTCAACATTTAAAGAAAGCTTTTGTAGCTTACCGAATGGGCATGCACTTTTCAAAGGATTTAAGGCCTTCTTGGAAACATCAAATCGAAAGCTCCCACTGTAGACTGTGTGGATACCAGAAGGAAACTTTGATGCATTTGTTATGTGCATGTCCAGCTTTACTAGCTTTAAGAAGACGATACCTACGGGCTATCTCTATCACGTTAAAGATCCGCACTTGCCGGCAAGCAGTAATAAGCTGGCTAGGAGGCACTTCCTCCATCTTGGCATGTCGGGGAATTAAATTTATGACCAAGGTAACAAAACTGCTACAAGAAAGTCAACTGACAAATGGCTCCTAAGGTCCAGCACAAGGAATGGATCAAGGCAGGAAGTCCGCTGTGGCAGAAAGGACATTACTAAAACCTTGCAAATGAACTTAACAAGACACTATATTGGATGAAATATGATCAGTGTTGTCTTTTTACTTAAAACAGAATATTTATTTTTTTATTGTTCTAAAACTCGTAATTTTAAAGCTGTTCGAAGATTGTAATGATTTTTCTTAATCAAACAATAAAATAAACTTGAACTTGAACATATTTGTGATGTTAGATTACCAGTCTCACTGGATCACTACAACATCTGTAAATAGTATAAACATGAGTTCTCTGATAGACTTCCTGGGTGATACATTTTCTAATGAAGGAATAATCAGCGCAATGGTCACCGATAATGGGGAACAGTTTATTTTGGATGAAATGCACTATTTCTTAAGAATCTACCTATAAGTCGTGTCAAAACTCCTCTATGTTGCTACGAAGCAAAACGTCTTCTAGAGAGACAACAAAATCTAAAAAGAAACTATTCAACTCGCACATAATGCAGGTAACTTGGTGAATAAGCCCGTGGAGATCAATGCAATATAATAGCCCCTGCCAGCTGCTGTTGTACATGAAAAAATGCACCTCATACACTGCAATGGAAACAGTGCACAGAATATGAAATAATGCATTGAATGAATAGTAGCTTAGCAGTACATCACATCACCGCCAGATAACTCACCTTTCTCAACCCAGGTGATATCGCATTGCGAACATGGCCCTGCAAATATCAGGATGTCAAGTGAATAACAAATGCAGGAGACATTGTCTGGTTCTTTTAACTTTTGGCATGCAGCCTGAAAGACTGCTGTGTCAATAGAGGTTCTTTCCCAGACCTCTGTACCCTCACTCTATTGAAAGACCCTGCCAGCCAGCACATGCAAGTAATAGATGGAAATGCATTCACGGGTGAATGCTGAGGGCTTGGCAGGTAATTAAAAAAAGATAGCGGGGGGCTGGGGATGGTGGTGGTGGGTGTTGTGATCCTCATGGGTATAGGAGCTGCATGATCCTTGCCTCCATGGCATCTGTGGGTCTTCAGGTGTGGCTCTTGGCTGGGCTCCCTTCCATGCTGTGGGTAGTTGTCCTGCTTAGCACCAACAAAAAGCAGGTGTAAAATTCCTGGTGCTACTGTGGTTTATCCTCTGTTTTTGATTCGCTTCACAGATCTGGCAGTTCGTTGTGAATGTGGTGGTGTGGTTTTCTCATGTGTTTTTGCACGGGAACGCCTACTCTGCATCTCATTAGTGTTAGTTGGTAGTGTCCACCATGGAGATAAATTTGGGGGCAGTTATTGCCGTAATACTGGTGTTGTCTGCAGTTTGCACCAGCTTGTGAATGGGGTGTTAAATCTATCTCCACTTTTGCTGTGTTAAGGTGAAGATAAATCTCATGGTAATAAAATACGCTGACAAAATACACTGCCACTATATATTTGTGTGAAATTATTGCCACATCTTTACTGTTTGAACAAATATCACTTCTTCTACAAAATCCCAGATAAAATTTGCCCAAAATATTGCAGAGAATGAAATCTGCATCAATCCTATTAGTTGCAGTTGATGTTCAAGATAAACTCAAGGGGCCATATTCACAAGAACGTGCGATAACTATCGCAAGAGTAAATTATCATCAAAAAGTTAGCACTGCCTAACCCCGATTTTTTTCGCCGTGACAGCGTGGTATGCACAAGCCCGTGCTACATGGCGATAATTACAGTGAACGGCAGAGAAAACAGGCGACAACAACATCACAATGGCGCTAGTTATTCCTGCGTTAGCAGGCGATAGCTGTGGATCGGTACATCACCGCCAGATAACTCACCTTTCTCAACTCAGGTGATATCGCATTGCGAACATGGCCCTGCAAATATCAGGATGTCAAGTGAATACCAAATGCAGGAGACATTGTCTGGTTCTTTTAACTTTTGGCATGCAGCCTGAAAGACTGCGGTGTCAATAGAGGTTCTTTCCCAGACCTCTGTACCCCCACTCTATTGAAAGACCCTGCCAGCCAGCACATGCAAGTAATAGATGGAAATGCATTCACGGGTGAATGCTGAGGGCTTGGCAGGTAATTAAAAAAAGATAGCAGGGGCTGGGGATGGTGGTGGTGGGTGTTGTGATCCTCATGGGTATAGGAGCTGCATGATCCTTGCCTCCATGGCATCTGTGGGTCTTCGGGTGTGGCTCTTGGCTGGGCTCCCTTCCATGCTGTGGGTAGTTGTCCTACTTAGCACCAACAAAAAGCAGGTGTCAAATTCCTGGTGCTACCGTGGTTTATCCTCTGTTTTTGATTTGTTTCACAGATCTGGCAGTTCGTTGTGAATGTGGTGGTGTGGTTTTCTCGTGTGTTTTTGCACAGGAATGCCTACTCTGCATCTCATTAGTGTTAGTTGGTAGTGTCCACCATGGAGATAAATTTGGGGGCAGTTCTTGCCGTCATACTGGTGTTGTCTGCAGTTTGCACCAGCTTGTGAATGGGGTGTTAAATCTATCTCCACTTTTGCTGTGTTAATGTGGAGATAAATCGGAGTTAACTCCTTGTGAATATGCCCCAAGATGTTTTAATGCAGAATTTAATGCACCCAAAATGCAGACTACAGCAAGCTTAATGAATGAGTTAATTAGATTGTCAGTGAAGAAAACAAAATGTGAATGCTTCAATTGACCTCAGCAGGTAAAACACCTACCCTGTCCATACGTTTGCCATTACAGACTAGTATCGATCATTTGCAAATCAGTATTGAATCTGCTTCAAATGTGAAACTTCCACCCAAAACTGCTATGAGACGACCATTCTATACAAAGTCAGAAGCAGCCACAGATAGATCTTTTTCGTGTTGTGCCAAACCAGCATATAACATCTTAGGATGTCACTGAGAGCTGTTCATGTAATGATGTCAGGCTTGAATTAGTTTTGCCACTGGTGGCTACTTTGTCCCACAGTGCAATTCATCATTTTTGCCCACTTAATATTGGTACTGATACAATTATTGATGTGGTCCCTAGTTCGTATATTGCGTTTTGGGAACTTATTCATTTTCTATTTTGCTAATATAGGCAATTAGTCTAGGTGTGTCTCTTTGTTTCCTTGGCTTCTTTCAGAATATCATTGTGTTTAATTATTAATTTATGTTTTTAGTCACTATTTAAAAGAGCAAGAGTTCCTCTGAGAAGCAAGAGGTTCTCTGAGAATCACTATGGCTTGCCTAATCAAATATTTCAGTAAATATATGTCCACAATGCTGGAGAGGAAAATGTATTTTATCCCTGAAAAAGTTACTCTGCACAAAAATTGTGACTTAATGGAAGAGCTGAACAGGAGTGTAGAGGATGATGAAGAATACATTGCAGTGTGAAATTTGCTAAAATCCAATTAGCTGAAATGTAACTCTAAATTTAGCTTTGACATTGTATGCAGAATGGAACTCCTATATAGAGTTTTTTAAGCCAAGGGTTACCCATGGGTTATCCAGCTAACATTATTGTGATATTAAAGCCCTTTAATTTGTTTTAAGGCCATAATTAAATAGCATGAATGATAGCTTTATTTTGAATATTAAATCAAGAATAAAATAGCAAGATTAACGTAGAAGATCATATTCACAGAAAAACATAGGCTCAGTATTCAATATATAAATAGTACTTTGCCAAATAATTTGTTCATAAATTTGCAGCCATAACCAGTCCTACTCTTATCTAAGTCCTTAAACGATTTCAAAAGACTACTTAGAGCATTTCCTCTTATCTAACCGAGATTAAATTGATGGAATCAAAGCTACACTTATGAGCAACATTATGGCCTCATATCCCAAGACAAGCACCTCCTACACTTACCACCACATATCTTCTAAATGGCAGAACAACACCCTTGACCTACATCTTTCACTCATATTCTGCACTGGTATCCATTTCCTCACAGCTTGAAGATTCAGATTACAATAGCTATAGACAATTCAGGGTCCCTCAACCATTTTCCTGTAGCCCAAAGCCAAGGACTGTCTGTGAGATATGGGAGACTTGAAGGCCCCCTTCACATTCTGCAAGGGGGTCTATTATTTTGCTTTAAACCACTGATGTCCATATGAACCTGTATCAATCTTATTAGCTGTAATAATCTCATCCTGCTAGTCTGCCAAACAATAGTTCTTGGAGAGGGTAAATACCCTGCAGGACCCAGCATACATTCGCTGCATGACTAAGGGTGTGTGAAACTACATAGAATCTCTAGCTATAACATAACTTCTGGGAAGCATTCTGTTGTCATTCAAGGCTTCATAGAATCATTACCTATTGACTTTCGAAACACACATGGTAATGCACGATCTCTACAGTCTCCAGGCCAGATAGAATCAAGCCTGCTACCAAATCTCCAATCTGTCAGGTCTAGAGCAGAGAGAGATGTAGCAGAAGGTATAGCCAGACCCTTTTAATGTATATAGTTAGAAATAAAATTAATATTTGTAATATGAAAATAAGTATTTGACTGGGCATTGATTTAGCTATATTGCTGTGCGCTCTTTGAGTTATGAGTCATATTTACTAGCATCTATCTACACTTACCCCTGAGAGAGTGTTTGACTGCTACCACTGAGAATCAAGGGCAGAAGGGGTACGTGGCCCAGTTACTCAGGATCCATGGTAGGCCAGGGCCGGGACATCAGGAATAAAAGGCCTGAACCACCACAGTTGGACCCAGTAACCCTTGTGTGTCCCCCGGGTCTCTGAAAGGGGTTCTTCAAATATGTCCTCTCTCTAATGCTTTAGAAGTACCTGTTAAAAGTAACACCTATAGGACTTTGTCCGTAATCGAGAAAAAGATTTGCAAAGAGACCTTAGACATAGAATACAGCACTTGTTACACTGTAGGGATTATGTCTGAGTGGTGCAAAGATCAGGGGAAAAGGCCTACTATTCCCCAAATAGTGAAAATAATTCACACATACATTAGCAAGAAGATGATCAGCACCCACTATTCTCAAGCGATTTCAATATTGCATCAAAGTTAGAATATTACATTTGAACAGATCACAATTAGTTCCACGGAGACGTTTTTTATAAGTTTTGAAATTCTTTATTCTTTTCAAAGATTAAGTCTTCCAAGAGTAGCCAACGCGTTTGGTCCCGTCTTGGGACTTCTTCAGGGCTTGATCATATCTATTGGAGTCTTATCTATGATGCGCTGTGTCTTCTCTATAAGTCAAGTCATGGCTTTTTTTTTTAATCTTCTTGGTAAAGATGTTGGTTACCACTCTATAGTTGCAATATAATTTGTCAGGACTAATTCAGGCCAATGTCGGCCACTGTATCTAATATTCACGGTAATCAACAGGCATAGGCAGTCTCCACGTGCATTCTAGGAGTTCGTTATTGGAAAGGGGTTCTTCAAATATGTCCTCTCTCTAATGCTTTAGATGTAACTGTTAAAAGTAACACCAATAAGATTTTGTCCTTAATTGATTTAACCTTTTCATAGTTATTAGAGACTTTTAACATGTTCTCTATTTTCTGATTGTATTAGGGAGTGTCCTAAATGATAATTACACTGCCTTTGTCATTGAGTTTGATTGTTATATCAATATCTTGGGCCAAGGATTTTCGTGCCACATGTTCATCATATTAAATATTGTACTTAATGTCTATAAGGTGTTTAAGTGCTAGATCTACGCCTCTTGAGATCACTTTCTCAAATACTCTTACTTCAGGGCTTATCACCTCCATTCCAGGATTACATTTATAAACAGGGTTTAAAACTAAATTGTCTATTGTGTTCTGTGATGTTGGGTGGATGATTGAGAAAAAGAAATTGTCCTACTTTTCAGTATATGTGTTTTATAGATTAAATGTATTCACTGGGATGGATGAAACAATGTATATGGCTTTTTTCATTATTGACTCTTCAACTGGAAAAAATATTTTACTGAATAAGTTGAATAAAGGGTTAATGGTGTTGTTTATTGTATCCAATATGGTTGTCACCTAGATGTAGATATGCCTGGAGATGTGTCTGCCCCAGAGCCAACATCCTTCTTAAACTCTCCATCTCCTGACTCTATGGTTCCCTGAAGACAGTCTAAAAAAGAGAGCAGAGTAGAAGTACAAGAGCCTGCTATATAAGTCTTATAAGGGCTTATAGCTCTATCCCATAAATCCAATGTATTTCTTCTGCACATAATTTCTATCTTTCTGTGGGTTCTTAAGTAGAAGTTAGGAAAAAAAAGAAAATGCCTTTTCATTTTTGGAAATTTCTAATATCTTTTCATAAGTTTACTGTTTTGAGTCTGACCTAATAATTATCAAATCCCTGTAGTTCTACATTAATATTGCCTAGTTTCCTCATAGCCTCTTCAATTGTGAACTGGTGCTTGAACTTATCTTCTAAGCCCTGAATTTCTTTACTCAATGTAATTACTATCTCGTTTGCGTTCTCAAAATGTATTATCAATCTTTTGCGAGATCAGTGATTGACAATCAAAGTTAATTTCTCTATGCATTTCTTATGTAATGCAAACAGGTTGGCTACATTTTTCACATGAAGGCCAAGAGGAATAACCCTAACTTAAACTCACTGTTAGAGAGTCTAAACCTTTGCAATGTCTCCATTCCAGGAGATCAAAAGTAAAAGAAAGAACCTTAGCTTCCTAGAACTGTGCTCAGTAATAGTTCACAACAATTGGGAATGGGAAAACTCTGTAATTGATTGTCCACTAACTACTAAGAAAATGCAAAAATACTCTATTCCAGTTGATTATATGGTGAAGAGCAAACTCACCATGATTGACAATGCCACACATTATTTTTTTAAATAGTTACATGTATAAATATTCAGAAAATGTATGGTTACTGAAATATTGTAATCATTATAATTTTAATCACTTCATTCAATTATGGAATACATGAAGAACCCAGAGGGATGCTCTCTCAAAGCAGTGGTCCTATCTGAACAATCCTCAATCAGATGACTAGAAAAGTACACCCCAGGAAGTTCAGGCACTTCCACATTGATAATTATTGTCATGCAATCCATAAAGTATAAACTAATCACGTTTCACAAGAGCATATCAATACCATCAGATGATAATTTATATAATATATCATCAATCATTAACAGCTGAGATTTTTGGGTGCAAAGGGCCATCAGAGGTATCATAAGCAGTTTTCATTGAAAAACAAAAAACATTAAAGAATGGAAGTTGATCTCAGCCATTATATGGTTCTCATAAAAGAAGCATACCTTTGTCTTGAAACAAAGGGGATCCAGTATAGGTCGACACAAAACTTTCACAAGCTTAGACTGGCTGAAAAACAGACATTTAAGGTGGGCGGATTTAGAGTGTCGCAGGTGTTGTAGATAGTCTCCAACAGGAGAAGCTCTCCACCTAAAATAGAGAACTTCCTAGAGTTTCTTTCTTTATTCACATGTTTATATATATTCTTATTTCTTTTAGTACATGTGTTGTAAAGATCACGTCTTCTGGTGCAGAGATCCCCTTTTTCAGGTAGAAAATGTGTTATTGAACATGTAACAAGTGATGAATTGTTACTTGATCAAATGCACATTACTGGCATTGTGCTATTATTCTGTAACTGTGTAATGAATATGCCATGGAGTTATGATGAATAAGGTCAATCAAAAATACATTCAGTGTTTATTTATTCATTGTTTAGTTCAGACATTTTTCCAGGAATGACATAAATATTATGACTGTTTCCCTACATGAGTCTATTGTTTTATCTATTTAATCACTTGCTTTTAGGCATCTTTATTTTAGCTTTAAGTTCATAAACACATGCATAACAGGTTCCATTTTAGCTGAAGTCCCCATTTTAGGTAGCCTGTCAAGCTTTGGCCCAGATTATGACTGTCATTATCTTTCACAGAAATAGTGAAAGTGTCAATTCATCTAAACAATACCTTTGCAAACATCTAAGGTTCAATACTTCATACACAAGTTCCCTGCTACCTTTGTCTAAAGTTCAGACAGTGAATGCTGAATTTAAACATGAGATGACACGCATGATATGGGGCTTTTTACGGAGTTGACATACTTTTGTCTACCTGATCATTGGCCTTTCGATCTCTGACCTAGATAGTACATGTCATTGTCTTTCTAGAAACCTGTGAAGGTGTCAAATCAACCAGACAATGACATCGATAAAAACACCTAATGCGACGTCAGCAGAAACAAGTGCCTTGTTAGCTATATTTCAAGGTCAGATAACAATAGCATAAATAATGCAGTCTAAATTGACATATGTGTTTATACTAATGCATCTTAAGACTATCATACTGATGTATATATATTATGTCAGAAATTCCTCAGGTGAGATATGATCGATGGCTGATACCATAAAAGCTTCTAGAAGTGGCTATTGAGTGGCAGAGAAACTTCCCCCAGGTGATAGATCACAGATCCGGATCAGCACAGCACCCGATTCCATCTTGATTGAAGAAGCCTCCAGCAAGACTGAGGCTCTGCAAAGCATTTTGCCTTCACTAACGGGTGCCAGGGTTGTGTTCCTGTACAACCACAATCTCCTTGCCCTTGTGCTCAAAATAGCTTGCAAGCTATTCAAAATAGACAACAAATGCTGCTGTCCAAGTAGGCTCATCACCTAGAAGTAGTATAGCACTTAGAAATAGCACAATGATGGTGTTAAGGGCTACAAATTGTGTTGTTATGATTTTTCCCTGTTTTCACTGTTGTTGAAAAGCTTAGCTACTTCTAATTCTCATTTTCTGTGATGTTACCAATATTGAGTTCCCTAGCTCCCAGAGTTTTAAAATAACTATTTTGAAATTAAAATGAATATGTTGAAATATATTTTCCATTTCTAGTGATCTTGACGGTGTTAACCATTCTTGAACGGTCATTTGCTCCCTGTTAGTAAATCAAAAGCATGGACGGCACTTCAACTATGTATTTGTTAGTGTTGTGCTTGGCTACAACAACCTGTCTTTCATATTCAATCACTGGTACATTGAACTAATTTCACTCGTGACACCCGTGGATGTGAAAACAATCCTTGCGAAGCCAGAGTTTAGTATCCGCAGTACATTAGTATAACTTTAAATGATTATTCTTATCCATACTTTTTTGCATTTACCTCTTAACTTTGATAGTTACACACAGCAGGATATAGGGATGCATGTGCACCTAATAATTTCTGGGACGAAAGTTGAGAAGCTGACTACTAAGGTTTAGTCCTCAAAGGAACCATCCATGGCAAGTACGTAAGATATTTTACATCGCTCATAAGGTAATCTCTCTCTAAAATAGAGTTAACATTGATTTTTCTGTATTTTTTAAAGTCTCATCTATTCGGCCAAATATGGGATAATATGTATTTGTAATTAACATTAATAAAATCTTGAATGTGAATGGTAAGACTGAAAATTTACTTTTCTTCGACAATGATGCTTTACCATCCACAAACACAGTGTTTTGTGCAACTATGGAGAAAACATTATCCTCCTCCACGCTGAAATGTTTGCAACGTCCACAGCTTAAATGTGAGAGTAAGAGGAGCAGGAGGAGGAAGAGAAGAAATCAGAGATGATTACTGGACCCACCTAAGGCAAACATCTCTAAGAAGACTTCAAACCCAGCCAGCAATCTCCCTCCTGGATAACTCAAATGGATTACAAGTCTGTAGGCAAACAACTACAAAAACATGGATGCTTGTACCAGCTACGTAGATCTCTCCCAAATCCATATGTCAACCCCAGTTGACTTTCCAGCTACTCCCTCTGGTGTAAGTGCAACTCCTGTCTTTCCATCATCAGCTGAGGAAGAAAGCCCTGGAGAGGAGGACTCCCACTTTTAAAGAATCTCCCTTGCGCAATCTCCCAGCTGTCAAACCTCCATGACAATTTGCTGGCATAGACATGCATGTGGGAGGAGGGATTTGACTTGTTCAGATCCTGTATTCTGGGTGGGTCCGTTTTTTCAGCAACGACCCTGTGGAACTGTGAATACTAGACAAATGGGGTGGACTCTGCACAGCATCAAAGCTCACCAGAAAAATGTACATAGGTTTTTGAAGCAAGTGATTTTTTTGATTTTTAATGAGGTAAAAAGCACCAATTAAAGAGTTGGCAAAGATGCACAAAGAACATCTTTTTTGTGGAGGAAGGATGGTGAAAGGCAAGCTGCTATGGCCGTGCAGATTGTATGGGCTATATCACACAGGTGACTTTGTGAATCTGCAGAGCCAATACATAAGGTCAACTAGGGCAAAACAGCAACCTGTAATATCCACCCCTTCTACTAACACACCCATCAACCAAGGGCCTCATTAAGATGTTAGTCGGAAAGCAAACCGACCGTCTCCTTGTCGGAAATGGTTCTGACTGACTAGCGTTCAGCGAGTTCGACCGATTGATTACGATGCTTCTGAACACCGTTCAGAAAGTCTCCCATTGACTTCAAAGGGAGCCTGTGTTCCAACCGACAACACAGACTCCCATTGAAAAAGGGGTGGTTTCGGAAAACCCTGCACCCAGTGGCGGGCACCCCATGGTGCCTGCCACACTATGCATGGTTTGTAAGATTGGTCCCATGGGTACCCCCCAAGGTCCCAAATTGGAGGCCTCAGGAGGAAGGGGGACCTGCTAGGTGCCACCTAAGTCAGTTTACTACAACTTTTTTGTTTCTTGCAGACCGATTCGGAGAGGCTGTCTGAATCCAACATCGGTCGGAAATGCGGGCCGTAGAGCTCTACAATTCAGCTTCGACCAACTCGGAGTTTCCGAATGCCAGTTGGCACTAATTCGTACTGACCAAACGATTTGCTTTCAGACCGAGTACATCGTAATTGGTCGGTCGGAAATGATTCCGATCGAGTCGGAAACATAGGTTCCGACATGGTTTTGGCGAATCCGACTGCTGTTCAGAGCCTTTCCGACCAACATCGTAATGAGCCCCTCAGTTGTACCAAGAACAAAATCATTACTTTCTGATCCACATTAAGTTTCAGGTCCCATGCCTTTAATATCTTGTAATGTTTTTAATGCATTTAGTAACAAAGTTGGCGGCAGGTAAGAAAGCGGGGACACAGACAATCGTATTTATCTTTTTCCTGTGGTGTCAGGAGTTCATCTCTGGGACTATACCAATTTCTCCTTATAGAGCAATGAACAAGGTTGCAAGGTTTTCTGAAATAATACAGCAGCTGCCTTAAAGAAGTCTTGTTCGAGTTTAAAATCTCGCCTGACACTTAGAAAGTGTCCATGGAAAAAAGAGTTTGAGAAGGATCTAGGATGATGGCTAAAGTATAATAGCAAAGTGATTCTCTAAGTTGGTTTCCTATATAAGGAGGTATATAAATGATTTTTTGCAACCCCCCCTGGGAAATCTAAGAATTCAGTCTTAGAGCTGCTGGAATGCATGGTGAAATTTAATTCCTTGCAATTATTGTTAAGTCAATCAAGGACATCAGTGAACATTATTGAGGGTTTTTCTAAATCATAAAGGCATCATCAATGTCTAGTTTTCAGCATCACATGTATTGTTGGATTAGTCAGAGACAGAATGCTAGTGGATTCAAAATTATTCATAAGAGTATGGCAAAATTGAGAGCAAAATTCACTCCCATCAATGTACCTTTGATCTAGAGATAATATTGGTTATCAAAGAGGAAGAAAATGTTGGACAAGGCCAGCCTTGGTAAGGAAATTATGGATCCTACAGTAACTAATAAGGAACTAGGTTTAGCGTCTAAAAGGTCTTGAATCACCTGTTTCCCACCCTCTTGGGGAATATTATTATACAGGGATTCTGAGTGCCAAGGACAGATCGAAGAGTTTGTATCAACCAAGTTTATGAAATTCATACTATTATGTAGGTAGCAACTGAATATATGTACAAAAGTCTTGATACAAAAATCTATTTATTGACCAATGGTTTTAAAATAGACCTGCATTAGGTCACTAAACATAGGACAAATGAGCTAGAAAATTCATCTCGGCATCTGTCAACATAGGAGCTGAATCAGGTGCAGGGTCCACGACAATCCTTTGGTCGAACACTTTCAAGAAAAGAATCACAAAGAAGATTATCTGAACCGATAAATGGTGTAAGTAGTTTACTTCCCCAGAGAGGGGGGATATAGCAAGACTTAGCAAAGAACATATTTTTTGTACATGATCTGTGACAATCATTTTATATATGTGATTTAATTATTTTTCCCTCTTCTGTTTGCATGTCCAGCCATTAGTGACTTTATATTCCATATTGCCACTCTATGGCTTCTACCAGGGTTGCATTTGCACACAACTGCTTGTCCATAGTAATACATAGTGAACTACTAATTTATTTTGTGTGTGTGTCATGCTTTCTTGTGTGGTTTATAAAAGTAATGTTGATTGTAAAATGTATATATATTTGAGAAAAGGCCCCTTTTGTATGGTCTCACCATTTTTTTTACTGAATTTTACCGCTGGTTTTTAGATTCTGCACACTGGGACACTGACGCCCGCACTCTGTGTATGTGATCTGACCTGTAAAATATGTAGAGATTGACTAATCCCTTACTGATTCATTTATTTTTCCTTTAAGGCCATAGTATATGGTGAAGAAAATACAGCGATGTCATAGAAAGTTCAAATGATCAGAGATCCATAGGATAGCATGGGCTAGCACCCGGGCAAACTTGAGGCCACCTGCTCAGTTATCGTATCACCGAAAGATATTATGTTTAGTATCAAAAATTGAGCCTCCTTGCCCCTGAAAATATTCTCGTGTCAAGGTCGATGTGACATGCACCCCATTGGCTACCTTAAAGATGACTGACCTGGTTACCCCAGCCATTGCTGTGTTGTGGCTGGCAGCCCGCAGCTGCTTCAGCCATGACTAAAAAGTGACCCCCTGCCAGGTGGTGTGAACTCTCCCAGAAGCCAGAAACAATGGCTTGGCAGGGAAGGAGGTGACACCTCTCTCCCTGACAAGATAGCTACTGAAGTGGCACATAAAGGCTTGAGCTTCAAAGCTTACACAGCCTGTCATATGCAATCAAGCCCTCTCCATGCCTCCAGGTACAATTGTTCCCAGGCAGGCAGGAAAATTATGTAGTCAAGGGGTGTGCAACCCCAGAAGGTTAGCCACACCTCCAGGGCGGGCTACCTGGTCTGTAGAGCTAAGGAGATATCCTCCCATTTTTTAAAGTGGCAAGATAGAGGGTTCTGGGTAGAAAAAGTGGCACACACCCAAGGATGTGACCACCTCAGGGGCAGATTAGCAACTGGGGCTAGTAGCCCACAGGTCACTTACACCCACACCCCTAATGCTTTAGGATTTGATGGGCACCCTGGCACCAGAACCTCAGACAGAGGGACCCCTTTGAGAGCCAAAGACAACTCCGGACTCCCTTGGACTAGTGGCACTAGTCCCATGCAGTTTGCAGGTTAAAACAACATACCGGAACCAAAAAATTGATGGCCATCGCCCCTGAGGAATTGCCCAAAAAGTAGATGGTCCAGTACATTGTGGGAAATGTAGTACTGACCTCCAGTAAGTTTCAGCTGGCTACGATTTCCCCCCAGACATTATGATGTCAAAATACCTTCTTTCTGACCTTACTGTTGCCAAGACTGCCAGTCTGGCAACACCAACTTTACTTATCGCTGCAACTCGATGGAACCCCGCAGCACCTTCATCTGATTCCAGCAGTGACCCCGTTGTCGACTTTTTGCATCAATTTCCTCACCAGCACAGTGTTTGCAGGTAAGACAGCTCCCCCGCGGCTCCCACTTCAGCACTTCACAGAGCCAGAAGAACTCTGCACCCCGTCCTTTCGAGCCAGATAAAATCGAACTGACTGTTGTGGACTGGTCCTGGGACTTGCATGGGTTTCACGCAACTTAACCTGCAAGTGACTGAATTTCACTAGTGCTTTTTACTATTGATTGATTTACTTTGTTTTGATGTCTAAATGTATATAAAAATCTGCTTTATTTTTATAAATTGGTATTGATTTCTTTTGAGATATGTCAATTACTTACCATCCATGTTGACACTCTGAAATGCTTAACACATGTTCCTCCAGTAAAGCCTGACTGCTCTGCTAAGGATTTCACATTTTGAATCCAAGGACCATCTTTTTGGTATTGTGAGAGCATTGCATAGTGAAGTAACCAGCATCACTGCAGAATGCTTCAATTTCCTATAACACCACAGTGTCAAATCCTGTCGGACAGATATATTGAGTGGCATGTAACACTTTGGCATACTTGGGAGGGAAAGAACAGGATGTCACAACAGTTCTTGAGTATCCCCTGTCGGCTTGCTGAAGGACGCTGCTTTTATCCTACTAAACGTCTGCATTTTGTGTGCAATGCCCGTTTTGAACTGGATTTTAATGTTAGATGTGTGAAGACACTAGGATTACTATGGTGCGCACCCCACTCACACTTCGTGCCGCAGACCTCATTTTTAGTGTGGCTGAAGACCTTCCTCCTCTTGGATTTGCTTTCGCACATTGCATTTTGAGCCAGTTTGCAATAAAGCAAGCTGAAACTACTGTAAAAGTGGCTAGCTCACGGTTCTGGAACCTTTATTCCATCGGTCAGAGAGGAATTGAGGAAAGTCTTAGGTTGCGCCTCACCCACAGGCTAGTGAAACCTACAATGCTGAATCCTCACTCAGCCTTCTTCAGAACACTGCTGAAATTGTGAAAGGACATCAGGCAGAGAGAGCCTGCTGTGCTCCTGCATTGTTCCTAAAGAGGGGAAGGATTTTCAACTACACATAAGAACTTCCTACTCACTTCTTGAATCCCACCAGAAGATGAAGACATGGTTTTTCAAGTATTGCCACTAGGCCTTAGGTGTGGCTAGACTCATACCTGCTCATCACCAAGATACCCTAGTGCCCTTTAAAAATCTGAATAACATAACATAGCATACTTGGGATCTGTGACCTATGAGAAGGACCTGGGAACCATAAATTCGATCCCACTTGAAATCCATGGACAAAAAAACTCCAAGGATCATATGATCCCCTGGGTTGCTCAGAGAACAGAAAAAGGTTGAAGAGGACATTCCTGTGATGAATCCTAGCTCACCAGTGGCAAATTGGCATGGCATAGACTTTTCTAATTGTCCTTTACCTGAATCCCTGAGTGACTCTAAGTGCTTCCCAGAACACTTTGGGGGCCTCTGATGTGTACCCCTGAGTTTTTGCACACCAAAAGAAGTTTGGAAACTTTTCAAAACTTTAGCTGCAGAGCTTAATGGGACTGACCATGAAAAGTATCCACCTGGCATTTCCATGAAATCGGATTGACTTCAGATTTGTCCAGCTTGGAGAATAGCTTTTCCTGAGAAAAACTACCAAGTCCCTTTTCAGATTGGGAATTAGAAACTTTTTCTAACTTCTCTACTTCCAGGCCCAAGTGGGGCCAATTGACTTGATGTATCTGACTTGTGCTCCATCATCAGCAGCCTCAAATTGGGCCTAGGTCCCAGTGTACCCAGTCCATTGACTACCATTGGCACTTTGCACTGTTTACTGCTATTTTCACCCAACTATTAAAAAAATCATATCTACAGCTCCCTCTATTGGATTTTTGTCATTTTGTTGAGTAAAGTTTTCTTTGTCTTTATAAATTGAAGTGGAAAATTTACTGCATTGTGTTTTAACTGTTTTCTTAATTCTAAATGCTTTTGTAAAGCCTGTCTGCTCTGTGCCATAACAACCAGAGGCTGAGCTCAGGTTTAAATTACTGAAACCATTGACTGAACCTAAAAACGTATTGACTTTTTTCATCTTTTGTTGACTACCACTTACCCCAATAATATTTCATGTTCTCAAAGTATATATTTTCAAAAATTAAAATAAAGTAAAACAATTTTTAAATATTTACAACTTTTTATTTTTATATTTCTTCTTATCTGGTGTTTCTCACCTCCAATGATTTCTATAAGAGTAAGTTACAGTACCAGTGATATGGCCATTTATGTTGCACATCTTAATCCCAGAATTGGAATTACTAAATTTGAGACTATTTTATCAGTAGTATCACTGTAAAAGTTTCAGGTGTCACTTTTGTGAATTGCAATTGGCTACACTTTTGGGGTTGTATTTAAATGCTGAATGTGCCTTCCTAGATCCTTCCTTAAACTACCTTAACTCCACTCACTTTGTCATGTTTGATCCTCATTTTCCAATGACTCCTGCTTGTCCTTCCCACTTTTACTACTAAAGAGAATGCCTTTGTATGTGCCACCTGTAGGGTAATGAACAGTGTTTTTGAGGAAGTGAAGTAGTACCACTAAAGCACGACTTTCCATCCTCAAAAATGCTTTTTCGATTAGGCCCTATAATTTGAAAAATATGTACCACTTAGTTCACCTAAATGTGCTACTTTGGCTATTCACCACTTCCCCAGCACTTAAACTTTTTTGGCAATGTTGCTATTTTTTACTGTCCAGTACTATAGAGAACCATGAACTCGCAATTGAAGACATATTTATTAAGTTCACCAGGGATCGTGGGTAGTAGTAGATATGTGTCAGATGGTGCATCACAAATTTGGATTTTATGGATTTGCCAATAACATAGCATCACCTAGCTCCTGACATCTCTAATATCGATGGTAATTACTTTGTTCACAATACATTATATGACATAATTTAGCACTTTGTTACCTTATAATAACTTCTGAAACTGCAAGCAACTCTCTGACTTTCTCTGCTTTATGTAATTAGTATTCCAAAGGAGTTAAAGTTTGCCTTCAGGTTAGCTTTTACTAGTATGACACACTTCATGTGTCCCTATTGCCAAGAGTACCTTTAAGCATAGCAAATTTACACTGTATTTTGATCTGCATCCCATTTATTAATTTCAGTTCTGCTGACTGTGAGGTTAATAACAATAAGTAAAATTGCTAGCAATCAATTCATGGAATATTGAAAAGGTCAAAGAATGCAACTAGCTACTATAATTTTTTTCAATATGTGAATCATTAAAACTTTAATACCTTATTCAAGGTTATAATGAGAACATCTCATTATGTGAATACATTGTGTTAATCACTGGACTGGGAGAGATATAAATGTCATTTTCTGTAAGAATGTCAAACTCTCAAAGTTCGCTAATCCCCAAACACAATTCATGAAAGGCTTGGCTGCTGTTAGTAATGAGCCACCTAGAATCTGAAACCTGCTAACATTTTCTGGTTTGATTGTTTCAAAAAAAGGATTTCTTTGGTTCTTTTGAGGTGTCTGTTTCTGTTATTTGATGCCTTTTTATGGATAGGGACGACCAATACAAGTGGTACAATATAGTAGCTGTAATTTGCAGGTTTGATGACTTTCACACGATGCTCTAAAATTGTTTTGTTACATTTGTATGTATTTCTTAATGTGATTTTAAAACAAGTGATGAGAGCAACTAGTATGACCAAATACCAGGAGTAGCGTAAGTGGTCTAACACACACTATGAACCTAGTGATTTCACAGGAAGTGATATCACATTACCTTAACCCTGATGATATCACAGTACTTGAACACACTGAACTTCCATAATAACTGCATGATTAAAATAGCAGTACAGCACGGACAAATGTCTATTTTTAATTACATCTTTGTTATTGTGCTGACATAATAGGAGAGGCAGCCACTACTCTTATCCTTTTATGTTGAGGATGCCAGCATTTTCCCACAGGCACCTCTAAGCCAATGATTATCCCCAGCATGCCAGCATCAGCATTTTGCCATGAGAATCCCCATGTCAAGTAGTACCTCTTGTATACCAGTGGCAATATTTTGTCACAGGTGCCTGTAATGATGAGGATTACCTCCAATATGCCAGTGCCAGAATGTTGCCATTTGTACCTTTATAAGCTAAAAATGACATTCAATCTACCAGGTCTGTGAGAAGGTGCCTCTTTTGACATAGTTAGCCCCCACTGTTTGCCTGGTATTTGATGTGGTTTTGATTGTAGTGCACAGGGTACCTGCCAACCAGGCCACTGTGACAGTGCTTCTTTCCTAAAATGATTCCACAATTGGCCCTTGAGGCTCCATGTAAGCCCCTACTAAAAGGTACCTGGGTACATAGGACATTTGGACTAAAGAAGATCCCACAGAGACCCCTCACCTAGGCTCTGCAGGCTGCCTTAGCAACATGCATGGCCTGGTGAATACAAAATGACAAAGTTGACATGGCACACTGCCTGTGTGCCATGCCAACTTGCACTGCCTAAGGTATAGGTAAGTTCCCTCTCTAGCAGGTCTCCCAGCCCTAAGGCAGAGTGCACTATACCCCAGGTGTGGGCATATCTGCATGAGAAGATATGGCCCTACACAATTTAAGTCCAATCATAGATACTAAGTGCCAGGGAGGCCATAACGAGTACATGGGCTGGAAACTCGATAACTCTAGTTCCCCAGCACCATGATGGCTTCTCTGAAACCAGGAGTGTTTGGTACCAAACTACTCCTCTCAAAAAACCCACACTGATGACAGGATGGGATTTATTGAACCCAGCACTGACTGCAGGAAGATGCAGTTGGAGTCTGAGAGCGGAGTTCTGCATGTCAGGCTCTTCAATGAGCCTGACAGACTGCCGCTGTCAGACTGCGGCAGGACTGCCTGCCAGTCCAGTATTTGAATCCTAATCTGGCAGGCAGTCCCACCACGGGTTTCGTAATCAGGCCCTTAGTCATTCTCAATCAGTTACTGTCACTCACTGTAACTCAGTCTCACACGGTCCCAATTAAATCTATTCCCACTCACACTAACACTCAATCATACATTCTTAATTATTCTCACTCAATCTAACATGCAGGTATTACTCTAATACACTCATTCACACTCACACTCACTCATACTAAAACTTAATCTCATCATTGTCACTCTCACTCAATCTCACTTACTCACATGCACATGCTCACATATTTATAACTGTAAACATCGGTTCAGCATCACCCCATCTCATTTAGGATACACTGAAGGCCCGCATAAGGGGGTTACTGTGCAGTTCATCCTATAATTGAATAGGACTGAGAAGGATGAAATACATAGGTTATGTATGGCAGTGCAGAAGATAGAGCAACAACATACTCAAGCAGTCTTGGATAAAAGTTCAAATGAGCAATCGATCTATCCAGAACTGTTGAAACATTGCTGCATACCGGATAGGAGATACAGGGAAAATGTGTAAGCTAGATATAAGGCTAATAAGGATCTTCAATATGAATATGGGGAGAGTGTTAGCATATAAGATAGCAGAAAAAAAGCATAGCAATTGAAATAAATGTATTAGGGACAAAGAAGGCATTTACCATTATGGCACTCAAGCATTTTAGTGATTTTTATAAAGATATTTATGGCCATAAATTGCCATCGAGGCAGTCTGGGATAGATGAGTATCTAGAAGGTAGGTCCGCACCCAATCTCGTTCAAGGTTCAAGCTATGGAAGATGACATCACTATCCAAGAAGTTGAGACAGCAATCAGATCTCTCCTGGGGGAGGGGGGAAGGGAGCTGGGAAGGATATAATTCCTCTGGAGTTTTACAAATTATTTTTGGAGATAATTCTACCTGTCTTTACTATTTTGGTGGCTAGTATAGGTGCTGATGGAGATGTTCCCATGTCTTGTAACTGTACCAATATTATAGTCTTTTAAATTTAGAGAAACCTACGGAGGAGAGAGGATCACATCAGCCTATCTCCCTGATCAAGTCTGACCCCAAAATATTTGCCAACATAGCAGCTAGGCTCCCCTCTAAGACCCATTGTTTAATCTCTCCACAGCAACATGGTTTTGTCCTGGGTAGAGGTACACCAGTCATACTAATGCAGCAGTAGCATTTTTTAATGTTACAAATTTAGTGGGCAGCTGGATTGGCATGACTTTATTAGATGTTGAAAAGGTCTACAGCCTGGTTTCATGGGCATTTCTTTGGTTGCCAGTAACCAAGGAGTATCCCTTCTGGAGTATAGATGCCTCCACAAGAAAGAAGAGGGGGTATTGTGTTATGTTCCATACCTCTAAATTACTCCTACAGGAGTAGGGAAGAGAAAGAAACCCTTTTTTATATACAACCCTCATCCACTCTAATAGTGGCATGCTTCATCATCGGGTTCACTCTGTCTCCTAAAAGTCAGGGTGGGCTCAACCATATTTCAGGGAGCTTTTATGAACATTGTTATTTAGGGGGCGTTACTTTTAAGATAACATTTGTTCTTTCACTCTCAAGGTATTCTTTTATATGTGGGGTGGAAGGGAAGGTTAAAAACAAAGACTATGTAGGGGTATTTAGGATGTAATGGTCCTATGACGATAGTTTACCTACATGTTTTAACCCTATCCTCACTGCCTAACAAGGTCCCGGGCATACGTCAGGGTGAGTTCGTAAATATGTCACTCCCCCAATGATGTGTCTTAAGTGTTTTTATTGTTCAGAATACAATAAACTCAAAACATGCAGGTAGCGTGTAATACTTAACATTCATGATTGTCCCATTTAATAAAGACAATATGTTGAGGACTTTTGCCATCATGTAGTACATATTTCATGTCACATACTTATCCTTTTCATGCATGTTTGTTTGCATGCCAGAGAATGTTTTCACAATGGTATAAAAATCATTCATGTTCATTCAATCTCATACACACTATTATCACGTAATGTTGGGCATACCAAATTGGATCCTTGGCAAACATTGTTTTTGAAACAAATAGTCATATTAGTACTGTGAAAGATGTATGATTCTGTAATCATCCATGTCTCTATCCTCTTCGGAAGTATAGCACTTGAGAACTTCACAAATATAAAACTCTTGAAAGAATTTCTTCATGAATTAGCTTTTTCCAAGGATGTTTGTCGCTTGATAAACAAGACTTCATGCCGCATCTTTGGAAAGGTACCAACTTTTCATCCAATGGCTGTAAAGCACTAGTTTTAAATGCATGACTGCCTTTTTCACAATACAGTTTAGTGTTTCTTAGGATTCCAGTATGTCTCATGTAGTGCAGATAATTTTAAGAATCACATAGTCTGGCTTTGTGTACACGTGTCTTTTATCCTAGCTATCTAGGAAAGTTTATTTTCCTCTGCTCTGGATTATCACATATAAATTCATAAGAGCATTAACAAAGGCACAGAGAGATTGAGTCAGCTCTTTTTTGAAGAGTAATTGTCTGCACTAAGTCATTCTTTTCATTATACTTTTGACCTGAGGGATCCCTTGGTGACCATGACTTGAATAAAGAAATTTTTTAGGCTTTACTCCTAAATTTAGCTCAGAATATCATTTAAATCTCATAAAAGCCATTCCAATACATTTGCATGTTACATGAATCATGTTTTACAAAATGCAGATACATTTTCTTTATTGCAAATGTTCATTTTCACTTCTTGTGTGAAGGTTAAAACAACAACATGTTCAAAACAACTTTTCATGTTAAAGGGAAAGAGATTTAGGAAAAACATTCCTTATGCTACAGGGTACATTAATCATCACATTTACAATAATGAATGACACAAGAGGCCACTCGAGCTAATCTGAGCCTTTGGCTATCTCCATTTCCTGCATGGGGGGAACCTCATGTACCCTCTGGGAAAGGTAGTCACAATAATGTAAAGATTCTGACAGAAGGTATTTCATAACTGTGCTTCTCAAAAGTGTAGATCCTGAGTCATAGAAAGATCTGTGAACAATGCAAAATTAATTAAACATAATTTTCCTGTGAAAAAGAAGCCTGAGCAGTCTGGCAAGAGGAGTGATGTTGTCATAGTTAGAATGTGTGTGTGGGGGAGGGGTGTGTGTTTGTGTGTGGTTAGTGGCACAGGTTGTAAGACTCAAGCAAGTTTAGTAGGGATAAGAACCAGTTTAACACTCAAGTTAAAATTAATTTTTGAGGCTCTAACACCTCCACAGATTTCATTTGTCGTGGGGAAAACAACACATCTCTCTCATAAAAGGTGGACAAAAGGAATTATGTTTGTGACAAGGTGCCAAGTCATTCTCATAAAAAAATGCAGAGGCCAGAGATAGCCTATAAGGACTTGGATCTACTTGGTTCAGAGAAAGCTGGTTCCAGTTATCCTTGGGTGGTCCTGGGTATATGGTACCTGGTAGAGATTCTCAGGTTTCAGTTCTTTTTCTCCTATAGTTCATCCCGGGCACTTGAACATGGGACATGCATACCATAACATTTTGCCATTACGAGGTTATCTATCTAGCTTCCAAAAAATTGAACAGGTTCAGGTTGATGTTGCTTCCCTTGGGATATCCAAATGTTGTGGATACTCCAGTCATAGAATTAAATGGCAGTTTCTCTGATTTTATTTGTTCATGGGTTGTCTACTTTGTAAACTTGAGAGCTCTGAGTTAATCCAGGCTGAGAGGAAGCACGTACTTTTGGTGTCCCAATGCTCTATTTGATAAGTGATTGTGAGCAATTTGTTACCCTTATTTGGATCACATTGTTTATAAATGGCTCAGTCCACCACAGAGCATTTGTAATAAATGATGGATTAGCTTCAGCCACATGATGTTTGTTTCCTTTTTGATTTCTCACACATATTTACTTCAAAAAGCGATACACACTTGCTTGTGTATATTACCATTTTTTATTGCAAGCAAAGGTTAACATATTTCATCTGTCTTAAGTGGAGCGTAGGCACTTAAGGCCCTGGAACTGCCACAGGATGTGATTTACTGTACCTGAACTACCCCACTCACCTTGTCAGTTTATGCCTAGGGCTGTTCCAGAGTTCAGATATTGTTACTCATGTTGGTTCATTTACATAATTCAAAACTGTCTACACTCTTCCTGACCAATTTCACCTTTTTCCTTTATCCATTTCTTTCCAAGGTATTCCAATCATCACATTCTGTGCTTTTTTAATCACTGAACGGCCTTGCCATCTAACTCACTTTCCTACTCCTCAGTCAATGGTTTTACTCCCTAAACCTGTGTTTGTCTCACCCAGAAGCACATAGGCCTCGTTGTGTTTTAACTGGTTCTTAGGGAAGCACTGCATGCATGTTTTCAAAGTATATTCTATATATTCCATCCAAGAATGTTCGCAGTTTAAGCATTTTGGAAATGCCTGTGGGTCTTTAGCAGTTACAATGCTGCTATGAAGCATGCAGAAGCTGCTGCTGGAACAAAAAACATCTATTAGGAAAAGTATCACTTGAATAAGACACGTTAAGACCACGGAAAAGCCACTGAAGCAATCCAAACTTGATTCCATTAACTAGTGACGGAATGGCTGATCCTAGCAACGCTTCTTCTGGCATTAATTGATGACCTTGGACTTTTTGTTTGGCACTGGCATGCTCACCTTCATGACGCCTCCTTGAAGCAGTGTCACCTCATTTAGTGGTGTATAATAGCTTAGTGTGTAACAGCTCACTCCCCCTCCTTAGATCTGATCTAACTTTCCTGGTTGCTGCCAGGGCATACAACATCACTTGCACATTTCAGGACATATGTTAGTGTCTGAAGTCTGAAGGCTGTCTCAAAGTACATTAGTTTTGGATGTCCTTTTATACATGACATGAAGCATTATAAACTAAATTGTACATTCCTGTGGAGACAGAAATCTGGGTCTAGTCACGGGGCCATAAATTTGGTCATTTGATGAGAAGCGCAGATGGGTCTCGACTTTGCCTGGACACAATGTGGGGCAGTGGATACGTGTCCAGATGTCCAGCATGGGGAAGCGCATGATCACTGCGTGTATTGTGCATGCTGAGTTCTGATTGGCTGAGTCTTCCTAACTTAGGGGATCATTTGGATGGTGGTCATAGGCACATCCGCGGTGCTCGCGGTGGCGAAAAACGTCCTTTTCCGCAATCCAGCGGTGGTCCTCGCGTCCGCCATATTACAATGGGCAAAGATATCCCATTTTCTGTCCGCTGCAGCGTTTTGGGATACACTAGTAATTTCCTTCTGTGACAGAATGAAATTACGCAAAGGGAGCCAATAGAGAAAGACCGCCGTGCGGAATGACGTCCCGACCGCCGGCCAAATCACGATGCCTCAAACAGACCATCAGAACGCAGCGGAGGAACCAGCCACCCGGAGTCAGCAGAAGCACTACTGCGGAGATCGAAACTCGAACCCCGGGCACCTCCACCATCCTGACCGCTATGGATCCAGCTCTTCTATCCCTCCTGCTGCTGTACCTCATCTACTACCAGCAAATAAGACGTCACCGCGGTCAACACTGCAGGTACATAAAAACACATCTCCACATACAACCACAACACACAACTCCTGTGCTGAAATACGGTTCCTGTCCACATCAGACACTCTGGTGGAGACAGGAACATATCCCCCAGTGTACTCACACAAGTCCTGCCTGCTAGAAATCCACACCTCTGCATCTGGGTCACCCATCAATGGCAAAATCATTACAATGTCCCGGGCAAGTCACTGCAGCGGTGAAGACGCGGGAAAACCAGCGCACAGTGTAGTAGGCAGGGCCGGAGCCAGGCATGGGCAGTCTGGGCAGCTTCCCAGGGCCCCACCTTCACCCTACCCACATGGTAAGCTGCATCAGTTGGCCACAGCCCACAGCACGCTTCCCATACCCATTTCTGCACATGCTGTGTGCCCCTCCTGTGCCCCCAATGAACAATTTATCATCCAGGTGTGGCTCAACCTCGCGCTACACACATCAAAGAGAAAGGTAGATTGACTGGGAAGGTGAAGGTGAAGATGAACACCCTGCACAGAAGGTCAGGGGCTGGACAACCCTCGTCTTCACACCTGCCTTCCACTCATGTGAATCAAACTGAGTATAGTTAAGAAATGAAGACGCACACTGCGTGAACTGTTCACACTGCATGTCAAGTCCCTCAGAAAGATCCCACACTGACACTCTGCCAAATACACATACTATAGGTCAGCAGCAATATAGGACAATAAATGGGCTAGGCCAAAGTGGAGTGCACAGTGCTGGAAAACCATGGAGCAAGCCACATAGCATTTGTACATCAAATGCAAGAGGAGGAACATATCACACTACCCGGAGGTCCTCAAATCAGACATGGGTGGCACAGTGATTGCGATTAAACCAAAGGGACAACTGTGCAATATCTCTGGGACACAGCAATGCAAGTTTTGCATAGGCAGCTCCGAGGTGCTGGTCACATCAGTGTCAATGACCTCATGTGAAGCAGCCGTGCCAGAAGTTTCCCAACTGGTGTCGTTCCCCCATACTTCTGTGCCCTCAGTAGATGCTGCAAGAGACAGAGACATTGGTTTAGTATAGTGCCATACTCACAAACATCATATGCAAGCAAAGCACAAAACTTGAAAATGACCCTCCCATGTTGGCCTCCTCCATGTACAGTCAGCATGTGCAACATTTATGCAATTTTCAGAAACAGAATACATGGAAACATGCATAGTTGATAGTAATGCCCCATGTGGCATTGACACAGCCAAATAGCTGGCCTGTGCCTCCTTCTACCCTAACATACTATTCTCTGTAAGCATGCCTACGTGCCTGTAGGTGAGATAGATATACATCTAAACAGGTTGTCTCTGTCACATATGGAGTCACTTTAAGGGAATACAACATTTACAAACTCCCAAATGTCCTTTTGCAATGGCCACACGATCCTGATATCCACCATGTTGTGCTTTGAAGTACAACTACAGTTGCACATTGGTGTCATCTGTGTAGTTGTCACCAATTTTATGTTGTGCACAGTGCACATCTATAAATGCACACTAACATGATGCGCACTGCTGTTCACTGCCAGGTGATGTCTATGAGACTCATACTGCAGCATATGTCACAAGGCCACATCTCATCTGTCAATGACAAGGGTCATGGTTTTAAACACATGAGAAACCAAATGTTGTACAAATGCATAACAGTTGCACTCAACACATTGGCCACTTAGAAGCCATTGCATCACACTAGAGACATCACAGAGCTTCCCACTAGCTCATGGTTGGGATTCATGCAGTCACACCCAAAGTCACATTTCACTGAATACTAACCCCCGACTTGCTGCTGATGGGCCCTCAAGCATCCATCCAGCTCTGGCTATGTCACTGCCATTAGTGGTGTCATGCTCCTGTGCACCAACCAGCCACTCCGAGGGAGCACCCCCAGCGTCATCTATGTCACGTTTTAGCTCAGCCGGCAGATGTCATCCCACCTTTTGTGACAGTGTGTGTGCCTTCGGTTGGAGACACCCAGAGCCCGCACCTTGCATGCAATGGCCCTCCATATCGCCTTACGCTGGTGGACCTTAAGCTGCAGGCATGGGAGACAAGAAGAGGAAGTTTCAGTGACATTGTTTTATGTAACACTGGGTGTCAGTACAGGAGCGTGAAAAAACATAGCACATTAATACATAAATGTTGAGCAGAGGCCATACAGCATGACACGTAGTACACTTGCATCAAATAATCTCATAGAAGTGTATACATGTATGATGATGGACACAGTACCTGGCCATCTCATACACATGCAGAGTGCCAGCACAGAAACCAATGTGAAAAAGACCTTCATCTGTGATGTATTATGTGAGTGAGCAATACATACAATACATTTGAAATGATGTGTCGGGGCAGACTCACTGTGTCCAACACTACACACCTCTCAATGTCCTTGGCCAGTGAATGGCTATATGTGTTATGGTGGTCACATTTAGGGCCATTATCTTACATTCTCACACTCTTCTCACAAGGTGTAGTCCTGTCTTGTGCTTTTCTCAGGCCAAAGATAGCTCATTGAGAAATAGGGTGGTGGACAACAGATATGTTTCACTCAGTCCATTTACTGATGGGTCCAGGTAAAATTGGGCAGGTTCTGTGCAGGCCAGTGGGACTCACACTGAGGTTAATCGTGGGCCATCAGAAAAATCACATGCATGTACAATATGAGAGGGCACACAGTGCCTACACATGTGAGACAGAACACATAATGAAATCAAAGGAAGGATGACATCTCCAAATTACATTCATCTGATGTGTCATGGGTGAATTACCACCAAGTGTGTTAGACTCAGGCATTTTACTCTTGTGCATAATGCACACATATCCATAGGGGCAATTTGAAAATTGTACACACATTCTTCAGTGCCCTCTGGACAAAATACATTTTTAATGTCACAAATGAGCACGTGAAGACCTCATGGACAATGACATCAAATTGCACAGGCAATGTTTGTTAAGACTTTGACTGTCCAAACCAGCAGTGTAACTGTATGGCTGCAAAAACACTGCATGTCCCTCACATCCTTCAATGCAGCCATGGATCTGTGGAAATAAGGCTACACAACCCATTGACATGAAGTCAGCATGCTAGGCAGTGTATCACACGTTTACATTATCTAGTCTCAGGCCAACGTGTGTTTCTTTTTGCTGAACAAGGGCTGTAGAAATGTCCATATTGTCATCCTCCTCAAATACTCAAGTGCAATTCTTTTTAGGCCATGTATGGAGCATGGTATATGAAAAATAAGGATGCATGCACATCAACGTTCCACTCACAGGCACATACTACTGCAGAGCAACATCATGTGAGCACTCTTAGCACTCTCAAACTTTAACTCTGAAACACTCACCAGTACATCTGGTCAACCATACAGCCTCCATCCTACTTCAAGTACTTGTACTTGACCTCTGTGCACTGTGTCTGTTGTGCTTTTGCTTCCTGATATTCCCGTAATACCCTTTCCAAAACAAACTAATCCTCAATTATTACACATTTGACAACATTGTGGTATAAGAAAAGAAAATATGACATGAACATAATCGTCATTTAATCTGTTGCAGTCACAGAAAACATATTCTTGAATAAAACATGATGGAAATTCCATTTCAGGCTTGAAACCATTTCATGCTTGTGCACAATGCATTTCGGGCCCTTCTGGCCCTTCTTCAGAGGCTTGAGTCTATGAATAATACAAACACTGTATGGATATAACATACATTCAATGTGCAAGGGAATCTACTCAAAAGCATGAGCATGTTATGAATATTCAAGATGTGTAAGTGTACCATTTACCATTCACATAGTCAGAATCTGTTTTGGAGGTAGTCCGTATGTACATACTGACTACATGAGCTCAAGGTGTCTCTGCATGTGACTTGTGAATAAAGCTGTTGTTATAGTCCAGACATTGTTGGCGCTGCATCAGTCAAGATGTAAGTTGTTTGACACATCTCATGGGGGAATTAAATTGACATGTGTCCCCCTCCATAATATGTAGGAGATGACCAAATGTGCATTGTCCGTTCCCAGTGCTGGCGAACATGGAGGATGAGGACATCATAATGAAATTCCGTCTTGATCGTCTTACCCTTCAATATCTATGTGGTCAGTTGGAGCCCCATCTGAGGCCTCACAGAACCTATCTGACTGCTTTGACGCCAACAGTTAAGGTGATGGCGGCCCTGCATTTGTTTGAAACTGGTTCGTTTCAGTACACGGTGGCCATTGCTGGTGGGATGTCTCAAGCTATGCTCAGCATGGTGCTACGTGATGTCCTGTCCGTTATAATGACATACAAGGACCGCTACATCCACTTCCAAAAGGAGTCATGAATTGGCAGGTGTGAAGGGTGATTTCTATGATCCTGGACACATACCTAATTTTGTTGGCGCCATAGACTGAACACATGTTGGCCTAGCTCCACCACAGTCATGTGAGCACATCTACCAGAACAGGAAACATTTCCATTCCATAAATGTGCAAGTGGTATGCCAAGCGGATATGATTATCACCCATGTGTGTGCCAAATACCCCAGTTCTGCACATGACTCCTACATACTGCGTAACAGCATCATCCCACAATTGATGGCAAATCTGCATCTGGAGCGTGCATGGCTTGTTGGTGAGTACGCAGAGTCATGTAGTGTGCTGTATGTGTGACATGCTGTTCTCAGCTACTGTTTATATAAGTAAATTGCTCTCTGAATCTCACACCTGAGTGACTCTGCGTATCCCAACTGGCCTTGGTTGCTGAGCCCACTGAGGAATCCAAGTACCCCTGGTGAAGTCCACTACAATGATGCACATGGCAGGACATGTCGTATGATGGAGTATACTTTTGGGTTTCTGAAGTCTAGATTCCAGTGTCTGGACAAGAGCAGAGGTGCACTACTTTACTCTCCCCAAAAGGTGTGTCAGATCATAGTTGCATGCTGCATGCTCCATGCTGGCATATGGTGGGGGAGTTGCGAACACCTTGGTTGCAGATTCTGGGACAGAATTATAGGTCATGGACACCTTGGAGATGGGACTTGCACCCCATGAACTTGTGTTCTCGTAACAATGCCTCTCCCAGTCTTTGTATTTCTATGATGTTTTTGAAACCATAGAAGGTGGCTGGTTTAGGGAGGTGGGCATTGGTTGTTAGATAGTACACAGAATAATACGTGTAGTTTGTGTAGCAAGATATACCCTGCTGCTGTTCGTTGTATGTAGTCACTTACTGGAGGTACCTGGTGGGCTAGTTGGCCCAAGGAATCCTCAGGATTTAAAGGAACTTAATCCCTCAACCCAGAACGCCCCAGGAGTTGCCTCTGCAGAGTGGTGGAGAAAGGGGGATTGGCCTGGTATAAGAACTTAGCAATCCGGCTGTGTGGGACTTACTGGAGGTAAGAAGCGGGGTAGTTGGCCCCAAGGTTGACATTGGGGGCTAACTACCCCTCCTGTTACCTCCAGTAAATCCCACACGGTGTGATTGCTAAGAGGTGTTCGGAGGCCACGCTCACCTTTCTCAACCACTCTGCAAACGTGACTGCTATGTTGTAGTTAGAAATTAGCATTTAAAAACCTTAGAAATTCACTGAACACACCATAGTTTTCAGGGACGTTACAGTTAGAAATTAGCATTTAAAAAACCTTTGAAATTCACTGAAAAAACCATAGGTTTTAGGGATGTTGTAGTTAGAAATTAGCATTTAAAAAACCTTAGAAATTCACTGAAAAAACCATAGGTTTCAGGGACTTAATAGTTAGTTGGACATTTCACTCGTATAAAACCAGAGAAATTCAGCTGTTATAGTTAGTAGAGCTAACTATATCTCGTGCAATGCAATGCTGATGACGTCCCATATTACATCACTCATGAGATGCTCAGTGACATCACTGATGACATCTTAAATGTCATCAGTGGTCGCCAGTAGGTAGTTATAGTTAGGACCTATTATCCATAGGAAAAGCATTTTTTGCTTTTCCAATATCTTTGGTGCCGTTCGACGAATCTTCACAAAATTTGCCACACTAATGACCAGCTCAGGTTAGATCATGTCTTGAAAGTTTGGGGGTGATTCGTCAAGCAGGGACAAGAATAAAGGGAAAAATGTTTTTTCTCCAAGTTAGTTTCCATAGGAAATTTTGGAACAGGCTACAGCCCAAACTACTGAACGGAATTACACCAAATTTGGCAAAAAGGTAGCTCTTGGTTCAGATAGCTCCCTTTTTTTCTAAATGGCGTTAATCTGTTCAGTACTTCCTGAGATATTAAAAAAATGAAAATATCGATATCTGAGCACTGAGGAGGAGCTGCAAATCTTCCCGAGCACGAGCTTCATTTTGATTGGCTGCCAACACTCCAAACCGGGAAGTGTTCGCAGCCATCTTGTGACTTGGTAACTGAGTCACAAGAAAAGAGTGGAAAAAAGGTTGAAAAACAAGAAAAGGGGGCAGGGTAGAAATGCCCTGTCCCCCTAGGCCTGCTCAGGGGGTCCCACAAGGACCCCCAGGGCCAAAAAGAGCATTTTTTTTTAAACAGCAGAATTCCCACTGGGGTCGTGAATCCTGCTGTGTAAATATAAAAAGCCCCCTGGTGGGCCAGGTCCCGGTGGTACTCACCAATTAATTTGCGGGGTCCGGTGGGAGCCCTCGCAGCCCCAGGGACCGCCACCTCCCCAGAGTTTATTTAATTGTATGCAGGGTCACTATGGCCCCAGCAGCCCCAGGGACCACCACCTCCCCGGGGCTTTGAGAATGAAATGGGGGGAACACATGGCCCCCGCAGCCCAGGGGACTGCCACCTCCCTGGGGCTCTGTAAGAAAATTAAAATGATACAAAAAAAATGATAGGGGTCCCAATCCCCCCCACGCTGCCCCGGGGACTGCCACCACCCGGGCGCACATACTAATTATAAATGCAGGGGTCCTTTGCATACCCCCTGGCCCTGGGGGCCACCACCTCCCTGGAGCTTTAAACACATAGGAGGGGGCCACGTGGCCCCCTCGATGGACCTGGGGACCACCACCCTCCAGGGCCAGCTCCTGGAGCCCACCCCTGGGACACTGCTGTTTGTTATAGCAGGGCAGGAGCATGTCTTCCGCCCTGCCATATCAAACACTGCTTTGCTTCATTGAAGCGAGAGTAGGGAAACCTACTCTTGCTTCAATGAAGCAAAGCAGATTGCTTTTGAGCAAGGGGAGCTGCATGTCAGCAGCTCCCCATGCTCAAAAGCAATTCTGGCTGCCGCAGAGGCGGGGAGCTGGCAGGACTGTGGGGGCATTGGGGCTCCCCCCCCACGTTCCCCAGTGCAAAGGGCTGGCCCCAGGGATAGGATCCCCGGGGCCAGAAGTGGCCCGGGAGGGGGGCCATGTGACCCCCCTCCCACAATAAAATAAAATAAAAAAAGAGGCACTGCCACAGGGGATGGGGTCCCCGGGCCAATAGAGGCCTCAGGAGGGGGGCCACGCAGCCCCCCTCCCTAAAAAAATATATTTTTAAATAATACATTTGTGGCCATGCCCCAGGTGATGGGATCCCCGAGACGAAGTTGGCCTCAGGAGGGGGGACACACAGCCCTCTTCCCTTTTTTTGTTTTTCAAGAAAAAAATGGGTCAGGCCCTGGTCGATGGGAATGCATGAGTGTGCGCTTGTATCAGTGATTGTATAAGAGAGTAAGTATGTGTTAGTATTTGTATAAATAAGTGAGGTGGTCTGTGTATAACTGTATAGGTGAGGAAATGGGTGTGATTGATTCTTTGCATGACTGACTAGGTGTGTGAGTAAGTCTATGCATGAGTGGCAGTGTGTGAGTGTATGTATAGGTGTATGAGTGCATATGATAGTGCTGTATTGAGTGACTGCATGTATGAGTTACTATATGGGTGAATGAGTGGATGTGTGTGTGCGTAGACCTAGGAATCACTGAGTGGGTATGTACTAACTGCTATTGGTCTGTCTATGCTTTCGATATTGGGAGTCTGTATTTTAGAGTGGGTGTATAAAATGTTTTATTAGAGGGTGAGGAGGTGCATCAGATTATCACATGGATGATGTCATCAGTGATGTAATTTGAGATGTCATCAGTGATGTCATCAGTGATGTCACTGACCATGTCATGAGTGATGCAATACGTGACGTCATCAGCAGTGCATTGCGAGGGCGCGAGTTATAGTTAGCTGAACTAACTATAACGGCCGAAATTCTCTGGCTTTGTAAGACTGAAATGTCCCTGAAACCAGTTTTTTTCAGTGAATATATATATATCTATATTCACTGAAAAAACCATGGGTTTCACACACGTTATAGTTAGGAATTAGCATTTAAAAAACCTTGCAAATTCAGTGAAAAAACCATAGGTTTCACACACGTTATAGTTAGGTGGACATTTCACTCGTAAAAAACCATTGAAATTCCCCCGTTATAGTTAGTTAAGCTAACTATAACTCGCGCACCCGCAATCCACTGCTGATGACGTCACATATAACATCACTCATGACATGGTCACTGACATCACTCATGACATCATTGATGACATCTCAAATGACATCACTGATGACATCACTAATGACATCATCCAGTGAATGTGTGTTTTTCTGAAAATTAAATATGTTTTATATATGTATATCTCAAGGTCGATGGAAGAATAAATGGGTATATAAGTGTCTAAATGGATGATTTGTTTTTGAAAAATTGATTGTGTAACTGACTGATTAAGTGTATCATAGTGAATACATGGCTTAGTGAGTAATGTTTAAATATGTAAATATCTGTATCAGTCTTTCACTTTGTGTATAAGTGGCTGCATGGGTTGGTGAGTAGCTACATGGGTGTCTATATACGTTATTAGTTGGTTTTTTGAGTATCAGTCTGAGTGTCTGCATGGTTCGGTGGGGGGTATTACGTAGTGCATAGGTGCATGAATGAGTGACTCACTGTTTGTATGTGTTGAAGACAGCATGTGTGCAGGACTGTATGGGTGGATGAGTGTGTGTATGGGTGTGTTAGTGAGTGAATGACTGTCTCAATAGTGTCTTTATGAGTAACTACATATGTTTTAAACTAGTATATGTGACTATTGGTGTATATAAGTGAGTATATGTGAGAGTGAGAGATTGAAAGAGTTCCTGTATGAATAAGTATGTGTTTCTATAAGTGATTGTTTAAAAGACCAAGTATGTGTAAGTTTCCGTAGAAGTAAGTGTGGTGGTGTGTGTATAACTGAATATGAAGGTAAATGGATGTTTGATTCTTTATTAGCATGAGTGACTATGTGTGTGAGTAACTCTATGGATGAGTGGCATTGTGTAACAGGATGTGCAGGTGTATGAGTACATATGAGTGAGTACATGTATGAGTGACTGTATAGGACTGTTGGTAAATGAGTAGATGTGTATGTGGTTCTTAGAATTACAGAAGAGTTTGTTGAAACTGGTATTGGAATTTCCATTAATTTTTTATTTTTTAGTCTCTATTTTTTAATGTGTGTATCAAAGGTTATATTAGGGTGAGAGGAGGTCTGCCACTTTTTCACAAGAATGATGTCATCAGTGATGTCATCAGTGATGTCATTTGAGATGTCATCAGTGATGTCATGAGTGATGTCAGTGACCATGTCATGAGTGATGTTATATGTGACGTCATCAGCAGTGGATTGCGGGTGCGCGAGTTATAGTTAGCTTAACTAACTATAACGGGGGAATTTCAATGTTTTTTTACGAGTGAAATGTCCACCTAACTATAACGTGTGTGAAACCTATGGTTTTTTCACTGAATTTGCAAGGTTTTTTAAATGCTAATTCCTAACTATAACGTGTGTGAAACCCATTGTTTTTTCAGTGAATTTGCAAGGTTTTTTAAATGCTAATTCCTAACTATAACGTGTGTGAAACCCATGGTTTTTTCAGTGAATTTGTATGGTTTTTTAAATGCTAATTCTTATATTTTACGGGGTTTTTTTATTTTTTTTTAATTTTTTTGCAAGGTTTTTTACATCTTTTTATTTTTACTTTATATTCTCTTTAAACACTATGGATAAATTTTTAAAAATTCTGCAATATATATTTTTTCCACCTTTTTTTTTTAACCAAACAAGTAAGATATATTAGTATAACATAGTGATTCTTTTTTTCCTATTTTTTTTTTTTTCCGTACGCGTACGGTAAGCTTCCGGTAAGCGCACGTTTTGCTTTATGTACGTAATATTTCTACGCTTTTTGCGTATGGTTACGCAATTTACGTAGACGTGCGTACTGCGTATGCGGCGCGTAAGCGCATACGTTACACGCACACGTTACGCGGAAGTGTTGGGGCGTGCCTGTTATGCGCATGCGCGCGTGTCTTTTATACGCACATGCGTACTTTTACCGTAAGCGCTCCGTAAGCGCTCCGTAAGCGTAACGTACGCGCACGGTGGGTCATGTGATCAAGAAACAACACTTTTGATTGGTTTAAACTACTTTCAGTTCTAGAACTCTCCTACACCACACCCATTCCCCTCATTTCTGCTTGTGATCCCTTAGGAGAAGGAGCTGAGTTGTCTTTGGGATTCAATGGCAGACCAGCAGTCCTCTTCTGAGAGTGAGGCTAGCAGCACCACCATCAGGCAGAGAAGGAGGAAACAAAAGAGCTCTTTTATATGGGAGTATTTTACGTTTCCTGATGGCCAGAAAAAGGTAAATGCTCCTTTAGTGACTTGCAAGCTTTGCCAGCGTGTACTTTCTAGAGGTAATCCTAACAAGAAGTATTCCTTTGGGAATCACACTATGTTAAGACACCTTGAGGATGTACACCCTAGGGCAAATGCTCGACATACTGGAGCAAACCCTTCAGTAAGTCGACCGAGCACATCCACAGCAGCTCAGCCGAGTCCATCTTCGGCAGCTCAGCTAAGCCCTTCATCTGTGGGGGGAGAATCACCTTTTTCTGGTCCTCTGGAAACTAACCATCAATTTGCGAGGGTTACAATGCGGTGCTCAAATTGTCATGGTCTAATTGTTCGTGGGGAGACCAGTGTTCCCCTAATTAACAACAGAATAGACCAGCACATTTGTCCTACCAGCTAATACTCCCATTCTTTCTTTCCTCTGTCCCTGTATGAACACAACGGCTCTTTTAAGAGCCAACCTTACCTTTCAACTTTTTAAAAAATTTTTAAAAAAACTTTTTTTTCTTTTTTTTTACCGTAAGCGTTATTTTTTTTTTTTTTTTAAAACACTAAAAAACAATTACCACATTACAAAGTTCTTGAGGGATTAATAACGAAAAAGTGAAAATCTGATTGAGGAGAAGTGGAAAAAAAGGGCCATGAAATTTCTGACTTACCTGACCCACCCAAAAAATTAAATATCAATTTAAATTTTATTTAAATTGCAAGAAAAATGGTTTTATTTTTCGAAAATTTTCTTTCTCAATCTGAAAAAAAAAGAAAAAAGTATTAATATTTAATAAAACATTTTATAATACAGTACACGTATTTACATATTTTCCAAAAACAATTTTTTGCCATCTTTTTTGCTGTTTTCAGAATATATTGCATTTCACTATTAATCGTGAAAGCAATTGCATTCATCATTTAACAGCGGGCAAAAAAAAAATAACAATCTCAAAGATTGTTTTAAAAAAGCCCAGAATCTCTTCTCACTTAAACATAACATTATAGAAATGCAAAATATTGTTAAAATATTTCATCTAATAACAATAACTATTTCTAAAAAATACCGTCTGACAATTTTGTTACAGAAGCATAATCAGAAAAATAATATATCTCAAATAACTCCACAAAACATCTGGTTACCTTTCCTTTAGGCCAAATGGTAATTTTTACATTCTTTTTTGATTACATTTCCAATGGTAATCCTATAAAATTCCAAAATTTGATTTGTACAGATGTTACCAATTCTCTCTAAAATTTTGGTTTCCGAAAGAATAATTAGGAATTAAATAAGTCCACAATACAATTGGTTACCTTTCCTTTAGGCCAAATGGTAATTTTAAAAATCTTTTTATGAGAAAATTCAAATGGTAATCCAATAAAATGGTAAAATTGATTTGTACAGATGTTGCCAATTCTCTCTAAAATTTTGGTTTCAGGAAGATTAGATAGGAATTTGCTAAATCAAAAGGCAAACGTTGCTTAAAAACCAATTGACAATCATTACACATTGTCCAGCCTTTTTTACATTTTAGATAAACTGTGTAATGACCAGAAGTTACAGTAGGTCCATCATGGAAAATTATTGCAACTGTTACAAAAGTTTTTCCTGAAATTGATAATTGCTGTCCTGTAAACTTCTTTATTAAAGTATCCAATTTTGAACCATCAGCTCTACATCGTTGCATCATTAAAATTACATACTGTCCGTATTCCTTTAAAATTAACGTTGAAAACATGTCAGATTTACACTCACCGCATTCCATGCTATGATTAGCATCTTTAACTAATTTAGCAAAAGTGACTGATTTACTCTCTGGCAATTTTAAATAAATAAACCTTTCAGAATCAACATTAGAGCCACATGTATTGAAACAGTTTTCACAACTATGTTCCCATTTATAAGAGAGACCAAACATATTTTCAATTTGTACCCCTTCTTCTTCCAGTACCTGAAGAAAATACATCAAGAATTCCTGTGCATCTTGCTGTACATTTTGAGAAAACTGTGTACATCCTGAACATACATCTAAAAGTTTTCTAATTTCAGTAGCACTTTCTATTTTAGTTTTATCAATACTCAGATTTTCAAAAAGGAGACTCAGCACAGAACAGAATCTTTTTCCCTGATTTACTATTATCTGCTCTTGCAAACTTTCAAGATAAAATACAACATTCAGCACTACATTAGCGTAGCAGTTGACACCAGAGCTATTTTCAAAATGACAACCAACAACCTCTTCAACATTGTCCTTTTTCTTTTTGCTTGCAATTACATCACTCTTCTTTTGTTTTCTCTTCTCTACATCCTCATTACAGATATTCTCAATTCTCCTTTTCCGAGAAACAACACATTTTTCCAACACAGGATACTGACCTAAATGAGGAGCATAGGTTTTTCTTAATCTATTATACTCCTTTACACAATTTGCATCAGCACTAACTTTTGAGTCATCAAAGTCCATCATGAATAAACCAGATAATGTTTTCACTCGTGACAAAGCAACATAAGCCATACCTTCTTTGAACACAGTTGAACCAATGTTCACAAAAGCACAATCTACAGTTAATCCTTGAGACTTGTGAATAGTTACAGCATATGCTAGAGAAAACGGAAACTGCTTCCTACGTACATATATGTCTTTCACAAGCAAAAAACGGACTGAACAACGACAAATGTCTTTAACTTCTTCAATCTGATCAAACTTTATTTTTAAAAATTCAATCCCATCTTTTTTCTGGTAGTTCACAAAACCCACAACTTTACCCAGAGCTCCATTCACTAAGCCTTTCTCAACATCCAAATTTCTCCTTAAAAATACTCTACAGTTCATGCAAACATATAGATTTTTTTCTAATCCAGCTGTTTTCGAAATTTTCTTCTCTAGAGAATCCAATTTTTTTCTCAGTTCGCCTGTTAATGTAATTGTAATTCTTTCATGCTGAATTTTGTCCACTGCTTCCAATTTCTTAATCTCTTCCTTTTCCAATTTCAAAAGTTCCTCATTGAATATTGAGCACTCACGTAGTGTTGGCATTAAGCAGATTACAGTATTTTTTTCTGCAATGTTCTTGTATATTTTCTCTGCAACTATTTCTTCACTTGGGAATAAATTATGTAGCAACCGACTCTGTAATGCTTTCCTGCCAACTTCAGTGAGTAGTCCAATTCTGATATCTTTCAGAATACTTGCATAATCTTCATCGTTTGCTTGCCTCATATTAGTAGTAAGTTCCTTGTACTCAAAGAAGGACCAAATATTTGCATTACCAATGCTTCCCAATGACTTCTTTGTGTCTTCATGTGTCACAGTATTAAACACTGGTTGTCCTTTAACTGGAGTAAGCTGTAGAAGATCCCCAAAAACTATGACATGTTTTCCACCAAATAACACGTCATAGTCTCTCCTTAGAATTTGCTGCATTCTTAAATGCACAAAGGCAAGCATTAAGTTTGATACCATGCTCACCTCATCAATAATGAGAACTTGCATCTTCTTCAACACTCTTGACACTTCAAAGCATGCTTCTCCCGTTAGCTTGTTGTATTCTATTTTGTTCTCATGCTCCACTGGTAACATTAGCAAACGATGTAAGGTAATTCCTTTTATGTTATATGCTGCTAACCCAGTTGGAGCAGTAACAACACAAGACAAAGTTGAATCCGTTTTTTGCTGTAGGTAGCTTCTGATGACTTTTATTAAGAAACTTTTTCCAGTTCCAGCTTGTCCGCTCACATACATCCTGATTGGTTCAAATGATGTGCATGAGCACTCTTTTTTTTCATGTAGTAATCCGTGATCAATTTTGTTTCTGATCTCTTCATAAATTTGTTGCTGTTCTTCATTCAGTTGTTCTTCCAAATTTGGTAAGTCTATTAATTCTTCTTGAGCTTGATTCATAGCCGTTTCCACTTCAGTCATGGCTATTGCAGCTTCATTTTCTACGATTGGTTGTCCAAGGGGATCTTGACTGAGCGTTCCTGAACTTTGGCTATCTTGAGAACTGTCTCTAGCTACTTCAGCTGCAATTGTAGCTTCCTGTTCAATTTCTTCATTTAACATTTGGACATAATTTGTGAAAGTACTGCATTCAATCGTATCTTTACATGCATTAAATGAGTTCTCATAGCTCTGGAATTCCCCAAGTAGTTCATCCTCTGAACGCCATGGTTTGAACAGCTGTAAAAGTGCCAAGTAGTAAAATTCCTTTTTGTCAGTAGTGTCACAACTCAGCTTCCGGTGATTTATCAAACTTCCTTTTGTTTGCTTCACCAAACATCCTTCCTCACCACTGACTTTATATTTTCCATTGTTGATGTATTCTGTGGCATTCCGTTTAAAAATGTAGTTCTGCAGCACTTCATAGAGACACATGTTTTCAAGGTGATGACTTCTTTTTGGGTAATATGTGTCCAACATGTTTGTTTTTAAAATGTCTGTACTTTCAGGTTCAAACTGTGCTAAATATTCAATTTCTCCAACAGATTTCAGTACCCGATTTCTCATTGCTGCAAGGCCTAAACTTGCCCAAATTATTCTTCTTGATTTCGAGTAGAGACTTGCAGAAGATAACCTATCTGAACATTCGTAGGATCCAATTTCTCGATGCGATAACATCTTTAAACTGAAACTGTATAGCTTCTTACTGACAGTCTTCTCGTGAGAAATCTCTTCCCACATTTCTTTCAATTCAGTCTTTTCTGATTTAGTAATGTAAGACGTTACATATCGAGCAACAGCAATGGAATTGTCAGCTACATATTGTATATCCATGTTAGCATTCCACATGGATAAAATGACTGGGTTGTAGTCATTTATATATTTTGATTCTTCTTTTCTTTTTAGGTTGTAGGTATTCTTAGGTGATTTTCTTGTAATAGTATGTCTCACAGCTGACATAAAACTGTTTACTCTTCCTTTTGAAAGAACAGGTCTAGGAAATCCAAATCGACATTTAGTGTAGAATTTATCTTTGCTCTTGTATTTCCGTCGACAGTATTTTCCACACCGATGACTTTGGAAACGTAAAACTTGCTCCTTTAACTTTTTCTCTTCTGTGCTTTTTGTTATAGCACATGTTGCATATTCTTCAATGAAAGATAACACTGCTTCATCATCATCTGTTCCAAATTTTGGGGCATCCTTGATCCACAACAGCATATGAATATGAGGAGCACCTCTTGCTTGGTACTCTTTTCTCCAAAAGAAATCCACAACTTCTCCAAGAGGTGGATTTTTTTTATTGCAGATGAAGCACATCATAGCCTCAAATCTATGATTGAAATATCTGCAAACATTAACCGGATCCAATGAGCACAGTTCTCCTGCTGTCTTGTATTGGATGTTTTTAATGTTTGAATTTGCCTCTCGTAGAAAATCCAGTAAATCATCCCAAGCGTACTCAGCACAGCTTAGGGTAAGGAACCATGTTGGAGTTCCTAAATTCCGTAACATGCATTTTAATTCACCATGGCGTCGGTACCAATATTCATTTGTCGCACGCTGACAAGCCATCAGATTGATCAGTTGTGTTTCCAAATGATCATCTCGGTGATGCACTTTCTCCATAAAATCCTTAGCAGACACATTTTGTAAATGTACTCCACTTTTTAAAATGTGATTTACTGCATAAGATAATGCAGACAAGTCGCTTTCAAATAAAAGATGGAACAAATAAGGAATACTTTGACGAAATCTTGGATCTTCTGCATATAGTCTTGTAGTCCGATACTCAGAAGCTGGAATCTGTTCTGGACGTTCATCGTATCATCCTCCTTTTCCTGTAGGAAACAGCTGGGGAAAACATCGAGCTTCCAAGCTCTCCTCCCATACACTCACGGGAGTTCCTTTTGCTTTCTTCATCTGAAACAGATCAATAGTGTCTCCCATAACTTCTTTTGAATGAAGAGGATGTATGCTAAAATGTTCATAAATTTCTTCTTCCTTTGACTTGTCCACTTTTTCAATTTGACCAGTTGGTGTTTCTGTGTCTTCTTGTAAATCTTCTTCTTCTTCTTCTATATAAATTGATTCATACCATTTATTTATTTTTTTCAAATACAAATTTGCTCTTTGTACTTTCCGTACATCTACCAGCTCCTGCCAAATCTTCTTATTCTTTGTAGGTACACCATTAACCAGAATTACTAATGGTTCACTTTCTAAAGTATCTGCATCAATAGTTTCCATATTTTTTTTCAAATCCAAGGGCAAATACACCACTCTTCCTTTAAAACCTCTCAGTAAATCAGAAGGAGGTCATTTACCAGTTTTTGGCTCCATACGTACTATGGTCTGGAACGGATGAACACATTGAATGAGTATAGACTCATATGTATTTAATTCAGAAAGTTCGGCAGGAATAGCATCCAATTATAAATTATTATGTACAGCTCTGGTCGGCATTTTATCTTCTTCTAACTTGTTATAACAGTATTTACAAATACGTTGATCTTCACCCTAATCAAAACAATTTTCCAGAAATATATATGTTGCAAAATCCTTCCACTTATAATTATCTTCTTCTTCACTTTTTCTGTAGAGATCAACATTCCTGGTTTGTTTTTTATAATGAATTCTGCGGCAACAAATACAAGTAATATTTGGTCTTTCATTAGAGATTATTGCAAATTTTGTGATTTGATCATCAAATTTCTTACTTACAGAGGGTTCTACATTCTCTTCCACATCTTCCTCGATAACTGTGTCATTACCTGCACTCTCTTGTTCTGGACCAAAGTAACTAAACTGAATTTCATCAGTAACCTTCTCTACATCTGATACCGATCCACGGAACAGAGCCCTATTCAATTCATCTAACTTTATTGCTGGACTTTTAGCAAAATACAATCGTCTCACAAACTTTCTCATTTCAGTATGATGAACTGCCAGCATCCTAAAATGGTCAAAAATACTTTGACACACTTTCCTAGATAGACAAGCCAGAGAGTGTCCTTCTAAACCAGTATTCTCTCTCACTCTGCATGGATCTAGACTTTGAAGCACCTTAATCTTCTGTTTAACACTTTTTTTACTATATTCTCTTAGAAACTCACGAAATTTATCAATAGATTCCTGACGCACAGTGCAAATACTACTACAATTCCAAGTATACACTGGGGCTTTAGGACGTCTTCCCATAACCTCATCCGCCATCACTTGTTCCTCATCTCTTGGAACCATTTTCTCCTTCTCCATTATACAACCATTTTTCACTTCATAAGCACGACCTCTGGTGTCAACTGCATGCAGCAAACTATTACTTTGAAGATAACTCTCTTCATTAAAAAAAGGTTCACTACTTGAACTATGCATCCATTCTCCTAAAAACACTTTACAAAAGTTTGTTCTTTTCACTAGTCTTTTCCTTTTGCTTTTGTGATTTCAGTACATTGACCATTTTATCTAATGTACGCATCCTGTTCAAAATTAAAATGAATAGTTTCCTTTTTAATTCTAAAGCTTTTGCTACAATGGCTTCAATTTCTTTTTTTCTCTTATAAAATGTTGCTTTTTTCTTATATTTCTTCACATCCTTTATCAAATTGGACATAACTCTTCTCTGAAACATTTTTCTACGAATCTCTTTAAACGCTGTTTTTCTTTTTAAGTTAATCTTTATTGTTTCTGAAGGTATATTTGCATTAACTAAATGCTCAATTTTTTCCTGTTGTTTTCTATTTAAATCATTATTTCCAGTACAGACATTTTGTACATTTTTTCTTTTTTTGAAGATATTTCTTAAAAAATCTTTTGTCTGCTTACCAGAAGACTTTCTCTTTTTCCCAACATGAGCATCTCCAACTAACTTAGATCCTCCAGTTGTCTTCAAATATAGATTTTTTTTCTGGTTTTTCCTTAGTCTGGATTTTGTAGGCATCTTAAATTTTGTTCACTGCTCTTCAGCAATACCTGAAAGAAACTAAAAAAAAATTCCTTTATTTTATTTAAATATATTACTATATTTTTTATGATCTTTTCAAATCTTAAAATACTATGTACCCCTTTCCTACAACTGAAAATCACAATAAAACCATCACAAATTAAATATCTAAAAACAATTCCTGTGTGCACAGAGGCTCATGGTTTGATATTAGGCAGAAAACTAAATTTCTTTGCCAATTTGAAAGCACACTTACTACTCTTTTTTTGGCAAGTGATAAGTACTTTTACAGTCTGACACATTTTCAATCCACTTTTCAGAATCTAAAAACAGCACATGTCCAAACAGCTTTTTGAGACCAGGAACATGTGTAACCTGGGTGAATGACTACACTCCAGCAAAGGCAACCAGCCTTAGTGTTGTTGAATGTATTTGCCTTACTCACTGCAACCTCAAACACCACTCGGTTGTGAATACTATGCATGATTCTACAGGATAAGCAGCTGGGTGTGTGCTAAGAGTCTGCTTCTGCTGAAAAATAGCTGCCCCTTTCCTACTAATGCCAATCTAAAATTACCAGAGTAGTACGCAATAAATCTCTGTCAACAATTCCTCTTTGCACACAGAGTCACGGTTTCATATTAGGCAGAAAACGAAATTTCTTTGCCAATTTGAAAGCACACTTACTACTCTTTTTTTGGCAAGTGATAAGTACTTTTACAGTCTGACACATTTTCAATCCACTTTTCAGAATCTGAAAACAGCACATGTCCAAACAGCTTTTTGAGACCAGGAACATGTGTAACCTGGGTGAATGACTACACTCCAGCAAAGGCAACCAGCCTTAGTGCTGTTGAATGTATTTGCATTACTCACTGCAACCTCAAACACCACTCGGTTGTGAATACTATGCATGATTCTACAGGATAAGCAGCTGGCTGTGTGCAAAGAGTCTGCTTCTGCAGAAAAATAGCTGCCCCTTTCCTACTAATGCCAATCTAAAATTACCAGAGTAGTACGCAATAAATCTCTGTCATCAATTCCTCTTTGCACACAGAGTCATGGTTTGATATTAGGCAGAAAACGAAATTTCTTTGCCAATTTGAAAGCACACTTACTACTCTTTTTTTGGCAAGTGATAAGTACTTTTACAGTCTGACACATTTTCAATCCACTTTTCAGAATCTAAAAACAGCACATGTCCAAACAGCTTTTTGAGACCAGGAACATGTGTAACCTGGGTGAATTACTACACTCCAGCAAAGGCAACCAGCCTTAGTGTTGTTGAATGTATTTGCATTTCTCACTGCAACCTCAAACACCACTCGGTTGTGAATACTATGCATGATTCTACAGGATAAGCAGCTGGCTGTGTGCTAAGAGTCTGCTTCTGCAGAAAAATAGCTGCCCCTTTCCTACTAATGCCAATCTAAAATTACCAGAGTATTACGCAATAAATCTCTGTCAACAATTCCTCTTTGCACACAGTCATGGTTTCATATTAGGCAGAAAACGAAATTTCTTTGCCAATTTGAAAGCACACTTACTACCCTTTTTTTGGCAAGTGATAAGTACTTTTACAGTCTGACACATTTTCAATCCACTTTTCACAATCTGAAAACAGCACATGTGCAAACAGCTTTTTGAGACCAGGAACATGTGTAACCTGGGTGAATGACTACACTCCAGCAAAGGCAACCAGCCTTAGTGTTGTTGAATGTATTTGCATTACTCACTGCAACCTCAAACACCACTTGGTTGTGAATACTATGCATGATTCTACAGGATAAGCAGCTGGCTGTGTGCTAAGAGTCTGCTTCTGCAGAAAAATAGCTGCCCCTTTCCTACTAATGCCAATCTAAAATTACCAGAGTAGTACGCAATAAATCTCTGTCATCAATTCCTCTTTGCACACTGAGTCATGGTTTGATATTAGGCAGAAAACGAAATTTCTTTGCCAATTTGAAAGCACACTTACTACTCTTTTTTTGGCAAGTGATAAGTACTATTACAGTCTGACACATTTTCAATCCACTTTTCAGAATCTGAAAACAGCACATGTCCAAACAGCTTTTTGAGACCAGGAACATGTGTAACCTGGGTGAATGACTACACTCCAGCAAAGGCAGCCAGCCTTAGTGATGTTTAATTTATTAGCATTACTCTCAGCAACCTCAAACACAACTCAGTTGTAAATACTAAGATTTATTCTACAGGATATGCAGCTGGGTGTGTGCTAAGAGTCTACTTCTACAGTAAAAAAGATGCCCCTTTCCTAGTAATGCAATTCCAAAATTACCAGAGTAACACCAAATAAATCTCTGTCAACAATTCCTCTTTGCACACAGAGTCATCTTCTGATTCTATGCAGAAAACAGTATTCCTCATTCATACCAGTACACCTTAATTTATGGTGAAAACATAGTCCATAATATTTTACATGTTCCTTACATTTAAATTTCTCCCAAAACACAAAATGAAAAACACAACTTCAACAAAAGGAATCCCAATTCTATTATTCATTTCTAAATTTACCACATACATCCCCTCTCAAACTCATAACTCACCTTTAAAATTAGTTAGTTGTGAAAGAAATGTGGCACTCAAACAGCAGATTATCAGAGCCAGGATCTCTGTTCTGTACACCTCTCTCCTCTCAGCAGAACCAGATAATGGCAATGTTTCCCTCTCTTTTTCCACACATATACATGTTAATTACAAATCTCAGTGCTTCCCCCTTTTTGTCAAATGAAATCACACATTTCTATTGGTTGAAAACCAACCCTTTTCCAAAAGTACCCTTCCCCCAACTTGACTTCTGCCTGCTACCATAGCAACAGCTCATGGAACACTGCTGTGTGGAGTCAGGTCAGAAGTTCACCACACAATGTTTCATTTCCAAAGAGCAAGAGTGCTTGACTTTTCAAACCTAACAGCAAATCCATAGTAATGTTCTTTGGTAACACATTTTTCTGTACCAATACAAAACATGCTTCTATAAATTTAGACATACAGCCTAGTTTTTAGTGTAGAATGGTGTGAAACAGCCAATGAGTTCTTTTTATTTAAAAAAAAATATGTATGCCTCCATTTCCAAACTGTCTTTCACTTTTTTTTTCCCATTCTACTGAAATACACCTCCTGAGTGCATCCAGATCTCCTTGGAAGATGTTCACAGTGTGGATTGTAGGGCACAGCTATGTCTTCTGGAGTGAAAAGTATGCAGAGAAAACAGGTATGGTGAGAGACCTTGCTTTGCCAAATGTAGACGTTAAATGGATTGGTCAGAGAGGGTTAAAGTGGCACCAATTGATGCCATTGGTGAAATCCTTCATGCAAATCCAACACCCTGACCTCATAATAGTGCACTGTGGTGGCAATGACCTAGGCACTTTGACTGGGGTAGGTCTGGAAATGCTTATGAAGGAGACCTTTGCACAACTGTTTTCACTTTTCCCTAAAACTGCCTTTGCGTATTCTAACATATGCCAAAGGCAAAAATGGAACTGGTCCAATCATTTTTGTCCACAGATTGACAAAGCAAGAAAGCACGTCAACAAATCTGTTTCTGCTTTCCTCCGAGACTATGGTATGGGTTCCATTTACCACAACAACTTGCGTTACAACATGCAAGACATTTATAGAGGAGATGGTGTACACTTCACTGATGAAGGGAACAGAGTCTTCCTCTTGAACCTTAGACTCTGCATCGGTACTTACTTGTAGGTACCGCTAAAAAATCACTTCATAAACACAACGGCTCTTTTTAGAGCCCCCTAATATCTAAACACTTAAATCTGAATTTTATTTCTTTTTTTTTTCTGCCGTACGCGTACGGTAAGCTTACCGTACGCGCACTCCGCGATTTTTTTTAAAAATTCATAAATGTATTTTTTGTACTTTTGTGTCCTTCTTTGACCCCCTTTCAAATGTTAGGGGGTCTGTAACTCTCTTCCTTGCCCCCTTTTCACGTTATCCACCTTTTTTTTCTGTGTGAAACACACGAAATGGCGGCCGACACTTCCTGATTTCATCCGATTCGAATGTTTACAGTCATGTGACAACCAATCAGATTTGAGCTCGCGCACGGCACCGTACGCGTACGGTAAGCTTACCGTAAGCGCACGGAGCGCGCTTACAGATATATATATTGCTTTAAATGCTATTTTCTCAGGAACTACTGAACAGATTTACACCAGACCTACAAAAGGCACATCCTTGACCTACGGACTACCTCTCTGCCAAATTACAAGTAATTCTGTTCAGCCGTTCGGGCTGTAGCTCGGACTAAAGGTCCTATGGAAAAATGCATGGTGGAAACGCGTTTTGGGACCCCCCTTTTCTCTGGGCCCCCGCTTCACGAATCACCCCGAGACTTTCAGGGTAGGAGCTGAGCGGAGCGCCCCATTAGTTTGGAAAATTTCGCGAGGATTCGTCAACCGGCGCCAAAGTTATTCAAAAAAGAATTTTCAGATTTCCTATGGGAACACGGTCCTAACTATAACTACCTACTGGCGACCGCCAGTAGGTAATATATGTATATATATATTTATATATATATATATATTACCTACTGGCGCTTGCCAGTAGGTAGTTATAGTTAGGATCTATTTTCCATAGGAAATCAGCAACATTCTATTCCCAACAACTTTGGTGCCGATTGACGAATCTTCGCGAAATTTTCAAAACTTTTGGCCAGCTCCGGTCCACTCCTATCCTGAAAGTCTCGAGATGATTTGTGTAGTGGGGGCCGAGAAAAAAGGGGGTCCCAAAACATGTTTTCCCCATGCAATTTCCCATAGGACCTTTAGCCGCAGCTACAGCCTGAACTGCTGAACGGAATTACGCCAAATTTGTCAAAGAGGTAGTTCTCAGTTCAGACTCAATCAATCAATCAATCAATCACATAACTTGTCAAGCGCACTACATACCCGTGAGGGTTCCAAGGCGCTGGGGGGTGCTGCTGCTATTGGTCGAAGAGCCAGGTCTTGAGTTGTCTCCTGAAGGTCAGCAGGTCTTTGGTTTGTCGCAGGTAGAGGGGGAGGGTATTCCAGGTCCTGGCGGCGCGATGGGAGAAGGATCTGCCTCCGGAAGTAGTTCTCCAGATGAGTGGGACCGTGGCCAGGGCGTGGTCGGCGGAGCGGAGTTTCCTCGCGGCTCCCACCCTGTCATTGCAAACTGCTTTGCTATTGGGAAGAGAGAGCAGGAAACCTGCTTTCTCTTCCATATAGCAAAGCAGATTGCTTTTCCACATGGGGAGCAGCATGTTAGCTGCTCACCATGAGGAAAAGCAATGACGGCTCCCGCAGGATGCGGGGAGCCGGCTGGGACCGTGGGGGGATTGGGGACCCCCCCACGGTCCACCAACGGAGTGGGCCAGCCCCGGGGGTGGGGTCCCGGGGCTATTAGTGGCCCGAGAGGGGGACCACGTGGACCCCCTCCCCAAAATAAAATGTTTTGTTTTTTTTAAATAAAAAAGGGCCGGTCCCAGGGGATGGGGTCCCCAGGGCCATAAGTGACCACAGGAGGGGGACAACGCAGCCCACCTCCAAATATATATATATTTTTTAAAAGGCCCATGCCCCGGGGGCTGCGTTCCCTGGGGCAGATTATGGCCTCTGGAGGGGGGCCACGCGGCCCCCTTCCTAATGTTTTTATTATAAAAAAAAATTGGAGGCAGGCCCTGGGGGATGGGGTCCCCAGGGCCAAAAAATTAGAAAAAGAAGGGGGTTTACACAGCCCCGCTTCTTAAAAAAAACATTTAAAAAATAGGATTGCGGACGGAGGCCATGCCCCCTCATTGCACCACTCTGCAGATGCGCCCCAGGCGATTTTGCAGAGGAGGAACAAATTCCCCTTGAAAACTGGGGGTCCCTGGGGGCCAACTAGCCCACCAGGTACCTCCAGTATGCGCCAGGGAACTGCGTTGCAGAGAGGTGTTCTGAGGCCACACCCCTTTTTACACCTCTCTGCAACGCAGCTCTGTGGCGCTTACTGGAGGTAGCTGGTGGGCTAGTTACACCCCAGGGACCCTCAGTATTCAAGGGGAGTTAATCTCCCAACTTAAAATGCACCACGGGGCACGTTTGCACAGTGGTGAAGGGAGAGGGTGGGGCCTGAGGTGATATGTGTGCAAACACGCCCTGTGGTGCGTTTTAAGTTGGGGAATTAATTCTTCTTCTATCCAGAAGTCCCCTGGGGGCCAGCTAGCCCACCATGTACCTCCATTAAGCACCACGGAGCTGCGTTGCAGAGTGTTGTATAAAGGGGCGTGGCCTCTGAACACCTCTCTGCAACGCAGCTCCCTGGTGCATACTGGAGGTACCTGGTGGACTAGTTGGCCCCCAGTGGACCTCAGGATTGAAGAGGAATTATTTACCCAACTTAAAATGCACAACAGGGCATGTTTGCACACATGTCACCTCAGGCCCCACCCCCTTCCTTCACTATTGTGCAAATATTCCTCTAAAATCAGCCGAACTACGAATTCCGATTTACTCAGCTGTTGTCAGGAGAGACCTCGGTGCTGCATCTTTGAGCCCAGTACTGATCCTGAAAAGTAATTCTAACCATACTTACCAGTAACTTGAATTTCCTTCCATAGGATATCATTGCCTGCTTTTTGCTGAAAAAGTTTCTAAGTGTCGATTTTTTAAACGTACAAATATTCCTCTTAAATTATCCGAACTACGAATTCTGATTTACTCGCCTGTTATCAGGAGTGACCTCAGTGCTGCTTCTTTGAGCCCAGTACTGATCCTGAAAAGTAATTCTAACCGTACTTACCTGTAGCTTGAATTTCCTTCCATAGGCTAACACTGACTGCTTTCACTTGGAAATTCTTCTAAGTGTAGAGTTTTCGATCTTTAAAATATTCACCTAAAATCATCCGAGCAACGAATTGCGATTTACTCACCTTTTATCAGGAGAGAACCTAGTGCTGCATCTTTTAGCCTAGCACTGACCCTGTTAAAAAAAAAGTAATCCTTAAAGTAACTATTTGCATTTAACTAGAAATTCCCAATGAGCTCAATGTTGCATTGTGTTTGAAATTGTGTTGCCCATTGCAACAACTGTAACTACTGTACTTAAACGTCTATTGCCTATTTGCAAAGTATTTATACTAAAGTAATTTGTTCCGAGAAAGTATATTTTGTAATGTAATGTATAATTTAATTATAATGTAATTTAAAAAATAAAATATCTAAAAATAAATAGTTTAAAAAAATGTAGGAAATCAGTATAAAAAAATCAATATAAAAATTAATACATTTAAAAATTGTCACTTACAAAACTTTTGAAATTTACTGAAAAAAACATAGGTTTCAGGCACGTTATAGTTCGGAATTAGCATTTATAAAACCTTGGAAATTCACTGAAAAAACCATAGGTTTCAGGTGCCTTATAGTTAGTTGGACATTTCACTCGTATAAAACCATTGAAATTCCCCCGTTATAGTTAGTTCAGCTAACTATAACTCATGCACCCGCAATGCACTGCTGATGACGTCACATATTACATCACTCATGACATGGTCAGTGACATCACTCATGACATCACTGATGACATCTCAAATGACATCACTGATGACATCATCCAGTGAATGTGTGTTTTTCTGACCCTCCACCCCCCATCGCAAAATGTAATGCCCGTGAAAAGGGTAGGTGGACGCAGTGTTATATAGAACATAGTCATGAGAGCACGATTGAAAATGAAAAGATATAGAATATGGTATAAACTATGCACCAAAAAGTGTGATATAAGATGAACCGGGCGTGAAATATAATATGCAATACATTGTGCGCAATGACAGATTCATTGGCGAGCGCGAGATAGCACAGGCACTAGTGCGTGCTATGCGATATACGCCTTGGAGTGTAATATGCACAGGGCAGTGTTGTGTAACCTAACTAGTCTCTAAAGTTTTAAAAGAAAATATGTGCTGGGGAGTGTAACGTTGCATATGCACTGTGACAAAGATATGGATCCCAGATTGTAATATGTATCACATAGCGCTGTGTGTTATAACATAGGCATCGAGGAAGGCACGTTAGATGGGGCAATATAACCCATGCGAAGGCAAGTGTGGCATGACATATTCACGGGGTGGTGTTACAGTGCACATGGGCTAGAGAGTGTCATAGCATACGCACTAGCTGGTGGAATACAACACAGAGGTGTGAGGCACTCGGCGGGCACTGGTGGGTGTAACACAGCATTGGGCTCAGCCAGGAGAACGCTGTGACTCTCAAGTGAGGTTTGTCTCCTTTCCAGAGAGTAAAATAAAAAGTATTACACATCCGGCGGTGGATGTGTGTTTTAATAACCGTGAGCGGGGTTTCTTGCATAGTTTGGTCGAATTTTTGTCGAATCCCCTTTGAATGGCTTGGTGTGCGTATATTAAATGCGCCCATCAATAGCTACCCATATTTGTATAAATAAACAACAAGGGTGTCTACTTGGAGAGTACCCACTGGCGGGGGCGCCGGGATTAGGCACGGTAGGGTGTCAGACACGTCAGAGCTTCACTAGCGGTTTAAATACATTCCATGTGGATTTAATCTATGCATAGTCGCCTTTCAATGAATATCACGCAAATCGTCATGGTGATAGGTACATACGGTTTGTCCAGCATGTCCTAGGTGATTCTATAAATATATATTTTTTTAAACTAATAAAAAACAAAGGCCGTCCCCGGGGGATGGGGTCCCCGGGCCATAAGTGGCCTGAGGAGGGGGGCAACACAGCCCCCTCCTAAAGAATTAAAAAAAGGTCATGACCCGGGGGTTGAGATCCCCGGGGCCGATGAAGGCCTTGGGAGGGCCAAATTAATTTTTTTCAACTAAAAATATTAGGGTGCAGGCCCTCGGGGATGGGGTCACCAGGGCCAGTAAATTAGAAAAAGAAGGGGGGCCACAGAGCCCTCCTTCTTAAAAAATAAATAAATAAATAAAAGACCGGCATCGCGCCAGAGGCCACGCCCCCTTCTTGCAGCACTCTGCAAACACGCCCCCTGGCCAGTTGTAAGTTGGGGAATTAATTCCCCTTCAATACTGAGGTCCCTGAGGGCCAACTAGCCCAACAGGTATCTCCAGTATGCGCCAGGGAGCTGCAGACAGGTGTTCTGATGCCATGCCCCTTTTTACACCTCTTTGCAACGCAGCTCTGTGGCGCTTACTGGAGGTACCTAGTGGGCTAGTTTGACCCTAGGGACCCTTAGGATTCAAGGGGACTTAATCTCTCAACTTAGAACGGCCACAGGGCACGTTTACACATTGGTGAAGGGAGGGGATGGGGCCTGAGGTAACGTGTGCAAAGACGCCCAGTGGCGCTTTTTAAGTTGGGGAAATAATTCCCTTTCAATCCTGAGGGACCCTGGGGGCCAACTAACCCACCAGGTGCTTCCAGGTAGCGCCACTGCTCTGCATTGCAGAGAGGTGGTGCAGGCCATGCCCCTTTTTACACCTCTCTGCAATGCAGCTCTGTGGCGCTTACTGGAGGTACCTAGTGGGCTAGTTGGACCCTAGGGACCCTCAGGATTCAAATAAACGTAATCTCCCAACTAAAAACGGCCACAGGGCGTGTTTACACAGTGGTGAAGGGAGGGGACGGGACCTGAGTTAACGTGTGCAAACAAGCCCTGTGGCGTGTTTTAAGTTGGGGAATTAATTCCCCTTCAATCCTGAGGGACCCTGGGGGCCAACTAGCCCACCAGGTGCTTCCAGTAAGTGCCACTGCGCTGCGTTGCAGAGAGATAGTCCAGGCCGTGCCCCTTTTTACATCTCTCTGCAACGCAGCTCTGTGGCGCTTACTGGAGGTATCTAGTGGTCTAGTTGGACCCTAGGGACCCTCAGGATTCAAGGGGACTTAATCTCCCAACTTAAAACAGCCACAGGGCGTGTTTACACAGTGGGGAAGTGAGTGGACGGGGCCTGACGTGACGTGTGCAAACACGCCCTATGGCGCGTTTTAAGTTGGGGAAATAATTCCCCTTCAATCCTGAGGGCCCCTGGGGGCAAACTAGCCCACCAGGTGCTTCTAGTAAGCGCCACTGAGCTGCGTTGCAGAGAGGTGGTCCAGGCCGTGTCACTTTTTACACCTCTCTGCAATGCAGCTCTGTGGCGCTTACTGGAGGTACCTAGTGGGCTTGTTGGACCCTAGGGACCCTCAGGATTCAAATAAACGTAATCTCCCAACTAAAAACAGCCACAGGGCGTGTTTACACAGTGGTGAAGGGAGGGGACGGGACCTGATTTAACGTGTGCAAACAAGCCCTGTGGCGTGTTTTAAGTTGGGGAAATAATTCCCCTTCAATCCTGAGGGACCCTGGGGGCCAACTAGCCCACCAGGTGCTTCCAGTAAGTGCCACTGCGCTGCGTTGCAGAGAGATGGTCCAGGCCGTGCCCCTTTTTACATCTCTCTGCAACGCAGCTCTGTGGCGCTTACTGGAGGTATCTAGTGGTCTAGTTGGACCCTAGGGACCCTCAGGATTCAAGGGGACTTAATCTCCCAACTTAAAACAGCCACAGGGCGTGTTTACACAGTGGGGAAGTGAGGGGACGGGGCCTGAGGTGACGTGTGCAAACACGCCCTGTGGCACGTTTTAAGAGGTAGTTTTAATCCCCTGACCTATTATATACTAGGGGCTTACAGAGGAGGTCATGCTGATAACAGGGGGACCCCAACGCATAGTGTTCCCTAGTGTATGTAGGTGTTTTCACTGTATTCTGCGTGTCTTTTAACATAGCACTGGCTCTAGGACTGGTTAGTCAGACTCAGTTAACACCAGTATCCGTCTGAAAAAGTTGAGGGCACAGGATGATTTTGCAACAAGGCTTCTTTTTGCTCTTCTGTTTGTTCTTTCTGCACGTTATCCTTCTTCCTGCACTTTTCTTCGTCTTTGAGGACTTCTGTTGCTTCTTTCTGCATTTTCTTTTTTTCTTTCTGTGCGTTTTTTCTTCTTTCTTCACATGTCCTATCTCTGTAGGCATAGTTAGAAATTAGCATTTAAAAAACCTTAGAAATTCACTGAAAAAAACATAGGTTTCAGGCACGTTATAGTTAGGAATTAGCATTTAAAAAACCTTAGAAATTCACTGAAAAAAACATAGGTTTCAGGGGCGTTATCGCTAGCTGGACTTTTCACTCATACAAAACCATTGAAATTCCCCCGTTATAGTTCAGCTAACTATAACTCGCGCGCCTGCAATGCACTGCTGATGACGTCACATATTACATCACTCATGACATGGTCAGTGACATCACTCGTGACATCACTGATGACATCTCAAATGACATCACTGATGACATCACTGATGACATCATCCAGTGAATGTGTGTTTTTCTGAAAATTACATATGTTACCTACTGGCGGTCGCCAGTAGGTAGTTATAGTTAGGACCCTGTTTCCATAGGAAATCCGCAACATTCTATTTTGAATAACTTTGGCGCCGGTCGACGAATCCTCACGAATTTCTCAAAATAGGTGGGGCGCTACGCTCCGCTCCTACCCTGAAAGTCTCGGGGGGATTCGTCAAGCGGGGGCTGAGATAAAAGGGGGGTCCCAAAACGTGTTTTTCCCATGCATTTTTCCATAGGACCTTTAGACAGGGCTACAGCCCGAACGGCTGAACAGAATTACTAGAAATTTGGCAGAGAGGTAGTCCTCAGGTCAAGGAAGTGCCTTTTGTAGGTTTGGTATAAATCTGTTCAGTAGATTCTGAGAAAATAGCCTTTAAATCAATATATTGATTCTGATTGGCTGTTAGATCTTAGTAAACATTCGAATCGGCCGAAACCAGGAAGCGGCGGCCGCCATTTTGTGTATTTCACTCCGGTAAAAAAGAGTGATATCTTGAAAAGGGGGCAAGGGAGAGAGTTACAGACCCCCTAACATTTGTAAGGGGGTCAAAGAAGGACAGAAAAGTACAAAGAAAACATTTATTGATTTTAAAAAAAAATCGCGGGGTACGCGTACGGTAAGCTTACGGTAAGCGTACGGTAAAAAAAAAAAAAAAAAGAAATGAAATTCAGATTTAAGTGTTTAGATATTAGGGGGCTCTAAAAAGAGCCGTTGTGTTTATTAAGTGATTTTTTAGTGGTACCTACAAGTAAGTACCGATGCAGAGTCTAAGGTTCAAGAGGAAGACTCTGTTCCCTTCATCATTGAAGTGCACACCATCTCCTCTATAAATGTCTTGCATGTCGTAACGCAAGTTGTTGTGGTAAATGGAACCCATACCATAGTCATGGAGGAAAGCAGAAACAGATTTGTTGACGTGCTTTCTTGCTTTGTCAATCTGCGGACAGAAATGATTGGACCAGTTCCATTTTTGCCTTTGGCATATACTAGAAAACACAAAGGCAGTTTTAGGGAAAAGTGAAAACAGTTGTGCAAAGGTGTCCTTCATAAGCATTTCCAGACCTACCCCAGTCAAAGTGCCTAGGTCATTGCCACCACAGTGCACTATTATGAGGTCAGGGTGTTGGATTTGCATGAAGGATTTCACCAATGGCATCAATTGGTGCCACTTTAACCCTCTCTGACCAATCCATTTAATGTCTACATTTGGCAAAGCAAGGTCTCTCACCATACCTGTTTTCTCTGCAAACTTTTCACTCCAGAAGACATAGCTGTGCCCTACAATCCACACTGTGAACATCTTCAAAGGAGAACTGGATGCACTCAGGAGGTGTCTTTCAGTAGAATGGCAATATGAAAAGAAAGACAGTTTGGAAATGGAGGCATACATATTTTTTTCAAAAAAAAAAGAACTGATTGGCTGTTTCATACCATTCTAGAATAAAAACTAGGCTGTATGTGTAAATTAATAGAAGCATGTTTTGTATTGGTACAGAAAAATGTGTTACCAAAGAACAGTACTATGGATTTGCTGTTAGGTTTGAAAAGTCAAGCACTCTTGCTCTGTGGAATTGAAACATTGTTTGGCGAACTTCTGACCTGACTCCACACAGCAGTGTTCCATGAGCTGTTGCTATGGTAGCAGGCAGAAGTCAAGTTGGGGGAAGGGTACTAGGCAGAAGTCAAGTTGGGGGAAGGGTACTTTTGGAAAAGGGTTGGTTTTCAACCAATAGAAATGTGTGATTACATTTGAAAAAAAGGGGGAAGCACTGAGATTTGAAACTTACATGTATATGTGTGGAAAAATAGAGGGAAACATTGCCATTATCTGGTTCTGCTGAGAGGAGAGAGGTGTAGAGAACAGAGATCCTGGCTCTGATAATCTGCTGTTTGAGTGCCACATTTCTTTCACAACTAACTAATTTTAAAGGTGAGTTTAGAGTTTGAGAGGAGATGTATATGGTAAATTAAGAAATGAATAATAGAAATGTAATTCTTTTTGTTGTAGTTGTGTTTATTATTTTCTGTTTTGGGAGAAATTTAAATGTGAGGAACATGTAAAATAATATGGACTATGTTTTCACGATAAATTAAGGTGTATTGGTATAAAAAAAGAATAGTTTAAGGGTTTGCGGTTGGACTCAGTAATGCAAATACATTCAGCATCACTAAGGCTGGTTGCCCTTGCTGGAGTGTAGGCAGTCACCCAGGATACACATGGTGGTGGTCTGAAAAAGCAGTCTGGACATGGATTTTTTAAAAAATCTGAAAAGTGGATTCATAATGTGTCAGTCTGTAAAAGTGATTATCACTTGCCAAAAAAAAAGAGCAGTAAGTGTGCTTTCAAATTGGCAAAGAAATTTCGTTTTGTGACTAATGTGAAAACATGACTCTGTGTGCAAATAGGAATTACAGGCAGAGATTTATTGTGTTTTGCTCTGGTGATTTCACAGTTGCATTAGTAGGAAAAAGGGGGAGCGATTTTTTGGTGCAGAAGCAGACTCTTAGCACACACCCAGCTGCTTTCCACGTATAATCATGCACAGTATTTACAAGCGAGTGGGGTTTGAGGTTTCAGTCTGTAATGCAAATACATTCAGCATCACTAAGGCTGGTTGCCCTTGCTGGAGTGTAGGCAGTCACCCAGGATACACATGGTGGTGGTCTGAAAAAGCAGTCTGGACATGGGCTTTTTAAAAAATCTGAAAAGTGGATTCATAATGTGTCAGTCTGTAAAAGTGATTATCACTTGCCAAAAAAAAGAGCAGTAAGTGTGCTTTCAAATTGGCAAAGAAATTTCGTTTTGTGACTAATGTGAAAACATGACTCTGTGTGCAAATAGGAATTACAGGCAGAGATTTATTGCGTTTTGCTCTGGTGATTTCACAGTTGCATTAGTAGGAAAAAGGGGGAGCGATTTTTTGGTGCAGAAGCAGACTCTTAGCACACACCCAGCTCCTTTCCATGTATAATCATGCACAGTATTTACAAGCGAGTGGGGTTTGAGGTTTCAGTCTGTAATGCAAATACATTCAGCATCACTAAGGCTGGTTGCCCTTGCTGGAGTGTAGGCAGTCACCCAGGATACACATGGTGGTGGTCTGAAAAAGCAGTCTGGACATGGGCTTTTTAAAAAATCTGAAAAGTGGATTCATAATGTGTCAGTCTGTAAAAGTGATTATCACTTGCCAAAAAAAAAGAGCAGTAAGTGTGCTTTCAAATTGGCAAAGAAATTTCGTTTTGTGACTAATGTGAAAACATGACTCTGTGTGCAAATAGGAATTAATGGCAGAGATTTATTGCGTTTTGCTCTGGTGATTTCACAGTTGCATTAGTAGGAAAAAGGGGGAGCGATTTTTTGGTGCAGAAGCAGACTCTTAGCACACACTCAGCTCCTTTCCATGTATAATCATGCACAGTATTTACAAGCGAGTGGGGTTTGAGGTTTCAGTCTGTAATGCAAATACATTCAGCATCACTAAGGCTGGTTGCCCTTGCTGGAGTGTAGGCAGTCACCCAGAATACACATGGTGGTGGTCTGAAAAAGCAGTCTGGACATGGGCTTTTTAAAAAATCTGAAAAGTGGATTTATAATGTGTCAGTCTGTAAAAGTGATTATCACTTGCCAAAAAAAAAGAGCAGTAAGTGTGCTTTCAAATTGGCAAAGAAATTTCGTTTTGTGACTAATGTGAAAACATGACTCTGTGTGCAAATAGGAATTACAGGCAGAGATTTATTGCGTTTTGCTCTGGTGATTTCACAGTTGCATTAGTAGGAAAAAGGGGGAGCGATTTTTTGGTGCAGAAGCAGACTCTTAGCACACACCCAGCTCCTTTCCATGTATAATCATGCACAGTATTTACAAGCGAGTGGGGTTTGAGGTTTCAGTCTGTAATGCAAATACATTCAGCATCACTAAGGCTGGTTGCCCTTGCTGGAGTGTAGGCAGTCACCCAGGATACACATGGTGGTGGTCTGAAAAAGCAGTCTGGACATGGGCTTTTTAAAAAATCTGAAAAGTGGATTCATAATGTGTCAGTCTGTAAAAGTGATTATCACTTGCCAAAAAAAAAGAGCAGTAAGTGTGCTTTCACATTAGCAAAGAAATTTCGTTTTGTGACTAATGTGAAAACATGACTCTGTGTGCAAATAGGAATTACAGGCAGAGATTTATTGCGTTTTGCTCTGGTGATTTCACAGTTGCATTAGTAGGAAAAAGGGGGAGCGATTTTTTGGTGCAGAAGCAGACTCTTAGCACACACCCAGCTGCTTTCCATGTATAATCATGCACAGTATTTACAAGCGAGTGGGGTTTGAGGTTTCAGTCTGTAATGCAAATACATTCAGCATCACTAAGGCTGGTTGCCCTTGCTGGAGTGTAGGCAGTCACCCAGGATACACATGGTGGTGGTCTGAAAAAGCAGTCTGGACATGGGCTTTTTAAAAAATCTGAAAAGTGGATTCATAATGTGTCAGTCTGTAAAAGTGATTATCACTTGCCAAAAAAAAGAGTAATAAGTGTGCTTTCAAATTGGCAAAGAAATTTCGTTTTCTGCCTAATATCAAACCATGACTCTTTAAAAAATTTTTAGAAAAATATGTAAATATGTGTACTGTATTATAAAATGTTTTATTAAATATTAATACTTTTTTCTTTTTTTTCAGATTGAGATAAACAAAATTCGAAAACTAGAACCATTTTTAAAGCAATTAAAATTAAATTTAAATTAATAAATATTTTTTTGAGTGGGTATGGTAAGTCAAAAATTTCATGGTCCCTTTTTTCCACTTCTCTACAATCACATTTTCAATTTTTAATTGTAGTCTCTCAAGGACCTTGTAATGTGATAATTGATTTTTAGTGTTTTTTAAAAAAAAAAATATATATATATTACGCGCACCGTACGCGTACGGTAAAAAGAAAAAAAAAAAGTTTTTAAAAACATATATAAAAAAAAGATGAAAGATAAGGTTGGCTCTTAAAAGAGCCGTTGTGTTCATGCAGGGACAGAGGAAAGAAAGATTGGGAAAATTAGTCTCTGCGACAAGTGTGCTGATCTATTTTGTTGTTCACTAGGGAAACACTGGTCTCCCTATGACAAATTAGATCATGACAAGAGGCGCATCGAATATCAACCCTCAGAAATCGAGGGTTAATTTCCTGAGGGCCAGCAAAAGGAGATGCACCCCCCACAGATGAAGGGCTCACCTGACCTGCAGAAGAAGGACTCGGCACTGCAGATGATGGTCCAGGCTGAGCTGCTGTGGATGTGCTTGGTTGACTTACTGAAGGGTTACCTCCAGTAAGTCGAGCATGTGTCCTTTTGTGTACATCCTTGAGGTGTCTCATCATGGTATGATTCCCAAAGGAATACTTCCTGTCAGGATTACCTCTTGAAAGTACACGCTTACACAGCTTACAAGTTACTAAGGGTGCATTTACCTTTTGCTGGCCTTCAGGAAAAGTAAAATAATCCCATACATAAGAGGTCTTTTGTTTCCTCGCTCTCTGCCTCAAGGTAGTGCTGCTAGTGCTAGCCTCACTCTCAGAAGGGCTCTGCTGTTCTGCCATCGTATCACAAAGACAACCCAGCTCCTTCTCCTAAGGGATCACAAGCAGAAATGAGGGGAATGGGTGTGGTGTAGGAGAGTTCTAGAACTGAAAGTAGTTTCAACCAATCAAAAGTTGTGTTTCATGATCACATGACCTACCGTACGCTTACGGTACGCTTACGGTACGCTTACGGAAAAAGTACGCATGCGCGTAAAAAAGACACGCGCTTGCGCGCATGCGCTTAACAGTCACTCCCCGACACTTCCGCGTAACGTGCGCGTGTAGCATACACGCGTACACGCCCACGCAGTGTACACGCAGCTACGCAAATTGCGTAAATATGTGCAAACAGCGTAGATAAATTACGGACGTTGCGTAAACCGTACGCTTACCGTAAGCTTACGGTACGCGTACTAAAAAAAATAAAAAAAAGGAAAAAATGTATTGCAAATAAATTTTACATGTTTATTTTATAAAATATATTAAAAAAACATATTAGAGAATTTTAAAAATTTAACCATAGACAATAAAAAAAGGATAGAAAATTAAAATAAAAATATGTTTAAAAAAATAGAAGAAAAAAAACAAAATTAGCATTTAAAAAACCTTGCAAATTCACTGAAAAAACCATGGGTTTCACACACGTTATAGTTAGGAATTAGCATTTAAAAAACCTTGCCAATTCACTGAAAAAACCATGGGTTTCACACACGTTATAGTTAGGAATTAGCATTTAAAAAACCTTGCCAATTCACAGAAAAAACCATGGGTTTCACACACGTTATAGTTAGGAATTAGCATTTAAAAAACCTTAGAAATTCAATGAAAAAACCAAAGGTTTCACACATGTTATAGTTAGCTGGACATTTCGCTCGTAAAAAACCATTGAAATTCCCCCGTTATAGTTAGTTCAGCTAACTATAACTCGCGCGCCCGCAATGCACTGCTGATGATGTCACATATTACATCACTCATGACATGGTCAGTGACATCACTCATGACATCACTGATGACATCTCAAATGACATCACTGATGACATCACTGATGACATCATCCAGTGAATGTGTGTGTTTCTGAAAATTAAATATGTTTTATATATGTATATCTCAAGGTCGATGGAAGAATAAATGGGTATATAAGTGTCTAAATGGATGATTTGTTTAATAAAAATTGATTGTGTAACTGACTGATTAAGTGTATCACAGTTAACCCCGGGCGTAGCACTACGCTTCGCCCACGTAGTGTACGTAGCGCTGCCTGCTTCGCACTTTCCGAAGTAGGCGAAGCAGGGCAGCGCTACGCACACGCCGAGGGCGAAGCGTAGCTGCTTGCCACCCGCCACCCACCTCCCGCCTGCCCTCCTTTTAATAATATAAGCATTGAAAAATAAATTAAAGTAAGTCGACTTACCCGTAAGCGCGGCGTCTCCGGGGCTCCCTCTTTCTGTTTCTAATTTCTTCTGGCAAATGCGCATGCGCGGACACCCGCGCATGCGCATTTCTCGCGAGAAATGCGCATGCGCGGGCGTCCGCGCATGCGCATTTGCCAGAAGAAATTAGAAACAGAAAGAGGGAGCCCCGGAGACGCCGCGCTTACGGGTAAGTCGACTTACTTTAATTTATTTTTCATTGCTTATATTATTTAAAAGAAGGGCGGGCGGGAGGTGGGTGGCACGTAGTGGGGCTACGCGAAGCGCGTAGTGTGCGTAGATTTGGGCACACTACGTGCTGCTTCACGTAGCCCCACTACGCCCACTACGCCCACCCTTAATCATAGTGAATACATGGCTTAGTGAGTAATGTTTAAATATGTAAATATCTGTATCAGTCTCTCACTTTGTGTATAAGTGGCTGCATGGGTTGGTGAGTAGCTACATGGGTGTCTATATCGGTTATTAGTTGGTTTTATGAGTATCAGTCTGAGTGTCTGCATGGTTCGGTGGGGGTATTACGTAGTGCATAGGTGCATGAATGAATGACTCACTCTTTGTATGTGTTGAAGACAGCATGTGTGCAGGACTCTATGGGTGGATGAGTGAGTGTATGGGTGTGTTAGTGAGTGAATGACTGTCTCAATAGTGTCTTTATGAGTAACTACATATGTTTTAAACTAGTATATGTGACTATTGGTGTATATAAGCGAGTATATGTGAGAGTGAGAGATTGAAAGAGTTCCTGTATGAATAAGTATGTGTTTCTATAAGTGATTGTTTAAAAGACTAAGTATGTGTAAGTTTCCGTAGAAGTAAGTGTGGTGGTGTGTGTATAACTGTATATGCAAATAAATGTATGTTTGTTTCTTTATTAGCATGAGTGACTATGTGTGTGAGTAACTCTATGGATGAGTGGCGTTGTGTAACAGGATGTATAGGTGTATGAGTACATATGATGTGTGAGTACATGTATGAGTGACTGTATAGGACTGTTGGTGAATGAGTGGATGTGTATTTGGATCTTAGAATTACTGTATAGGTTGTTGTAACTGGTATTGGTATGTCCATTGTTTTTAAAATTTTAATTTCTATTTTTGAATGTGTGTATCAAAGGTTATATTAGGATGAGAGGAGGTCTGCCACTCTATCACAAGGATGATGTCATCAGTGATGTCATTTGAGATGTCATCAGTGATGTCATGAGTGATGTCACTGACCATGTCATGAGTGATGTAATATGTGACGTCATCAGCAGTGCATTGCGGGCGCGCGAGTTATAGTTAGCTGAACTAACTATAACGGGGGAATTTCAATGGTTTTTTACGAGTGAAATGTCCAGCTAACTATAACATGTGTGAAACCTTTGCTTTTTTCATTGAATTATATATATATGTATATCTCAAGGTCGATGGAAGAATAAATGGGTATATAAGTGTCTAAATGGATGATTTGTTTTTGAAAAATTGATTGTATAACTGACTGTTTAAGTGTATCTTAGTGAATACATGACTTAGTGAGTAATGTTTAAATATGTAAATATCTGTATCAGTCTCTCACTTTGTGTATAAGTGGCTGCATGGGTTGGTGAGTAGCTACATGAGTGCCTATATAGATTATTAGTTGGTTTTTTGAGTATCAGTATGAGTGTCTGAGTGTCTGTATGGTTCGGTGGGGGTTATTACGTAGTGCATAGGTGCATGAATGAGTGACTCACTGTTTGTATGTGTTGAAGACCGCATGTGTGCAGGACTGTATGGGTGGATGAGTGTGTGTATGGGTGTGTTAGTGAGTAAATGACTGTCTCAATAGTGTCTTTATGAGTAACTACATATGTTTTAAACTAGTATATGTGACTATTGGTGTATATAAGTGAGTATATGTGAGAGTGAGAGATTGCAAGAGTTCCTGTATGAATAAGTATGTGTTTCTATAAGGGATTGTTTAAAAGACTAAGTATGTGTAAGTTTCTGTAGAAGTAAGTGTGCTGGTGTGTGTATAACTGTATATGCAAGTAAATGGATGTTTGATTCTTTATTAGCATGAGTGACTATGTGTGTGAGTAACTCTATGGATGAGTGGTGTTGTGTAACAGGATGTATAGGTGTATGAGTACATATGATGAGTGAGTACATGTATGAGTGACTGTATAGGACTGTTGGTGAATGAGTGGATGTGTATGTGGATCTTAGAATTACTGAATAGGTTGTTGTAACTGATATTGGTATGTCCATTGTTTTGAAATTTTTAGTTTCTATTTTTGAATGTGTGTATCAAAGGTTATGATAGGGGGAGAGGAGGTCTGCCACTCTATCACAAGGATGATGTCATCAGTGATGTCATTTGAGATGTCATCAGTGATGTCATGAGTGATGTCACTAACCATGTCATGAGTGATGTAATATGTGACGTCATCAGCAGTGCATTGCGGGCGCGCGAGTTATAGTTAGCTGAACTAACTATATGGGGGAATTTCAATGGTTTTGTACGAGTGAAAAGTCCAGCTAACTATAACGCCCCTGAAACCTATGTTTTTTTCAGTGAATTTCTAAGGTTTTTAAATGCTAATTCCTAACTATAATGTGCCTGAAACCTATGGTTTTTCAGTGAATATATATATATATATGTTTTTCATGTTATTTAATAATCTACATATTGAAAATGTTAGTTTTTTTCTATATTTATGGGGCTACTCATATATACAATGTGTTTGAAGTTAATTACTTTCACTACTCGAAATGGTAAAATGAAGCTCTTGGCAGTTTAACACTTTCCCAACTGTTGAGCTATTTGGAATGGGAATAGTAAATTCCACCCCTGTGAAATCCAGTGCTTTCCCTACTTTACACAGACTTAAGTGGAATTAATACATTTTATCCCTCCAAGGTCCAACAGTTTTCCTACTTTTGCACTGTTTGAAATCAGAATCAGAAAAGTTACCCCTCCAAAATCCAATGCTTTGCCTACTGTTGCTCTCTTTGGAGTGATAATAGTAAATTCAACCACTCTAAAGTCCAACACTTCATCTACTGTTGTGTTGTTTGGAGAGGAAATATTACATTTTTCCCCTCCGAAATCCAACGCTTTCTCTACTATTGCCCTCTTTGGAGTGAGAATAATAAATATAACCCCTCCAAAGTCCAACACTTTCACAACTGTTTTGCTGTTTGTAGTGGAAATAGTAAATTTGACCCGGCTGAAGTCCAACTCTTCCCTCTTGTTGTACAGACTGGAGTGGGAATATTACATTTTATGCCTCCAAAATCCAGCACTTTCCCAACTTTTGTGCTGTTTGGAGTGAGAATTGAAATTTAACACCTCCAAAATCCAACTCTTTACCCTGTTATTGCAACAAATGGAGTGGGAATAGTAAAATTTACCATCCGAAGTACAGCATTATCCCTACTGTTGCATTGTTTGGAGAGGAAATAATACATTTTACCCATCCATTGTCTAACAGTTTGGCTATGGTTGCACTTACTGCGGTAGGAATAGAAAAAGTAACCCCTCCAAACTCCAACATTTTCCCTACTATTGCGGCGACTGGAGTAGGAAAAGTAAATTTAATTCCTAAGAGATCCATCACTTTCCCTACTTTTGCATAAACTACACTGGGAGTAGTATATTAAATATTCTTAGATTACAGTAATTTTCAAAATAGTGGTTAAATAGATTTATAGCATTAATTGTTATCATTTATATTTCATACTATTTTTCAATTTTTAAATATATTTTAATGTTTATAGTATTTGTTTGCAAATGTTGTTTTCGAGGTTTTAAATTTGTAATTTGTTTTATTACCTAAATTGATTCATATAATTTTTGTTAAAACATTGTTGATATATATATGTGTTTGTCTGTTTATATAGGTAGTATTACATATTAGCAGAATGAATCATTTACATTAAATTATATTTATTTATTAAAATATTTAACATTTACTACTTTAAACTCTATTTGTTATAAAGAATTTATATTTTTGTACATGTTTGGAAGATATTAGTGTCAGCGATATATTTGTCTCGTTTTTGGTACTTACCATTGTAAGTAAAGCTGCACAATATTGCGGTAAACAATATTTATGTCACAATGTTTTTGTCAACTATATTGTGTACCATGATATTGTGTCAGTGATCGGGAAGTAGGGAAATATGAAATCTTTCAAAATCCCTATATGAACAGGTTCTTTGCTGTTTTTCTGAAGAAAAAATCTTTTCAGTGTGGGACAAACCAGAAATTCATTCTGATGCAGTGAAACTGCTGTTGGTCCCCTTGAAGCTTAGAGAAAAGGTTTTGAAAAAGTCCCCAAACTGCTTTTAGTGCCCAAGCAACTACAGGAGTACAACTCTAAGGCTCTCAGGACCCCTAGTTGGAACACTTAGAGACTCTAAGGTTGTCAGGCAGAGGACAAAAACAAAGTTCAGTCCTGTTGCAATTGGTCAGCTTGGATTCTTTTATGGAATTTCCTCTTCAGCTTTTCTAAGATCCTACAGCCACCCAGGGGATCAGCCTTATGATTCTTGGAGATCCTTTTGTATTTGTATTTCAAGTAGAGAAGGGTTCACCTTCTCACACCCTCCTCACAGGTCGTGGATGTTGAGTGCAGCAGGTTCTGACCACCTGGTATGCTTTTGCATGTCCAGCAGTGTTCTGATGAAGGCTGAGTGAGGGTCCAGATTTGTAGGGTTCCCCAGCCTGTGAGTTTAGAACAACTTAAGTCACTATATGTACCTCTACGGCCAATGGGGTAGAGGTTCCTAGGTCTTGACCTTCAAGCTTTTGTGGTAGTTTCTGTTTGCCGTTAACAGGCCCAAAATGCAATACCTCAGGGCAAAGCCAAGATGGCGAAGATTTCCAACTACACTCAATTTAGTCTGGGAGAGTAAGTGATGAGTGTACTGTGATATTCCTTGTATCCTCCGTCCCCTAACACTAAAATTCAATATGAAGCAGGCACTGAACCTACACCAAACCCAGAGAATGAATTCTAGTAGGACAGTAGCAGGATCTTTCAGAACCAGACAGGTGATACAGCATTGTCTTTGCATCCTATTCTCTCCCTTTCAAGTGCACCCCAAGTGTTATATGTGGTTGAACAGACATGTCAAGTAGGATTTGACAGTGAGAGTGTCACAGGATTCCCACCGCCCCTCTCACAATTTTCTGCGGAGTTCAGAGGAGTCATTTCTGCCCTTTCAGATCAGGCTATTGATTGCTCCGCGGAAGCAATTAACCCGTCTTTCATACCTATTTATGGACTTTTGCCCAGGCTGGGAGCTGGCAAAGGCGTATGCTAATTAGCCTCATGACAGGTCAAGCAGTTAAAGGGTAACTTTCTAAAAGTTACGTTTCCTTGATATTTAAGAAAATCCAACTTCATAATTGTATACGTTTTTTAATACCTATTAACATATTAGCTTTATAATTGTTCTTGTTGGTCCCATTCATGAGATACAGCATTAGAATTTTAATGTGTCCAATGGTTTTCTACTTAGGGCAGCTATGTCCTCCACAGTGAAAATATAGGACCCGATTCCGATCTCGTTCGGAAAGCATACCAACCGAATCGGTTCAGGAATGCTTTCTGTCTGACTCAGATTGAGGGAGTTTGACCCGACGAGTACGATGCATCCGTATGCATCCAGATACGATTCGGTCAGACTCCAATTGACTTTCGGTTCAGGACCATGCCGAAAATTTTGCAGCAACACAATCACATTTTTCTAGTGCCCTCTGTCACTGCTTTATATTTAGATTTGAGTTCTGCAATTAGTTCTCACTTTTATCTTTGCTTGCCCCATTCAGTTTATTTGTTTCTCTTCAGGTTGTTTAGAGGCACATGGGTTTTACTACTATTTTGCATATTTTTGCGTTGGACGTGTTTCATTATAATGTGCCAGTCCTTCTAGTCCAGTGTCCTTAACTACGATTGTGTTCTGTATTATCGTGTTTTGATTGCAGTTTAAGGTGTCTTTTCAAACTCTTCCTTTCCGTGACTATGGATGCTCATCCCATTGTAAAAGGCTACTGTGAAACCTAAAATGGTGGTAACAGCATGGACTTATCCCTGATAAAATATACAGTGCAAGCATGCTAATCTTTGATCCCCTACAGCATGAACGTCAAGTCACGAAAATGTCTGGGGTAGCAGCAGCCACAGCTCATGCAGGTAAGAGCGGAGTAGAGATGCAAGGGTACTAAGAAGGGGTGAAACGCAACAACGCCACCTCGTTAACACGTAAATGGTCTCTTAAAGACCAGTGAAGTACTCGGGTGTGGCTGTGTGTGTGCCCGGGAGGCTGTCTCAGCCCAGGCTGACACACACAACGGGGGGCTGAAGCCCTTTGAGCCCAATGGGCGTTGCACGCCTGAATCCACTTATGAGCCAGGGATGGCGGTTTTGGAGGATGAGGGAAAAAAAGAGGTGGAAAAAGAAAAGAAAACTGCTAACAAAAGTAAAGTAATAATATACCAAAGTATACATTATAGACCAGGAAGCCCAGCCTATAGCAGAACTTTAAAATAAAGGGGCAAGCCCAATTTCAAACAAAAAGTTAGGACTATGCCAAAACATCTTAGGATAAGTATACAATGGAACATTTTACTGAACATTAGAAGTAAAAAAAAAATCTGCATTCTTTTAAAGTATTGAATCAAAAATGTCCAACTGAGACACGGGACACTCCCCTTTCGGGCAGTGATTACCAAATGGTCTGTCATCCCTGTGGTCTCTAGTCTTTGTGTTGGTTGTGAAAGGTGTGATGAAACGGATCTACATGTATTGCATTTTTGCCCGTATTATTCTAGGAGCAGAGCTAAGTGGATTATCCCTCTTTGTAAAGTGTTGGGTCTCAGAGACTATAGGGAGGCTTTTAGACTATTTAAATATGACACCACCCCCCTAATTGTCTTTGCGATCTCGAGATTTCTATGGGCTATGTGGAATGCTCGACGTGCTAAAATTAATCTGCACTTACCTGTTGTATCTGTGATTCCATAGGCCTATCCTTTCTGGATAGATCTTCCCGTGTAGCCCATGTGTTTTTTAGCCCATTGGGCGATTTGGCTTTTAACCATTTTAATTATATTACGTGTGTTTTATTTATTTATGAATTCTTGTCTGGTGTGTTCAGGAAACTTTGTATTCTCTTGTTTGTATTGCTTTTATGGTTTTTAACCGATAATAAAGCTTATTGATTGAATTAAAAATCAAAATTGTGACTGGGTTAGCGATGGCGAATAGGCTCCCACCTGCTGAGTGTGAGAAGTTGACCTTAAAGGATGTAAGAGTTCAGCCATAAAGACACAGAGAGATCTTTAAAACAATCAGACATGGACATTTGAAGCAGGCAAAGCTCACAGGACTAGAGGCAAACCCAGGTGCAAATAATCCCCGGGCATTTATTTTGTGCAATTCAGGTGAAAAAAAGGTTAAGTACAGAATATCATGCACTACCTATCCTATTACAAGAATATCATGACAAAAATATTGACAGCTATGAATATATAGACAAGTACATCAATCTATATCTAGTATCGATACATGTATCTTCAAGGCGGGTACGGGTGGAGTTAAGAATAGTATATCTAAATGTGCTCAAATGCACTTGCTTCCTCGATTGCTCGGTCCTCTGTATTTTAGTTATATTTTTGTAACTCGATATTCAGTACACAGTATTCCAGGCTACAACACAGGGTCGGCGCTAGTGCCTCCCACACTCTTGATAGGTCGTTTAGCTACTTATGGCACCGTTTATCGTTCTTCCAGGCCTATGTAGTGCATGCGAGCTAAGCTGACCATGACATGTAAACTTTCACTCGCCACCCACAACCGCCCTCTGCTGCAAGCTCAGCGAAATGCCGGACCACGGTGCATCCATATGCGGCAAATATTTATAGAACATGTGTGACTTTTGAATTAATTTACATACTGTGCTATAAGAAATGGCGTCATCTGTGGCATATAGCTGTGTGAATGTTTTAGCGACAAACGTGTTATTTATATCCACTTATTTGGCTAATAGATTATCAAAACACCTCCAGGAACGTAATTGCATTTTCCAATGTGGATGGTAAGTAAAAATAAACGTGTCTGCCCACGCTTCCTGGCTATGTTGCATAGGGGACGTCTGGAAACTCATCCACAAGAAATGATCTGAGAGAATGGCAGTGGATATTGAGAAAGGGTGTTTGTTTATTGCACTGCATAAAAGAAGGTTTCACAATTCGATGGATTTTCTGTAAAGCAGCGCTGTTGTTTGTTTATTCATGGCTGAGATAGAAGTCACATGAACCTGTTTATTGTTCATACTTCAAGCAATAAGCCATCTGTGGTAGGCCATTTTGTGCTGCATGTTTATAGGCAAATATGTTTAAATGGCTTCTTTCACCTCACATGCATATTTATTGCAGTCTGATTATCCACCGTGTTGTTTGTTTCCAACGGTACTGTATAGCCATGCATTTATGATGGGATTGTACATCATTTCTGGGAGCATTTTCAGTCTTGCTATTTGCTTCAAACACGTTCCTTGTTATGGTCTGGCTTGTCGGCGCAGCTGTCACCAAACTATTATGTGAGCATATAGAAGAGGGGCTTTAGCTCTGCCCACATGTTGGGAGCCAGGTGTACATGCTTTGATTGGTCAGAAGGTGTGCACTTCTCCCAAAAAAGTGCTTGCCCTCCGCACAGCTGTGATCATTTTGTTTATTTTTCCAGCTGCCTGAGTTTGAACGTTCAGGTGCTCACACATGACACTGTAATAATATTAAAGAGCATGAGATAACTATAGGCCTATAGTCATTGCCAATGCTTGTTCTGTTTTAGTGTAAGGTAGTTTACATACAGGCTATAACAAGTACTCTGTACTTGCTCTGACTTCAGTGCTTCCAGACATTAAATATAATCGAGGCATGCATTTATTTACTCGCATCCATGTATTTTATTTCCAATGGCATTTGATTTTTACCTTCCCAACAAAGGGGCAGGATGAACCAAACATACAGAAAAATGATGATGAACATGGAAGAATTCAGAAAGACACTATCGTGAAAGATAGAACACAACGCAATAAAAGCATGAGTAAGTGAACGAATTATGATGCATGCAAGATTGCTAATTTTTTCGTCTACCCAGAAATGAGCACTGTAGTGCACGTTACACGGAACAAGCTGAACAAGCTAAAGCTATAGACATTTAGAGGCCGATTACGATGCGACCCGTAAGCCTTCCAGCCCGCATCATAATGAGCCTCTAGATTTATTTTTTTGAACGCCACATTATGATGCTGGCAGTCGGAAAGTAAACCAGCTGATTTTTTCAACAGTCTCATGGAGCCCGTTGGCCAGTCAGATTGGCTCATAATCGCAAAGGGCAGGCCTTTCCACCCTTGGAATTACGATGCACGGTTTCCGACATGGTTTCCATGCTGGCCTGTCCAACAAGGAAACCATGTAGGAAAGTGTGTTTAGGGACCTCCAGCAGGGCCCCCTTGTGCGTGCGGCCTCCGGTTGGGGCCGAGGGGGCACCTATGGTGCCCCCCTGTTGATCCCTGCACCTTGTGGCAGGCACCTTGAGGTGCCTGCCACGAGGTGCAGGGATGAACAACACCTCCCATTTCTCAATGGAAACTTGTGTTATGGCCGGTTTACGGATGTGGCACGAGCTCCCATTGAGAAATGCGAATATGTGACCAAACAGTGTTCGGTCGCATTGTGATTAGCCGGTCACGATCGCCCACCGGAGGTCGGTCGGTCCCAGCACAGGGACGGTGTCCACCCGACATCGTAATTAGGCCATTCAAATGAAAACCACTTCTGGATCAGTTGTACGTGTTTCCTGTTGACTAGAATGCTCACTTATTGCTATATCATTATTGGTAGAACCCCTGGGGTTAGGAATATGACGTATTTGGACAAGGAAACACAGATAATTTGAGGCTGTGTGTATTCAATTGTCAGAGGGATACTTTATACATCCATGTTGTTTTTTGTTCCTACAGAAAGTAAGGACAAGAGCGTGAGTAGACAGAGCGTGACTCACATGGCTGCAACTACTCCTATTGGCACTTCTAATTAACAATGTGTCCCTCCCAAGCAGTCCCCATTCAATTTTAGCATTTTGGGAACTTTATCATTTTGGGGAGATGGTTGAAATGTTCAATGCACTCAGCTGCATTTGGAATGCCCAAATTCATGGTTGATTACAAGTACCAGAGGGCGATAAAGAAAGAAATGAAGTCTCATTTAGTGCACCAACCTATATATAAGCCAAGCATGTGTGACCCTTCATGGTTATAATGGGTTCTTGCTCCTCAAGGAGCTCCATTAACTTAACAGTGAATCAACTTGAGGAACTCAATAGACGTTGTTTGAACTCATTCACCTATGGATAGAATTCTGGGAACAATACATTGCAGATCCACATGTTGAAAATCACGCATTCTGGTGAAACGTGGCAAGCCCTCGTCATTAAAGAACCATGTATAACCCCATAGTTAGTATTTAAGTTGCAGGAGAATTGTCATCGGTGGCCCTCGCGATACAACACCTGCAGCCCGTGCTGCACTTCTTCAGTGCAGGGCAGTGTAGCGCTGTAAGGGGTATATCAACAAGGGCTTTATCTCTGCTTTTTTGGCTTTAAAAGCCAAAAAAGCAGAGATAAAACTAGCACCCTATCAACAACAGGGTGCTAACATGCAAATTCGCATGTTAGCACCCTTTTACTCTACGCTTCCCCTTGCATCTCTAATGAGATGCAAAGAGGGCGTTCCAGAGTAAAATAATAGGAGAAATGTCGCTAAGCCACATTTCTCCTATTATCAAGAATATCGCTAACCCTGTTAGAGACAAAAAAAGCAGCGCTAACCGCGGTTAACGCTGCTTTTTTACGTCTGGTATTTTTCTGACTTAGCCATGATATCCTATGGAAGGAGGATATCATGGCTAAGTTTGTCTGTCCCTATCAACAAGCTAAAGTGAGATTATCGCTGGGTTTCCAGCGATAATCTCACGTTAGCCACTTAGCGTGAGGATTTTTATCGCTATTGAGATAAGCGTTGCTAATAGCACGCTATCTCAGCAATAAAAATCAACGCTAGCCGGCGATAATTATCCTAGCGCTAAGAGCGCATGGCGATAATTATCGCCGGTTGTTGTTGATATGCCCCTAAATGTGCCACCTTCCCTCCACCACATTCCAGGGTGAGGTCGTTATCGGGAAGAGTGTTGACAGGACATTGTACTTTCTTTCTGTCTAGAGATACATCAAACTGTTGCGGCTTGCATTGTTTTGGTGAATGACACCAGTTGGGTGTCAATGTTAGCTGATTAACAGCGAGAGGCTCAATTGCTTCTGAAGAGCATCTCTACCCCCTCTCCCACTGGGCTGTCTCACCCTTTTTTGCCTATAATAAAAAGCAAGAACTCCAGAAATTTCCTTCTATTTTGCATTTCACAACTCTCTACTTTTGCAGAAGGACAGAGGATACCATCACATATTTTTGTGTTGTTTCAAACTGCAGCTTGTTGCATTGTAGGGCTTGTGGTTTTATTTTTACCAGTTTCTTCCAGGGATCAAAATCCCAACATACAAAGTGCTGGTGGCTAAAACCCCAGAATTGGCTATTTGTCAGCTGCATTTTAGAAATGTTAAAGTCAGCTATGTTTTAAAATTTTACAAAGTCAAATAGTCCATTTAAATAAAATGGTTCTTTCACACGTAAATTCAGATGCACGCAATGCTTAGATATTTTTTGAGGGTTTATTCTTTCACTGACATCATGCACTTAAAAAAGCATTGGCATTATTAATCTTATTTCTTTCATGTAGAGTACCAACACAATAAAGATACAAAGGCAATTTCATACTCCCTGGTTACTTTAGCGGTTGGGTGTGTGTGGGAAATTTAGGGGTAAGTGACCACAATCTAATTTGGTTATCTACAACCTTGAAGGCCTTGTTTTCACGGGGCAAAACACCTAGGTAGTGCAGGGGGACTAAAAACAACAGACCAAAAGAGGAAGTTAAAGTAGACAAAGACATTTCCTGCATATTTTTCAGCTCAGCTCTTCGATAAGTGTAATGGGGAGTGTTCCATCTGGCTTGGTGAATCAACCTCGGGAGGCTCTGTTTTAGTGGATTTCTGTGGGATAGCTCAGACTGTAAATTCAATGCTGTCTAGGACCAGCTCTCATAGAGCTCATACAAATCCCAGGTGGTTTGTGAAAAGGTGTTCAGTTGCACTTGAAAAGCTAGAATTGGCCCTTAACCCCTTCGCTGCGGCGCGAATTTCGCCGCAGCGCTGGGGGGGTTTGGGGAGGTTGACGGCACCGCTGTGCTCATGACGGAACCACGCCATCATGAGTCACGGGTGAGCTGTGCTCATGACGGCGTGGTTCCGTCATGACTCCACCTACTGCGCTAATCGCCCGCACAGGCGGGGAATTAGCGCCGCGTGGGAGGAGCGGCCGCCAACGGCCGCAGCATGACGGAACCACTCCGTCATGAGCACAGCGCACCCGTGGCTCATGACGGAGTGGTTCCGTCATGAGCGGGGAACGGGTTAAAACGGTGCCATCGGACAACAACTTAATTAGCAGGGCTAGGGAATCCTATAAACTATAACTTAGGACCTGAAAAACTTGCTACAAAACAATGAAGCCTCGGACAATATTACAGAGGCAAGCAATCTTCAGAGCAGCTGTAAATTGTGGTCTACCTTTGAATAGCCATTCCTCAATTGGGGAGATCATGGCTTAGTTACCACACATATAAACCCACAAGTGTGGGCTAATCATTTTAAGGAAATCGAAAATGTATACTCAGATACTCTGGGAAGTAATTTAGATGTTTTCCTGGCGGGTGACTCACATTTGGTCTTCTCCACAGCAGTGTTCAACCTAGCCATTTCCCAGCTGTCAAACAACAAGGCCCCAGGCCCAGATGGTATCCCAGCGGACCTCTATAAGTTCTTACCAGAGGTCTGGGCACCGGTTGTAACACAGACTATTAATTCTTCAGTCACTGGGAGAATCCCACCTACCTGGTCAACATCAGTGATCGTCCCTGTATTATAGAAGAGTGATAGAATGGCCCCACACTGCTACCGGGCATTTCTTTAATTGGCACTGTTGTCAAGGTGGTAGTTAGGGACATCCTAAATCAGTTAGGAGCTTAGATAAGGGCAGAGAGGAGTTTCTCTAATGTTCAATGTGGCTTTAGACACCGGCTGGGCACCAGTAATCAATTCTTAAGTTTACATATGTTGATTGGTAAACATACTGGCATTAGCTTCGGGTCTATCCATGAGGCCTTAATGGCCCTCTCCTCAGCTTTTGACCATCATATTATCTATGTGGGTGGCTGCAGATAGAGTTTTTTTCATGATGGAATCACACAAACAAACACAAGCAGTAGTCAGGTTTTGTAGTGATGACACTTTTACAGAGTCATTTGAGGTAGCACGGGGGGTCATCAAAGGTGCATATTGGCCCATGTTTTTTTTATTTACTTTGTACATTAGCAAATGGTATTTTTTATTTGCATTTTTAAATATTCAACATACGTCTTATAAATTAGACAACATCATGTTTAGAGGCAAATTACCAAGTGAGGGCAGCAGTACATTGCAAAGGAGTGCACGATAACAGAGCCAGGGATCAAGTCCTGACTTATATCCTGCAGCCTATGTATCCAGTGGGCTCCACTCCAGTAATTATCCACTATAAAACCACCACCCTCAAATAATGACCCTATTCCTCAGTACATGTTCCACTAAATTTGTTCACTATAAATCACAAGTGAGAATTGCCATCAACAGTCCTGAGTACAAATATAACCTCTGAATTGATCATAATGCTACTTCAATTATTCAAGAACAAACCTTATAAAAAGAAAAATGGAAAATAACATAATTTAAACAATAAAGCAGTAATTGGACCGTGTGCAGAGGGGTGAACTGGATCATAGCTAGAGTAGCATGCGTTTAGGGGAGTCACAGCGTAGTGAAGCTTCCCTCTGGAGTTGAAAGAGTAGGGGGAGGGTTTCCAATTACTGACAAATCCACCATGTTAGAGTGGCAAGTTACCATCTGTCATTTCCACCTAGTCAGCCACCTATTAAGTCAGCGCCCAGCGCTATCTAGGGGCTCAGAGGGGTTCCCAGTTCGTACATCTGTGAGGCGGGGTCTTGGGCCTGGATCCGAGTCTGTCCCATTAGAGGTGTGCCCGTCAGGATTCTCCCAGGTCACCATCACCTCCCTCCATAGTCCAGCTACTGGATGCTTTCTCATGCCCTTCGATTCCTCCCAACTGAGTGCTCTGCCTTCTAACCCAACCCATAAGATGAAGTCTCTATGCCAGTTCTCAAATTGGGCTCCTCTCAGGGATTTCCATTCTATTGCTATTTGACGTTTAGCCAGGCCCAGTGCAAGATCTATCAGTCTGTTCCCAACCTTACGCTTTGGTGGCCTGGGGAAGGGACCCAGCATGTCTGGGCTGTGGGAGGCAGTGCTCTGCCTAGTACTTCCGTGAGTTTGCTAAGCGCAGCTTCCCAAAAAGGACACAGGCTTTGACAGTCCGAGGTCATGTGACCAAAGTCCGCATCTGGGTGCATGCATCTCGGGCAGTGATGGACTTCCCCCCCATAAGTCACACTAAGGCGGTGAGATGTCATATATGCCATGTGTGTGTAGTTAAATTGGATATATTTTAGGCGTGTGTTACGAAAGATCTTCTTAGGGTAGTGCAAGACCCTGCGCCACTCCGAGTCCGTAAGTACCCTGTCCCCAGCCCTGTCCCATTTTGCTCATAGCTCGCCCAAGTGTCTTACTGATGCCAATTGCAAAGCCACGTAGAACCATTTCTCTAGATGCCCTGCCATCTCCAGTGTACACAGGGCATGTATTACTGGGTGTGTCTCGGGCTCGTATCTCCCCTTGTTCCAAAGCTGCGGGAAGATACGTACCAAGGCCTCATACCACAGGAACTGGCCCGGGGGAAGACCACAATCCTCCACAAGTATGTCAAATGAAAGCAGGGTCTTGTCCAGGAAGCAATTCCCCACGTTGTCTAACCCTTCCTACATCCATCGGGCCAATCGCTCGCTCGTGACCATAGTCTGTGGATCGGTACAAAAGGGGGTGGTGATGGACGGAGCATCAGAACCAATCAAACACTCACACCCAGTCAACAGATCTGGGTTTGATCCATCACCGTTCTTTAGCCCACTCTGCCACCCCAGTTCAGACATGGCCATATGCAAATCAGTCTGACCCTGTGCCTCATGGGAACAATTCCAGCCCGAACTGCCAAGCCATGCCTTCCCTGGACCGGAAACAAGCTTCCTAGGACCGGTTTCTGGCATTTCCGCCGTCTTCAGCCAGGCTTGCTTGAATCCAGTGGCAAAGTGAGCAAGGGACTCACGTCTGAGCATACCCTGCCAACTTATGGTGAACAAAGCGGTACAAAAGGGGGTAGTGATGGACGGAGCATCAGAACCAATCAAACACTCACACCCAGTCAACAGATCTGGGTTTGATCCATCACCGTTCTTTAGCCCACTCTGCCACCCCAGTTCAGACATGGCCATATGCAAATTAGTCTGACCCTGTGCCTCATGGGAACAGTCCAGCCCGAACTGCCAAGCCATGCCTTACCTGGACCGGAAACAAGCTTCCTAGGACAGGTTTCTGGCATTTTAGCCATCTTCAGCCAGGCTTGCTTGAATCCAGTGGCAAAGTGAGCAAGGGACTCACGTCTGAGCATACCCTGCCAACTTATGGCGAACAAAGTGGTACAAAAGGGGGGGGGTGATGGCCGGAGCATCAGAACCAATCAAACACTCACACCCAGTCAACAGATCTGGGTTTGATCCATCACCGTTCTTTAGCCCACTCTGCCACCCCAGTTCAGACATGGCCATATGCAAATCAGTCTGACCCTGTGCCTCATGGGAACAGTCCAGCCCGAACTGCCAAGCCATGCATTCCCTGGACTGGAAACAAGCTTCCTAGGACCGGTTTCTGGCATTTCAGCCGTCTTCAGCCAGGCTTGCTTGAATCCAGTGGCAAAGTGAGCAAGGGACTCACGTCCGAGCATACCCTGCCAACTTATGACGAACAAAGCGGTACAAAAGGGGGTGGTGATGGACGGAGCATCACAACCAATCAAACACTCACACCCAGTCAACAGATCTGGGTTTGATCCATCACCGTTCTTTAGCCCACTCTGCCACCCCAGTTCAGACATGGCCATATGCAAATCTGTATGACCCTGTGCCTCATGGGAACAGTCCAGCCCGAACTGCCAAGCCATGCCTTCCCTGGACCGGAAACAAGCTTCCTAGGACCGGTTTCTGGCATTTCAGCCGTCTTCAGCCAAGCTTGCTTGAATCCAGTGGCAAAGTGAGCAAGGGACTCACATCTGAGCATACCCTGCCAACTTATGGCGAATAAAGCTGTACAAAATGGGGGGGGGTGATGGACGGAGCATCAGAACCAATCAAACACTCACACCCAGTCAACAGATCTGGGTTTGATCCATCACCGTTCTTTAGCCCACTCTGCCACCCCAGTTCAGACATGGCCATATGCAAATCAGTCTGACCCTGTGCCTCATGGGAACAGTCCAGCCCGAACTGCCAAGCCATGCCTTCCCTGGACTGGAAACAAGCTTCCTAGGACAGGTTTCTGGCATTTCAGCCGTCTTCAGCCAGGCTTGCTTGAATCCAGTGGTAAAGTGAGCAAGGGACTCACGTCTGAGCATACCCTGCCAACTTATGGCGAACAAAGCGGTACAAAAGGGGGTGGTGATGGACGGAGCATCACAACCAATCAAACACTCACACCCAGTCAACAGATCTGGGTTTGATCCATCACCGTTCTTTAGCCCACTCTGCCACCCCAGTTCAGACATGGCCATATGCAAATCTGTCTGACCCTGTGCCTCATGGGAACAGTCCAGCCCGAACTGCCAAGCCATGCCTTCCCTGGACCGGAAACAAGCTTCCTAGGACCGGTTTCTGGCATTGAAGCCGTCTTCAGCCAAGCTTGCTTGAATCCAGTGGCAAAGTGAGCAAGGGACTCACATCTGAGCATACCCTGCCAACTTATGGCGAACAAAGCGGTACAAAAGGGGGTGGTGATGGACGGAGCATCAGAACCAATCAAATGCTCACACCCAGTCAACAGATCTGGGTTTGATCCATCACCGTTCTTTAGCCCACTCTGCCACCCCAGTTCAGACATGGCTATATGCAAATCAGTCTGACCCTGTGCCTCATGGGAACAGTCCAGCCCGAACTGCCAAGCCATACCTTCCCTGGACCTGTGCACATAGTTGCCACAGACAAGAAAAGGCAAGTGCTCAATTTGTCGATTCAGGGATCCCAAAACCACAACTACATACAGCAATATCTCTGCCAATGTGTAAGACTAGGGGACAATCTCCAGGCTCCCCCATCTTTTCTGAACAACATCCTGCAGGAAGTAATAACACAATCAATCAGACCACAGGAGAGGCATTGGGTTCTATAATATGATTTAAGAGAACCAACACCCACCCTTGATACACAAGCAATCATGAACATTCCACCTTCAACCACACCTTAGAAAAGCCAAACAGCTCCTGCAGACAATAAAAGTAGCAAAGGCAACCTGGGACTGCAGAGAATGGCAGGAATAGTCCAGCACTAGAGAAACTGGAGGAAGAAGTTTTAGAAATCGTACTGAACGAAACTGAAAGGAAAGGGCTGACTCTCACCAAAAGGGAAAGGAAATGGCAAAGGCAAAGGAAAACCCATAAGAAATGCAAAGGGGTCCAACAAAAAAAGCAGTGGAGTTATTTTTCCAAACCAAAGTATAAGCAGAGGCCAATCTGGTGGAATCAAAGCATGAAGAACTAGTCACAACAGATAAAGCCCCCAACAATACCCAGGGGTCAGTGCTTGTACTAAGCTCTGTTTGCAGTCAGCATTGAGTGATAGAAACACTAACGAGACCTTCTATGAGCTACGACACAGCACCAAGTCACAAAGAACAATGAAGAAACTAAAAACAAATCAACTAACATGTACAAGGTATCACAACATGCATTTTTCAGAACCAATGACAACAGCGAGCAGCGAAATCTGCATTATCATGATGAAAACAGTAACGGTAGGGTGATGAGAATTAATGGCCTGATACATCGAGACATGTATAGGTCCCACAGCAGGGCAAGGCACAGGGGCATTTTAAAAGAAAATGATCAGCACACACCTATTTTTGGGGGGAACAAAATCAATTCATAAAGTAATTATTTCCATCAAATAAGATCTAAAGAATTTCATGGAGACATGTTTCATATATTTTGAATACTCCTTTAATCTCATTTATCTTTTCTCCTTTCGCGAGGGTCAATACACACAGCATGACGTGCCACACCAGGAAAAAAAACTGTCACTCTCTGAGCCACAGGGGGCCAAGATTAAAGTGCTTACTCTGGAGCATCTAATTCCTGCTAATACCCTCCTATATATAAAAAAGTACGTTTGACACGCTAAACAGAGGGCTGATCATGAAGCTAACAGAAGTAATATGAGAGCTGGTGCACACCAATTCTTCACATTTGCGAGCAATAGAATTAAAAACACATCCTTGTATAAGAAATAGAGAGGCAACGGTAAATCATGGGCCACTACTGAAACTGTGCGTCAAGTTCTTGCACAACAGGAAACCTTTCAACAATGGGGGATTGAGATACAAAGGAGCGAGTCACAACATTCCAAGGCTGGTGCAGACTCTGGCACACCGCCAATATGGCTGTCGCACCGGTCCCCGCATCCGATGTGAGACTGGGCGGCACAGCGCACAGCAGTGACACGCGCACCCGAATCCCTCCTCCATCCCTGATTGGCTGGCAGCGTGGACCGGAAGGGTGAACAAGCGCTTCCGGTTCACGCGCTCCCAAAATGTCGGGCTAGCTGGTCTGAACCGGCTTGCCCGCAAGAAATGCCTTTAAAAGGCTGGGGAGCGGCGGAGTAGTCTCTTGTTTCCACCGCTCCCCAGCTGCATACCATCAGGCGTCAGGGCCTCACTCGGCGACCCCAACGGATTTTTTTCTCTCTCTCGTTGTTTTCCCTGCAGGGTCGACGCAACAGGAGCTACTGGAGGCTGTTTAAAACGCTCCGATTTTCCCACGATTTTCTCTCTTTTGTTTTCCCATGCAGGGGTGGCGCTAGGAAGTGATCGGGTGGAGTTTGGAGGCAGCAGCTGGGTATTTTCTACTGGTTCCAGCTAGGGGATTTTCTAACGGTTTCCCCTGCAGGGCCCCCACAGAGGCACTGATTGGACTGCTGTGAACAGCTGAGGAGGCAGCTGCAAGGGGCAGAGACACTCCGGTCCTCAACATTTTTCTGTTGTTTCTCACTACAGAGTCAGCTTTGAGGAGATCAATCGGCGGCTACAAGGTGCTGCAGCTGGGGTGTCGGAGGCAGGCTCTCTCCTGGGTTTACAACAAAGACGCAGGACTGCTAGTTTGTTTGGGCGGCACTGACAGGCCTGCATTCCATTGCTTCCGGGAGCCACGCGGGTTAGAGAGTACTCACCCGACCCACTGGATTAGCTAGCGGGCATGGCTCTGGTTGCGTGGGTGCTGGTGGCCAGTCAGTAGCCTCCTACTACTGTGAGGTAAGGGTCTGGGCAGTGTCCTAGGCCGAGCAGCACAGTGGGCATTGTAACTGTGACTAGGTATCAGGGCTAGTACATTTTAAGTGGTCTGTGTCAGGGTGTCTTCTCAGTTTCTGGCTGAGCATTGTGGGGTTATAGTACCATTTAGTGTTGCGATCGGAGTATCTGCACATGCGTTAGCAGTGCATTGCTGTTTATAGTACTATGGCCCCTAAGTCAAAGCGGAGCGACAAGCACTCACGCATGGATAATTTCATGGAGGCAATGATGCTTAAGATGGGGACATGGAGGCCATGATGAAAAAAGGTGATGAAATGGGCCAAGCTATTGCAGATTTAAGGGATAAGGTCGATGGTCAGGAGGGGACAGAAGACAGGCCCAGGAGATCCGGGGTGGCCCCTAGGGCAGCATTTCTACCCGTGCCCAAAAATAGTAGACCAAGGAAAGTTGGGGCACCAGCACTTCGAGAGGCGGAGGGAGCAAACAGAGCCACAGAGCCGGTGGCCCCCATACCGGTCCTGCAGGCAGTGGGTGGAGATGGGCAGCCAGGGGCAGCTGGGGGGGTACTCAGCCAGGTATTGCTGACGGGGACAACCAGCCAGGCACGGGGGCACCTGGGGCGTCAGGAGTCACCCCACAGGCCCCACTCATCCCTCCGATGGGGGCCCATCGGGAGTTATACCGGGTCAGCCGGATTTGGTAGCTAATTTGGCAGCGGTCCTTCCCTGGCTAGAGAAGGTGGGTAGCTGGTCCCCAGCAGGAGGGATGTCTGGCAGTGGGGAGAACACACTGGATAAGGCCAGGAAGGTAGTGGCACAGTTAGATGGGGCTATGCCTGGAGCAGGGCAGGCAGTACCTGCGGGGGGCGCGTTGCCTGGAAGTGCGGTGCCAGTTGGGATTGGAGGAGTCTCACACATGATAAACACGCCATCAGATGCTGGACAAGCCAAAGCATTGGAAACAACAGCACCAGGTATGCCGCACCCCTTGCAAAATTTGGGTTTAGGCGATGTGCACTCTCTTAGGGAACACATAGGGCGGCATGTGTCTCAAGAAACAAAAGAAAACATTTGGAAAGGCACCTATGTGAATATGTTTTCCCTGCTGATAGATGAAGCAGAAAGAGACGAGGCCAAAAAGAATAAAGAATGGACACACCCAAGCAAGTGGGACAATATGTTGTTGAAGTATAGATTCGACGAAACCCTGGTGAACTGGATCAAGGGTTTTCAATCTACATGTCAATTATGGGTGAGCATTTCCCAGGCCTTGGAGTAGAGATGACATGTTATCAGAATAGAATTGCTTGTGCGCATGATGAGTATAGTGGTAGTGGATGGAAGGAGTACGATAAGGACTTTAGAAGAGCAAAAGCATTTGATCCTGCCCTTGGCTAGAATCAAATTGACATGATTATGCATTAAACATTTCAGAGGCGGCTCCCAGGACAGCCCCCAGGGTCCGCCCAAAGACAGCTCGCAGGGCAGTCCTTTTGCACATGCCCCCCAGGGAACTCTGGGGGCAGAGGCAAGAAAGGGGCATGTTGGGATTTTAATAGGCGCACATGCACCAGAGCTGCTGGCACATGTAAATTCAAGCATGCATGTTCATTCTGTGGCAGCGCCTCTCATCCACAGTCCAAATGCTTTAAGAAAACAAACGACAGGGCAGTCAAAAACAAGAATGAGAGCATTTCACTAGCTAAGGCCAGGTCTCCCATCATAGCAAGTGCTCTAATCCCATGGTTAAACAGTTACAACTGCCCTGAGTCTGCTAGAATATTGATGGAAGGTTTCAGGGACGGGTTTAGGATCCCTGCGCCTGGTTTCATTGGGGGGTCACATTGCCAGAATCAATTATCGGTCAGGTCCAATGAGGGAGTGGCTGCAGCAAAAATTGTGAAAGAGGTACAGCTGGGCAGAGTAGCAGGTCCGTTTGATGAATTGCCAATTTATTTATTTATTTATTTTATTTATTTTATGGTTTATACCACGCTAGAATCGACTCTAAATAGAGTATCTCTGCGCACAGAATAGAGAGAGAGAGAGGGAGATAAAAAGAGACCAGCAGCAGCAGGTAGCATAAGGTTCAATGCAAAATCTTGTGTGCTCCCCGATAGGGGTGGTTCCCAAAAAAGAGCAAGAGGAATTCCGATTGATTCATAATCTTTCGGCCCCCAGGGGCCAGTCGCTGAATGATGCCATTGACGGGGACTTGTGCAGTGATAGGTTTGCATATTTTGATCAAGCAGTGGAGATGCTTAGGGGTTTGGGACCGGGCACATTGTTGTCAAAATCGGATATTGAGTCAGCCTTTCGCTTGCTGCTGGTACACCCACTAGATTTCCATCTGTTGGGTTTCCAATTCAGGGGAAAGTACTACGTGGACAAGTGTATTCCTATAGGGTGCTCTGTTTCCTGCTCATACTTTGAGAGATTCAGCTCTTTCTTGGAGTGGTTTTCAGGCAGGCGACAGGGCACCAATGGGTATTGCACTACCTTGATGACTTCCTCTTTTCGGGGCACCAGGTTCTCAGGATTGTGAGTGGGCATTGCAGAGGTTCTGTGCGCTCATGCAGGACTTTGGCGTGCCTTTGGCGCGAGGTAAGACGGTGGGGCCGAGCACTGAGATTGAATTTTTGGGAATAGAATTGGATTCTGTTCAGGGTGTGTCACGGCTGCCACATGAAAATATCACGGCTTTCAGGTCTGCTTTGGGACAGTGATTGAGGAAGGAGAAGGTCACACTGCATCAGCTACAATGGGTGGTGGGTCAGTTAAACTTTGCATTGAGGATCATTCCAATGGTGCGTCCATTCTCGCACACCTTCGCACAGGCTATGTCAGAGCTCAAGGAGAAGCACCACCACACCAGACTATCCAGTGAGGTCAGGCAGGACATGTGGATTTGGAGGGCATTCCTGCGTGACTTCATCGGTAGGGTAATGTGGCCCAGCCCTCCCAGGTCCAGTCTAGAGACAGGGCTGATGACTGACACAGCAGGTAGCGAAGGTTTTGGCGCCATAGGCTTCCTAAAACTGTTTCCCATCCTGGTGGCACTGGTCATCTGGCCAGAACAACTGAAAAGCCATTCTGTGGTATTCTGGTCGGATAACATGTCCGTAGTGGAGTGTATCAATAATCAAACAGCAAAATGTAAGATGATCCTGCATCTGTTGGAAAAGATAATACTGCTGTGCATGCAAATGAATCTGCTGTTTAGGGCAAAACATGTGCTGGGAGTATTGAATCATGTCGCTCATGCGCTCTCTCGTTTTAAGATGCAGGTATTCAGGTCTTATCACCGGAAGCAGCAGAAAGCCCAACGCCTTTCCCAGAACAGCTTTGGCAGCTTTGTGCCCCCAATTATCGGACCTCATGGCAGCTAGCCTTGCACCCAGGACCAGGAGGGCATACGAAGGGGCATTTGGGGCTTACTGCTATTTCTTGAGGGAAAGATGAGAGGAGACATGGCACGATACTGGGGCAGTTGCTACCTATTTGAGAGCAATGAATGATGAGGGGCGCACAGTGGCATCAGCAAGATGACATATTCTGGCCATTTTGTTTTTTGCAAAGGCAAAGGGCAAAGGGGATCCTGCTGGCTCTTTTATGGTGTGGAAAGCATTAAAAGGGCGGCAGTGCCTACAGGGTTCCAAGCGGATGTAAGGCGGCCAATACGGGTTCAAACTTTGGCCACACTGCTGGATGTCCTGCACCAAGTGTGTAACTCTGCAGATGAAACACTTTTGTTTCAGGCTGCATTTTGTTTTGCATTCTACGGCGCTTTCAGGATTGGGGAGCTGGTGGTAAAAAATAAAAGGGACTGGATTAGGGGGCTTCAGTTTGGACATGTACAGATCCTGGGAGACTCCTTATTGATATCAATAACCATGTCCAAAACTGATCAAGAAGGCAGGGGGGAAGGGGTAGTGTTGCGAAGGGCAGAAGGAAGCACTTGTTGCCCCATCACCAGGCTGGAAGCACTCCTCGCACACAGACCAAGGGGCGTGGGAGGCCACTACTGGTTCACGCAGACGGGACATCGCTCACTATTTTCCTGTTCAGAAGGCTCATGGGTCTAGAAATGCAGAAGGCCGGTTTAGATCCAGGCAGTTTTGGGACCCACTCTTTTAGGATAGGGGCTGCCACTGAAGCCGCAGCTAGGAGGTTTACTGGAAGTGAGGTGCAGAAGATTGGTAGGTGGTCCTCAGATTGTTATAAACGCAATGTGTGCCTGCATATACTCTAAATTTGTGGAGGACTTGAACTGACAATTGGTTTTCTCTTCATGGTTTGATTTGCAGTTCCCACACCTTGTCTCGCAGGGGGGAAACATGCAGCGATACAGCGTCTTTCATTGTCTGTGATTCACTGCCACACAGGAGGAAAGAAGCAGGCAACAGATCATCATCTCTCAAAGTACATTGCGGAACAGGTGCACGCCTGGGAGCACGCAGAACAGGATGTCTGGATTGTTGGTCATTAGTATGTTAACAGATTGCAATGCTTCTTTCCTACAGGTACCTACGAGGTTAGGGCACGGCAGGCAGGTGCAAAAATCTCTTTCTATGGGCAGGGCGGGCTGTGTTTTGCCCAATTCAGGGATCTGGTGACACGCGCATTGGGCCAGAATCCGGTACCCCCTGCGATTTTCACTTTGCATTTAGGAGGTAATGACTTGGTGCACCTAGGTAGGAAGGGCGTAATGGAGACCTTGCTCATGGAGGTGGGGTGGTTGGCGAAGAGATGCCCCGAGGCACTGATAGTGTGGTCACACATGATTCCAAGATTCCAGTGGAGAAGGTGTGTGTCCGTGTGGGTCTTGAATCACTCAGTAAAACAGATTAACAATAGGATGGATAAATTGTTCAGGACCCCGAAAATGTGATCAATGGGTCAGGGGTGCATCGGGGGAACAATGTTTTCTGCAGGATGATGTACACCTCTCGAGTCTCGGTAATCAAATATTCATGGAGAATATACTGGCATGGTTAGAAAGGACAGTGTGCAAGGCATGACCTCCTGGTAGGCAGAAGGGTGAGGCCAGATAGTCTGGCAACTATACTGGCATGTGGCGGTAAGGTCATGATTGGTGATCATAGTTTATGGCCCTTAGAAGGCATCGCCATTGTCAAATGGGGACGCCTGAGGGGGGGACAAATGGTCTCTCATGGAACTCCAGCGGCAGTTACAGCCGGTACTGGGTATGGGGGAAGGGAAGTCTCGCTTCCACTAGGCTGGTTGGCCAACCCCCACACGCGCAGGCACTCAAGGGTGCAAGGATGCATAACTGCACGGGTGCCTTATGTAGATAATGTTGAGGGCGTAGGGGGTGCATGGGGGGAGATATGCGTCTGGCAAACTGGGCCCCCTGCGCATTGTCACCCCGGTAGGAGGTTGGGACCTAGCTTGATCTGGATCTGGGGCCAGCCATTGACCTTGCTGTAGGCTCTAACAGTGATACGCAGAAAGTAAGATTGTTGTTCATCGCTTAGCTTACGATAGGAATGGCTATGTATTAGAAGCATGTTAAGGTTAGCCAACTGACATACTGTACCTATCAATGTAATGGACTTTCTGCGTTTTGTGTATTTAAAAATAACATGCAGTTTTAATGTTTTTGTTTAATTTTATGTAATAAAATACGGCCGGGGTTTACTACCCCTAATCCAAACAACTGTTGTGTTTGAATTGAATGCCTTGGGGGAAGAGGGCCTGCGAGCTACTCTGGAGGCGTGAAGGGCCCCCACCCCAAGCATGGTTTGAAGTAAGGAGGGAGGGTGACTCTGTAGTACTAGACCATATTTCTGGGTGCATTGCTCCCCGAAGCCACAAGCAATACAAATGGCAAATCAACTTCCCCAGCAACATGGCACTCAGTTCTGAGGGGGCGATGGGAGCAGGAATATACTTGACAAACTTAAAAAAATACCAATAGTGACATTCCTGCCATCCGGTCATATTGGACAGGCCCAGCAGCACCAGCAGGATTCCAAAGTAGAATCAATCCAGGAATGGTCACTGAACCCCAGCGACCAAGATACCAAATTATCCTGATGGTAACATCTCCATGTTAGAGCACGGCAGTGTTAGCATTTTCTCTTGGAACACTTATGGTTTCGAGAAATACTGCAAGAGGGAGACACAATATCATTTCTCCCAAAATTTTACGTCATTTTAACGCAGGAAATCTGAAGCTCAAAGCCAACGCCAATAATATGCTATGTGGAACATCACACCCCAGTTGAAAACATCTCAAATTATGGGCACCCTGGGGGGGGGACATTTCCATGCACTCCTCTACAAAATACAACTCGGCGCCAGAAAAGAGCGACCCAAGAGTAAACTAGATGCAGGTAACCAAGTTAGAATGCAAAAGCAGGAGTTCTCCCTCTAAGCTTCTTCTCATATTAAATGTTTACATTCATCCATGTAAAGCAAAGAAGGAGGAATCCATGGCAACCCTAATTGAGTTAATAAAGACACTACAGAACTTATACCAGCAATCGCTTCTCATCATTTCAGGGGATTTCAATATTAACCTCAACCAGAGTATTAAAAAAACGGAGCAATCAATTTAACACCATCAACTCACAATACCAGCTGAAAGAACAAAGTCTAAAGATGCTGAATGGCAACACAAAGGACGACACCCCAGCATCAATAACCTTCTTCAGCGACAGGATAAGGTAAACAATAGACTGCACACTAATAAGTGAGCAATTTCAAATCATTCCTTGCTCAGAGAGCGATCACTTCCCACAAACCATCAAAATCAAAAGCAAGTTCCATAAGTTGAGTCCACCAAATAGGTTAGTCTCCACACCAGTCACCTACAACCTAAAAAGATTAAAATGGCAAGGACCAGGTATAGGGAAGATAATGGCAGAGCTTTATCACTGTGCAGGAAACCCAGAAGAGGTAAAAATAGGAGCCGGGCACCGTGAAAAGGCCTGGACAATTTTAATCACGACCCTACTGTCAAAATTTCTAGCCAGAGCAATACCAAACATAAATATAGAAGGAGACTACACAAAATGTGAAATTTAAAGGCAAACCTGGTACAGCAGCTGGTTGCGCACCGAAAATCACACATTACAAGAGAAGAGAGAAGACTAACAGCAGATGTGAAAAAGGAAAGAGGGACGAAAAAGTCCCACTGCGAAACATGAGAATATTATATCACAAGGACTGCTGGATAGCAAAAAGAAGACATCAAGAAGGTATTTGGAACAAGATCTTATGGATCAGCATATCACCAAACTGTTAAGAATTCTGGCCCTTGATAAATGGGCTGGTAATGAGAAAGGCTCGACATCAAAATGTGGGTATTGCAGATAAAGTCTGGGAAGCCCATATTTGCAAAATGTAAGCTCTGCCAGCCAACTACCATAAGTATGAGGCCAGCCAATAAAAACATACCCTGATGCTGACATGGATAGAAGACAGCAAGGAGACCAATGAGGCAAATCCAGAACCCGCAACCCACAGCAACCAAATGGACTCTGCAGAAAACAATAGTACAATGAGCAACCACTTGAAAAACATAGAGTCCATGACTGATATTTAACAACTAGAAGAAATATTAAAGAAACTAAAAGCAGAAGGGGCCTCCTGTCTAAAGAGCCTCCCCAAAGCACGTTTTAAGAAGGACATTGCTTTCTGAGCTCGCTACTTAGCACCCCTTTTAAGCAAAATGTCCACACTAACATCATACTACACTCATGGAAGGGAAAAATCTTTGATCCCATCTATGAGAATGGAAGCCAACCCTCGCCGAGTAATTATGCGCTTATTGACATCAAAGCAAAACTTTATGGGTCAAGTTTACTCTAAGACCTGCAAGCATGGGTCAATGAAAAAAAAAGGATACCACACAAACTGGGTTCAGACCGAATATGTGGACACTCACAAATTTAACAGCCCCTACCATCTGAGCTGAAAACAGCGCAAAACCCGTCTGTTTGCATGTTTTGTTGAGCTTAAATCAGCCTTTGATCGGGTCCCTTGTGGTCACCTTTGGGCAAAATTGGTAGAATGGGGCATCTCAAGCAATCTGTTGAGGACAATCATAGCTATGTATAATGAAACATGGGCTCAGTTTAAAATAGAAGATGGCAGTAGAGTCACAAGAAAAACCGACGCAATAAATGGCCTGAAACAGGGTTGCGTTCTAGCCCCAAGTCTGTTAAATTTATACATTGCTGACTTCTAAAGTTACCTTCCACAAGAGGAAAGCCATCACCCTAGCTTGGTAACAGAGAAAATAGTAGGCTTACTGTATGCCAATGATATTGTTCTCTTAATCCAAATGTCAGTTGGCCTCCAACGTGGTATGAACACACTAAAAACCTACATGGACCAGCAACGCTTAGAGTTGAACCTAAATAAAACCAAAGTGGTACGTCTGGTTGACACCAAGTATACATCATTTACCTGGTTCATCGAGGACAAAAAGGTCAAGGTAGCATCCACATTCAAGTATATGGGCATCAACATGGAACAACAGATGTCCTTCAAACAGCAACTAACTGCTATTCAGGCAAAAGCACATTCGCTAATATTTGAGTTTAAACTGCTGAAAAAGAAACTCAGCTGCCCCTTACTTGGTCAAGCACTAACTGTAATGGCAGCCCAATTTATTCCAGCAGTATCATACAGTACAGGAATTATGTATGGCAGGGAAATAAAAACACTCAAAAAGCTCCAGACAAAAGCCTACAAAGCAGTATTCTCCATAACAAAATCATCATCTCCAGCCCAGGTCCATCTAGAATTTGGCTTAGAAAAACTAAAACTACAACGAATGAAGGATTTTATCAAATTATGCTGGTGATTAGGGGTTACCTAAACAAACTACACTGGATGGAAATTGAGGAACAAACAAAAACACTCTTGGGGAGAATACTTAGTGCAGGATCTGGATGAACCAGGTATCTGAGATATATGGGCCTGTAACATGGAGAGAGCATGATTTTGTCCAGTAACTAACTCTACAACCAAATATCTGTCTCATTTAAACAATTAGAATCAATTTACAAAGAGACGGCATGCTTGGACAGTAATCAACACTTAGAGAAGCTTGAGACCCCAGGATTACATGTCAGCCCAGTTTTCACCAGCCTAAAAACACCAGTTCATGCTATACCTCTTTGGGCACAAGACATCAAAGATTTTATCCCAACCTGGAAGGGCCTGCCGTCAAGCCAATGTTGTTGACTATGCGGATGCAAACAAGAAATTTAGGACCACATGTACAATCACTACATTTTGCGAGTTCCTAATTTCGACTTGTGATGTACAACAGTGTGTTTGACACTTTTTGCGATTCACAGTGGGTCACGACCTGTCTCATCAATATTCATGAGGCAGGTCGCAATTTGCGACCCATTGGGAATGGCCAAAATTATAAGGTTGAGGCCTGCTGGAGTCAGTAGACCTCCATGTCTGTGATTGCTTTCTCAACAAAGAAATTATTTTTTTTTGTAATGCAGCCTGTTTTCCTCAAAGGAAAAAGGTATGCATTTCAAAAATTTAAATTAAACGTTTTCTTTTAATTTTTTAAGAGTAGGCAGTAGTCCTTGGGACCCCTGCCTGCTCTTAAAAAATGTGTGTGCCCACATGCATAAAGGGGAGGGGCCCCTTGGGGATCCCTTCCCCTTTGCGAATGGATTACCACCAACTTGAGGTTGGTGGTAAACTGCAAATGTTTTGCGACTGCATTCCAGTTGCAAAACCTTCATACACTCCCCTGCGACTAGCTATTACGACGGGAAGCCCTTAACATGCCCGTTCCTCATAACGACTCGCAAACCCTAGTTTGCCATTTGATAATAGGTTACCATCTCGCAAAATAGGTTTAGTACATATCAAAAGTCTATTTAGCATTCACAAATGGTTTGATTCTCTTTTCGCGACCACTCAAACATTTGTACATTGGGCCCAATATTACACATTCTTTACTTATGCCCAATGGTCATGGGTAGAGGAAAAAGCTACTGAACCCAACATTTTTAAAACTTCACATTCACACCTGCCGATAAGCTGTAACCACTTGTTTGGGTGGAGCTTCCATCACCTTAGATTGCCAGGGAACAACTTTTTTAAAAGCGGTATTCAAGAAAATTAGTGGCACTGGGACAGAGAACAGAGCAGACACGGTTAGCATGCGCTTCAGGATCTCCTTGCACAATGCATACACACTTTACAGTCAAAACCAGGGGACAAAAATAAGTACCCCAGAGCTCAGTGAGGCAACCCTCGTTGTAAGATAAAGGCACACAGGAGCAGGATTCCAGCGAGCAAAAACAAAAATTCATTTATTTTTCCCAGAAATTGTGACAAAAATGCTCCTTTGCACAAAACGATTATGGGCCCTTAACGAGCACATTAAGTAACAGCCACATAAGGTCATCAACAGGTTCGCATGTAAGATGTTCAATAGTCTAAACTTTTAATATCGCGCATTCAAGTTATAAATGTAATCAGTATGGTTTGCGTGTATTGTTTGAGTGCTACTTGCTATTTTTGCTGAAATTGCTTGTGCTATTTTACCTGTATGTAATGGTTTTTATTAACTATGCAAAGAAACTTTTACTTTCTATTGTGTCTTCCAAAGGGTACGATAGTAAATAAAAGATGAAAGTGAAGATGGATTTAGATAAATGTATTTTTTGTCTCTTTCATAGTAGCACTTTATATTGTAACCGAATAAAGATTATTTAATATTACTGACATGAGCCCCTCATAGGTTTAGCCACTTGCATTTTTTAACATCAGTTTTTTAGCAAGGTCAGTGAAAACCTATAAGGCACAACCTACAAATGTAGAATGTGATAAAGGGATAGCCTTTTAGGACTGGCACTACCGCGTAGAAATGTTTCCCAGAGCATATTACATGTTCCCAAAATGTGTGAAGTTATTCATTTGGCTGTTTTTGACACAATACGTTTTATGCATACTTCATAACTAAAAATTAAATAACACAGAAAGTGATTGCTCTTTATTAAATGAGGGGTGTTAGAAATAATTATTACGTAAAGGCCAATCCTCCATGTTCTTTAGGTGAATAAAGCAATTGAGGTCTTCATTAAAGTTAAATACCATGCACCATGAAATACAATATTTGTTTCTCTTCACCCTTTTGTATATGTAGTGGGGTATCACATTTTTTCATAATAAATATGCTATTCCTGCCGCCTTTTCAATAATATGAAATTTGACTGAGTCCCTGAACCTTTGGTTTCATTTGATCTTCTTGATTTCCTCAGTGTTATCAATGAGAAGTTTATGACTGAATGTGCTAAACATGCATCCGGTATTTTTTATTGGATTCTTATAGGCTGATGCCCTATGGCACTCAATCTTGTGGAATGACATGCCTTGAGTGGATACAAATCATTTTAATGTTTTGAGACATTTTATGAACTAAATAATGAATAATTCAAATTACTTGAACCCAGATTTGCAAAGACTTTGCACTGGTGCAATGTTATAAAGCAACGCAAATTTTTGCAAGGGTATGTACTTTAGAGCATAAAAGGCTTTGCATCAAAAGCTAAGTCCTCCTTGAAGCAGGGCCAAACAAGAAGAACCGTTTATACTTCTTTAAACATTCAACACATTGCGTCTGTGCTGCACTTCAAAGGACACATGCAATTTGTCTAAGCATGCTATTTTGGACAGGAAGGGTTCTAGACAGCAGTCACATACCTCTGCATCATGGTGAAAAGGTTGTACATGGTACAAGGCACTTTTATTTAGCCCCCGCACAGGGAATGACAGCAGCAGCATGCTATTTTTTGATAAATATAGGGGGATATTAGCAAGGACATGCGGTATTTTCCACAAAACTCGCTTAGCGCGTTTTTTTTATCACTGATTATCACCGGATATTATCGCAGAGATAACACGCTATTAGCTACGTTTATCTCTAATGCAATAAAATATCCAGCGATAGCGGCTAAATGCGTGAATATCGCTGGAAATCCAGCGGTATTCACGCATTAACGCCAATGGGGACCTAACCTGACAATCCACATCCCATTGATGACACAGGTCAGTAATGTTTTGAGCAGGTGTTAGATTCTGGCGATGATCGCGCTTAGTGCGACTTTTTTTATCACACAGCCAGCGTTGCTAATAGGCGATAGCTGTGTTAGCGACTGCTTTCGGTCGCTAACAGTTAGGGTACGCCCACTTTGCATGTCATTAGCGATAAATATCGCTGACATGCAAAGTGGGCCCCAAACCAGTCGCTATCGCCTGAAAGCTGTCGCTAACTGCTGTTAGCGGCAGCTTGCTAATAGGGCAATAAAAAAATCGCCGCTTTAGCGGCAAAAAGTGCCGCTTAAACGGCGATGAAGCCCTTGCTACTATGCCCCATAGTGCTCAACACCAGACGAGACCACCCCTGCCACCGGGCCACCCCGAAACGCACCCAGGGGCCTTTCACCTGCCGGAACTGCAGATTCATCAGCATCCAACCCTCCACACCACCAGCCAGAGAACCCAACCACCTCCGCTGCATCCTCCTCAACACCCGCTCCGCTCGCAAGCACGCCATCGAACTCTGGGACCTCCTAGACTCCACCGCCCCCGACGTCGCCTTCCTGACGGAGACCTGGCTGAACGCCACCTCAGCACCAGACATCGCCATAGCCATCCCACAGGGCTACTAGATCTCCCGCAGAGACCACACCAACGGAGTGGGAGGAGGAATCGCCATTATCCACAAAGACTCCATAAAAATCTCAACGAACACCGATGACACCCTCACCACCGCCGAGCACATGCATTTCCAGATCCACACCGACCCCAACACCACCCTCAGAGGAACTCTCATCTACAGACCTCCCGGACCCGCCCACAGTTCAGTGACACCATCGCCGACCTCATCAGCACCCACGCCCTCGCTTCCACGGACTACATCCTCCTCGGGGACCTGAACTTCCACCTCGAGAACAACAACAACGCCAACTCCACCGCCCTGATCGACAACCTCGACAACATCGGACTCAAACAGCTCGTAACGACACCTACTCACGCCGCTGGACGCACGCTCGACCCCATCTTCTCCGCAAGCCCCCACGTCTCCTTCAACCACACCAACGAACCACACTGGACCGACCACAGATGCGTCCACTTCACCTTCAGAAAACCCACCGCACACCACCGCACCCAACAGCTACCACGCCGCTGCTGGGGCAAGGTCACCGAGGACATGCTGACTACCGCCCTCGCCCTGAGACCACCCGCTGACCCCACCGACCCAGACACCGCCGCGACCAACCTCACACAGTGGATCAACGACTGCGCCAACACCCTCGCCCCTCTCAAGACCTCTACAACCAACCACACCAACAAGAAAGCCGCCTGGTTCACCTAGGACCTCCAGATCTCCAAGCACACCTGTCGGAAGCTGGAGAAGAAATGGCTCCACGACCGAACACCAGACAACCACACAGCCCTCAAGAGCACCACCCGCAGACACCACCAACTCATCAGGACCACCAAGAAGACCGCCTTCAAGGACCGCCTAGACAACAACGCACACAACACCAAAGAGCTCTTTAGCATCGTGAAAGATCTCTCCAGCTCCAACACCAGCTCCAACACCAACGACATCCCGCCATCTCAAGACCTGTGCGACTCCCTGGCCACCTTCTTCCACCGCAAGATCACCGACATCCACGACAGCTTCAACTCCGACCCCCCCGCACCCTCCACCGAGTCCACCACCCCTGTGACTACCACTCGCACCAGTCGCCTGACCGTCTGGTCCAGCGTCATCGACGAAGACACCATCAAAACCATGAACTCCATCCACTCCGGATCCCCATCGGACCCCTGCCCTCACCACGTCTTCAACAAAGCCAGCGCAACCATCGCGCCCCACCTCCGGAAAACAATCAACTGTTCCTTCGAGACAGCAACCTTCCCAGAAAGCTGGAAGCACGCCGAGATCAACGCCCTTCTGAAGAAGCCCAAGGCGGACCCCAAGGACCTCAAGAACTTCCGGCCCATCTCCCTGCTCCCTTTCCCGGCAAAAGTGACCGAGAAGATTGTCAACAAACAGCTGACCCGCTACCTCGAAGTTAACAACATCCTGGACCCTTCCCAATCCGGTTTTCGCAGCAACCACAGCACCGAGACTGCCCTCATCGCCGCCACTGACGACATCCGGACCCTGATGGACAAAGGAGAAACAGCCGCCCTCATCCTCCTGGACCTATCAGCAGCCTTTGACACGGTCTGCCACCGCACCCTATCAGCACGCCTCCATGATGCCAGTATCCAAGAGGAGGCCCTGGCCTGGACCACATCCTTCCTCTCCGGCAGAACCCAGAGCGTCCGCCTCCCACCCTTCTGCTCCAAAACCTCAGAGATCATCTGCGGCGTCCCACAGGGATCCTCCCTCAGCCCGACGCTGTTCAATATCTACATGGCCCCCCTCGCCCACGTCGCATGACAACACAACCTCAACATCATCTCCTACGCCCACGACACCCAGCTGATCATATCCCTCACCGAAGATTCCCACACCGCCAAAGCTAACCTCCACAGAGGAATGAAGGCCGTAGCCGACTGGATGAAGGACAGCAGACTGAAGCTGAACTCAGACAAGACAGAGGTCCTCATTCTCGGACCCACCCCATCAGCCTGGGACGACTCTTGGTGGCCCACGTCACTAGGCACAGCCCCGGAACCCACAGACCACGCACGCAACCTGGGGGTCATCCTCGACTCCACTCTGTCCATGACCAGGCAAGTCAACGCCGTCTCCGCGTCCTGCTTCAACACCCTCCGTATGCTCCGCAGGATCTTCAAATGGATCCCCCTCGACACGAGAAAAACCATTACCCAGGCCCTCATCACCAACAGACTACGGGAACGCCCTCTACTCAGGAACTACAAACAAGCTCCTGAGATGACTCCAACGCATCCAGAACGCCTCTGCCCGACTCATATTCGACGTCCCCCGCCGCAGCCACATTACACTCCACCTGAGAGGCCTGCATTGGCTCCCCGTCAACAAAAGGATCACCTTCAAGCTCCTGATCCACGCACACAAAGCACTGCACAACACCGGACCCACCTACCTCAACAACCGACTCAGCTTCCACACCCCCACCCAAAGCCTCCGCTCAGCCAACCTCGCCCTCGCCACAGTCCCCCACATCCGAAAAACCACTGCCGGCCGCAGATCCTTCTCCTACCTTGCCGCCAAGACCTGGAACACTCTCCCCACCTTCCTACGACAGACCCAGAACCTGCTGGCCTTCAGAAGACTCCTCAAGACCTGGCTCTTCGACCAGTAGCACCCCCCCTCCCCAGCGCCTTGAGACCCTCTCGGGTATGTAGCGAGCTTTACAAATGCAGTGATTGATTGATTGATAGTTATGCGCTGCTTCCCCCGCCTAGTGCAGCACAGCAAAGGAACGTTGGATGCTGCGCTGCATTACACTAAAGAATAGTAAACATACCCCTTGGTTTATAGAGATTATGCGGTGATAGACTTTTCCTGATATACTGTACTTTAAAAAAGCGTTTCAGACTGTGATATATAGTTGTGCCATTACTAATAGCATTAAAGTGTACAAAAAAGTGATGGACGTAATGCTTGAATTAATCTCAGCCATCGTCAATTACTCGAGTTGCATACAAGTCCATCAGTATTTTGCACTCTATGCCACCTCAGTTTGAACCCAGAAATATGCAAATCAGTCTTAACCCTGCTTCAGTGGGAACAATCCAGCCCAAACTGTCATGGCCAGGTCCTCAGTGAACCAGAACACAAGCAATCTAGGACTGGTGTCGCCCTAGTTATGGCGCATCAGCCAGGTATAGCTCAGGTCCAGTGAGACAGTGTGCATGGGAACCACGTCTGGGCATACTCATGACACTTAGGACGAGACACTAAAGTATACAAAAAGAGCTACTTAAATATGTAAAGCCCAATAAGCATTAAGTTAAACCTAAAATGCAATGCCCAGTTCAATCCTTTCTGAAATCATGGCACTTTAAATACACATAAAGGGTAAAGAAATAATGCCCTTGATCTAGTGAAATTATTTAAAAACAAAGGGGCTTATGTAGAAGTCCATTGAACCGCCAGTGAGTCACCTTTTTTGACACACCAGGGGCAGTGGGCTTGCCCATATTTACAAGGCCACCTAAAGCCCCCCTGTGTGACTTTTTATGGCCATGTAAATATAGGCCTCTTTCACAGATTACTCTGCATGAAAGGGGTGTTCCATGGGTGTTGCTTTGGGTGTTCTCATGCAACATCCATGGAACTTGAAACATTTCCAGATTAACAACATTTTGCAAAACACGTGAATGTGTCAGAATGCTACACCTCCCCAGGGGAGGCGTGAAAATGGTGCAACGAGGAGAAATACTTTTATTTCTCCTCGTTTTTTCCACTTTCTATGCGTGCTGCAGTCTGCAGCATGCATAGAAAGATGAAATACCATTAATGAAAATCATGCAAGGGTGCCTGCGCTGGTGCATGGCTTCCAATTTTGCACCAGCACAGAGCAAAGCACACGGATGCATCATATTGTTTTTAATACGATGCATCCCTGTGCTTTGAAAATGGCACAGCAGGGCACAGCTAAATGGCTTGCGGCACCGTGCTGCATCATATTTTTTTATACTAGGCCCTAAAGTTTTACAGAATTTATATCTCTGTTACTAGATTGTTATGGTATAGCCAAAGTAAGTTGAGTTGGTTGCTCAATTTGCTTAAATAATAGATTTTATTAAACTAACTGAATACATTTCTAATTTTAATAAAGACAGCGCTCTCACTTCTTAAATTTTACATGCCAAAGAACCCCTTAAATAGCAGATTGCAATCCTTTGCACCCTGTTGGCCAAAGTCTTAATATGAAGGAAAACACAAAGTGCATTACAATCTTTTGGCTAGGTTCCAAGGCAGCATAACAACAGCGTATTCATCACAACCCTCATTTCACCTTTGTATAGTCAAAATGGATGCCCTAATTCACTGCAGCGTAATTTAGTTTGTTAGTTAGAGCAGAAATGGCTAGCACATTGCCTCTGAAAAACACCACAACCATGCTAAATACAAATATTCCATTTCAAACCCAGAAGTGATTTAATCTGAAATTCCACTTAACCTTAAGGCAGCAATTTCCTGCCTGTGTGTACAGTTTGCTGATATGAACAAAAGTGAATCAACTTCATGCAAAACAACTCCATACGTGCAAATACTCCAAACAACTAGACTCTATAGTCACCATTATCGTTGACAAACAACATATATTTTTGCCTCAGGCATTTTTGACAAAGGTCAGTCAAAAGCACATTCCAATTCAATGCTTTTATTGTGCGTCGCTGTTGGAGCCTTCTTGCAAACATCCAATTACTTCTGCATGGTATGTCAGCATCTTCCTCAGCACTGTATAATACAGAGCACAACCTACTTAGGTGACACTTTTAGCTTTAGGCCGTTTTAATTAACGAGACCAGGAATAAAATTAGCGTTTCATAGTGTCATGGAGATATCCCATCTAATAATAAATTTGCTTTCTGCTTGTTTTTTTTATTATCATATTCACCAAAGTTATAGAGAAATTGCTTTTTCTGCTCAAACTGTAAGCCTTCCTTCACTCATGGGTTTCGGCTACACTAAACAATAACTCAAAAATTAAAGGAGACAGCTGCATCAGCAGGAATGCAGTGAGACAAGCAAGTAAGTGTATAATTTTCTTTTTAAACTTCTAAGATATTACCTCCTGGTGGTCGCCATTAGGTAGTTATAGTTAGGACCTATTATCCATAGGAAATCCGCAACATTCTATTTGGAATAACTTTGGCGCCGGTTGACGAATCATCGCGAAAATTTAAAAACTGGTGGGGTGCTCCGGTCCGCTCCTATCCTGAAAGTCTCGGGGTGATTCGTCAAGCGGGGGCTGAGAAAAAAGGAGGGTCCCAAAACGTGTTTTCCCCATGCAATTTTCCATAGGAACCGTTAATCGCAGCTGCAGCCCGAACTGCTGAACGGAATTACATGAAATTTGGCAAAGAGGAAGCCCTTGGTTCACACTCATGCCTTTTGGTTAAATGGTGTAAATCCGTTCAGTAGTTGCTGAGAAAATCAAAAGTAAAATCATAGATATATCTGGGCAGAGCCTAACCACATATCTCATCGTGAGATCTGACTGGCTGTCAGCACTTCATCCAAGAAGTGTTGGCAGCCATCTTGGGACCAATATACATGATAGCACCTCATTAAAAAACATTGTAGTTAATAGAAGCTTTTAAGACTTTAGTTACATTATACATCATTTGTTGATGGTACCAAACTCATTTTAGGAATTGTGGTGTATTCTAAGGTGATTTAACCATGTGAAAGAGCCTTCTGCTGGGATATCATTAATCATGTTTGAGAGAAAACTATTTTCTCATGGTTTTCCCACAGAGGTTTGGAAGGTGATCTATAAGCTAAACTGAGAGCATATTTTCAGTAAATTCACATTATCTCTCTCAGTCATGTGAGAATGAAGTCTGACATTCTCAGTAAAACATGTACATCCAACAATGGCAGAGTCTCTCAGTTGATTCCTTTGTGTTCTACTGCAGCTTCCCAGAGTGTTCTAAAGAACAACTAGAGCGCTAACAGTCCTACTTATGACAAACTTATGGCACACCTGAAGCCATCTTGATTGGAATAAAGTGGTAAATCATAAAACATTTAATTTAAAAAGGAACAAAATTAGGGGGTTCATTTTGCCATAGAAAGTATGATTAGTGCTGCAGAAAGAAAAATTAGGGCACATTTTGAATGACTTTCATTAAAAAATTCTGACATGCAGACTGAAACATGCACTTCCCTGGTGAGCAGTAGCTTTACTACAGTAATCTAATGAGCAACTAGAGTGCTAACATTCAGAATTTATGGCAAATATGTGACACATCTGAATGCCTTCTTGATGGAACCAAAGTAAACAAGCATTGAAAATGCAATAGGTCTCGCCATCGTTTAAGTTAAAGCAATTCTGTTTGTAATTAGGTGGCTTTTTAGCTTTGCTTTTATTAGTGTTTTTCAAACTTTCATATACATAACATGCATGTGTATGCATATATGTATATGTATGCATGCATTTATATTTGTATTTATATAGATATGCAGATTATATATATGTTTATACATGTATGTATATATATATATATATTCACTTAAAAAAACATAGGTTTCAGGCACGTTATAGTTAGGAATTAGCATTTAAAAAACCTTAGAAATTCACAGAAAAAACCATAGGTTTCAGGGATGTTATAGTTAGCTGGACATTTCACTCGTACAAAACCATAGAAATTCCCCCGTTATAGTTAGTTCAGCTAACTATAACTCGTGCCCCTGCAATGCACTGCTGATGACGTCACATATTACATCACTCATGATATGGTCAGTGACATCACTGATGACATCTCAAATGACATCACTGATGACATCACGGATGACATCATCCAGTGTCTGTGTGTTTCTGTAAAGTTTAAATATGTTTATTATATGTAGGGAAAGGCATATTGAAGAATGAGTGGGTGTATAAGTGTGTGAATGGATGATTTTGTAGGTACGTGACTGACTCTATAAGTGAGTGATTAAACGTATCTTACTGAATGCATGTGTTAGTGACTAAACTGTGTGAATGTCTGTATCCGTCTGTCTGTTGGTGTTTAAGCAGCTGCATGGGTTTGCAAATAGCTACATGAGTGTATATATGGGTTATAGATTGGTTGTCTGAGTATCTGTATGGGTGCCTGAGTGTTTGTGTGGGTGGGGTGTGCATGACTCTGTGCATAGATGTGTGACTGGGTGATTCACTGGGTGCATGGTTTCAAGAGTGCATCTGTGATGGACTGTATGGGTGGGTGAGTGTGTGTATGGTTGTGTTAGTGAGTGAATGTATATTTCAGTGGTACATGTGTGAGTAGCTACATATGTGAAAGGCAGTATATATGTGTGTTGGAGTACATAAATGGCTATAAGGGAGAGTGTGTGATTATGAGAGTGGCTGTATGGATGAGTGTGTGCTTGTATCATTGATTGTATAAGAGCGTAATAATGTGCTAGTATTTGTATGAGTAATTGAGCTGGTGTGTGTATAACTGTATAGGTGAGTTAATGGCAGTGTGATTAATTATGTGCATGACTGAGTAGGTGTGTGAGTACCTCTGTGGATGATTGGTGGTGTGTGAGTGTCTATATAGGTGTATGAGTGCATATGATAGTCCTGTACTGAGTGACTATAAGTATGAGTGACTGTACAGGTGAGTGAGTGGATGGGTGTGTAGACCTAAGAATCAGTAAGTGGTTATGTAGTTATTGGTGTTGGAGTGTCTATGGTTTTGAGAATGGCAGTCTGTAATTTAGAGTGGGTGTATCAAAGGTTATATTAGGGTGTGAGAAGAAGCATCAAATTATCACATGGATGATGTCATCAGTGATGTCATCAGTGATGTCATTTGAGATATCATCAGTGATGTCGTCAGTGATGCCACTGACCATGTCATGAGTGATGTAATATGTGACATCATTAGTAGTGCATTGCGGGGGGGCGAGTTATAGTTAGCTGAACTAACTATAACGGGGGAATTTCTCTGGTTTTGTACGAGTGAAATGTCCAGCTAACTATAAAACCCCTGAAACCTATGATTTTTTCAGTGAATTTCTAAGGTTTTTTAAATGCTAATTCCTAACTATAACGTGCCTGAAACCTATGGTTTTTTAAGTGAATTTCAAAGGTTTTTTAAATGCTAATTTCTAACTATGCCTACAGAGATAAGACATGTGAAGAAAGAAGAAAAAGCACACAGAAAGAAGAAAAAGAAATGCAGAAAGAAGCTACAGAAGTCCTCAAAGACAAAGAAAAGTGCCGGAAGAAGGAAGGCGTGCAGAAAGAACACTCAGAGGAGGAGAAAGAGTCTTTGTTGCAAAATCATCCTGCACCCTCAACTTTTTCAGATGGGTACTGGTGGTAACTGACTCTGACTAACCAGTCCTAGAGTCAGTGCTATGCTAAAAGAAACTTAGAATACAGTTAAAATACCTACATACACTAGGGAACATTATGCGTTGGGGTACCCCTGTTATTAGCATGACCTCCTCTGTAAGCCCCTAGTATATAATAGGGCAGGGGTATTAAAACTACCTCTTAAACCACGTTTGCACACTGGTGAAGGGAGGGGGGCTGAGCTGACGTGTGCAAACACACCCTATGGCTGTTTTAATTTGGGGAATAAAGTCCCCTTGAATCCTGAGTGTCCCTTGGGTCCAACTAGCCCACCAGGTATCTCCAGGTAGCACCACAGAGCTGCCTTGCAAAGAAAATGGGCACGGCCTGGACCACCTCTCTGCAACGTAGCACAGTGGTGCTTACTGGAAGCACCTGGTGGACTAGTTGGCCCCCATAGGCCCTCAGGATTGAAGGGGAATTATTTCCCCAACTTGAAACGCTCCATAGGGCATGTTTGCACACGTCACCTCAGGCCCCGTCCCCTCCCTTTCCCACTTTGTAAACACGCCCTGTGGCCGTTTTAAGTTGGGAGATTAACTCCCCTTGAATTCTGAGGCTCCCTAGGGGCAAATTAGCCCACTAGGTACCTCCAGTAAGCACCATTACAGAGAGGTGTAAAAAGGGGCACAGCCTGCACCACCTCTCTGCAACACAGCGCAGTGGCACTTACTGGAAGCACCTGGTGGGCTAGTTGGCCCCTAGGGTCCCTTAGGATTGAAGGGGAATTATTTCCCCAACTTAAAACGCACCACAGGGCGTGTTTGCACACGTCACCTCAGGCCCCGTCCCCTCCCTTCACCACTGTGTAAACCTGCCCTGTGACCTTTCTAAGTTGAGAGATTAAGTCCCCTTGAATCCTAAGGGTCCCTAGGGTCAAACTACCCCCCTAGGTACCTCCACTAAGCACCACAGAGCTGCGTTTCAGAGAGGTGTAAAAAGGGGCGTGGCCTCTGAACACCTGTCTGCAACGCAGCTCCCTGGCACATACTGGAGATACCTGTTGGGCTAGTTGGCCCTCAGGGACCATCGGTATTAAAAGAGAGTTAATCCCCCAACTTAAAACGCGCCACGGGGTGCGGTTGCACAGTGGTGAAGGAAGGAGGCGTGGCCTGAAGTGACATGTCTGCAAACACACCCTGTGGCGTGGTTTAAGTTGGGGAATTAATTCCTCCTAAATCCTGAGGTTCCCTAGGGGCCAACTAGCCCACCAGGTCCCTCCAGTATGCACCAGAGAGCTGCGTTGCAGAGAGGTGTTCAGAGGCCACACCCCTTTTTACAACACTCTGCAACGCAGCTCCGTGGTGCTTACTGGAGGTACCTGATGGGCTAGTTGGCCCCCAGGGACCCTCCGGATTGAAGAGGAATTAATTCCTGAACTTAAAACGTGCCACAGGGTGTGTTTGCCCACATATCACCTCAGGCCCCGCCCCCTCCCTTCACCACTGTGCAAACGCACCCTGTGGTGCATTTTAAGTTGGGGGATTACGCCCCCTTGAATCCTGCGGGTCCCTGGGGTGCAACTACCCCACCAGATACCTCCATTAAGTGATACAGAGCTGCGTTGCAGAGAGGTGTAAAAAGGGGCGTGGCCTCAGAACACCTCTCTGCAACGCAGCCCCCTGGCGCATACTGGAGGTTCCTGGTGGGCTATTTGGCCCCCAGCGACCCCCAGTATTTAAGGGCAATTCGGTCCCCATCCGCAAACACGCCAGGTTCTGCATTGCAGAGTGCTAAAACGAGGGGGCATGGCCTCTGGCACGATGCCGGTATTTCATTTTTTTTAAAGGGGGGCTGCATAGCCCCCCTTCTTTTTCTTATATTTTGGTCCTGGGGACCCCATCCCCCAGGGCCTGCCCCCTTAATCAGACCCGGGAACATCATCCCATTGCCCCCCTCCTCTGGCCACTAAAGGCCCGGGGGACCCCATCCCCAGGGACCTGCCTTTCTAATTTTTTTTTTTTTTAATTATTATTTTGGGTGAGGGGGGCTGCGAGGCCCCCCTCCCGGGCCACTAATAGCCCCGGGGACCCCATCCCCCGATGCTGGCCCTCTCTGTTGGGGTCCCACCGGCTCCCCGCTTCCTACGGGAGCCTGCCTTGCTTTTCCACATGGGGAGCTGCTAACATGCAGCTCCCCGTGTGGAAAAGCAATTTGGTTTGAATTTTGCAAGAGAGGGCAGGTTTCCCTGCTCTCTCTTTCAAAATTCAAACCAAGTTTGCTATGGCAGGGCGGGAGCCATGAGGCTCCCACCCTGCCATAACAAACAGCAGTGTCCCGGGGGTGGGCACCCTGAGACACTGCAGGAGATGGCCCTGGGGGGTGGCTGTCCCCAGGGTCATCATTGGCTCCAGGGGGCGCTGCGCAGCCCCCCTCCCACCAATTTAGAAAGCCCCGGGGTTGGTGGTCCCCGGGGCTGAGGGGTCGATCACGGACCCCCCAATTTACATATTTAGAATGTGGCGGCCCCCGGCGCATGTTGGGGGGCTTGAGCCCCCCCACACAGGGTATCTTTTTTTTTATTAATAAATAAGCCCCTGGGGTGGCGGTCCCCGGGGCTGCAGGGGGCCATGAGCCCCCCAAATATTTTCACAAAGCCCTGGGGGTGGCGGTCCCAGGGGCTTGGGGGGGTCTTTGAGCCACCAGCAATTCATTTTTGTAGCCTCGGGGGTGGCGGTCCCCTTTGGGCCCCCCAACCCAATCCTTGAAGAGCCCCTGGGATTTGGCCCCCCCAGGCAAATTAGCAACGAAGTGCGGGAACCCGCACTTCATTTTTTTATTTTTATTGGCAGGATTTGCGCACCCAGTGCGTATTTTGCCGATTTAAAAAAAAAAGATTTTTTTGGGGGCCCTGGGGGTCCTTGTCAGACACCCTGAGCAGGCCTAGGGGGTCAGGGTGTTTCTACCCTGCCCCCTTTTTGCGTTCTGCGCGTTTTTTCTTCTGTTTTCTTGTGCCTCGGTTCTACCGAGGCACAAGATGGCTGCCAACACTTCCTGGTTTGGTGTATTGACAGCCAATTAGCATACAGCTCGTGCTCGGCAGGGTGCGCGGATCCAGGACGGCCATAGATATATATGTGATTTTACTTTTGATTTTCTCAGGAACTGCTGAACGAATTTACACCATTTAAGCAAAAGGCATGAGTGTGAACCAAGCTCTACCTTTCTGTCAAATTTGGTGTAGTTCCGTTCAGCAGTTCGGGCTGTAGCTGCCACTAACGGTCCCTATGGAAAATTGCACGGGAAAACATGTTTTGGGACCCCTCTTTATCTCGGCCCCCGCTTGACGAATCACCCCGAGACTATCAGGATAGGAGTGGACCGGAGCGGGCCGCGAGTTTTGAAAATGTTGCGAAGATTCGTCAACCGGCGCCAAAGTTATTCCAAATAGAATGCTGCAGATTTCCTATGGATAATAGGTCTTAACTATAACTACCTACTGGCGACCGCCAGTAGGTAATACACATACATATATATAAATGCATATGCATATATATATGTGCATATGTGTGCGTGTAGAGAGAGGTAGAGGTGTAGAGGTGCAGAGGAAGAGGTGTAGAGAGGTAGAGAGTAGTAAAGAGAGCGGTAGAGAGAGGTAGAGGGATAGAGAGTAGAGGATGAGTAATAGAGAGTAGAGAGTAGAGAGTGAGTAGTAGAGAGTAGTAGAGAGAGTAGCAGAGAGTGAGTAGTACAGAGTAGTAGAGTGAGTAGAGTGAGTAGTAGAGAGTGAGTAGTAGAGATTGAGTAGTAGAGAGTAGTAGAGAGTGAGTAGTAGAGAGTGAGTAGCAGAGAGAGTAGTAGAGAAAAGAAGAGAGTAAGTAGTAGAGTGAGTAGTAGTTGAGTAGTAGACAGTAGTAGAGAGAGAGTAGTAGAGAGTGAATAGTAGAGAGTAGTAGAGAGTGAGTGGTAAAGAGTGAATAGCAGAGAGTAGTAGAGAGAGAGTAGTAGAGAGTGAGTAGAAGAGAGTAGTAGAGAGTGAGTAGTAGAGAGTGAGTAGTAGAGTGAGTAGTAGAGTGAGTAGTAGAGAGTAGTAGAGAATAGTAGAGAGAGAGTAGTAGAGAGTGAGTAGAAGAGAGTAGTAGAGAGTGAGTAGTAGAGAGTGAGTAGTAGAGTGAGTAGTAGAGTGAGTAGTAGAGAGTAGTAGAGAATAGTAGAGAGAGAGTAGTAGAGAGTGAGTAGTAGAGAGTAGTAGAGAGTGAGTAGTAGGGAGTAGTGGAGTAGTAGAGAGTGAGTAGTATGGAGTAGTAGAGAGTGAGTAGTAGAGTGAGTAGTAGAGAGTAGTAGAGAGCGAGTAGTAGAGAGCAAGTAGTAGAGAGTGTGTAGTAGAGAGTGAGTAGTAGAGAGCAGTAGAGAGTGAGTAGTAGAGAGAGTAGTATAGAGTGAGTAGTAGTAGAGAGTAGTAGAGTAGTAGAGAGTGAGTAGTAGAGAGAGTAGTAGAGAGTAGTAGAGAGCGAGTAGTAGAGAGTGAGTAGTGGAGAGTGAGTAGTAGAGAGTAGTAGAGAGTGAGTAGCAAAGAGAGAGTAGTAGAAAGTGTGAAGTAGAGAGTAGTAGAGTGAGTAGTATAGAGTGAGTAGTAGAGAGTGTAGTAGAGAGTAGAAGAGAGTGAGTAGTAGAGAGTGAGTGGTAGAGAGTAGTAGAGAGTGAGTAGTAGAGAGAGTAGTAGAGAGTAGTAGAGTAGTAGAGAGTGAGTAGTAAAGAGTGAGTAGTAGAGAGTAGTAGAGAGCAAGTAGTAGAGAGTGAGTAGTAGAGAGTGAGTAGTAGAGAGTGAATAGTAGAGAGTGAGTGGTAGAGAGAGAATAGTCGAGAGTGAGTAGTAGAGAGTAGTAGAGTGAGTAGTAGAGAGGGAGAAGTAGATAGACAATAGTAAAGAGTGAGTAGGAGAGTAGTAGAGAGTGAGTGGTAGCGAGTGAGTAGCAGAGAGTAGTAGTAGAGATTAGTAGAGAGTAGTAGAGATTAGTAGAGAGTGAGTAGTAGAGAGTGAGTTGCAGAGAGTAGTAGTAGAGATTAGTAGAGAGTAGTAGAGATTAGTAGAGAGTGAGTAGTAGAGAGTGAGTAGTAGAGAGGAGTAGCGATGACATCACTGATGACATCATCCACGTGAAAATCTGATACACCTCGTCATACACTAATATAACCATTCATCACTAACAGTATAATACAGAGTACCCTATTTGAAACCATTGACACACCAATACAAGTTACTACATACCCACTCACTGATTCCTAAGTTTACACACACAACTCCCCATTCAACAACAGAATCATTTATACAAGCAGTCACTAATTAATAGAACACTATCAAATGCACTTATACACACATATATAAACATTGACACATCAGCAGTCATCTTAGTCGGTTATGCAGTCATTCTACTCACTCATGAAAAAATGTATCACACTTACATTTACTCACTTACACAATTATCCAACAACACCTCATTTATTCAAACACATAGTAACTCATAGTTAATATGTTAAAAAATCACCATTACAATTATACACTCATTCATATAGTAACTCTCACAATCACTGACTCTTACACATACTTACTTATATACACCAACTCTCACATACAATGCCTTTTATTTTTTTACTTTGTTGAAGATGTACATCTAAAAATATATTCGCTCACCAACACACAAATAAATACACTCAGTCACCCAAACAACTATTTCCACATGCACTCTTAAACCTATACACCTATGCAATCAACCATTCACACATCTATGCATAGAGTTACACACACCCCATCCAACCACACACAAACTCAGTGTCCCATACAAATACTCACCCAACTAATCAATAACTAATATACACACACACTCATGTAGTTAGGGACCAACTGCTGCAGCATTTTATACAACAGAGACAGTGATGCACACATTCACATAGTTTAGTTACTAATCCATGTATTTAGTGAGACGCTTTCAATTACTCACTTAAACAGACAGTCAGACAGCTACTAAATCCTCCATCCAGACAGTTATATATCCACTCAATCTTCAATACAGATTGGAATATATATATATTCACTGAAAAAAACATAGGTTTCATGGGTGCTATAGTTAGCTGGACATTTCCCTCGTACAAAACCCTAGAGATTCCCCTGTTATAGTTAGTTCAGCTAACTATAACTTGCGCCCCCACAATGCACTGCTGATGACGTCACAGCTTACATCACTCATGACATGGTCAGTGACATCACTGATGACATCACTGATGACATCTCAAATGACATCACTGATGACATCACTGATGACGTCATCCAGTGACTGTGTGTTTCTGTAAAGTTTAAATATGTTTTATATATTTATAGTGAAAGAACCTGTGGAAGAATGAGTGGGTGTACAAGTGTGTGAATGGATGATTTTCTAGGTGCGTAACTGACTCTATAAGTGAGTCATTAAATGTATCTTACTGCAGACTAGTGACTAAACTGTGTGAATGTCTGTATGTGTCTGTGTGTAGGTGTATAAGTGGCTGCATGGTTTTGTGAATACCTATATGAGTGTCTATATGGGTTATTGATTGGTTGTCTGAGTATCTGTATGGGTGCCTGAGTGTTCGTGTGGGTAGTGTGTGTGTGACTCTATGCATAGATGTGTGAGTGGGTGATTCTATGGGTGCATGGTTTTAAGAGTACATCTGTGATGAACTGTATGGTTGGGTGAGTGTCTGTATGGGTGTGTTAGGGATTGAATGTATATCTCAGTGGTACATGTGTGACTAACTACATATGTGAAAGGCAGTATATATGTGTGTAAGAGTATATAAGTGGGTATATGTGAGAGTGTGTGATTGTGAGAGTGGCTGTACGGATGAGTGTGTGCTTGTATCAATGATTGTATAAGAGCGTAAGAATGTGGTACTATTTTTATGAGTAAGTGAACTTGAGTGTGTTTAACTGTATAGGTGAGTAAATTCTACTGTGTTTAATTACTTGCACAACTGACTAGCTGTGTCAGTACCTCAATGGATGATTGGCGGTGTGTGAGTGTTTATATAGGTGTTTAAATGCATATGATAGTCTTGTACGGAGTGACTGTCAGTATGAGTGACTGTACAGGTGAGTGAGTGGAGGTGTATGTAGACCTAAGAGTTAATGTTTGGGTATTTAGTTATTGGTATTGGAGTATCTATGGTTTTCAAAATGCCCGCCTGAAATTTTGAGTCGATGTATCAAAGGTTAAATTAGGATGTGAGAAGATGCACTAATTTATCACATGGATGATGTCATCAGTGATGTCATCAGTGATGTCATTTGAGATGTCATCAGTGATGTCATCAGTGATGTCACTGACCATGTCATGAGTGATGTAATATGTGACGTCATCAGCAGTGCATTGCGGGGGCGCAAGTTATAGCTAGCTGAACTAACTATAACAGGGGAATTTCTAGGGTTTTGTACAAGGGAAATGTCCAGCTAACTATAACACCCCTGAAACCTATGTTTTTTTCAGTGAATTTCTAAGGTTTTTTAAATGCATATTCCTCGCAATAACGCCCCTGAAACCTTTGGTTTTTTCAGTGAATTTCAAAGGTTTTTTAAATGCCAATTCCTAACTATAACATGCATGAAACCTATTGTTTTTTCAGTGAATTTCAAAGGTTTTTTAAATGCTAATTCCTATCTATAACTTATCTCTGAAGATATCATGAAAAGCATTCTTTTTTAAAAGTAGGGTGCACATTAGTTTTGAGGAAAAGCATCTTTGTGATTGGTTATGAAAAAGCAGTTAAAACGTGGAGTACATATCATAGGATAACATTTCCTCAGCTCAACCACACCTGCTACTTGCATTTGGAAGGCACTGTTCGAACTTAAAACAATCGTCAACTTTTAACCTGCACGTGTCGTTAAATGTTCAAGAAAATGTTACAAAAAAATATCGTAAGGTTTTAAAACATTGATTAACTTTTAACCTGCATGTCTTGTAGAATGTTCTAGAAAGTGTGTTGATAGAATACGTTGCACTTCTGACTTCTATGTGTTGTTGAATATTAAAAAAACGGTTCATATGGAAAATTAAAAAGAAACCAATAGAGAAGTTTTGAAACCTAAAAGAATCAAGGAACTATTGTAGTTTATTCTTTACATGTATTTATGTGTGCAGCAACAAAATTATAGACACAACAGCACTAGGAAGAGGAAGAAGCAGGGAGTGGGGGGAGTGGGGGAGATGGGCAGAATGGCACACATGCACAATTAAGTACAACACACATATAGACTAACTATGGCCAAAATGAAACACACCAACAAGGAGCACAAGTCACACAACCTGCCAACATCACACCACTGAACGACCATAGAAGTGAAAACCACGCTGCATTCATACAGGATGTGTACAAAGGCCAGTCGTTGGTGTTGTGGGATGTCTGAGACCATGGTCATCATGAATGAGATGCCCAGCATGTGGCACATGGTCGAGTTCACTGTGTGTTATGTTGCCAAACGCCTGCTCCCCCCTCCCACGAGCCCCCACACTTTTGTACGGTGAGCTGTTGTATCTCGTGCACTCATACGGCACGCCATTGTAATGCCTATTTGCGCATGTCCTGCTACATTCCAACTACAACATCACAGTGCCGTTTGGAGGTGGTGCATGCCACTTTACAACATTGACTGCTGCGGCTCTTGTAACAGGCCACACCAGAACACAGAGACACACTTACCGCACTTCCTGTACACGGACATGTCCGAGACACCCCGTTCCCCTTGCCGGATAGGCACACCCCTGCACTGACCTCTGAGCGACAGACCAGCACATGCCAGTTGTGCATGCAGAAGGATGCGTACGTAGCTACACATCCAGGCTCACTGCCAACGCTGAGGTGACAGCAAACTGTGATGTTGCAGGGCTCGTGACTATCATGCTAAGACAATGACCACAGGGACACACATACTAAGATGTGGGTTTGGGGGGCATTGGCGGTCCTGGAGTTGTTGATATGAGTCTTCTGGCCCTCATGGGTATCCCTGTATCATGCTCATTGACTCTATGTCACCTCTGGGTGTTCTGGTGTGTTCCTTGGATGTGTTCCTTTCATGGTGCAGGTAGTTGTCCTGCTTAACACCAGCAGAAAGCAGGTGTAAAATCCCCGGTGCTAACATGTCTTATCGCCGGAATTTGTTTCGCATTGCAATTGGTGTGAAAGTTGTGATGTGATGTTTTTCGTGTGCACAACAATATACGAACTGAGCAGTGTATCTCGTCAAGATCCAGCATGTGACGCACTATTCCCAATCAATATAAATACAATGACATTTCTTAATAGATTTTGTGTGTACACTGTAAGTGCAGCCAATACCTCAGTGCAATACAATACAGGATTTTAGTATTTAGAATAAATCGCAAAGGTGCACCTTGTGTCTTTTTCCCCGGGAACGGCTACTCTCCATTTCATTATCAACACTTTAACAGAAGTAAAGTTGAGATAAATCTAACACACTATTCACAAGTTGGTGCAAACTTCATATATCACCAGTATTCCAGCGATAAGTGCCTCAAAATTTAACACCATGGTGGACTCCATCAAATAACAGTAATAAGAACAAGAAAGAGTCACACAGCAGTTAAGGGAACAACCAAAAACATTATTAATTTTTTTTTCAAACTTTATTTTTTATAATAATAAATATATAAACGATAAACTAGTTTCAAACTTTATTTTTTTATTAACATAAATATAAACAATAAACTAATAAACAAAATGTAACAACAATAATACAAAACAACAAGGCGGAACACTCCTGTGGGAACCACGGATGTCGACGACAGACCTGGAAAATCAGAAAGATTGTTAAAAAAAAAACAATATGGTATTCTCAACAAAATACCACAAGAAACAAATCACAGATATATAAAATGCATACAGCTAACAAAATTTTATAAGTTTAACTTACAAAAACTGTAAATGTCGCAGCTTTAAAATATTTACCGAATCTGAGGAAATTTTTTGCAGAAGGCACCACGCCCACGTTTTTCTTCAGTGGTGAAGAAATTTTTAACTTTTTCCAAGGGGCAAACAAAGACCAATGCCACCTTCATCACGCGCAAGATTTGCCAAAGAGTTCTGTTACGAGGGGATCCTAACAAAAAACACTCGTGCGGCACAGCAAGTATGATGAAACACCTAAGGACCCTTCATCCAAACAATCTTGCACGAGAAGAGTGCAAACAGATGAGAAACACTCCAGTTCTGTATCTGTAAAAAAGAATCACAAATAAATGTATATTAATAACTTTCAAATTTATACTATTCCATTACTGTACAAACACATTTTATATAAAAACTGACTAAGAAACTATAGCTCTGAACCACAAGTGTGACGATGGTTAAAACACTACATGCATAGTGCATACTACTTTGAAGCAGTTCATGCCCTAAAGCCTACCTCACTAAAAGACTACATGCTAACTGACTAAATGATTACAGTACTATAAGGAGACACACTGGGTGAGTGACAGGATGTTTGCTAGAAGTTTATGAATACTAACTAGGGAATTGAAGGTGTGAAAGACAACTGTGTAGGTGGTTAGAGGACTGCATGCATACTGGATAGGCATTTGAAGCAGTCCATGTGCTAAGGCCTGGCTCAGTGCATGAATACTTAGGCACTGACTGAATGATTAGAGTACTGCAAGGAGAGTGCCTTGGTGAATTTATAAGTGTTTGAGTTTTGGCACCGTGAATGGATTAGTACATGATGCTGAATGGGTCACTAGAGGACTGCAAAGGGAGTGACAAGTGCTGGACTGTATGGATACTGACTACAAAATTGAAAGTGTGAAAGTCAAGTGTCTAGGTGATTAGAAGACTACATGCATAGTGCATAGGGGTTTGAAGCAGTCCAAGTCCTAAGGCCTGACAGGGTATTTCCTGGAAGTGTATGGATACTGACTAGGGAATTGAAGGTGAGAAAGACAATTGTGTAGGTGGTTAGAGGACTGCATGCATAGTGGATAAGGGTTTGAAGCAGTCCATATACTAAGGCCTGGGTCACTGAATGAGTACTTGGGTACTGACTGAATGATTAGAGTACTGCAAGGAGAGCGCCTGGGTGAATTTATTAGGGTTTGGCACAGTGAATGGATTAGTACATGATGCTGAATGGGTCACTAGAGGAGTGCAAATGGAGTGACAGGGTGTTTGCTGGAAGTGAACGAATACTGACTGGGGAATTGAAGGTGTGAAAGACAAGTGTGTAGGTGCTTAGAGGACTGCATGCATAGTGGATAGGGGTTTGAAGAAGTCCATGTGCTAAGACCTGGCTCAGTGCATGAATATTTAGGCGGTGACTGAATCATTAGAGTTCTGGAAAGAGAGTGTCTTTGTGAATTTATAAGTGTTTGGGTTTTGGCACAGTGAATGGATTAGTACATGCTGTTGAATGGGTCTCTAGAGGACTGCAAAGGAAGTGACAGGATGTTTCCTGGAAGTGTATGGATACTGACTAGGGAATTGAAGGTGAAAAAGACAAGTGTATAGTATGTTAGAACACTACATGCATACTGCATAGACATTTGAAGCAGTCTATTTGGTACTTAGAAACTGCCTACTTCTAGGACAGTGCTTAGGTAAAACTTTTAAATTTTCAGTTCTGCCACAGTGAACAGAATAGTACATGTTACTGCACCTTAGTGTCAAACCCTGACTCATTTTATCAATGGATAAGCAAAAACTAGCTTCTAATGCTACTAAAACTTGACAACATGAGAGGTTTGAAATTAGTTATCTGTCAGCAAATACACGATATTACCAAATGCTTCTCTCACAGTGGTTCTCAAATGCACACAGACTCACAGTGTGATTCTAGACAACAACCACTATACCTAGGAGTTTACCAAAATTCATCCACTACTGTGGAAGTGGTAAGCGAACTGCACACAATCTTCATATTTCAGGACTGCACTTTTATGTCAAAGCCTGACTCATATAATCAAAGCATAAGCAAAGACCGGCTTCTAATGCTACTAAAACTTCACAACATAACCGGTTTTAAAACAGGCATATGTCAGCAAATACACGATGTTACCAAATGCTTTTCTCACAATCCTTACCCAAATGCACACAGACTCACAGTGTGATTTTAGACAAGCAACACTATCCTAGGAGTTTACCAAAACTCATTCACTAGTATGGAAGAGTTAATGGTACTGCACACAATCTACATATTTAAGTACAGCACATCAGTGTCAAAGTATGACTCATTTAATCAACGCATAAGCAAAGACTGGATTCTAATGCTACTAAAACTTCACAACATGACAGGTTTTAAAACAGTTATCTGTAAGTAAATACATGATGTTACCAAATGCTTCTCTCACATTGATCCCAAATACACACTAACTCACAGTGTGATTCTAGACAAGCACCACTATCCCTAGGAGTTTACCAAAACTCATTCACTACAGTGCAAGTGGTAAAGGAACTGCACACAATCTATATATTTCACGACTGCAATTTACTGTCAATGCATGACTCATTTAATGAAAGCATAAGCCATAACTGTCTTCTAATGCTACTAAAATTTGACAACATGACATGTTTTAAAACATTTATCTTTCAGCAAATACACAATGTTACCAAACGCTTCTCTCAGAGTGGTTCCCAAATGCACACAGACTCACAGTGTGATTCTAGACAAACAACACTATCCCTAGCAGATTACCAAAACTCATTCACTACAGTGGAAGTGATTAGGGAACTGCACACAATCTTCATATTTCAGGAGTGCACTTTTGAGTCAAATCCTGACTCATTTAATCAAAGCATAATCAATAACTGCCTTCTAATGCTACTAAAACTTGGCAACATGACTGCTTTTAAAACAGTTATCTCTCATCAAATACACGATATTGCCAAATGCTTCTCTCACAATCCTTACCCAAATGCACACAGACTCACAGTGTGATTTTAGACAAGCAACACTATCCTAGGAGTTTACCAAAACTCATTCACTAGTCTGGAAGAGTTAATGGTACTGCACACAATCTACATATTTAAGTACAGCACATCAGTGTCAAAGCATGACTCATTTAATCACCGCATAAGCAAACACTGGATTCTAATGCTACTAAAACTTCTCAACATGGCAGGTTTTAAAACAGTTATCTGTAAGTAAATACATGATGTTACCAAATGCTTCTCTCACACTGATCCCAAATACACACTAACTCACAGTGTGATTCTAGACAAGCACCACTATCCCTAGGAGTTTACCAAAACTCATTCACTACAGTGCAAATGGTAAGGGAACTGCACACAATCTATATATTTCACGACTGCAATTTACTGTCAATGCCTGACTCATTTAATGAAAGCATAAGCCATAACTGTCTTCTAATGCTACTAAAATTTGACAACATGACATGTTTTAACACATTTATCTGTCAGCAAATACACCATGTTACCAAACGCTTCTCTCACAGTGGTTCCCAAATGCACACAGACTCACAGTGTGATTCTAAACAAACAACACTATCCCTAGCAGATTACCAAAACTCATTCACTACAGTGGAAGTGATAAGGGAACTGCACACAATCTTCGTATTTCAGGAGTGCACTTTTGAGTCAAAGCCTGACTCATTTAATCAAAGCATAAGCAAAGACTGGCTTTTAATGCTACTAAAACTTGACAACATGACCGGTTTTAAAACAGTTATCTGTCACCAAATACACGATGTTACCAAATGCTTCTCTCACAATCCTTAACCAAATGCAGACTCACAGTGTGATTTTAGACAATCAACACTATCCTAGGAGTTTACCAAAACTCATTCACTAGACTAGAAGAGTTAATGGTACTGAACACAATCTACATATTTAAGTACAGCACATCAGTGTCAAAGCATGACTCATTTAATCAACGCATAAGCAAAGACTGGATTCTAATGCTACTAAAACTTCACAACATGACAGGCTTTATAAAAGTTATCTGTCAGCAAATACATGATGTCAACAAATACTTCTCTCACACTGATCCCAAATACACACTAACTCACACTGTAATTCTAGACATGCACCACTATCCCTAGGAGTTTACCAAAACTCATTCACTACAATGAAAGTGGTAAGGGAACTGCACACAATCTACATATTTCAGGACAGCACTTTTCTGTCAAAGCCTGACTCATTTAATCAAATCATAAGCCATAACTGGCTTCTAATGCTACTAAAACTTCACAACATGACAAATTAAAACATTCATCTGTCAGCAAATACACAATATTACCAAATGCTTCTCTCACAGTGGTTCCCAAATGCACACAGACTCACTGTGTGATTCTAGACAAACAAAACTATCCCTTGCACTATACCAAAACACATTTCTTCATCTAGAAGTAGTACTACATTTTAGTATAGAAACATAACATAACTCATTTCACAAATTCATAAACAATGACTGGTTTCTAATTCTACCAAAATATAAAAACAGCACAGTTATCTTTCTACCAACACATGAAAAACACAAATGCTTATCACAGAATGGTTTCCACATGCACACACACTGTCAATAAGATTGTAAAGGCAAAATGTACTCCCTACACTTTTGCAGGAGAAATAAATTAGTCTGATTAAAATCAAAATAGTCTACATACATCCCCTCACAATTAAAAAACTCATCTTTCAAGTTCTTTTGTAGATTTAAAAGTATATCAATCACTCACCATATTTTCTTTTACAGAATCCCTGAACTGTGCACCTCTCAGCAAAAGCAAAGAATGGAAAACTTTCCCTTTCATTTTCCACACATATACATGTAAACATCAAATCACAATCCTTCACACATAAGCTCAAAAGCAAACACATTTCTATTGGTTAAACATTTCAACCCTTTCCAACTGAAATACATTTCAACCCTTCCCCCAATCTGCCTTCTGCCTATTACCATAGAAACAGGTCATGGAACACTGCACAGAGCTCACAGGTCACAAGTTCAGCACACAATGTTCCTACACAGGAAGTGTGCTTGACTTTTCAACATATCAGCTTATCATATATAATGTTCCTTACAATCTGTTTTTGTTAAAAAATAACAATCATACCTTTAAAAAACAGAAATATACACCCTACCTTTCAGTGTAGAAAGTTGCCATACAACCAATAATTTCTTGTCGTTTTTCAAAAAACGTTGCCGTGGATCTGCGCACCCACCGCGAGAGAATCCGTGCATCCAACGCCATAGGATACGCGCATCGTGCGCGCATTTCGCCGTATTTTTTTTTTTTTTAAAAGGGGCCCCAGGGGGTCCTTCTGGGACCACCTTAGCACCTCTAGAGGGTCAGAGTATTTCCACTCTGCTCCCTTCATATGTTTTACACACTTTTTCCCCTTGCTTCTTCAGCCTCGCTTATACCGAGGCAGAAAATGGCCGCCAACAGTTCCTGGTTTCGAATGTAGAGAGACACTCGACAGCCAATTAGCATTTAGTGCGCGATTGGGAGGGTGCACGCTTGGTTCGGGGAGGGTGCGCTTACGGTGTGGGTAGGGTGCTCGGATCCTCTGAGGCCATAGATATATATGTACTTTTAACTCTAATTTTCTCAGGAACTACTGAACAGATTCACACCATATATGCAAAAGGCACGACTCCCAACTGGGGACTACCTCTTTGCCAAATTTGGTGTCATTCCGTTCAGCGGTTCGGGCTGTAGCTGCGACAACAGATCCTATGGGAAATTGCATGGGGAAAATGCGTTTTGGGACCCCCCTTTTTTCTCGGCCCCCGCTTGATGAATCACCACAAAACTTTTAGGGTAGGAGCAGAGCGGAGCTAGCCAAAAGTTTGGAAAATTTTGCGAGGATTCATCAACCGGCGCCAGACTTATTGGGAATAGAATGTTGCGGATTTCCTATGGAAAATAGGTCCTAACTATAACTACCTACTGGCGATCGCCAGTAGGTAATAATACATATTTACATTTCAAACTAAACCACATTCACTGGATGATGTCATCAGTGATGTCATCAGTGATATAATTTGAGATGTCATCAGTGATGTCATCAGTGATGTCACTGACCATATCATGAATGATGCAATATGTGACATCATCAGCAGTGCATTGCAGGCGCGCAAGTTATAGTTAGCAGAACTAACTATAATGGAGGAATTTCTATGGTTTTGTACGAGTGAAATGGCCAGCTAACTATAACACCCCTGAAACCTATGTTTATTTCTGTGAATTTCTAAGGTTTTTTAAATGCTAATTTCTAACTATAACGTCTCTGAAACCTATGTTTTTTTCAGTGAATTTCAAAGCTTTTTTAAATGCTAATTTCTAACTATAACGTCTCTGAAACCTATGGTTTTTTTCAGTGAATTTCAAAGGTTTTGTAAAATGCTAATTTTTAAATGTGATAGTAGTAATACCTATTTTTTTAACTGATTTTCTACAGTTTTTTAACTGTTTATTTATAAATATTTTATTCATTAAATAACATTATATAATTTTCTGAAAATTGCCCCAAACATTTTTTTAAAAATTCAAACTGAAATATTGATTAATTTTTTTGTTTTCATTTTTTATTTTAATATATTTATATTATTTTCTTTGAAAAAATGTTTTCCAATTTTTTTGTTCGGAGTCGCACACTCAAAGCGTACACATCACGGTGGGTGCGCGGATTCTATCCACCATTTTAGAAAAGTCGTGAAGGATCTGCGTACGGTGTGCGACGGCTGCGTGTTTTTCAGTTACATCATATACATTTAATATTACGTGATGTGCACGATTGGTATGCGACCAGTCCGCGACTCCTGCTCCCGCGCATTCTTGACACATGCGCATTATGGTACGAGATGCTTGCGCAGTGACGGGTCACGCGTGGCGTCATATACATGCTGGGGCTCGCTGGGTGCGCGACTCCCACAAAAAATTGTATGTTCCAGAACGATATGTATGTATCTTTAATATACATATTAGGCCAAGAGATTATCTAATATATTCATAAAACTAATATATTTGTACTTATTATAAACTTATATTATTTTTTAATATGTTTTCGCGAAGTAGGGTGCGTGCATCGTGAGCTCTAGAGCCTAAGAACCAGGTCAGCAGAACTGCTGTAGAGCCAGACAAACCAGGCCAGCAGAGCCGTTGTAGAGCCAAAGAACCAGGTCAGCAGAGCTGCTCTAGAGCCTAAGAAGCAGTTCAGCAGAGCTGCTCTAGAACCAGAGACCCAGGTCAGCAGAGCTGCTCTAGAGCCAGAGACCCAGGTCAGCAGAGCTGATTTAGAGGGAGAGAACCAGGTCAGCAGAGCTGCTTTAGGGACAGAGAAGCAGGTCAGCAGAGCTGCCCTAGAGCCCGAGAACCAGGACAGCAGAGCTGCTTTAGAGCCATAGAACCACGTCAGCAGAGCAGCTTTAGAGCCAGAGAACCAGGTCAGCAGAGCTGCTCTAGAGCCTAAGAACCCGGTCAGCAGAGCTGCTCTAGAGCCAGAGAACCAGGTCCGCAGAGCTGCTGTAGAACCAGATAAATTAGGTCAGTAGAGCTGCTTTAGAGCGAGAGAACCAGGTCAGCAGAGCTGCTGTAGAACCAGATAAATTAGGTCAGTAGAGCTGCTTTAGAGCGAGAGAACCAGTTCAGCAGAGCTGCTTTAGAGGGAGAGAAACAGGACAGCAGAGCTGCTGTAGAGCCAAGGGACCATGTCAGCAGAGCTGCTCTACAGCCAGAGAACCAGGTCAGCAGAACTGCTTTAGAGCCATAGAACTAGGTCAGCAGAGCTGCTTTAGAGCCAGAGAAACAGGTCAGCAGAGCTGTTGTAGAGACAGAGAACCAGGTCAGCAGAGCTGCTCTAGAGCCTAAGAACGAGGTCAGCAGAGCTGCTCTAGAGCCAGAGAACCAGGTCAGCAGAGCTGCTCTAGAGCCAGAGAAACCAGGCCAGCAGAGCTGCTTTAGAGCCAGAGAAACAGGTCAACAGAGTAGCTTTAGAGCCAGAGAACCAGGTCAGTAGAGCTGCTCTAGAGCCAGAGAACCAAGTCAGCAGAGCTGCTTTAGAGCCATAGAACCAGGTCAGCAGAGCTGCTCTAGAGCCCGTGAACCAGGACAGCAGAGCTGCTTTAGAGCCATAGAACCAGGTCAGTAGAGCAGCTTTAGAGCCAGAGAACCAGGTCAGCAGAGCTGCTCTAGAGCCTAAGAACCAGGTCAGCAGAGCTGCTCTAGAGCCAGAGAGCCAGGTCCGCAGAGCTGCTGTAGAACCAGATAAATTAGGTCAGTAGAGCTGCTTTAGAGCGAGAGAACCAGGTCAGCAGAGCTGCTTTAGAGGGAGAGAACCAGGACAGCAGAGCTGCTGTAGAGCCAAGGGACCAGGTCAGCAGAGCTGCTCTAGAGCCAGAGAACCAGGTCAGCAGAACTGCTTTAGAGCCATAGAACTACGTCAGTAGAGCTGCTTTAGAGCCAGAGAACCAAGTCAGCAGAGCTGTTGTAGAGACAGAGAACCAGGTCAGCAGAGCTGCTCTAGAGCCTAAGAACTAGGTCAGCAGAGCTGCTCGAGAGCCAGAGAACCAGGTCAGCAGAGCTGCTGTAGAGCCAGAGAAACCAGGTCAGCAGAGCTGCTTTAGAGGGAGAGATCCAGGTCAGCAGAGCAGCTTTAGAGCCAGAGAACCAGGCCAGCAGAGCTGCTTTAGAGCCAGAGAAACAGGTCAGCAGAGTTGCTTTAGAGCCAGAGAACCAGGTCAGTAGAACTGCTCTAGAGCCAGAGAACCTAGTCAGCAGAGCAGCTTTAGAGCCATAGAACCAGGTCAGCAGAGCTGCTTTAGAGCCAGAGAACCAGATCAGCAGAGCTGCTCTAGAGCCTAAGAACCAGGTCAGCAGAGCTGCTCTAGAGCCAGAGAACCAGGTCAGCAGACCTGCTGAAGAGCCAAAGAAACCAGGTCAGTAGAGCTGCTTCAGAGGACGAGAACCAGGCCAGAAGAGCTGCTCTAGAGCCAGAGAACCATGTCAGCAGAACTGCTTTAGAGCCATAAAACCAGGTCAGCAGAGTTGCTTTAGAGCCAGAGAACCAGGTCAGCAGAGCTGCTCTAGAGCCTAAGAACTAGGTCAGCAGAGCTGCTCTAGAGCCAGAGAACCAGGTCAGCAGAGCTGCTGTAGAGCCAGAGAAACCAGGTCAGCAGAGCTGTTTTAGAGGGAGAGATCCAGGTCAGCAGAGCAGCTTTAGAGTCAGAGAACCAGGCCAGCAGAGCTGCTTTAAAGCCAGAGAAACAGGTCAGCAGAGTTGCTTTAGAGCCAGAGAATCAGGTCAGTAGAGCTGCTCTAGAGCCAGAGAACCAAGTCAGCAGAGCTGCTTTAGAGCCATAGAACCAGGTCAGCAGAGCTGCTTTAGAGCCAGAGAACCAGGTCAGCAGAGCTGCTCTAGAGCCTAAGAACCAGGTCAGCAGAGCTGCTCTAGAGCCAGAGAACCAGGTCAGCAGACCTGCTGAAGAGCCAAAGAAACAAGGTCAGCAGAGCTGCTTTAGAGGGAGAGAACCAGGTCAGAAGAGCTGCTCTAGAGCCAGAGAACCATGTCAGCAGAACTGCTTTAGAGCCATAAAACCAGGTCAGCAGAGCTGCTTTAGAGCCAGAGAACCAGGTCAGCAGAGCTGCTGTAAAGCCAGAGAACCAGATCAGAAGAGCTGTTCTGTAGCCTAAGTACTTGGTCAGCAGAGCTGCTCTAGAGCCAGAGAACCAGGTCTGCGGACCTGCTGTAGAGCCAGAGAAACCAGGTCAGCAGAGCTGCTTTAGAGGGAGAGAACCAGGTCAGCAGACCTGGTTTAGAGCCAGAGAACCAGATCAGCAGAGCTGCTTTAGAGCCAGAGAACCAGGTCAGCAAAGCTGCTCTAGCTGACACTGACTGACTGACACTGACTGATTGACACTGACTGACACTGATTGACTGACACTGCCACTGACTGACACTGCCACTGACTGACACTGATTGACTGACACTGACTGTCTGACACTGACTGACATGAATTGACTGACACTGACTGACTGACACTGACTGACTGACACTGATGGACTGACACTGATTGACTGACACTGACTGACTGACACTGATTGACTGACACTGACTGACTGACTGACACTGACTGACGGACACTGACACTGACTGAGTGACACTGACTGGCTACTCTCTACTACTCTACTACTCACTCTCTACTACTCTCTCTCTACTACTCACGCTCTACTACTCACTCTCTACTACTCTCTACTACTCACTCTCTACTACTCTACTACTCTCTACTACTCACTCTCTACTACTCACTCTCTACTACTCTCTACTACTCTCTACTACTACTCTCTACAACTCAATCTCTACTACTCACTCTCTACTACTCACTCTACTAATCTCTACTACTCTCTACCGCTCACTCTCTACTACTCTATTACTCACTCTCTACTACTCTCTACTACTCTCTACTACTTCTCTCTACTACTCTCTCTCTCCTACTAACTCTCTACTACTCACTCTACTACTCTCTACTACTCACTCTTTACTACTCTCTCTCTACTACTCACTCTCTACTACTCGCTCTCTACTACTCTCTACTTCTCACTCTCCACTACTCACTCTCTACTACTCGCTCTCTACCACTCTCTACTACTCTACTACTCTCTACTACTCTTTCTTCTACTCACTCTCTACTACTCACTCTCTACTACTCTACTACTCTATACTACTCTCTCTACTACTCACTCTCTATTACTCTCTACTACTCACTCTACTACTGTATACTTCTCTCTACCACTCACTCTCTACTACTCTACTACTCACTTGCTACTACTCTCTCTCTACTACTCACTCACTACTACTCATTCTACTACTCTCTACTGCTCACTCTCTACTACTCTCGATCTACTACTCACTCTCTACTACTCTCTACTACAAACTCTCTACTACTCGCTCTTTACTACTCCCTACTACTCACTCTCCACTATTCACTCTCTACTACTCTCTCTCAACTACTCTCTACTACTCACTCTACTACTCACTCTCTACTACTCTTTACTGCTCACTCTCTACTACACACTCTCTACTACTTGCTCTCTACTACTCGCTCTCTACTACTCTCTACTACTCACTCTATTACTCACTCTCTACTACTCTCTACTACTCACTCTACTACTCACTCTCTACTACTCTCTACTACTCACTCTCTGCTACTCCACTACTCTCTACTACTCACTCTCTTCTACTCACTCTCTACTACTCTACTACTCTCTACTACTCACTCTCTACTACTCACTCTCTACTACTCTCTCTCTACTACTCACTCTCTACTACTCACTCTCTACGACTCACTCTCTAATACTCTCTCTCTACTACTCTCTACTACTCTCTACTACTCATTCTCTACTACTCACTCTACTACTCACTCTACTACTCACTCTTTACTACTCACTCTCTACTGCTCTCTACTACTCACTCTCTATTACTCTCTCTCTACTTCTCTCTAGTACTCACTCTACTACTCACTCTCTACTACTCTCTGCCACTCTCTCTCTGCTACTCACTCTCCACTACTCACTCTCTACTACTCACTCTCTACTACTCTCAACTACTCACTCTCTACTACTCACTCTCTACTACTCACTCTACTACACTCTACTACTCACTCTCTGCTACTGCTGGAGCGGGTTTATCTAGAAAAAGTGTATACCCCTCCAATTCTATAGGTTTACATTAATAAGAATAATTAATTAATAATAATTGTACTAATGATTTGTTGTGAGAACTTACCAACCTTACTAATATATGTAATACATGTGGGATTTGCCTTTGCATGGCCTAATTAATGCGTAAACTAAATCATGTACGCATATTAATCATAGATAATTAGAATAAGTGCATGATGTATGTTGCTTTCGTGATGTATTTTGTGATTTGTGCTTTTAAATGTGAGTATAACCTGCAATGAGTGATGCTTTTGCTAGATAAATACACACACATAAAGGGTTTAGCAAGGGAATAAAATGTTATTAGTCATTTCCATGTATTAATTCCGTTTTTGTGTTTCTTTGCTTAAGTTACCCATTCTGGCCTAGTCAAAATTGCCGACCGTGGTGATGAATATTGCTGACCTGACGAATACCAATTCTTGGACAAAGTGGGCATGCGCCAATGGCAAGCTACTGTGGCCTTTGTGCGACCTCAGACCGACTGTACCCATTAAGGTTACACTGGGACCACGTCCAAGAATTCATAAAACAAAGGACACTTCTTCGAACCGAAATTTACCCGTGTCATGACCTCATGACAAAATGCCTGTGAGAAACCTTAAAGACTATACCAAATCAACCAATCAGGAGAACTGTAGCCCATAAATTCGATACATGTTTCAATGATTTTAGTATAAAAGAAGTAGAATAGAGAGGGTCGTATGCCTTCGCTTTTGAGCACTTTTCGATTTCCTGACGTTATGCTGATGGAGAGGACGGTGACACTGCAGGACAGCTGTTTTCTCGAATCTATGACGGACTGATCGGATGCTCTAATTCCTAATGAACTTTAAAATCGTTTTTCCATGAGTATAGAGTGACAAACCAACTGAATCTGACAATAGAGGACGACATTTAGCCAGAATAGGTAAATATGACAATCAGCAGCTTATTGAATTAATGTCTTTTTCCTGAATTATTTAGATACATTTCATTTATTAATTACAGAATTGTGTCGGGTCGTTTATTTAAAAAAAATGTATTGATGTGAAGCAATTATAGAATTAGAATTCACTCAAACCAACAACTAGCTGATCCATGGCCTACCCATGGAAGGAACACTAATGGTGAAGTTCAGGTCTTAATGAGATAGAGACGTTTAGGTGGATCTATTGCTCATTAGGGTTAAATAGGTATTTCCTTCCATTTCAGCGAATGGAACAATCACCTCTTAGAAATACAGATCAAAGGGAATGAATGTTGGTGTTATGGGCCCCACCAGCGAGTGTAGTGAATGAGTGTGTTTGTGGAACTTTTGGTCTGTGACGAATAGAGGGATTTTGTATTCCACGCTGTAACACTACTCTCTCTACTACTCTCTACTTCTCTCTACTACTCACTCTCTACTATTCACTCTCTACTCTCTATTACTCACTCTCTACTCTCTAAATTGCTACCTCTCTCTACCTCTCTCTCTACTACTCTCTACCTCTCTACCTCTCTATCTCTCTACATCTACCTCTACCTCTCTACCTCTACCTCTCTACCTCTACACCTCTACCACTACACCTTTACCTCTCTACCTCTCTCTACACGCACACATATTCACATATATATACATATATTTGCATATGCATTTATATATATTCACTGAAAAAACCATAGGTTTCAGGGGTGTTATAGTTAGCTGGACTTTTCACTTGTACAAAACCATTGAAATTCCCCCGTTATAGTTAGTTCAGCTAACTATAACTCGCGCGCCCGCAATGCACTGCTGATGACGTCACATATTACATCACTCATGACATGGTCAGTGACATCACTCATGACATCACTGATGACATCTCAAATGGCATCACTGATGACATCATCCAGTGAATGTGTGTTTTTCCGAAAATTAAATATGTTTTATATATGTATATCTCAAGGTCGATGGAAGAATAAATGGGTATATAAGTGTCTAAATGGATGATTTGTTTTTGAAAAATTGATTGTGTAACTGACTGATTAAGTGTATCATAGTGAATACATGGCTTAGTGAGTAATGTTTAAATATGTAAATATCTGTATCAGTCTCTCACTTTGTGTATAAGTGGCTGCATGGGTTGGTGAGTAGCTACATGGGTGTCTATATAGGTTATTAGGTGGTTTTTTGAGTATCAGTCTGAGTGTCTGAATGGTTCAGTGGGGGGTATTATGTAGTGCATAGGTGCATGAATGAGTGACTCACTCTTTGTATTTGTTGAAGACAGCATGTGTGCAGGACTGTATGGGTGGATGAGTGTGTGTATGGGTGTGTTAGTGAGTGAATGACTGTCTCAATAGTGTCTTTATGAGTAACTACATATGTTTTAAACTAGTATATGTGACTATTGGTGTATATAAGTGAGTATATGTGAGAGTGAGAGATTGAAAGAGTTCCTGTATGAATAAGTATGTGTTTCTATAAGTGATTGTTTAAAAGACTAAGTATGTGTAAGTTTCCATAGAAGTAAGTGTGGTGGTGTGTGTATAACTGTATATGCACGTAAATGTATGTTTGATTCTTTATTAGCATGAGTGACTATGTGTGTGAGTAACTCTATGGATGAGTGGCAATGTGTAACAGGATGTATAGGTGTATGAGTACATATGATGAGTGAGTACATGTATGAGTGACTGTATAGGACTGTTGGTGAATGAGTGGATGTGTATGTGGATCTAAGAATTACTGAAGAGGTTGTTGTAACTGGTATTGGTATGTCCATTGTTTTGAAAAGTTTAGTCTCTATTTTTGAATGTGTGTATCAAAGGTTATATTAGGGTGAGAGGAGGTCTGCCACTCTATCACAAGGATGATGTCATCAGTGATGTCATCCGTGATGTCATTTGAGATGTCATGAGTGATGTCATGAGTGATGTCACTGACCATGTCATGAGTGATGTAATATGTGACGTCATCAGCAGTGCATTGCGGGCGCGCGAGTTATAGTTAGCTGAACTAACTATAACGGGGGAATTTCAATGGTTTTGTACAAGTGAAAAGTCCAGCTAACTATAACACCCCTGAAACCTATGGTTTTTTCAGTGAATTTCTGAGGTTTTTTAAATGCTAATTCCTAACTATAACGTGCCTGAAACCTATGGTTTTTTCTGTGAATTTCAAAGGTTTTTTAAATGCTAATTTCTAACTATGCCTACAGAGATAGGACATGTGAAGAAAGAAGAAAAAATGCACAGAAAGAAAAAAAAGAAGTGCAGAAAGAAGCAACAGAAGTCCTCAAAGACGAAGAAAAGTGCAGGAAGAAGGATAACGTGCAGAAAGAACAAAAAGAAGAGCAGAAAGAAGCCTTGTTGCAAAATCATCCTGTACCCTCAACTTTTTCAGACGGATACTGGTGGTAACGGAGTCTGACTAACCAGTCCTAGAGCCAGTGCTATGTTAAAAGACACTTAGAATACAGTGAAAACACCTACATACACTAGGGAACATTATGCATTGGGGTCCCCCTGTGATTAGCATGACCTCCTCTGTAAGCCCCTAGTATATAATAGGGCAGGGGGATTAAAACTACCTCTTAAAACAGGCCACAGGGCGTTTTTGCACACGTTAACTCAGGCCCTGTCCCCTCCCTTCACCACTGTATAAACACGCCCTCTGTCCGTTTTTAGTTGGGAGATTAAGTTCATTTGAATCCTGAGGGTCCCTAGGGTCCAACTAGCCCACTAGGTACCTCCAGTAAGTGCCACAGAGCTGCGTTGCAGAGAGGTGTAAAAAGTGGCACGGCCTGGACCACCTCTCTGCAATGCAGCTCAGTGGCGCTTACTGGAAGCACTTGGTCGGCTAGTTAGCCCCCAGGGGCCCTCAGTATTGAAGGAAAATTATATCCCCAATTTAAAACGTGCCATAGTGCGTGTTTGCACACGTCACCTCAGGCCCCGTCCCCTCCCTTCACCACTGTGTAAACGCGCCCTGTGGCTGTTCTAAGTTGAGAGATTAAGTCCCCTTGAATCCTAAGGGTACCTAGGGTCAAACTAGACCACTAGGTACCTCCAGTAAGCGCCACAGAGCTGCGTTGCAGAGAGGTGTAAAAAGGGGCTTGGCCTCAGAACACCTGTCTGCAGCGCAGCTCCCTGGCGCATACTGGAGATGCCTGTTGGGCTAGTTGGCCCTCAGGGACCCTCAGTATCAAAGAGGAATTAATTCCCCAACTTACAACTCACCAGGGGACGCGTTTGCAGAGTGCTGCAAGGAGGGGGCGTGGCCTCCAGCACGATGCCAGTCTTTTATTAATTTTAATTTTTTAAGAAGGGGGGCTGTGTGGTTCCCCTTCTTATTCTAATTTATTGGCCCTGATGACCCCATCCCCCAGGGCCTGTCTCCTAATTATATTTTTTTGACCCCAATCCCCAGGGCCGGCCACTGTTTTTTATTATTTTTAAAAAATATATATTTATAGACACACCTAGGACATGCTGGACAAACCGTACGTACCTATCACCATGACGATTTGCGTGATATTCATTAAAAGGCGACTATGCATACAATGAATCCACGTGGAATGTATTTACACCACTAGTGAAGCTCTGACATGTCTGATGCCCTACCGTGCCTAATCCCGGTAGACACCCTTGTCGATTATTTATACAAACATGGGTAGCTATTGACGGGCACATTTAATACACATGCACACCAAGCCATTCAAAGGGGATTCGACAAAAACTCGACCATAACTATGCAAGAAACCCCCCTCACGGTTAATAAAACACACATCCACTGCCGGATGTGTAGTACTTTTTATTTTACTCTCTGGAAAGGGGACGAACATCACTTGAGAGTCACAGCGCGCTCCTGGCAGAGCCCAATGCTGTGTTACACCCACCATTGCCTGCTGAGTGCCACACACCTCTGTGTTGTATTCCACTAGCTAGTGCATATGCTAAGACACTCTCTAGCCCATGTGCACTGTAACACCACTCCGTGAATATGTCATGCCACACTTGTCTTCGCACCGGTTATATTGCCCCATCTAACGTGCCTTCCTCGATGCCTATGTTATAACGCACAGTGCTATGTCATACATATTACAATCTGGGATCCATATCTTTGTCACAGTGCATATGCAACGTTACACTCCCCAGCACATATTTTATATTACAACTTTAGAGACTAGTTAGGTTACACAACACTGCCCTGTGCATATTACACTCCAAGGAGCATATCGCATAGCACGCGCTAGTGCCTGTGCTATCTCGCGCTCTCCAATGAATCTGTCATTGCGCACAATGTATTGCATATTATATTTCACGCCCGGTTCATCTTATATCACACTTTTTGGTGCATAGTTTATACCATACACTATATCTAGTTTTAATTTTCAATCGTGCTCTCAGGACTATGTTCTATATAACACTGTGTTCACCTACCCTTTTCACGGGCATTACATTTTGAGATAGGGGGTGGAGGGTCAGGGGGTGTTTCTGCCAAGTGAGCCCGGAGTCACAGTCACAAACATCCTCTTCTTCCTGAATAAAAGTGAGATTATGCTGCATACTTGTTCATATTTTAAGTAGTTTGCACAGACACACGTTTTAAAAACAATAAAGTTCCTAATACTCGCCATCTCTGAACAGTTAGCTTGCTGCCCCATCCCCCTCCTCCCTATCCTCTGTTGTGTGAATCCATGGACTAGCCTCCTCCCTTCTGCCATGCATGGTCTGATGTGCTGCCACTGCCCTCAATTTAGTATGATGTACCAGTCCACTCCTCCTGCCCTCCATTGCCCAATTCTATGCCCCATCATTGACCTCCTGCTTAAACTCTGTGCTTAGCTTGCTGCCCCTATTCTCCTTCCCCCTGCCCTCCGATGTCTTTGTGCATGCCCCTGCTCCAACCTTTTTGCCCACCATGTTCCATGGACCTGCCACTCCTATCTACTCTGAGTGTTCTGTTGAGCTGCCACTCCCCTCCCACCTGCCTAGCATTGTCATATGACTGTAACCTGTCCCTGCCACCTCCACCCTGCCTGTCCACATGCCATACCCCTATCCTCTTCCTCCTGTCCTACATGGTCCATTGTACTGCCACACCCTTCTGCCCTCCCTGGTCTGTTGTGCTGCAACTGCTCCTCCTGCCTGTCCCGTGCGGTCTGTTGTGAGGCCCCTTCCCCTGAACTTTCTTGTCTGTGCACAGGTCCTGACCCTCCCTTCTATCCTCCATCGTCCTTTGTGCATGCCCCTGCACCCTCCTTCTTGCCCATCATAACCATTGTGCTGCCACTAACCCTCCCACTTGCCATGCATGGTCTTCTGTGCTGCCATGGCCCCTCCCACCTTTCCTGTGTGGTCAGTTAGCTGCCCCTGAACCCCTCCCACCTTCCCTCCATGGTCTGTGTGTATGCCATCACAGTCTCACTGTTGCTCTTCATGGTGTGTCTTGTTTCTAGTGCCCATCCTGCCTGACCTCCATGGCTATCTTGCTGCTCCTGCCCTGCCCCCTTGCCCCCAGCCCTCTGTTTACATGTGCAGACCCCTACTCCCTCCCTCCTGGCTTGTCTGTTCCATTGTAATGCCCCTAATCCGTCCCTCCTGCCCTTTATGGTCTGTTATGCTGCAGCTTTCTCTCCTGTCTGTCCATTATGGTCAGCTAGCTACCATTGCCTCTTGCCCCTCTGTTCTCTGTTGTCCATGTGCATGGTCCTGTCGCCTCCCTCTTGCTTTCTATGGATTGTTGTGCTGCACTCCCGTCCCGCATGCCCTGTGTGGTGTATTGTGCTGCTGCAAACCCTGATGCCTGCCCTGCAGGGTCAGTTTGGTGCACCTCTCCATGTCCCTCATGTCCTCTGTTCTCCAAGTACATGTCCCTACCCCATTTCCTTCCATGATCCAATGTACCATACTTGCGAACATTTTGAACTTGGTAAGAGGGAGATTTTGAAAAAAAACTGGGGTATTGATTTTCCCCTTTGAGTTACATTGAAAAAGAGGAGATTGTAGACAGGAGACAGATCAAATGAAGCCCATTTGAGCTTAAAAACATTGGACGTTTCCTGGCTGAATCGGGTCTGTTGGCATGTATGGTTGTACTACCATTGCCTCTTCCTTCTGCCCACAATGGTCTATTACATTGCCACAGCCTCTCTTGCAAGTCCTGTATTGTTGGTTTGTTGCCCCTGCCCCCCTTTCCACTGCCCTCCATATTCTGTTGTGCTGCCACGGCCCTTCCTGCCTGCTCAGTGTGGTTAAATTGTTGCCTTTGCACCCACCTACCTGCCTTCAATTTTCAGAGACCGTGCCCCTGGCCTCTGCCTCTCAACAGTATCCTAATGAACAACTAGATTGCTAACATTCTATATTTATTACAAAAGTGTGGAACGCCTGACGTCATCTTGATGTAATCAAAACTGTAATACCTAGAGCATTTCCTTTAGAAATTACATATATGAGAGGGTCTTATTGGCATCAAAATTATGGTTAGTGCTATAAAAGACTAAAATAAGGACATATTTTCTGAGTTTTCAAATAGCGACAAAGCACTTTTAAATTATTTGTTACCTTTATGTTTTTTTATCCAGTTGACCACTTGTTTAAATGTTGCACTTAGGGGAGAGGATGTGGTGTTACTTCCAGAACTGCAGACTTTGCAACAGGGGAACCAGGTTGGAGTTTCTGCTTCAGCTCGACATTCTGTGATTCTGGTCAAATCACTTTGTCTCCCCATGTCTACAACCAAAATGAATTTGTTCTTGTGTGATGTAACCAATGCTCATGTAAAGCACTCCAATACCTGACAAGTCTGCACTGTATAACACTGCAAAAACACAAAATAATAAGGTGCCTATCACGATCCGGTAAAAAATTCCCCCGTGCGACTCGTATCGAATCGTACAAGTGCCGTACGAACTGGCAATCATGATTCGCATGGTAAAAAGTCCATACGAACCGCACTGGGAATCATTCCCCACACGTCCTCGGGTCGGAAAATGTGTCCGACACGTCCTCGGACGATTTACCTTACAAACGTAAAAATCCAAGTCCGACCGAGGAATCACGATCCATCCCGTGCGTCCGAGCGTACAACCGTATGGAAAAAACACCGTCCGCACCGAACACCCATAGCAACCATGGAGACATGTGCCCGCATACGCGCCCAACACTCCCCCCAGCCCCCGTACGTCCGACACGTACCCCCCGTATATGTATACCCCCACCCGTCTAGGTACACCCCAGTACGTTCCAGTCGTACCCCCACCCCAGTACGTGTCGTACCACCGTCAATGTACACCCCCCCACCCCTGTACGTGTCGTACCACCGTCTATGTACACCCCAGTACGTTCCAGTCGCACCCCCACCCCAGTACGTGTCGTACCCCCCGTGTACCTACACCCCAGTACGTTCGAGCCACACCCCCACCCCAGTACGTGTCATAGCCCCGTCTACCCACACCCCAGTACGTTCCAGTCGTACCCCCACCCCAGTACGTGTCGTACCACCGTCAATGTACACCCCCCCACCCCTGTACGTGTCGTACCACCGTCTATGTACACCCCAGTACGTTCCAGTCGCACCCCCACCCCAGTACGTGTCGTACCACCGTCAATGTACACCCCCCCACCCCTGTACGTGTCGTACCACCGTCAATGTACACCCCCCCCACCCCTGTACGTGTCGTACCACCGTCTATGTACACCCCAGTACGTTCCAGTCGCACCCCCACCCCAGTACGTGTCGTACCACCGTCAATGTACACCCCCCCACCCCTGTACGTGTCGTACCACCGTCAATGTACACCCCCCCACCCCTGTACGTGTCGTACCACCGTCTATGTACACCCCAGTACGTTCCAGTCGCACCCCCACCCCAGTACGTGTCGTACCACCGTCAATGTACACCCCCCCACCCCTGTACGTGTCGTACCACCGTCTATGTACACCCCAGTACGTTCCAGTCGCACCCCCACCCCAGTACGTGTCGTACCCCCCGTGTACCTACACCCCAGTACGTTCGAGCCACTCCCCCACCCCAGTACGTGTCATAGCCCCGTCTACCCACACCCCAGTACGTTCCAGTCGTACCCCCACCCCAGTACGTGTCGTACCACCGTCAATGTACACCGCCCCACCCCTGTACGTGTCGTACCACCGTCAATGTACACCCCCCCACCCCTGTACGTGTCGTACCACCGTCTATGTACACCCCAGTACGTTCCAGTCGCACCCCCACCCCAGTACGTGTCGTACCACCGTCAATGTACACCCCCCCACCCCTGTACGTGTCGTACCACCGTCTATGTACACCCCAGTACGTTCCAGTCGCACCCCCACCCCAGTACGTGTCGTACCCCCCGTGTACCTACACCCCAGTACGTTCGAGCCACACCCCCACCCCAGTACGTGTCGTACCACCGTCAATGTACACCCCCCCACCCCTGTACGTGTCGTACCACCGTCTATGTACACCCCAGTACGTTCGAGCCCCACCCCCACCCCAGTACGTGTCATACCCCCGTGTACCTACACCCCAGTACATTCCTGGCGCACCCCCAACACAACCTCCTAAGTACGGAGCGCACCCCATGCCCCAACATCACAACCGCATGTACGAGTCGTACAAAGCCACACACAAGGACATAATCGTACAACCAAATGGCCCATGTACACACCGTACACACGCTCAAAACGCACGTACACAACAAGGACAAAACAAAACAACACAAGAATACACCATTCGAAAGGCACACAGCCACTAAACATGGCCAACAACCACTAAAATAACACAATCACTGACCTGCAACTGTCAAAAACAAACAGAGGCCCAATACACCACCACTCCTTATAACACACCCACCCAAAATTCAAACACTGCCACACCCACCCATGGACCAATGAAAAGGGCCCACACACACAAACCATGAGCCTTTGCAACAGACTCACTGCTGCCAGACACCACAGAACCAGACTACAAGCAACACCACATCTTACACTTGCACACCTTCACACGACCACCCTCACAAACACCCTCTCATCACATTCACACACACACACAACCATCCACACCCCCCCCCAACATCCACACACCCCCCACACCCACACCATCCCCACCCACATCCCTCACCATGCCCACTACCAAGAATCCAAAGTTCAGTCACCGAGAGTTGGAGGTCCTTGTTGATCAAATCCTCAGAGTCGAGCCACAGATCTTTGGAACATTGGTCAGAAGCACCAGCCAGGCAGCCAAAACAGCCATGTGGCAGACCATCGTCGATGCTGTGAATGCTGTTGCGGACACCAGGAGGACCAAGCAGGATTGCCAGAACAGGTGGTACGATCTGCGGAGGAGGGTCAGAGCCAAGAGGCAGGAGGAACACGACCAGGCCAACGCCACCGGAGGAGGGCCCTCCCGCAGAGCCGTACAGTACCATCCCTGGGAGGAGAGGGTGATGGCCATACTGCCGGTGGAGGCAGTTGAAGGAGTAGAAGGACTCCGAGACCCGGGTGAGTACACAAACAACGCACCTCACATGGGGGGAACTGCAACCACAACCAAAATTAATAACAGGCACGCAACCACCACAAGCCATCGCATGACTCAACCACACTCCATGAGCAGGCACATGCCACTGCTGCCACCATGCCCCATGCACCCAGCTGGACAATGTCAAGTCACAGGCCACAGAAGACAACAACACATGACACAGTAACCCGGATGGCGGGAGGCTGGGCACCAAGAATCACATAGTGCGACTCCAAAGCAGACAACAATGCCCTCTGCCCATATGGGCTAGGTCACAGCTAGACAAACACTGTGTCCCAACACAGGAATGACTTGCCAGCAAATGGCGGACGCCTTGCATCAACACATGGGGGTGAAGGCACTGTTTTGCACATGACAGCAGCTAATGAACAGCCAACATTGTGAAAGAGTGGCAGCACACACCACCACAGCAGCAGCGCACAGACACACAGCAGACAAAATGGGTGCCTGGAGATCAGAAACAAACTCACATCAACAGGCCAAGGGCCACTCAAAGATCTGCTAACAGTGTGTGCCCAGGAATCTGGGCCAAGGTGACAGAGGGTGACACACGGAGGGAGGGAGAGGGGGACACAGAGGGAGGGAGAGGGGGACTGAGAGGGAGGGAGACGGACAGAGGGAGGAGGCTGACACACAGAGGGAGGGAGAGGGGGACAGAGAGGGAGGGAGAGGGGGACAGAGAGGGAGGGAGACACAGGAAGATGGACAGAGGGAGGAGGCTGACACACAGAGGGAGGGAGAGGGGGACAGAGAGGGAGGGAGAGGGGGACAGAGAAGGAGGGAGACACAGGGAGAGCAAATCAGTCCTTTGGTGTGTGGGAATGTCTGCTCGTCAGCAGGTGGACTGCGTGCATGTAGACAAGGGTGGCCAGTGCCAGAACCCCCCCTCTTCATCATGGCAAAACGCAGGGCCATGTCACAACCTGTACACGAGCACAAGGACAGCCACCTGCATCATATAAGTGTGTGGATCCACTCCATGTGCACATGTACAGTGCTACAAGGAAGGCGCAAATGCATGGCTCGCCACACATGCACACTCCACTGCTGACTGCAGTCACACTTGACGCAGCAAGTAAGACTGTGCCACACATAGTTAAAGGGGCCAAATTGGTGCCCAAGGGACACACCCATGCACAAGTGCACTGTGAGTGGAATGCAAGACAGATCCTAATTCCAAGAGGAAATGTGCCAACTTTGTAACGGATGAAACATGGATGTTGCATGGATCAAAATTAACATTTTCTCTCTCACACACAGGTCAACGTCGTGCTGCACCCCCCAACACTGGGGGGGAACAGTCACAGGACCCGGATCTGCAGGAGACCGATCCCACCGGCAGCGACCACTCTCACCACTCTGCGGACGACCCCGACCGACCTGGCCCCTCTGGTGTCCAACCACCTGCAGCACCTGCGTCAGGTACAACCGTGCCAACCACCACCCCCACTCCTGCCACATCCCAGGAGACACCCAGGATCCCTGCCCCAACACCACAATGCAGCCAGGCTCGCCAGGAGGGACACGGTGTCCCGGGCACCCAGGAGGAGGCAGGCGACAACGCCAATGCCACCCCTCAGGGGTCCCGGAGACCCGATGTTCCCACAAGTGCAGGCCAGATGCAAGTGGGCAGGGGTGGTGGGAGTGGAGGACGGCGGAGGCGCGAGCCTGACCAGTTGGCTGGGGATCCGGTATTTTCCCATGTCCGTAACATCCTGGACTCATACCGGCAGGACACCACGGGCATGGCCCAGGTTGTGTCCGTCCTCGAGGGGATCAAGGTCCAGCAGGCCCAGCAACATGCGGATCTAATAGCCTGTCTACAGCTTTACCAACGGAGGATGGAGGACAGACAGGCTGAGCAAGTGACGGCGTCCCAGGGGATTCACGCTGAACTCCGTCGGATGGCCGACACCATGGCCGACCCTCCCTGTGCCAGAAGGCGGAGAACATCACCACCCACAGGGAGGGATCATGAGGAGGAGGAGGAAACATCCGACGGAGCATCCCAGACGTCGTCACGGCGTGCTGCTGAGGTTCCCCGCAGGAAGCCGGGTCGTCCACGGAAAGGACCGTGAGGGTGGCTGCTACATCACCATCTCCCAGGACACCTGGCCTGGCACCTGGCCCACTGGAGCAACAGCATCACAGCATCAAGAGACATTCTCTGCCACATGGCCCTGCTGGTCACTGGCTGACCAATGTTGACAAAGACTGTGGCATGGACTCTGAGGATTTCCAATGGCAAGGACACCAACTCCCCTACTGAACTTTGGATTCCCTAATCCCGGAAAGCCCCTCACTTTGTCCCCCCCCCCCCCAATAATAAATCACACTATTAAGAGTAGATGCCTGCTGGTAGCATTATTACCTAACATGTGTCTTGTACAGTCTAAACATGCCTGAGTCATCTGTTCACTTCAACCACCCACACCCTGGGGCCTGAGTCTGGCACAGGACACATGGGTCACAGTTTATTAGGCAAGACAGACATGGAGCACCATACACACCCGTGATGGTCAGAACCAGCTGAGGGGGTGGCCGAACAACCGTGCTGACAGACACATTGAGTACAGCAACAGTCATGCGCAGAGGTCAGGGATCCTGGCCCGTGTCCTGGGGGGCACCCAGGTATGTGTAGACAGGTGGCAGAACCATGTCCTGCAAGCTTGAGTCCGGTGGATGCAGAGAATGGGGTCATGGACAACGTTGGATGCATGGGGATGGCACATGTCACAATACCCACACAGTCATGGACATCATGCCCAATACACAGTCTCAGCACACACACACAGCTTGCATCTTGCCACTCGAAACATTGACACATAGCCACAATCAGGGAATACCATGCCAGACATGCAGGATGCACCGTGCCAACACACCAGCATTGACTGAGAAGAGGCACCTTGGAGGCATAGGGACACCTTTATTAGTCATGTTTTTGGGATTGCAGAGGCAACTTGAAGTACACATGAACACATCATGTGGAGTAACATGTGGCTCCAACACTGGCACCCCCCTTCTGCAGCACAAATGCGTGATAGCCAGGGAACTGGCACACAAGTGTCGGCTAACAGCTAAACACCCACAGCTGCTCACGGAGAGCCTGCCATACACCATACATCCGCTGATGTGGAAGTCCCACGCCATGTCAAGACAATGTTAACCGTATATGTCCGAGGGCAGTATCACACACATTGATGCCATCATCACAATCCACTATCCCATCACTGATGACTGACAACCAGGCAGCCCATCTATTCAGGTGTACCCAGCTGCATGTCGTGTCCCATGGGGATGCCACATGTCTGCAGAGGAACCAAACCCCGACCGGGCCAGTGTGCACACATCGTGAACAACTGCCACACCCAATACACCCCAGATGCATCCCTTACCCCATGGAGACTTCCAAACGTGTCCGTGCCTGTAACGCTGAGTCAGCCCACGATGTCATATCCATGAGGAATAGCAGTGCCACAACAATGCAACCAGGAAACGGCATGCGCAGGTACCTGGGGAAGAGAGACACACAAGAAGTCAGCCACAAAAAGCACAGCCACTTGCATGTGCAGTTACTCGACACATGTATGGATGACAACATGCTAGGTCACAATTATGACTGGGGAAATACTACCATCACTGCCACCATCACTCCAGTGACACACCCACACACACCTCTGACCCACGTGCCATACATGCAGGTGGAGACACACATCACAACGCATGCCACACGGGGACCAATGCGTGCACACTCAGACCCTGGTACTCACCACTAAGCAAAGAAGTCGCGTATGAGCCGAGTCCGGATGTCCTCTTGCGGCTCCACATCCTCCACATCACTAGCCCCATTGCCAAGCCCTTCGTCCTCCACGGGTGGATGGTCCTCGTCATGTTGATTCAGGATGAGTGGCACAGCTCTTTCAACTGCCATGTTGTGCAGCATGCAGCAGACCATGAAGATCTTGCAGACCTTCGCCGGGGCATAAGGGAGTGCACCGCCGGTCTTGTGGAGGCACCGGAATCGGCTCTTCAGCATGCCAAACGTCCTCTCTATCACTCTCCTTGTCCGGCCATGGGCGGTGTTATAGCGGAGCTGGGCCGGCGTGATGGGGTTGCGGAGAGGTGTCAGCAGCCAAGGCATGTTGGGATAGCCAGCGTCCCCTACATGGGAAGCACATGGACATCATTAGAACTGGTGTAGCGGTCGTGCTGGTCGGCTATACAGAATACAGGACAGACAGACTGTACCCACCAACAACACATGCCCGTTCGTTGCGCAGCTGCATCATCATATCAGGCATCCCGCTACGCCTCATGATGTAGGCATCGTGTGCTGATCCTGGGAAACGAGCACAGACATGTGAAATCACCATATTGGACAGACACACCACAAGGGCATTGATGGAGTGGTAGTGCTTCCGATTGCGGTACGCCACCTCCCGTGCGTGTGGTGGTACCAAACCTACATGTGTCCCATCTATGGACCCAATGACATGGGGCATCCCTCCCAGGGCATAGAATCCACGCTTGACCTCAGTCATCTGTTCAGGGGTTGGGAACTTGATGAAGTCATCCAGGTGAATCAACATGGCCTCCAAGAAATCATGCAGCACACCGCTGAACATGCTCTGGGACATGCCACCAACATGAGCTATGGTATTTTGGAAGGTACCCGTGGCCAGAAAATGTAGGGCAGCCATTACCTTCAGCTGGGGTGTCAGTGCCGTAGGATACCTGTGCTGCGGTTGCAGGTGTGGTGCCAGTCTCGCCGTCAGCTCCAGAATCAACGGTTGGGTGAAGCGGTAGAGCCGGATGCTGTCATTCTCCTGCATGGTAGCCAAGTCTGGAATTCTTCGGGCAACAGGAGGCGCTCTGCAGTAATTTGGAAGTGACAAGGAAGAGTGAGTGCACTACGAGAACAACTCATGTCTACTGAGCACATGTAAATCTGGCAATACACACATGCCACATAGGGAGTCAGGCATGTGCTACATGCCCAGGACACGTATGGATGCAAGGTGACACTCCTTCCAAGACCCAGCTACACACGGTGATTGAGAACCTCCCCATGCCACGCCATGGAAATAGCTGTGTCCCAGTGCAAGTGCACTGCCCGACGCAAGACAGGAGTGACATACACCCACACATCAGCAGAAGTGTGATGCCGATTGCAGAGACTGGTAGCGGGACACTGGAGCCACAGGTCACATGACATTACACTAGTCCAGCCCACACACCTTGCCATGAAGGTGCACATGTCATGACTCACCACACATTCCTTGTGAGTTTGCTGACATGGCCTTGTCACGCTACTCCGTGTCCCATGCATACATGTGCACCTCACATCCGATAACACATGTGGCATGGTGTTGGGAACAGTGTGCAATGACAATCTACACACAGCCACATGTTGGTTGCTGCAACGGCTGCAGCTTTTGAGGGTGCTACAACATCAACCTGATGTAAATCCAGGACACATATATGACATAGTCACATTGTGCACTGTGGGTAGTGACAAGTCATGTGTCATGACCCCTGTACCGGGCATCATGGGACACTTCCGTGTGTTGGTGTCCGTGCCATGCCAGTGACGCTCACCCCAAGTGCGCAGTCCCACATGCACACATGTCAAAGGAGTCAAGGGCATGCCTGGCACACATTGCACCCTCACACAGTACACATGTACACATCTCATCATACATCTGGTGCCTTCTCCACTCAGGAGGCATGTTCCACATCACAGCCTGTGACACCTGTGCCCCACACATGTAGTAATGCACAGACGATGCCTTGATGTCCATTCCTGGACAAGTATGTCCATCCATGGACAAGTATGTCCGCCCTATTCCTACATGTGTGTCGCCTATCACCACAGTGATGTGTAAAAACCGCCGTACTGCTGCTGAGAGGGCCTGTGCATGTTCCCAAATCACTGTGGGAGTGCTGCCGTATGTGTACCCATCGTGATGGCGAGCGTACAGGCATTTGTACGGTCCATAGCACTACGGGTACGCATACGCGTGCAGACCCATAGTGATAGTGAGCGTAGATGCGTGTGTACGGCCCTATCACTATGGGTCTGCACGCGTATGCGTACCCGTAGTGGTACGGACCGTACACTCGCATCTACGCTCACTATCACTATGGGTCTGCACGCGTATGCGTACCCGTAGTGGTACGGACCGTACACTCGCATCTACGCTCACTATCACTATGGGTCTGCACGCGTATGCGTACCCGTAGTGGTACGGACCGTACACTCGCATCTACGCTCACTATCACTATGGGTCTGCACGCGTATGCGTACCCGTAGTGGTACGGACCGTACACACGCATGTACGCTCACTATCACTATGGGTCTGCACGCGTATGCGTACCCGTAGTGGTACGGACCGTACACTCGCATCTACGCTCACTATCACTATGGGTCTGCACGCGTATGCGTACCCGTAGTGGTACGGACCGTACACTCGCATCTACGCTCACTATCACTATGGGTCTGCACGCGTATGCGTACCCGTAGTGGTACGGACCGTACACACGCATGTACGCTCACTATCACTATGGGTCTGCACGCGTATGCGTACCCGTAGTGGTACGGACCGTACACACGCATGTACGCTCACTATCACTATGGGTCTGCACGCGTATGCGTACCCGTAGTGGTACGGACCGTACACTCGCATCTACGCTCACTATCACTATGGGTCTGCACGCGTATGCGTACCCGTAGTGGTACGGACCGTACACTCGCATCTACGCTCACTATCACTATGGGTCTGCACGCGTATGCGTACCCGTAGTGGTACGGACCGTACACACGCATGTACGCTCACTATCACTATGGGTCTTGTTGGACAGGCCTCACAGACGACTTGCTCCCTCCCCGCTCGACAGGGCCCGGACTCCGGCCCACCTGGCATAACCCCGCGACAAGCACCTGTACTCCGTCTCCCGACGGACCCTTTGCCCTCGGACCCTTACTCATCACGGGGTCCAGCCCCACCGGCTTCCCCGGCCGGGTCAAGCCGCCATCTTGGGCCCTGCACCACGCGGCCGCCTGGCCTCCCCTCGACCCTAACCCCGGGCCTGGCCGGCCCCGACATCCCGGCACCACCATCCACCCAGGAGGTGAGCGGACCACTTGGCAGGTCAATGGGAGAACGAAGTGTCAAGAGCTCTTCCCCCGCCAGGTGCCGATCGCCTCCAGCTCCCCCAGGCGCTGGCTCCACCCCCTGCTGGGTGTCTGGACACCTTCATCCCGGGCCCTCCGACCTCCAAGTGCGAGGGTCCGGACATCAAAGGGCACCAGCCCTATAACTGAGGCAGCTCCGGAGCAGGAAGGCAGTTGTATCCTGGAGTCGAGAGACACCGAGTGAACTCAACCTTGCCGGTCTACTGGCGCTGCCATAGCCCGCTCTTGTGAACCATCGTCCTGCCTGCTGGCGCTGCCGCGGCCTTCTGCAACATTCATCTTCCTGTGACCTGCTGGCGCTGCCGCGGCCCGTTGTAACGACCATCCTCACCGGGACCTGCTGGCGCTGCCGCGGACCGTATATCTTCCGGGGACCTGCTGGCGCTGCCGCGGCCTGTTGTATCGACCATCCACACCGGGACCTGCTGGCGCTGCCGCAGCCCGTACCACCAAGCTCGAGGATTGTGAGCTCATCATCATCTCATCCGAACTACCTGATTGGTAAATAGACTGTCCCGCTACCCCCTTCCCTACCTTGCGAGACTATAATCGAGGGGACCCCTGAGTCCAGACCTCCTTGTATCATTCCACCGTACCTTAAATAAGTGCTTATAAAGAACACTGAACCTTATCCTTGTGTGGCATCTGTCTGTGGGGGGGAAGTTACTTATCTGTACGATCGCTGGAGACGGCTCTCCCCGGAGACCTCTCCTCCTGACCCCGGCCGACCCTCCCGGTCCGTCTACCTTTTCTAACATTGGTGGCCAGCGGCGCGATCCGAATCAACGCGTAATCGTACAGAGAGTAGCTCACCCCACGACAAAGCACGATGTCGAGCAAAGATAGCAGCTCCACCGAGAAGTTCCAAATGGAGAAATTAGAAGAATACAACCACCGCGAACTGAGACAATTTTGCATAGAACTTGGCATTGCTACCACCGGCCTGAGTACCAAGGATGATCTAAAGCGCGCTCTTGAGTCATGGACAGAAACTGGGGTCGCAGGACCCTTCGACCAAAACAGCGTCACACCAGACCAAAACAGCATCACACCAGAGGGGAACGCCACGGCTCCCGAGGAGCGGGGAACGGGCCTCTCGCAGGAGGAGATACGAGAAAGAGACAGAGTCAGATTACACGAATTAGAGATGGCACGACTCAAGATGGATGGGGAACTCAAGTTAGCTGAACAGAAACTCAACCTCGAGCATATGCGGCTTCGAGAGGAACGAGAGGAAAAGCAGAGACAGAGAGAGCTGGAAGAGAAAAAAATAACGCTCGAGCACGAGCGCCAACTGGCGGAAATAGAACTGCGCAAACAGAATAAGGAACTGGGGGTGCCTGAGCGACCACACACCCCGGGGCCAATTGAGAAAAAAGTTCACATCCCCAAGGATGTGGTCCGCGAGTATGTCCGAGAAGACGACATACAACAGTGGTTTAAAGCCTATGAGATCGCAATGACCTCCCACCGGATCGACCGGAGTGATTGGGGAGCCGGACTTTGGGGGAGATTTATCAACGAGGGTCGCGATGCCCTGCTACAGCTCCCCGATCACCAAATGTCGTCCTACGACCACATGAAGGCTGCCCTCCTCACCCGCTACGGCCTCACGCCCGAGATGTACCGCCAGAGGTTCAGAGATTGCACCCGGATCCCAGGTACAACTTGGGTAGAGTACGTGAACTATTTCAGCCGGGCCTTCGAGGGTTGGATCAAGGGAAGTCAGGTCACCACCTACGAACAACTCTTCAACCTTATGGTATGGGAGCACCTGTCAAACAACTGTTTCGTCGAGCTCAGGCAGCACCTACTCGACAGTAAGCTGACTGACCCCCGGCAGCTCGCCGCAGAAGCTGACCGATGGGAAAGCACCCGAGTGGGCCGGAGGGGGCCACACGAACAGAACAGAAACAACCAAGGCCAGCACCGTCCTCGGGGAGGAGGAGGGGGCCAGGGGCGAGGGAGAGACGCCTTGCCCGCAACACCCGTGGCCAGCACCCCGGCTCCGGCCGGCCGGCCGGGGCAACCCCCCGTTGCGGCCTGGGTACCGAGCCAACGTCACGTGCCACCGGTGCCAGCGACTAGGCCACTACGCCAATGATCCGAACTGCCCGCTAAACCAAACACCCAAGCCCCGCCAGGTAGCTGCCGCTGCCCTAGGGGAAGAGCAATCATCGGAGGGACCCGAAGAGTATGAGCCGGCCCAGCAAGGGTGGGAACCGGCCGCCATGGTCCTGGCATGCTTAGGGGGAAGAGACATGGTTCCGCGGGCCCCCCTACCCGCCAACACCAGAAAATACGGTCAGTGGGTGACCATTAATGGACAGAGAGCCGAGGCCTTGCGTGACACCGGCGCCAGCGTGACGGCCGTCCGCTGTCACCTGGTGAAGCCCGAGCAGATCCTACCGAACATTCTCTGCCCCGTCCGCTCGGCGGACAACTCTGAGAGCATGTGTAAGATGGCCTGCGTCCCGTTTGAATGGGGAGGGGTCTCCGGCCTACTGAAGGTGACGGTCCGGGACGATGCCCCCGTGGACTGCCTCCTGGGGAATGACCTCGAGAGTTCCCCGTGGGCCACCGTCGAGAGAAGAGAGCACTTGGGGATGCTGGGCCTCCCGGACTGGGCCTGCATAACCACCCGATCCATGGCCGCCCGGGCCGCCCCCCGATCAGAAGAAACCGAATGGCCAGCACCTCCGCCCCCGGTGGCCCCTGTAGGGGACAACGGCGAGTCCGACCTACCGGACCCGACTACCGAAGAAGACGCGCCACACCAGGACCTTCCGGATCTGGCTCAGTGGCGGCAAGAAGGGGGGCCCACCCAAGAACAGTTCCGCCAGGAACAAAAGACCTGTCCCTCCCTCGAGGGACTCCGCCAACAAGCCAGCACCCAAAACGCCGGGGACACCACCGGAACCCACTGGGTCTACTGGGATAACGACCTGCTCTACAGCGAGCAAAGAATCGCCGAGCTGGGGGCCGGTTGAGTTCTGGTGGTACCGCTCCGCTTCCGAGACTTTCTGCTCAACCTGGCCCACGATGTCCCCCTGGCTGGACACCTGGGCCAGGACAAAACGTACAGTCGCCTGGTGACCCACTTTTTTTGGCCGAAAATGAGGAATGACGTCCTGAACCACTGCCGATCTTGCCCCACATGCCAAGCCAGCGGGAAGAGTGGCCGGAAGCTGAAGGCCCCTCTACAACCCTTCCCGGTGGTCACCACCCCGTTCGAGAGGGTGGGGATAGACATTGTGGGACCTCTGGACCCCCGCACGGCACAAGGACACAGGTTCATCTTGGTAATAGTGGACCATGCCACCCGCTACCCCGAGGCGGTGCCCCTACGGACAGTGACCGCTCCGGTGGTTGGCCGGGCCCTGATGGGGATCTTCTCCCGGGTAGGCTTCCCCCGAGAAGTCGTCAGCGACCGGGGTACGAATTTCATATCCAAATACATGAAGTCCCTCTGGCAACAATGCGGGGTCACCTACAGATTCACGACCCCCTATCACCCCCAAGGGAACGGACTAGTGGAGCGTTTTAACCGCACTCTCAAAGGGATGATTGGGGGATTGGAAGAGCCTCTCCGTCGCCAGTGGGATGTACTGCTCCCGTGCCTCCTCTTCGCCTACCGGGAAGTTCCCCAGAAGTCCCTCGGTTTTAGCCCCTTCGAACTCCTATACGGGCACCCTGTGCGGGGGCCCCTCAGCCTAGTCAAGGAAGGTTGGGAGATGGCCCCCCTAACGACCCCTCCAGACGTCTTCAAATACATCCTGGCCTTACGAAACCAGACCCGGCGCTTCAGGGAGATGGCCAAGGCGAACCTCGAGGCCAGCCAGGAGGACATGAAGAGGTGGTATGATCACAATGCCTCCTCCGTTGAATTCGAGCCTGGGCAGCAAGTATGGGTGATGTCCCCCACCGAACCATGTGCCCTGCAAGATAAGTGGACGGGGCCCTTCAAAGTGGTCGAGCGCAAAAGCCCCGTCACTTACCTCATCGACATGGGGTCCTCCCGGAACCCCCTTCGGGTCCTCCACACCAACCGGCTCAAACCACACTTTGTGCGCTCCGAACTGAGCCTCTTGATGGCTACAGACAGTGGCACAGAAGAAGACTCCGAGCCCCTCCCGGATCTCCTGAAGACTCAGGAGAAGGACGGCTCCGTGGACGGGGTCCGGCTCTCTGACGCCCTCACTTCGGAGCAACGCCAGGACTGCCGGGACCTCCTGCTGCAGTTCGCTGCCCTGTTCTCCCTCACCCCCGGGGTCACCCCCTGGTGTTTGCACGACGTAGACACCGGGGACAGTCCCCCTGTCCGGCACCGGGCCTACCGCGTACCAGATCGGGTACGGGCCTGCATACAAGAGGAAGTGGCCAAGATGCTCACGATCGGGGTCATCGAGCCCTCGGACAGTCCCTGGGCCAGTCCGGTTGTACTGGTTCCCAAAGCCGCTGCCCCCGGCACCGCACCTGAACTGAGATTCTGCGTCGACTACCGGGGCTTGAACGCTGTCACCCGGGCCGACGCTCATCCCATCCCCCGGGCAGACGAGCTGATCGACCGGCTGGGGGCCGCCCGCTACCTTAGTATCTTCGACCTAACGGCGGGCTACTGGCAGATCGGCCTCACACCCAGGGCTCAGGAACGGTCAGCCTTCTCTACCCCCGATGGCCACTATCAATTTAAGGTCATGCCCTTTGGCATGAAGAATGCCCCCGCCACATTCCAACGCCTTGTGAACCAGGTCTTGGCGGGGCTTGAAGAATTCAGCGCTGCCTACCTGGACGATATCGCTGTATACAGCCGCCACTGGTCCGACCACCTCCGTCACCTCCAAGAGGTCCTACGAGCCCTCCAGCGGGCCGGCCTCACCATTAAGGCCGGCAAGTGCCAGATTGGCCAAGGGTCTGTGACCTACCTTGGGCACCAAGTGGGGAGTGGGCTGGTGGCCCCACTACAACTTAAGATTGCTGCCATCCAGTCCTGGCAGCCCCCCGTCACCCAGACCGAGGTCCGAGCCTTCTTGGGGCTCACCGGCTACTACCGGCGGTTCGTGAAGGACTACGGCAGCATCGCGGGGCCCCTCACGGGTCTCACATCCAAGAATCAACCGAAGCGGGTCAGCTGGACTCCTGATTGTCAAGCGGCCTTCGAGGAGCTGAAGGCCGCCCTGTGCACCGCCCCGGTGCTCCAGGCCCCCGATTACAGTCGGGAATTTGTGGTGCAGACCGACGCCTCCGCCCACGGCATCGGAGCCGTCCTCTCTCAGTTGAACCCCGAAGGTCATGACCAGCCGGTGGCCTTCATCAGTCGACGTCTCCTGGCCCGAGAACAGCGTTGGAGCACCATCGAGAGGGAGGCATTTGCAGTAGTGTGGGCCCTCAAAAAGCTCCGACCATATCTCTTCGGTGCCCACTTCCGGGTACAAACCGACCATCGACCCCTGCAATGGCTGATGCAGATGCGGGGGGAGAACCCAAAACTCTTGCGCTGGTCCATTTCCCTGCAGGGAATGGACTTCACCGTGGAGCACCGACCAGGCCAAGACCACGCCAACGCGGATGGCCTGTCCCGCTTTTTCCGCCTCGATGAAGAGAGTCCCCAAGGAGATGGGTGACTCTCCCCGCCTTCAGCTGGGGGGGACGCATGTTGGACAGGCCTCACAGACGACTTGCTCCCTCCCCGCTCGACAGGGCCCGGACTCCGGCCCACCTGGCATAACCCCGCGACAAGCACCTGTACTCCGTCTCCCGACGGACCCTTTGCCCTCGGACCCTTACTCATCACGGGGTCCAGCCCCACCGGCTTCCCCGGCCGGGTCAAGCCGCCATCTTGGGCCCTGCACCACGCGGCCGCCTGGCCTCCCCTCGACCCTAACCCCGGGCCTGGCCGGCCCCGACATCCCGGCACCACCATCCACCCAGGAGGTGAGCGGACCACTTGGCAGGTCAATGGGAGAACGAAGTGTCAAGAGCTCTTCCCCCGCCAGGTGCCGATCGCCTCCAGCTCCCCCAGGCGCTGGCTCCACCCCCTGCTGGGTGTCTGGACACCTTCATCCCGGGCCCTCCGACCTCCAAGTGCGAGGGTCCGGACATCAAAGGGCACCAGCCCTATAACTGAGGCAGCTCCGGAGCAGGAAGGCAGTTGTATCCTGGAGTCGAGAGACACCGAGTGAACTCAACCTTGCCGGTCTACTGGCGCTGCCATAGCCCGCTCTTGTGAACCATCGTCCTGCCTGCTGGCGCTGCCGCGGCCTTCTGCAACATTCATCTTCCTGGGACCTGCTGGCGCTGCCGCAGCCCGTTGTAACGACCATCCTCACCGGGACCTGCTGGCGCTGCCGCGGACCGTATATCTTCCGGGGACCTGCTGGCGCTGCCGCGGCCCGTTGTATCGACCATCCACACCGGGACCTGCTGGCGCTGCCGCGGCCCGTACCACCAAGCTCGAGGATTGTGAGCTCATCATCATCTCATCCGAACTACCTGATTGGTAAATAGACTGTCCCGCTACCCCCTTCCCTACCTTGCGAGACTATAATCGAGGGGACCCCTGAGTCCAGACCTCCTTGTATCATTCCACCGTACCTTAAATAAGTGCTTATAAAGAACACTGAACCTTATCCTTGTGTGGCATCTGTCTGTGGGGGGGAAGTTACTTATCTGTACGATCGCTGGAGACGGCTCTCCCCGGAGACCTCTCCTCCTGACCCCGGCCGACCCTCCCGGTCCGTCTACCTTTTCTAACAGGTCTGCACGCGTATGCGTACCCGTAGTGGTACGGACCGTACACTCGCATGTACGCTCAATATCACTAGGAGTACGCATACGCGTGCAGACCCATAGTGATAGAGAGCGTACATGCGTGTGGACGGTCCGTAACACTACGGGTACGCATACGCGTGCAGACCCATAGTGATAGAGAGCGTACATGCGTGTGTACGGTCCATAACACTACGGGTACGCATACGCGTGCAGACCCATAGTGATAGAGAGCGTACATGCGTGTGTACGGTCCGTAACACTACGGGTACGCATACGCGTGCAGACCCATAGTGATAGAGAGCGTACATGCGTGTGTACGGTCCGTAACACTACGGGTACGCATACGCGTGCAGACCCATAGTGATAGAGAGCGTACATGCGTGTGTACGGTCCGTAACACTACGGGTACGCATACGCGTGCAGACCCATAGTGATGGAGAGCGTAGGCATGCATGTACGGGCCGTTGCCATGCATTTGGGGTGCCCTAGGGCCCCGAAACGCATCGTACCTGTGTGTGATGCTCCAAATTACATAGGGGACAAGTATTAAGGCCTACATGCATGCTGGTTGTCATGGAGACCAAGTTCAAAATTCGAAATTGTTCTGGAAGGTGCACAGCAGAAGTCAGTTGGAATTCTTCTACTTTGTTGCAATGTGTTTGTGGGGCTGACATCATGCAGGAGAATGAAACCGATAGAGAACCCACAGACTGCTAGGTTTGAAGTGATTGGTGGAAACATAGGATGCAAATGTGAGTGACCAATCACTCTGTACTCCTGTGCATGAGACTGGGCAGAAGGGCACATATAAGGCAGCCAGGTCCCATGAGGGAGCACTTGCCTGCACATCTTTGCATTCGTCGACCCAGCTGCTGCGACTGATTCCCTGGAACCATGTCAAGGGCTGTGGAGAGGACACAGCCATTCACCCTGGAGGAGAACATGGCTCTGCTGGATGTGATCCTCCCACAGTACTCCATGCTGTATGGGCGACCAGGGTATCAGGTGAGTGCATAGGCCACTGCCACAGACTGTCCCTATGTTGTGACTGTGACTTCTGCCATTGCGTCCAGGTGTAACACACATGCCATGTACTGTCGGGGGGGTCCCAGGGGGGGGGGTGCCTGATGTCTCCCAGCAGTGCCCTGAGACAGGAGGGGTGGGGGCCTATCACTCCCAGCAGTGCCCTGAGACAGGAGGGGTGGGGGCCTATCACTCACAGCAGTGCCCTGAGACAGGAGGGGTGGGGGCCTATCACTCCCAGCAGTGCCCTGAGACAGGAGGGGTGGGTGTGATGCACAGTGTGAGCCTTGATCATTGATTGTGACATTGCCATCATTCCACCTGTGTACCCACTGTGGCACGTACTGCTTTTTCCCTCACCAGGGGATGATGTCCCTATGACAAAGGTGCAATGCGTTGGCTGCATGACATGCCTTGTTGTAACCAGCTAATTTGTACCCATATGTCTCTCTGTGACATGTGGCTGGTGTATTGATGTGGTGTCACTTGTTCCTCCTCACAGGTAGGCGCCACTGCCAAGGAGCAGATCTGGCTGACCGCCGTCAGTGCCGTGAGGGGTGTGGATGGTCGGAGGCGGAGCCTGCCCCAGGTGAGGAAACGCTGGCAGGATATCCGGTGCTGGACGCGGAGGATTGCACGGCTCCTGCTGGGGGACTCACCTGAGAGCCACAAGAACCGCGGCCGCCGCCGTCTGAGCCACCTCCACAGGCGTGTGCTGCCGGTGGTCTTTCCAGACCTGGAGAGGCGCTTACAGGCGATGCAGCAGCCGGAAGGGGGTAGGTACATGTGTGTTTGTTGTGTGTCACCGGCATTTGTAAGGGCACAGTAGCATGAATTCACTGGCAGGGTTTAAGGGTGCTGTGCAGATCCTGTTTGCCCCAGTATAGCGCTGTGCCCCTGCCACCCTTCCCCTCCTTGCAATGTGCTCCCTGGTCTGTGTGTAGTCACTCCTTCACAAGGTAATGTAGGGTGGCGCTTTGTCCACGAGAACAATGACTGTAGCATCATGTGTGGGGGTGGTGTGTAACAGGTTGTGGGACCTTGCCTGTGCACTGTCAAGTTCACTGCATGTGGGTTCCATGTCAGTTGGCACTGATGCTGACTCCAGACATGGGAGTTGGTCTCTCATGTGTCATGCCTTACAGCGCGCATGTCCTATGTAGTGGCCTGTGACATGATGTGCATGAGTGTGCGATACACATAGTGCAGGGATGGTGACGTGTGTTGCAGTCATTACCATTCAGTAGCATGTAGTTGCGTGCCCACTACTGTCCCCTGGGGCACCTTTTCCTCAGTGGTGTATGTGTCATCATAAACGTGGCCAATCTCAGTGTCTACAGCGTAGGTTGTGCTCTGTGCCATTGTCCCCTGTCACCATGTATATAGACGTGCTATTTTGTACAGGTGTCCACTGTGCAGCCTGACCTGATTGTCCTTCTTCATACTCACCGTTGCCAGTGCCTGTGTGTCTTGTTATACTCATCTGAGGATGGGCACTGGTACCTCATTATTTGTACAGGCGCACCTTGGCTGTTTGGCGTCCAATCTTGCTTTTTGCCTGCCCCTGTGTGTATCACCCAGACTATGAGATGTTGGTGCCACCTGTGTCTCAACAATTTGCCTCGTGTAGGGTCTTGTTGGGGCGGGCAATGCCTATGTGTCAAATCCTGATTTCCACTTGCCGGGTCTGGGCAGTGTGTGATGTGTCTGGACACACACGCAATGTGCAGTGACCGAGTCATGTTGGGCATGTTTTCAGCATTACCTATGCAGCATGTGTCTCAAGTTCATGGATATGGTCCCTGGTCATCGGTATTTTCGCCAACGCTGTGTGGTGCAGATGCAGTGCTGGATTGTCCCCAGGGCCTGGGTGCTATGTCAGACTCCGTTTCCTGTCTTTAGCTATTGTCTCATGCTCTCCATGGTATTTCAGTGGCATGGTGGCTCAACCAACTGTGTGTTTCATGCCCTACATCGGTACCCTGTTCAGTAGATGTTAGGGATCTTCCTTTTCAGGCTATGCAATGTTACCTATGTAGATTGGACTCATGTGACAGATGTGTACAGGTGTCTGATTAATTTCTGTCTCTCCACCCTGCCCACAGCATCGTCGGGGGACACAGAGGGAGACATGGACACAGACCAGGCGGAGGGACCGAGCACCAGTGCCAGCCGTGACATCGGGTCTGGCACATCGAGTGGGACAGAGGCGGAGGAGAGTGTGGCCGAGGACCTGTCGACTGGCACATCAGACTACGAAGCTGACAGGTCCGAGGACGATGTCTCCGAGTGGGCGGAGGCTGCACCAGCAGCTGACAGCGGAACAACACCTCGCACCGCCCCCTCAGTTTCCATCAGCCGCCTCCCACTTGCTCGTGTCCCTTCCCAGCGTGCCCGGTCACAGCATGTCTCCTTCCTGCCAGGCACCGCACCCCCTGCCCCTGTCTCCACTGCTGCCGCCAATGCAGAGTCTGTGGACATCCAGCGGCAACTGCAGGTTGGTCAGGCTGCGATCCTTAATGTCCTCCATGCCCACGGCAAAACCCTCACCAACATCGAGGCTTTCTTGGAGGGCATTCATTCATCGCAGGCTGACCAACGCAACTTGCTGAGGTCCATCGACTCCACACTGACTGCAGCAGTGGGTCTCCTGCAGCGCGACCTCCCCCCACCTACCCCTGCCCCATCCACACTTCCCACTCCCATGCCTGTCCCACGTACACCCAGACGTCGGCATGCACCCACATCAACGGACACGGGCACCACACCAGCAGGGAAGGTCCACCGCACTCCTCCTGACACGCACACACAGGGTGAGGTAGGCACACCCACTGGGTCGGGGGGCAAACGTGTGACACGCAGCCATAGTGGGAGTCCGCATTCCACCCAGTCCACTCCCTCCAAATCCCCTCCCCTCAGCTCTCCTGGCCACATCTCCCCCAAGGACTCCTTCATGGCCGCTCTGTCCCTGAGCCCCACGGTTACACCACCACGCAAGCGGTCAAGGAGGTCCCCGGTCAGGGTGGTTGAGTCTCCCCCCCTGTCTCCACCCTCCCCCAGTGGCGCTGCAACCCATCCCTCTGACCCCCCCCCCCTCCTTGGGGCCTGAGGTCCCTTCGGGTGCAGGGGACTCCCTGGAGGACCTTGCAAAGGTGTGTAGTGCCATCCTGGCCTCCGCCTTTGGCCCTGCCCCACCCCCTGTGGTGGAGTCCTCCATCCCTGCACCCACAACGCCGCCCCTTTGCCCTGATGTCCCTGCGGTGCCTGTTGCTTCCCCCCCCCCTGATGCCCTCACCAGTGTGGAAGACGATGCCATTTGACTGTGCAGGCAAGGTAGGGGACACGCATCCCACTGTGTCCCCCATCCAGCTGAGAATCATTGACTGCCCTATGGGCTTTGTGAAGATTGAACTGCCTGCGATCCACGGACATTGTGCTCATGCTGAATAAAGCTTACTTTTATTTTCATTATCACACTACTGCTATGCTGGTATTGGTGTTGGTGGGGCTGCTACATGGGTTTGGGTGGTGTGTAAGGGTTTTGGTGTGTGGGATGTGTAGTAGTGTACTGCTCATTGGTGGGACCCTGGGATCTGTGTGCCATCACAAGGTGTTGGCTAACTTTCTTTGTTCATGTAAGCAGTTACTGCATGGTGCACTTGTCCCAGGGTGTATTCCTTCCTCTGTGTACCCAGCTTTCTTCCCTGCAGGGTGTTCCCAATGTTTAGCGCAGAGCTGTGTCTACATGAGCTGTGTGTGTGACGGAGCCCTTCTACTTTGGCCATGCATGCAGGGCCATGTGTCCACCTGCAACAATCGTGGCATCCTTGGTGATCACTGTACTTGTGTGTGGAGTCTGTTGACATGAGTTCATGGGGACATGTTCCCTTGTAGCCAGTATGCATGTGGATAATTCTGGCCTCACACACATGTGTTACACCCCTCCTGTCTCAGGGCACTGCTGGGAGGACTCCACACCCACCCCTCCTGTCTCAGGGCACTGCTGGGAGTGATAGGCACCCACCCCTCCTGTCTCAGGGCACTGCTGGGAGGACTCTGCACACACCCCTCCTGTCTCAGGGCACTGCTGGGAGTGATAGGCACCCACCCCTCCTGTCTCAGGGCACTGCTGGGAGGACTCTGCACACACCCCTCCTGTCTCAGGGCACTGCTGGGAGGACTCCACACCCACCCCTCCTGTCTCAGGGCACTGCTGGGAGTGATAGGCACCCACCCCTCCTGTCTCAGGGCACTGCTGGGAGGACTCCACACCCACCCCTCCTGTCTCAGGGCACTGCTGGGAGTGATAGGCACCCACCCCTCCTGTCTCAGGGCACTGCTGGGAGGACTCTGCACACACCCCTCCTGTCTCAGGGCACTGCTGGGAGGACTCTGCACACACCCCTCCTGTCTCAGGGCACTGCTGTTAGTGATAGGCACCCACCCCTCCTGTCTCAGGGCACTGCTGGGAGGACTCTGCACACACCCCTCCTGTCTCAGGGCACTGCTGGGAGGACTCTGCACACACCCCTCCTGTCTCAGGGCACTGCTGGGAGTGATAGGCACCCACCCCTCCTGTCTCAGGGCACTGCTGGGAGGACTCTGCACACACCCCTCCTGTCTCAGGGCACTGCTGGGAGGACTCCACACCCACCCCTCCTGTCTCAGGGCACTGCTGGGAGTGATAGGCACCCACCCCTCCTGTCTCAGGGCACTGCTGGGAGGACTCTGCACACACCCCTCCTGTCTCAGGGCACTGCTGGGAGTGATAGGCACCCACCCCTCCTGTCTCAGGGCACTGCTGGGAGGACTCTGCACACACCCCTCCTGTCTCAGGGCACTGCTGGGTGGACTCTGCACACACACCTCCGATTTCAGGATATGTACGCTTGGAACATACACGGTGGGGGTACGCTCAATGCATTCGAGGTGAGGGTACGAGTCTACTTACACTGGTGTGGTGGGGGTACGCTCCATGCATACGCGGGTGGGGGTACGGGTCGTACTTACACTGTTGGGCTGGGGGGTACGCTCCTTGCATATGCGGGTGAGGGTTCGAGTCGTACTTACGCTGTTGGCATGGGGGGTACGCTCCATGCATACGCGGGTGGGGGTACGGGTCGTACTTACACTGTTGGGCTGGGGGGTACGCTCCTTGCATACGCGGGTGAGGGTTCGAGTCGTACTTACACTGTTGGCATGGGGGTACGCTCCATGCATACGCGGGTGGGGGTACGGGTCGTACTTACACTGTTGGCATGGGGGGTACGCTCCATGCATACGCGGGTGGGGGTACGGGTCGTACTTACACTGTTGGGCTGGGGGGTACGCTCCATGCATACGCGGGTGGGGGTACGGGTCGTACTTACACTGTTGGGCTGGGGGTACGCTCCTTGCATACGCGGGTGGGGGTACGGGTCGTACTTACACTGTTGGGCTGGGGGGTACGCTCCTTGCATACGCGGGTGAGGGTTCGAGTCGTACTTACACTGTTGGGCTGGGGGGTACGCTCCATGCATACGCGGGTGGGGGTACGGGTCGTACTTACACTGTTGGGCTGGGGGGTACGCTCCTTGCATACGGGTTGGGGGTAGGGTCCGTACATATCCGTCCCGACGCTATGTGATGTTTGTGCGGCCCGTACCCAGGCCTTTGCTACGTGGGTGCGATCCGTCCCGCCATTGTTGGGGTGACGTGTGTGGGCGTGGTCCGACTCGTACCCACGCTCTTCAGGCGTGGGTACGGGACGTACCTGTCTGGTTGTGTTGCCGGTTCGCGTGGTGACGGACTTCCGTTGTGGCGGTCGCTGGCTTATCAGGACACGCCCCCACCCCCTCGTGGTGACCAGGGCATGGGAGTCAGGTATGTCCAGGCCATGTGTGGTGTGTGACTTATGTGGTTGTTTTGTGGCCTGCCCTGGTCGTGCCACCCCCACCCCACCCCACTTTCCCCCCTCCCTTAGTTATTCTGACCTTCTGCGGCGTCTGCGTCGTAACCTGTAGAGGAGGTGTACTGCTATGAGGGCAGGGATGACTCGTAGGTTCGGGTCCATGTCTGTCCGTCGCGTACTGGTACTCCTTGCTCGCGTCGTCCTGTTGCGTACGGGTCCTCCTTGATCGCGTCGTCCTGTCGCGTACGGGTCCTCCTTGGTGGCGTCGTCCTGTGTGTCCGTCACGTACTGGTCCTCCTTGTTCGCGTCGTCGTCTGTCCGTCGCGTACTGGTGGTCCTTGTTCGCGTCGTCCTGATTTCCCGGCAGTTTTTGGCTGCCGCAAAATATTCACCGTGCGGGGTGACGTCGGTGCGAATCGTGATTCCTGGGTCGTGAATGGCTGGCTGCGAGCGTCCCGACGTCAGGTCGGCGCTTTCCCGGATCGCATTGGTAGGTGTTTTTTGGTTCGGTCGGGCTTTTTTACGATTCGTACGGTGATGGTGTACCCGTGCGAATCGTAATTCCTTGTTTGTGAAAATTGACGACCGGGTACGCGTCGGGCGGAGATTGTGCTCCGTCCGACGGTTCGTACCCGGTTTTTACCGGATCGTGATCGGCACCTAAGTGTTTTGCACACTTCTGTCATTGGGCTATATTTGGGCTACATCTGGGTGATTTTGGGCTACATTTGGGCTCTTTTGTCTCCGGTGGCCATCTTGGGAGATTTATTTGTTATGAAGTTTCCTAATTTCCTCATGTACTGCAGTCTCCTCAGTAGGAAATGCTTTCAGTTTTTTACTTTGATTCCATCATGAAGGTATTCAGATATGTCACACATTTGCCATAAATTCTGAATGTTAGCACTCTAGTTGCTCATTAGATCACTGTAGTAAAACTACTGTTCACCATGGAAGTCTGCTCCTGGTATTAAAAGTGCATGTTTCAGGCTGCATGTCAGTATTTTTTAATGAAATAGAAGAGGATTTGAGAAGTCAAAATGTGCCCTAATTTTTCTTTCTGCAGCACTAATCATACTTTTATGGCAAAATAAACCCCCTCATTTTGTTCCTTTGCAAATTAAATGTTTTAAGTGTTACCACTCTATTCCAATCAAGATGGCTTCAGGTGTGCCATACTTTTGTCATAGCAAAACACACAAGATAATGGACGGAATGTTACACATTGGCAAAAAATTCACCCCCAGTCACAGATCTGGGTTTAATCCATCGTTATTTTGCTCACCATGCCACCCCAGTTCAGACATGGCCATATGCAAATCAGTCTTGACCCTGTGCCTCATGGGAACAGTTCAGCCCGAACTGCCAAGCCATGTCTTCCCTGGACCGGAATCAAGCATCCTAGGACTGGTTTCGGGGTTTCACCCCTCTTCAGCCAGGATAGCTTGACTCCAGTGGCGTAGTGAGCACGGGACCCACGTCTGGGCATACCCTTCCCACAAAGGGCGAACAGCAAAACACACAAGATGATGGACGGAATGTTGCACATTGGAAAAACATTCACCCCCAGTCACAGATCTGGGTTTAATCCATCGTTATTTTGCTCACCATGCCACCCCAGTTCAGACATGGCCATATGCAAATCAGTCTTGACCCTGTGCCTCATGGGAACAGTCCAGCCCGAACTGCCAAGCCATGTCTTCCCTGGACCGGACTCAAGTATCCTAGGACTGGTTTCAGGGTTTCACCCCTCTTCAGCCAGGATAGCTTGACTCCAGTGGCGTAGTGAGCACGGGACCCACGTCTGGGCATACCCTTCCCACATAGGGCGAACAGCAAAACACACAAGATGATGGACGGAATGTTGCACATTGGCAAAACATTCACCCCCAGTCACAGATCTGGGTTTAATCCATCGTTCTTTTGCTCACCACGCCACCCCAATTCAGACATGGCCATATGCAAATCAGTCTTGACCCTGTGCCTCATGAGAACAGTCCAGCCCGAACTGCCAAGTCATGTCTTCCCTGGACCGGAATCAAGCATCCTAGGACCGGTTTTGGGGTTTCACCCCTCTTCAGCCATGAAAGCTTGACTCCAGTGGTGTAGTGAGCACGGGACCCACGTCTGGGCATACTGTTCCCACATAGAGCGAACAGCAAAACACACAAGATGATGGACGGAATGTTGCACATTGGCAAAACATTCACCCCCAGTCACAGATCTGGGTTTAATCCATCGTTATTTTGCTCACCACGCCACCCCAGTTCAGACATGGCCATATGCAAATCAGTCTTGACCCTGTGCCTCATGGGAACAGTCCAGCCCGAACTGCCAAGCCATGTCTTCCCTGGACCGGAATCAAGCATCCTAGGACCGGTTTTGGGGTTTCACCCCTCTTCAGCCAGGATAGCTTGACTCCAGTGGCGTAGTGAGCACGGGACCCACGTCTGGGCATACCCTTCCCACATAGGTTGAACAGCAAAACACACAAGATGATGGACGGAATGTTGCACATTGGCAAAACATTCAGCCCCAGTCACAGATCTGGGTTTAATCCATCGTTATTTTGGTCACCACGCCACCTCAGTTCAGACATGGCCATATGCAAATCAGTCTTGACCCTGTGCCTCATGGGAACAGTCCAGCCCGAACTGCCAAGCCATGTCTTCCCTGGACCAGAATCAAGCATCCTAGGACCGGTTTCTGGGTTTCACCCCACTTCAGCCAGGATAGCTTGACTCCAGTGGCGTAGTGAGCACGGGACCCACGTCTGGGCATACCCTTCCCACATAGGGCGAACAGCAAAACACACAAGATGATGGACGGAATGTTGCACATTGGCAAAACATTCACCCGGTCCTAGGAAGCTTGTTTCCAGTCCACGGAGGACCTGGTTTGGCAGTTCAGGCTGGACTGTTCCCATGAGGCACAGGGTCAAGACTGATTTGCATACGGCTCGGTTCAAACTGGAATGGCATGGTGAGCAAAAAAACGATGGATTTAGGTCCACATCTCTCTACTGGGGTGAAGGTATGACATTGTTCTGCATTCTGTCCATCAACTGTTGTTTTTGCATTTGTCACCCCGAGTGGGACGGGTATGCTCAGACATGAGTCCTGTGCTCTCCATGTCACTGGAATCAAGCTATCCTGGCTGAAGAGGGGTGAAATCCAGAAACCGGTCCTAGGATGCTTGTTTCCAGTCCACGGAGGACCTGGCTTGGCAGTTCAGGCTGGACTGTTCCCATGAGGCACAGGGTCAAGACTGATTTGCATATGGCTGGGTTCAAACTGGAATGGTTTGGTGAGCAAAAAAAGATGGATTTAGGCCCAGATCTCTGTACTGGGGTGAATGTATGACATTGTTCTGAATTCTGTCCATCAACTGTTGTTTTTGCACTACTCACTCTCTACTACTCACTCTCTACTACTCTCTACTACTCTCTACTACTCACTCTACTACTCTCTACTACTCTCTACCACTCACTCTCTACTATTCTCTACTACTCTCTCTCTACTTCTCGCTCTCTACTACTCACTCTACTACTCTCTCCTGCTCCCTCTCTACTATTCTCTACTACTCTCTCTTTACCACTCGCTCTCTACTACTCACTCTGCTACTCTCTCCTGCTCACTCTCTACTACTCTCTCTCTACTACTCACTCTCTACTATTCACTCTCTACTACTCACTCTCTACTACTCTCTACCACTCACTCTCTACTATTCTGTACTACTCCCTCTCTACTACTCGCTCTCTACTACTCACTCTACTACTCTCTCCTGCTAACTCTCTACTATTCTCTACTACTCTCTCTCTACTACTCGCTCTCTACTACTCACTCTACTACTCTCTCCTACTCACTCTCTACTATTCTCTACTAATCTCTCTCTACTACTCGCTCTCTACTACTCACTCTGCTACTCTCTCCTGCTCACTCTCTACTGTTCTCTCTCTACTACTCACTCTCTACTATTCACTCTCTACTACTCACTCTCTACTACTCTCTACCACTCACTCTCTACTATTCTCTACTACTCTTGCTCTACTACTCGCTCTCTACTACTTACTCTACTACTCTATCCTGCTCACTCTCTACTATTCTCTACTATTCTCTCTCTACTACTCGCTCTCTACTACTCACTCTACTACTCTCTCCTACTCACTCTCTACTATTCTCTACTACTCTCTCTCTACTACTCGCTCTCTACTACTCACTCTACTAATCTCTCCTGCTCACTCTCTACTACTCTCTCTCTACTACTCACTCTCTACTATTCACTCTCTACTACTCACTCTCTACTACTCTCTACCACTCACTCTCTACTGTTCTCTACTACTCTCTCTCTATTACTTGCTCTCTACTACTCACTCTACTACTCTCTCCTGCTCACTCTCTACTATTCTCTACTACTCTCTCTCTACTACTCTCTCTCTACTACTCACTCTACTACACTCTCCTGCTCACTCTCTACTACTCTCTCTCTACTACTCACTCTCTACTACTCACTCTCCACTACTCACTCTCTACTACTCTACTACTCTCTACTACTCTCTCTACTACTCACTCTCTACTACTTTACTACTCTCTACTACTCTCTATACTACTCTCTACTACTCACTCTACTACTCTCTACCACTGACTTTCTACTACTCTTCTACTCACTCTCTACAACTCAATCTACTACTCTCTACTACTCACTCTACTACTCTCTACTACTCACTCTCCACTACTCACTCTCTACTACTCGCTCTCTACTACTCTCTACTACTCACTCTACTACTCACTCTCTACTACTCTACTTCTCTCTACTACTCTCTCTACTACTCACTTTCTACTACTTGCTCTCTACTACTCGCTCTCTACTACTCTCTACTACTCACTCTACTACTCACTCTCTACTACTCCCTACTACTCACTCTACTACTCACTCTCTACTACTCTCTACTACTCACACTCTACTAATCCACTACTCTCTACTACTCACTCTCTACTACTCACTCTCTACTTCTCTACTACTCCCTACTACTCTCTCTCTACTACTCCCTCTCTACTACTCACTCTCTACTACTCTCTACTACTCACTCTCTACTACTCTCTACTACTCACTCTCTACTACTCTCTAATACTCACTCTGCTACTCACTCTACTACTCACTCTCTACTACTCACTCTTTACTACTCTCTACAACTCACTCTCTACTACTCTCTCTCTACTACTCTCTACTACTCACTCTACTACTCCCTCTCTACTACTCTCTCTCTGCTACTCACTCTCTACTACTCACTCTACTACTCACTCTCTACTACTCTCTACTGCTCACTCTCTACTTCCCACTCTCTACTACTCTCTACTACTCACTCTCTACTCTCTATTACTCATCCTCTACTCTCTCCCTCTCTACCTCTCTCTACCTCTCTCTACTATTTGCTACCTCTCTACCTCTACCTCTCTACCTCTACCTCTCTACCTCTACACCTCTACCTCTAAACCTCTACCTCTCTACCTCTCTCTACACACACACATATGCACATATATATATGCATATGTATTTATATATATTTATGTGTATTACCTACTGGAGGTCGCCAGTAGGTAGTTATTGTTAGGACCTATTATCTCTAAGAAATCTGCCACATTGTATTTAGAATATCTTTGGCACTGGTTGACGAATCTTTGCGAAATTTTCATATCTCGTGGCCCGCTCCGGTCCGCTCCCATCCTGAAAGTCTCGGGGTGATTCGTCAAGCGGGGGCCAAGAAAAAAGGAGGGTCCTAAAACATGTTTTCCCCATGCAATTTTCTATAGAGACCTTTAGTCGCAGCTACAGTCCGAACTGCTGAACGTAATTACACCAAATTTCAGAGTCATGCCTTTTGCTTAAATGGTGTAAATCCGTTCAGTAGTTCCTGAGAAAATCAAAAGTAAAATCACATATATATCCAGGTGGAGCCTAACCACACATCTCATCGTGAGATCTGATTGGCTGTCAGCACTTCATCCAAGAAATGTTGGCAGCCACCTTGGGACCAATATACATGATAGCACCTCATTAAAAAGGATTGCAGTTAATAGAAGGTTTTAAGACTTTAGTTACATTATAAATCATTTGTTGATGGTACCATACTCATTTTAGGAATTGTGATGTGTTCTAAGGTGATTTTACCATATGAAAAAGCCTTCAGCTGGGATATCATGAATCATGTTTGAGAGAAAACTATTTTCTCATGCTTTTCCCACACAGGTTTGGAAGGTGATCTATAAGCTAAAATGAGAGCATATTTTCTGTGTTGGAGCCGGCCTCGTGGCGTGGTCCTGTTCCCCCTTGCTAAGCCGCACGAGGTCCCATGCACCTCGGAGCTCCTCCATTTTGGATAGTACGTAACTCTACGTAACCACCTACGTGACCCCGCTCCACCCGGCCTCGGTCCCAGCGAGGCCCGACATCGAGGCGCCAACCCCTGGCCCGGGGGATACCGACAAGCCTACGGGCCCAGAACTACCAACCTCCTCCGGCACAGAGGAACCTGACGATGAGGCCGGGCCATCTGAACTTTCTCCCGACGAGGCCGCCTCCCTCAGCGAGATCCCCGAGCTGGCCCAGTGGCGCCACGACGGGGACCCACCCGCGAACAATTCCAGCAAGAGCAGAAGGCCTGCCCGTCCCTCGAGGGGGCCCGACAGCAAGCGGCCGCCCAGGCCTCGGGGGACCCCACGGGAACCCACTGGATCTATTGGGACAATGACTTATTTTATAGCGAGCAGAAAGTCGCCGAACTGGGAGCCGGCCGGGTGTTGGTGGTTCCCCTCCGATTCCGAGAGTTCCTCCTGAACCTGGCGCATGACGTGCCCCTCGCCGGACACCTCGGGCGAGACAAAACTTACAGCCGCCTAGTGACCCATTTCTATTGGCCCCGAATGCGGAGAGACGTGGACCATCACTGCCGGTCCTGCCAGACCTGCCAGGCTAGCGGAAAGACTGGGGGTCGAGTTAAGGCCCCCCTCCAACCATTTCCAGCCGTCCACACCCCGTTCGAACGAGTAGGGATCGACATTGTGGGGCCCCTCGACCCCCGCACCGCCCTGGGACACCGCTTCATCCTGGTACTGGTCGACCACGCCACCCGATACCCCGAGGCCATCCCACTCCGCACTGTGACAGCTCCAGTGGTGGGCCGGGCCCTGATGGGCATCTTCTCCAGAGTGGGGTTCCCCCGAGAAGTGGTGAGCGACAGGGGTATGAACTTTATTTTGAAGTACATGAGATCCCTCTGGCAACAATGTGGGGTCACCTACAAATTCACCACCCCTTACCACCCCCAGGGGAATGGACTGGTCGAGCGGTTCAACAGAACCCTGAAGGGAATGATCAAGGGCCTGGAAGAGCCCCTGAGGAGGAGATGGGACGTCCTGCTGCCCTGCCTCCTGTTCGCCTATCGAGAGGTACCACAGAAATCCCTGGGCTTCAGCCCCTTCGAACTGTTGTATGGGCACCCCGTCCGAGGGCCCCTCAGCCTGGTCAAGGAGGGCTGGGAGGCGAACATCCAAGATGCCCCCCCCCGACGTCTACCGGTACCTCCTAACCCTGCGGAACCAGACTCGGAAGTTCCGGGCCCTGGCAGAAGCCAACCTCGAAGCCAGCCAAGAAGACATGAAACGCTGGTATGACGAAAATGCCTCGACCATCGAGTTCGAGCCGGGCCAGCAAGTCTGGGACATGTCACCCGTGGACCCCTGCGCCCTGCAGGACAAGTGGACCGGGCCCTTCAAGGTGGTTGAGAGGAAGAGCCCCGTCACCTACCTGGTCGACATGGAGTCCCCGAGGAACCCCCTCCGGGTCCTACACGCCAACCGGCTCAAGCCCCACTTTGCCCGAACTGAACTAAGCCTGCTGCTGGCTACCGACGATGGGGGCGAAAGCGACTCCGAGCCCCTACCAGACCTCCTGGGGTCCTCGGGCCAAGACGGCTCCTTGGAGGGCGTCCACCTCTCCGCCACCCTGACCCCAGAACAGCGCCATGACTGCCAGAAGCTGCTGCAACCCTTCGCTGCCCTCTTCTCTCTCACGCCCGGGGTGACCCCCTGGTGTGTCCACGACGTGGATACCGGGGACAGCCCCCTGTGCGACACCGCGCCTACAGAGTACCCGACCGAGTCCGAGCCTGCATACAGACCGAGGTCTCCAAGATGCTCGCCCTCGGAGTCATCGAGCCATCAGACAGCCCGTGAGCCAGCCCGGTGGTCTTGGTGCCAAAGGCCGCCGCCCCTGGCACCCCCCCGGAACTCAGATTTTGTGTAGACTACCGGGGCATGAACGCAGTCACCAAGACCGATGCCCACCCCCTGCCACGGGCAGACGAGCTGATCGATCGCTTAGGGGCCGCCCGCTACCTAAGCACCTTTGATCTCACCGCTGGGTACTGGCAGATCAAGCTCACTCCCGGCGCCCAGGAACGATCCGCCTTTTCCACCCCCGATGGGCACTACCACTTTCGGGTGATGCCCTTCGGTATGAAGAACGCCCCAGCGACCTTCCAGAGGCTGGTCAACAAGGTCCTGGCCGGGTTAGAAGCTTTCAGCGCAGCCTACCTCGACGACATTGCCGTCTTCAGCAACCACTGGGCCGCGCACCTAGGACACCTCGGGGAAGTCCTGGCCGCTCTCCAAAGGGCCGGGCTCACAATTAAGGCCAGCAAATGCCAGATCGGTCAAGGATCTGTGACCTATCTGGGCCACCAGGTGGGGAGTGGCCAGGTGGCGCCCCTCCGGTTAAAGGTCGATACCATCCAGGCGTGGGAGCCCCCCGCAACCCAAACCGCTGTCCGGGCCTTCTTAGGCCTCACAGGCTACTACCGGCGATTTATTAAGGATTATGGCAGCATTGTGGGGCCCCTTACGGAGCTCACTTTCAAGAAACAGCCCAAGGCGGTGCACTGGACGCCCCGCTGTCAGACCGCTTTTGAAGCCCTCAAGGCGGCCATGTGTGCTGCCCCTGTGCTACAGGCCCCTGACTACAGCAAGGAATTTGTGGTTCAGACCGATGCCTCAGAGTACGGGGTCGGGGCGGTCCTCTCCCAGATGGACGCCGAGGGCCTCAACCGACCTGTGGCCTTTATCAGCCGCCGACTGCTGCCACGAGAACAGAGGTGGAGCACCATCGAGCGGGAAGCCTTTGCTGTGGTATGGGCTCTCAAGAAGCTCCGGCCCTACCTTTTCGGCACGCACTTCAGAGTCCAAACTGACCACCGGCCCTTGCGGTGGCTAATGCAAATGCGGGGCGAGAACCCCAAGTTGTTGCGATGGTCCATCTCGCTGCAAGGGATGGACTTCACCGTGGAGCACCGGCCCAGCAACGACCACGCCAATGCTGACAGCCTGTCCAGATTCTTCCGCCTCGGCGAGGAGAACCCCCAAGGAGATGGGTGACTCTCCCTGCCTTCAGCTGGGGGGGACGCGTGTTGGAGCCGGCCTCGCGGCGTGGTCCTGTTCCCCCTTGCTAAGCCTCACGAGGTCCCATGCACCTCGGAGCTCCTCCATTTTGGATTGTACGTAACTCTACGTAACCACCTTCGTGACCCCGCTCCACCCGGCCTCGGTCCCAGTGAGGCCCGACATCGAGGCGCCAACCCCTGGCCCGGGGGATACTACGTGAACCCTTCCCACTCCCGGCGGAGGGCAGTATCGATGGGACCCCCAACCGTCCTTCCACACCTAGTTGCGATCGCCCCACAGCTCTCTGGGGCCTGGCGCCTCTCCTGCTGGGCGTCTGGCCGCTCCCGACCCGGCCTCTCCGCCCCCCCCGGGCGCAAGGGTCCGGACATCAAAGGGCTCCAGACCTATATCTGGGGCGACCCGGCAACAAGACGGCAGTTGTATCCCGGAGTCAAGAGCCCTGCTGATCGGATCGCGGCTGACCCTACGGAGAAAGACTCATCCTGAAACCACGCTCTGAGCCCTGCTGACGACGTCGCGGCTCCACCGTGCTTAAAGACCTTCACGAACCTTTGGGGCCCTGCTGACGCTGTCGCGGCCCGACCTTGTTGAACGTACCATCAGAGCCCAGCTGACCTCGTCGCGGCTCGACCGAAGCGGACCTACCACCGGAGCCCTGCTGACTGTGTCGCGGCTCGACCCAAGCGGAACTACCACCCGAGCCCTGCAGACGCCGTCGCGGCTCTCCACGTCCGAGCTGCTTTGAGACCAGCACGCAAGGTCTGGCGCTGAGCCTCCCCATACCTGGCTGGTACTAAGACTGTCCCGCTACCCTATCCCTCCAAGGACATTGAGACTCTTACTGGATCACTCGATCCCACTGTAAATATTGAATGTGCTACTGCTGATAAAGAACCAAGATAAGCAACCGATACGGAGTCCTGTGTGGTGGTGTTACTAGGCCTAGTACGATCACAGGAGAAGGACCTCTCCTAGGAGGCTTCTCAGCGGCGCTCGGCTATAACTTTGCGGTAGGAAGGTGCCCCGGAGTAGTCCCCCCGACTCCCCGGTGGTCCTCCCTCCAACATTCTGTAAATTGACATTATTATTCTCGGTCATGTGAGAATGAAGTCTGACATTCTCAGTAAACCATGTACATCCAACAAGGGCAGCGACTGTCAGTTGATTCCTTTGTGTTCTACTGCAGCTTCCCAGAGTGTTCCAAAGAACAACTAGAGCGCTAACCGTCCTACTTATGATAAACGTATGGCACACCTGAAGCCATCTTGATTGGAATAAAGTGGTAACTCTTAAAACATTTTATTTAAAAAGGAACAAAATGAGGGGGTTCATTTTGCCATAGAAAGTATGATTTGTGCTGCAGAAAGAAAAATTAGGGCACAATTTGAGTGACTTCTCAAATCCTCTTCCATTTAATTAACGAATTCTGACATGCAGACTGAAATATGCACTTTCAATACCAGCAGCAGACTTCCCTAGTGAGCAGTAGCTTTACTACAGTGATCTAATGAGCAACTAGAGTGCTAACATTCTGAATGTATGGCAAATGTGTGACACATCTGAATGCCTTCTTGATGGAATCAAAGTAAAAAACTGAAAGTATTCCTACTGAGGAGACTGTAATAAATGAGGAAATTAGGAAACTTCATAACACGTAAGTCTCCCAAGATGGCCACCAGAGACAAAAGAGTCCAAATGTAGCACAATATCACCCACAGTTAGCCCAATTATAGCCCAATGACAGAATGTCCCAGAGTCTTCTAAAGAACAACTAGAGTGCTAACGGTCTAACTTATGACAAAAGTATGGCACACCTGAAGCCATCTCAATTGGAATAAAGTGGTAACACTTAAAACATTTAATTTGCAAAGGAACAAAATGAGGGGGTTCATTTTACCAAAGAAATTATGATTAGTGCTGCAGAAAGAAAAACTAGGGCACATTTTGATTTCTCAAATCCTCTTCTATTTTATTAAAACATTCTGACATGCAGACTGAAATATGCACTTTGAATACCAGCAGCAGACTTCCCTGGTGAGCAGTAGCTTTACTACAGTGATCTAATGAGCAACTACAGTGCTACCATTTAGAATTTATGGCAAATGTGTGACACATCTCAATGCCATCTTGATGGAACCAAAGAAAACAAGCAGTGAAAATGCATTAGGTCTCGCCCTCGTTTAAGTTAAAGCAATTCTGTTTGTAATTAGGTGGCTTTTTAGCTTTGCTTGTGTTAGTGTTTTTCAAACTTTCATGTACATAACATGCATATGCATGCATATATGTATATGTATATGTATGAATGCATTTATATTTGTATTTATATAGATATGCAGATTATATATATGTTTATATATGTATATTATCTACTGGCGGTCGCCAGTTGATAGTTATAGTTAGGACGTATTTTCCATAGGAAATCCGCAACATTCTATTCCCAATAAGTCTGGCGCCGATTGACGAATCTTCGCGAAATTTTCCAAACTTTTGGCCAGCTCCGCTCCGCTCCTACCCTGAAGGTTTCGTGGTGATTTGTCAAGCGGGGGCCGAGAAAAAAGGGGGGTCCCAAAACACGTTTTCCCCATGCAATTTCCCATAGGATCTGTTGACGCAGCTACAGCCCGAAACGCAGAACGGAATGACACCAAAATTGGCAAAGAGGTAGTCCTCAGTTCAGAGTCGTGCCTTTTGCTTAAATGGTGTAAATCCATTCAGTAGTTCCTGAGAAAATCAAAAGTAAAATCACATCTATATCTGGGCGGAGCCTAACCACACATCTCATCGTGAGATCTGATTGGGTGTCAGCACTGCATCCAAGAAGTGTTGGCAGCCATCTTGGGACCAATATACATGATAGCACCTCATTAAAAAGCATTACAGTTAATAGAAAGTTTTAAGACTTTAGTTACATTATAAATCATTTGTTGATGGTACCATACTCATTTTAGGAATTGTGGTATGTTCTAAGGTGATTTTACCACGTGAAAAAGTCTTCTGCTGGGATATCATGAATCATGATTGAGAGAAAAATATTTTCTCATGCTTTTCCCACAGAGGTTTGGAAGGTGATCTATAAGCTAAACTGAGAGCTTATTTTCGGTAAATTCACATTATATTTCTCAGTCATGTGAGAATGAAGTCTGACATTCTCAGTAAAACATGTACATCCAACAAGGGCAGAAACTGTCAGTTGCTTCCTTTGTGTTCTACTGCAGCTTCCCAGAGTGTTCCAAAGAACAACTAGAGCGCTAAAAGTCCTACTTATGATAAACGTATGGCACACCTGAAGCCATCTTGATTGGATTAAAGTGGTAACTCTTAAAACATTTAATTGAAAAAGGAACAAAATGAGGGGGTTCATTTTGCCATAGAGCATGATTAGTGCTGCAGAAAGAAAAATTAGGGCACATTTTGAGTGACTTCTCAAATCCTCTTCTATTTCATTGAAAAATTCTGACATGCAGACTGAAACATGCACTTTCAATACCAGCAGCAGACTTCCCTGGTGAGCAGTAGCTTTACTACAGTGATCAAATGAGCAACTAGAGTGCTAACATTCTGAATTTATGGCAAATGTGTGACACATCTGAATGGCTTCTTGATGGAACCAAAGTAAAAAACTGAAAGTATTTCCTACTGAGGAGACTGCAGTAAATGAGGAAATTAGGAAACTTCATAAAAAATAAGTCTCCCAAGCTGGCCACCAGAGACAAAAGAGCCCAAATGTAGCCCAAATATCACCCAGATGTAGCCCAAGTATAGCCCAATGACAGAATGTCCCAGAGTGTTCTTAAAAACAACTAGAGCGCTTACTGTCTTCATTATGACAAAAGTATCTTAATTGGAATAAACTGGTAACACTTAAAACATTTAATTTAAAAAGGAACACAATGAGGGGGTTCATTTTGCCATAGAAATTATGATTAGTGCTGAAGAAAGAAAAATTAGGGCACATTTTGAGTCCTCTTCTATTTCATTAAAACATTCTGACATGCAGACATGCAGACTGAAACATGCACTTTCAATTCCAGCAGCAGACTTTCCTGGTGAACAGTGGCTTTACTACAGTGAACTAATAAGCAACTATAGTGCTAACATTCCGAATGTATAGCAAATGTGTGACACATCTGAATGCCTTCTTGATGAAATCAAAGTAAAAAACCTGAAAATATTTCCTACTGAGGAGACTGTAGTAAATGAGGAAATTAGGAAACTTCATAACAAATAAGTCTCCCAAGATGGCCACCAGAGACAAAAGAGCCCAAATGAATGCCTTCGTGGTGGAATCAAAGTAAAAAACTGAGGAGACTGTAGTAAATTAGGAAATTAGGAAACTTCATAACAAATAAGTCTCCTAAGATGGCCATCAGAGACAAAAGAGTCCAAATGTAAACAATCATTGAAAATGCAATAGGTGTCGCCCTCGTTGAAGTTAAAGCAATTCTGTTTGTAATTAGGTGGCTTTTTAGCTTTGATTGTATTAGTGTTTTTCAAACTTTCATGTACATAACATGCATATGTATGCTTATATGTATATCTATATGTATGCATGCATTTATATTTGTATTTATATAGATATGCAGATTATATATATGTTTATATATGCATGTATATATATATCCACATACATATATAAATGCATATGCATATATATATGTGCATATGTGTGCGTGTAGAGAGAGGTAGAGAGGTAGAGGTGTAGAGGTAGAGGTGTAGAGGTAGAGAGGTATAGGTAGAGAGGTAGAGGTAGCGAGGTAGAGAGGTAGAGAGTAGTAGAGAGAGAGGTAGAGAGCGGTAGAGAGTGAGTAATAGAGAGTAGAGAGTAGTAGAGAGTGAGTAGTAGAGAGTGAGTAGTAGAGTGAGTAGTAGAGTGAGTAGTAGAGAGAAGTAGAGAGGAGTAGAGAGAGAGTAGTAGAGACTGAGTAGTAGAGAGTAGTAGAGAGAGAGAAGTAGAGAGTGAATAGAAGAGAGAGTAAGAGAGAGTATTAGAGCAGTAGAGAGTGAGTAGTAAAGTGAGTAGTAGAGAGTAGTTGAGAGTGAGTAGTAGAGAGTGAATAGTGTGAGAGTGAGTAGTAGAGAGTAGTAGAGAGCGAGTAGTAGAGAGTGAGTAGTAGAATGTGAGTAGTAGAGAGTGAATCGTAGAGATTGAGTAGTAGAGAGTGAGTAGTAGAGAGTAAGTAGTAGAGAGTAGTAGAGTAGTAGAGAGTGAAGAGTAGAGTAGTAGAGAGTGAGTGGTAGAGAGTAGTAGAGAGTAGAAGAGTGAGTAGTAGAGAGTGAGTATTAGAGAGTGAGTAGTAGAGAGTGAATAGTAGAGAGTAGTAGAGAGTAGTAGAGAGTAGTAGAGAGTGAGTAGTAGAGAGTAGTATAGAGTGAGTAGTAGAGTGAGTAGTAGAGAGTAGTAGAGAGAAAGTAGTAGAGAGTGAGTAGTATAGAGTAGTAGAGAGTGAATAGTAGAGTAGTAGAGAGTGAGTGGTAGAGAGTAGTAGAGAGTAGAAGAGTGAGTAGTAGATAGTGAGTATTAGAGAGTGAGTAGTAGAGAGTGAGTAGTAGATAGTAGTAGAGAGTAGTAGAGAGTAGTAGAGAGTGAGTAGTACAGAGTACTATAGAGTGAGTAGTAGAGTGAGTAGTTGAGAGAAGTAGAGAGAGAGTAGTAGAGAGTGAGTAGTAGAGAGTAGTAGAGAGTGAGTAGAAGAGAGTGAGTAGTAGAGTGAGTAGTAGAGTGAGTAGTAGAGAGTGAGTAGTAGAGAGTAGTAGAGAGTGAGTAGTAGAGTGAGTAGTAGAGTGAGTAGTAGAGAGTGAGTAGTAGAGCGTGAGTAGTAGAGAGTAGTAGAGAGTGAGTAGTAGAGTGAGTAGTAGAGTGAGTAGTAGAGAGTGAGTAGTAGAGAGTAGTAGAGAGTAGTAGAGAGTGAGTAGTAGAGAGTAGTATAGAGTGAGTAGTAGAGTGAGTAGTAGAGAGTAGTAGAGAGAAAGTAGTAGAGAGTGAGTAGTATAGAGTAGTAGAGAGTGAGTAGTTGAGAGTGAGTAGTAGAGTGAGTAGTAGAGTGAGTAGTAGAGAGAAGTAGAGAGGAGTAGAGAGAGAGTAGTAGAGACTGAGTAGTAGAGAGTAGTAGAGAGAGAGAGGTAGAGAGTGAGTAGAAGAGAGAGTAAGAGAGAGTAGTAGAGCAGTAGAGAGTGAGTAGTAGAGTGAGTAGTAGAGAGTAGTTGAGAGTGAGTAGTAGAGAGTGGATAGTGGAGAGTGAGTAGTAGAGAGATAGTAGTAGAGAGTGAGTAGTAGAGAGTACTAGAGTGAGTAGTAGAGAGTGAGTAGTAGAGAGTGAGTAGTAGAGAGAGTAGTAGAGCGTAGTACAGTAGCAGAGAGTGAGTAGTAGAGAGTGAGTAGTAGAGTGTGAGTAATAGAGAGTGAATCGTAGCGAGTGAGTAGTAGAGAGTGAGTATAGGAGAGTAAGTAGTAGAGTAGTAGAGAGTGAATAGTAGAGTAGTAGAGAGTGAGTGGTAGAGAGTAGTAGAGAGTAGAAGAGTGAGTAGTAGATAGTGAGTATTAGAGAGTGAGTAGTAGAGAGTGAGTAGTAGATAGTAGTAGAGAGTAGTAGAGAGTAGTAGAGAGTGAGTAGTACAGAGTACTATAGAGTGAGTAGTAGAGTGAGTAGTTGAGAGTAGTAGAGAGAGAGTAGTAGAGAGTGAGTAGTAGAGAGTAGTAGAGAGTGAGTAGTAGAGTGAGTAGTAGAGTGAGTAGTAGAGAGTGAGTAGTAGAGAGTAAGAGAGAGTAGTAGAGATACTAGTAGAGAGTGAGTAGTAGAGAGTGAGTAGTAGAGAGTAGTAGAGAGTAGTGTAGAGTGAGTAGTAGAGAGTAGTACAGAGTGAGTAGTAGAGTGAGTAGTACAGAGTAGTAGAGAGAGAGTAGTAGAGAGTGAGTAGTAGAGAGTAGTATAGAGTGAGTAGTAGAGTGAGTAGTAGAGAGTGAGTAGTAGAGAGTAGTAGAGAGTAGTAGAGAGAGAGTAGTAGAGAGTAGTAGAGAGTGAGTAGTAGAGAGTGAGTAGTAGAGAGTAGTAGAGAGTGAGTGGTAGAGAGTAGTAGAGAGTAGTAGAGAGTGAGTAGTAGAGAGTGAATAGTAGAGAGTAGTAGTAGAGAGTAGTAGAGTGAGTAGTAGAGAGTAGTAGAGAGAGAGTAGTATAGAGTGAGTAGTAGAGAGTGAGTAGTAGAGAGTAAGTAGTAGAGAGAAGTAGAGTAGTAGAGAGTGAATAGTAGAGTAGTAGAGAGTGAGTGGTAGAGAGTAGTCGAGAGTAGTGGAGAGTAGTAGAGGGAATAGTAGAGAGTAGTAGAGAGTGAGTAGTAGAGTGAGTAGTAAAGTGAGTAGTAGAGAGTAGTAGAGAGAGAGTAGTACAGAGTAGTACAGAGTGAGTAGTAGAGAGTGAGTAGTAGAGAGTAGTAGAGAGTGAGTAGTAGAGAGTGAATAGTAGAGAGTAGTAGTAGAGAGTAGTGGAGAGTGAGTAGTAGATAGTAGTAGAGAGAGAGTAGTAGAGAGTGAGGATTGGAGAGTGTAGTAGAGAGTGAGTAGTAGAGAGTGAGTAGTAGAGAGAGAGTAGTAGAGAGAGATTAGTAGAGAGTAGTAGAGTAGTAGAGAACGAGTAGTATAGAGCAAGTAGTAGAGAGTGTATAGTAGAGAGCAAGTAGTAGAGAGTGTGTAGTAGAGAGTAGTAGAGAGCGAGTAGAAGAGAATGAGTAGTGGAGAGTGAATAGTAGAGAGTAGTAGAGAGTTAGTAGTAGAGAGTGAGTAGTAGAGAGTAAGTAGTAGAGAGAAGTAGAGTAGTAGAGAGTGAATAGTAGAGTAGTAGAGAGTGAGTGGTAGAGAGTAGTAGAGAGTGGTAGAGTGAATAGTAGAGAGTAGTAGAGAGTGAGTAGTAGAGAGTGAGTAGTAGAGAGTAGTATAGAGTGAGTAGTACAGTGAGTAGTAGTGAGTAGTTGAGAGCGAGTAGTAGAGAGTGAATAGTGGAGAATGAGTCATAGAGAGTTAGTAGTAGAGAGTGAGTAGTAGAGAGTAGTAGAGTGAGTAGTAGAGAGTGAGTAGTAGAGAGTGAGTAGTAGAGAGTGAGTAGTAGAGAGAGTAGTAGAGAGTAGTAGAGTAGTAGAGAGTGAGTAGTAGAGAGTGAGTAGTAGAGCATATTAGAGAGCGAGTATAAGAGAGTGAGTAGTGGAGAGTGAGTAGTAGAGAGTAGTAGAGAGCGAGTAGTAGAGAGTGAGTAGTAGAGTGTAAGTAGTAGAGAGTGAATCATAGAGAGTGAGTAGTAGAGAGTGAGTAGTAGAGAGAGAGTAGTAGAGAGTAGTAGAGAGTGAGTAGTACAGTAGTAGAGAGTGAGTGGTAGAGAATAGTCGAGAGTAGTAGAGTGAGTAGTAGTGAGTAGTAGAGAGTGAGTGGTAGAGAGTGAATAGTTGAGACTAGTAGTAGAGAGTAGTAGAGAGTGAGTAGTAGAGAGTGAGTAGCAGAGAGTGAGTAGTAGAGAGTGAGTAGTAGATAGAGAGGAGTAGTAGAGAGTGAGTAGTACAGTAGCAGAGAGTGAGTGGTAGAGAGTAGTAGAGTGAGTACTAGAGAGTAGTGGAGGGTGAGTAGTAGAGAGTGAATAGTAGAGAGTAGTAGTAGAGAGTAGTAGAGAGTAGTAGAGAGTGAGTAGTAGAGAGTAGTAGAGAGTGAGTAGTAGAGAGTAAATAGTAGAGAGTAGTAGAGTAGTAGAGAGTGATTAGTAGAGTAGTAGAGAGTGAGTGGTAGAGAGTCATAGAGAGTAGTAGAGAGTGAGTAGTAGAGAGTAGTAGAGAGTGAGTAGTAGAGAGTGAGCAGTAGAGAGTAGTAGGGAGTGAGTAGCAGAGAGAGAGTATTAGAGAGTAGAAGAGAGTGAGTAGTAGAGTGAGTAGTAGAGAGTATTAGAGAGAGTAGTGGAGAGTGAGTAGTAGAGCGTAGTAGAGAGTGAGTAGTAGAGAGTGAGTAGTAGAGTGAATAGTAGAGTGAGTAGTAGAGTTAGTAGTAGAGAGTGAGTAGTAGAGAGTAGTATAGAGAGAGTAGTAGAGAGTGAGGATTGGAGAGTGTAGTAGAGAGTGAGTAGTAGAGAGTGAGTAGTAGAGAGAGAGTAGTAGAGAGTAGTAGAGTAGTAGAGAGCGAGTAGTATAGTGCAAGTAGTTGAGAGTGTATAGTAGAGAGTGAGTAGTAGAGAGCAAGTAGTAGAGAGTGTGTAGTAGAGAGTAGTAGAGAGCGAGTAGAAGAGAGTGAGTAGTGGAAAGTGAGTAGTAGAGAGTGAATAGTAGAGAGTGAGTAGTAGAGAGTAAGTAGTAGAGAGTAGTAGATTAGTAGAGAGTGAATAGTAGAGTAGTAGAGAGTGAGGGGTAGAGAGTAGTAGAGAGTAGAAGAGTGAGTAGTAGAGAGTGAGTATTAGAGAGTGAGTAGTAGAGAGTGAGTAGTAGAGAGTAGTAGAGAGTAGTAGAGAGTGAGTAGTAGAGAGTAGTATAGAGTGTGTAGTAGAGTGTAGTAGAGAGAGAGTAGTAGAGAGTGAGTAGTAGAGAGTATTAGAGAGTGAGTAGTAGAGAGTGAGTAGTAGAGTGAGTAGTAGAGTGAGTAGTAGAGAGTGAGTAGTAGAGAGTAGTAGAGAGTAGTAGAGAGAGAGTAGTAGAGAAATAGTAGTAGAGAGCAGTAGAGAGTGAGTTGTAGAGAGAGTAAGAGTGAGTAGTAGAGTGAGTAGTGGAGAGAAGTTGAGAGCGAGTAGTATAGAGTGAATAGTAGAGAGTGAGTAGTAGAGAGATAGTAGTAGAGAGATAGTAGTAGAGAGTGAGTAGTAGAGAGTAGTAGAGTGAGAAGTAGAGAGTGAGTAGTAGAGAGAGAGTAGTAGAGAGTAGTAGAGTAGTAGAGAGTGAGTAGTAGAGCATATTAGAGAGCGAGTATAAGAGAGTGAATAGTGGAGAGTGAGTAGTAGAGAGTAGTAGAGAGCGAGTAGTAGAGAGTGAGTAGCAGAGTGTAAGTAGTAGAGAGTGAATCATAGAGAGTGAGTAGTAGAGAGTGAGTAGTAGAGAGAGAGTAGTAGAGAGTAGTAGAGAGTGAGTAGTACAGTAGTAGAGAGTGAGTGGTAGAGAATAGTCGAGAGTAGTAGAGTGAGTAGTAGTGAGTAGTAGAGAGTGAGTGGTAGAGAGTGAATAGTTGAGACTAGTAGTAGAGAGTAGTAGAGAATGAGTAGTAGAGAGTGAGTAGCAGAGAGTGAGTAGTAGAGAGTGAGTAGTAGATAGAGAGGAGTAGTAGAGAGTGAGTAGTACAGTAGCAGAGAGTGAGTGGTAGAGAGTAGTAGAGTGGGTACTAGAGAGTAGTGGAGAGTGAGTAGTAGAGAGTGAATAGTAGAGAGTAGTAGTAGAGAGTAGTAGTGAGTAGTAGAGAGTGAGTAGCAGAGAGTAGTAGAGAGTGAGTAGTAGAGAGTAAATAGTAGAGAGTAGTAGAGTAGTAGAGAGTGATTAGTAGAGTAGTAGAGAGTGAGTGGTAGAGAGTCGTAGAGAGTAGTAGAGAGTGAGTAGTAGAGAGTAGTAGAGAGTGAGTAGTAAAGAGTGAGCAGTAGAGAGTAGTAGGGAGTGAGTAGCAGAGAGAGAGTATTAGAGAGTAGTAGAGAGTAAGTAGTAGAGTGAGTAGTAGAGAGTAGTAGAGAGAGTAGTGGAGAGTGAGTAGTAGAGCGTAGTAGAGAGTGAGTAGTAGAGAGTGAGTAGTAGAGTGAATAGTAGAGTGAGTAGTAGAGTTAGTAGTAGAGAGTGAGTAGTACAGAGTAGTAGAGAGTAGTAGAGAGAGAGTAGTAGAGAGTGAGTAGTAGAGAGTAGTATAGAGAGAGTAGTAGAGAGTGAGGATTGGAGAGTGTAGTAGAGAGTGAGTAGTAGAGAGTGAGTAGTAGAGAGAGAGTAGTAGAGAGTAGTAGAGTAGTAGAGAGCGAGTAGTATAGTGCAAGTAGTTGAGAGTGTATAGTAGAGAGTGAGTAGTAGAGAGCAAGTAGTAGAGAGTGTGTAGTAGAGAGTAGTAGAGAGCGAGTAGAAGAGAGTGAGTAGTGGAGAGTGAGTAGTAGAGAGTAGTAGAGAGTGAATAGTAGAGAGTGAGTAGTAGAGAGTAAGTAGTAGAGAGTAGTCGATTAGTAGAGTGAATAGTAGAGTAGTAGAGAGTGAGTGGTAGAGAGTAGTAGAGAGTAGAAGAGTGAGTAGTAGAGAGTGAGTATTAGAGAGTGAGTAGTAGAGAGTGGGTAGTAGAGAGTAGTAGAGAGTAGTAGAGAGTGAGTAGTAGAGAGTAGTATAGAGTGTGTAGTAGAGTGTAGTAGAGAGAGAGTAGTAGAGAGTGAGTAGTAGAGAGTATTAGAGAGTGAGTAGTAGAGAGTGAGTAGTAGAGTGAGTAGTAGAGTGAGTAGTAGAGAGTGAGTAGTAGAGAGTAGTAGAGAGTAGTAGAGAGAGAGTAGTAGAGAAATAGTAGTAGAGAGTAGTAGAGAGTGAGTTGTAGAGAGAGTAAGAGTGAGTAGTAGAGTGAGTAGTGGAGAGTGAGTAGTAGAGAGAGAGTAGTAGAGAGTAGTAGTGTAGTAGAGAGCGAGTAGTATAGAGCAAGTAGTAGAGAGTGTATAGTAGAGAGTGAGTAGTAGAGAGCAAGTAGTAGAGAGTGTGTAGTAGAGAGTAAGTAGTAGAGAGTAGTAGATTAGTAGAGAGTGAATAGTAGAGTAGTAGAGAGTGAGTGGTAGAGAGTAGTAGAGAGTAGAAGAGTGAGTAGTAGAGAGTGAGTATTAGAGAGTGAGTAGTAGAGAGTGAGTAGTAGAGAGATAGTAGTAGAGAGTGAGTAGTAGAGAGTAGTAGAGTGAGAAGTAGAGAGTGAGTAGTAGAGAGAGAGTAGTAGAGAGTAGTAGTGTAGTAGAGAGCGAGTAGTATAGAGCAAGTAGTAGAGAGTGTATAGTAGAGAGTGAGTAGTAGAGAGCAAGTAGTAGAGAGTGTGTAGTAGAGAGTAAGTAGTAGAGAGTAGTAGATTAGTAGAGAGTGAATAGTAGAGTAGTAGAGAGTGAGTGGTAGAGAGTAGTAGAGAGTAGAAGAGTGAGTAGTAGAGAGTGAGTATTAGAGAGTGAGTAGTAGAGAGTGAGTAGTAGAGAGTAGTAGAGAGTAGTAGAGAGTGAGTAGTAGAGAGTAGTATAGAGTGAGTAGTAGAGTGTAGTAGAGTGAGAGTAGTAGAGAGTGAGTAGTAGAGAGTAGTAGAGAGTGAGTAGTAGAGTGAGTAGTAGAGTGAGTAGTAGAGAGTGAGTAGTAGAGAGTAGTAGAGAGTAGTTGAGAGAGTAGTAGAGAGTGAGTAGTAGAGAGTAGAAGAGAGAGAGTAGTAGAGAGTGAGTTGTAGAGAGAGTAAGAGAGAGTAGTAGAGTAGTAGAGAGTGAGTAGTAGAGTGAGTAGTAGAGAGATAGTAGTAGAGAGTGAGTAGTAGAGAGTAGTAGAGTGAGTAGTAGAGAGTGAGTATTAGAGAGAGAGTAGTAGAGTGAGCAGCAGAGTAGTAGAGAATGAGTGGTAGAGAGTAGTAGAGAGTAGTAGAGTGAGTAGTAGAGAGTAGTAGAATAGTAGAAAGTGAGTAGTAGAGAGTAGTGGAGAGAGAGTGGTAGAGAGTGAGGATTGGAGAGTGTAGTAGAGAGTGAGTAGTAGAGAGTGAGTAGTAGAGAGAGTGTAGTAGAGAGTAGTAGAGTAGTAGAGAGTGAGTAGTATAAAGCAAGTAGTAGAGAGTGTGTAGTAGAGAGTGAGTAGTAGAGAGTATTAGAGTGAGTAGTAGAGAGTGAGTAGTAGATAGTGAGTAGTAAAGAGAGTAGTAGAGAGTAGTAGAGTAGTAGAGAGTGAGTAGTAGAGAGTGAGTAGTAGAGAGTACTAGAGAGCGAGTAGAAGAGAGTGAGTAGTGGAGAGTGAGTAGTAGAGAGTAGTAGAGAGCGAGTAGTAGAGAGTGAGTAGTAGAGTGTGAGTAGTAGAGAGTGAATAGGAGAGAGTGAGTAGTAGAGAGTGAGTAGTAGAGAGAGAGTTGTAGAGAGTAGTACAGAGTGAGTAGTACAGTAGTAGAGAGTGAGTGGTAGAGAGTAGTAGAGAGTAGTAGAGTCAGCAGTAGAGAGTAGTAGAGAGTGAGTAGTAAAGAGTAAATAGTAGAGAGTAGTAGTAGAGAGTAGTAGAGAGTGAGTCGTAGAGGGTAGTAGAGAGTGAGTAGTAGAGAGTAAGAAGTAGAGAGTAGTAGAGTAGTAGAGAGTGAATAGTAGAGTAGTAGAAAGTGAGTGATAGAGAGTAGTAGAGAGTAGTAGAGTGAATAGTAGAGAGTAGTAGAGAGTGAATAATAGAGAGTCGTAGAGAATGAGTAGTAGAGAGAGAGTAGTAGAGAGTGAGTAGTAGAGAGTAGTAGAGAGTGAGTAGTAGAGAGTGAGTAGTAGAGAGTAGTAGAGAGTGAGTAGTAGAGAGTGAGTAGTAGAGAGTGAGTAGTAGAGAGAAAGCAGTAGAGAGTAGTAGAGAGTGAGTAGTAGAGTGCGAGTAGTATAGACCAATTAGTAGAGAGAGAGTAGTAGAGAGTGAGTAGTAGAGAGTGAGTAGTAGAGAGTGAGTAGTAGAGAGTAGTGGAGAGTGAGTAGGAGAGACTGAGTAGTAGAGAGTAGTAGAGAGTGAGTAGTAGAGAGTAGTAGAGTAGTAGCGAGTGAGTAGTAGAGACTGAGTAGTAAAGAGACAGTATTAGAGAGTGAGTAGTAGAGAGTGAGTAGTAGGGAGTAGTAGAGAGTAGTAGAGAGTGAGTAGTAGAGAGTAGTATAGAGTGAGTAGTAGAGTGTAGTAGAGAGAGAGTAGTAGAGAGTGAGTAGTAGAGAGTAGTAGAGAGTGAGTAGTAGAGAGTGAGTAGTAGAGTGAGTAGTGGAGAATGAGCAGTAGAGAGTAGTAGAGAGAGAGTAGTAGAGAGTAAGTAGTAGAGAGTAGTAGAGAGAGAGCAGTAGATAGTGAGTTGTAGAGAGAGTAAGAGAGAGTAGTAGAGTAGTAGAGAGTGAGTAGTAGAGTGAGTAGTGGAGAGAAGTTGAGAGCGAGTAGTATAGAGTGAATAGTAGAGAGTGAGTAGTAGAGAGAAAGTAGTAGAGAGTGAGTAGTAGAGAGTAGTAGAGTGAGTAGTAGAGAGTGAGTATTAGAGAGAGAGAGTTGTAGAGTGAGCAGCAGAGTAGTAGAGAATGAGTGGTAGAGAGTAGTAGAGAGTAGTAGAGTGAGTAGTAGAGAGTAGTAAAGTAGTAGAAAGTGAGTAGTAGAGAGTAGTAGAGAGAGAGTAGTAGAGAGTGAGGATTGGAGAGTGTAGTAGAGAGTGAGTAGTAGAGAGTGAGTAGTAGAGAGAGTGTAGTAGAGAGTAGTAGAGTAGTAGAGAGTGAGTAGTAGAGAGAGAGTTGTAGAGAGTAGTACAGAGTGAGTAGTACAGTAGTAGAGAGTGAGTGGTAGAGAGTAGTAGAGAGTAGTAGAGTCAGCAGTAGAGAGTAGTAGAGAGTGAGTAGTAAAGAGTGAATAGTAGAGAGTAGTAGTAGAGAGTGAGTCGTAGAGGGTAGTAGAGAGTGAGTAGTAGAGAGTAAGAAGTAGAGAGTAGTAGAGTAGTAGAGAGTGAATAGTAGAGTAGTAGAAAGTGAGTGATAGAGAGTAGTAGAGAGTAGTAGAGAGTAGTAGAGTGAATAGTAGAGAGTAGTAGAGAGTGAATAATAGAGAGTCGTAGAGAATGAGTAGTAGAGAGAGAGTAGTAGAGAGTGAGTAGTAGAGAGTAGTAGAGAGTGAGTAGTAGAGAGTGAGTAGTAGAGAGTAGTAGAGAGTGAGTAGTAGAGAGTAGTAGAGAGTGAGTAGTAGAGAGTGAGTAGTAGAGAGAAAGCAGTAGAGAGTAGTAGAGAGTGAGTAGTAGAGTGCGAGTAGTATAGACCAATTAGTAGAGAGAGAGTAGAAGAGAGTGAGTAGTAGAGAGTGAGTAGTAGAGAGTGAGTAGTAGAGAGTAGTGGAGAGTGAGTAGGAGAGACTGAGTAGTAGAGAGTAGTAGAGAGTGAGTAGTAGAGAGTAGTAGAGTAGTAGCGAGTGAGTAGTAGAGACTGAGTAGTAAAGAGACAGTATTAGAGAGTGAGTAGTAGAGAGTGAGTAGTAGGGAGTAGTGGAGAGTAGTAGAGAGTGAGTAGTAGAGAGTAGTATAGAGTGAGTAGTAGAGTGTAGTAGAGAGAGAGTAGTAGAGAGTGAGTAGTAGAGAGTAGTAGAGAGTGAGTAGTAGAGAGTGAGTAGTTGAGTGAGTAGTGGAGAATGAGCAGTAGAGAGTAGTAGAGAGAGAGTAGTAGAGAGTAAGTAGTAGAGAGTAGTAGAGAGAGAGCAGTAGAGAGTGAGTTGTAGAGAGAGTAAGAGAGAGTAGTAGAGTAGTAGAGAGTGAGTAGTAGAGTGAGTAGTGGAGAGAAGTTGAGAGCGAGTAGTATAGAGTGAATAGTAGAGAGTGAGTAGTAGAGAGAAAGTAGTAGAGAGTGAGTAGTAGAGAGTAGTAGAGTGAGTAGTAGAGAGTGAGTATTAGAGAGAGAGAGTAGTAGAGTGAGCAGCAGAGTAGTAGAGAATGAGTGGTAGAGAGTAGTAGAGAGTAGTAGAGTGAGTAGTAGAGAGTAGTAAAGTAGTAGAAAGTGAGTAGTAGAGAGTAGTAGAGAGAGAGTAGTAGAGAGTGAGGATTGGAGAGTGTAGTAGAGAGTGAGTAGTAGAGAGTGAGTAGTAGAGAGAGTGTAGTAGAGAGTAGTAGAGTAGTAGAGAGTGAGTAGTATAAAGCAAGTAGTAGAGAGTGTGTAGTAGAGAGTGAGTAGTAGAGAGTATTAGAGTGAGAAGTAGAGAGTGACTAGTAGATAGTGAGTAGTAGAGAGAGTAGTAGAGAGTAGTAGAGAGTGAGTAGTAGAGAGTATTAGAGAGCGAGTAGAAGAGAGTGAGTAGTGGAGAGTGAGTAGTAGAGAGTAGTAGAGAGCGAGTAGTAGAGAGTGAGTCGTAGAGTGTGAGTAGTAGAGAGTGAATAGGAGAGATTGAGTAGTAGAGAGTAGTAGAGAGTGAGTAGTACAGTAGTAGAGAGTGAGTGGTAGAGAGTAGTAGAGAGTAGTAGAGTCAGCAGTAGAGATTAGTAGAGAGTGAGTAGTAGAGAGTGAATAGTAGAGAGTAGTAGTAGAGTGTAGTAGAGAGTGAGTCGTAGAGGGTAGTAGAGAGTGAGTAGTAGAGAGTAAGTAGTAGAGAGTAGTAGAGTAGTAGAGAGTGAATAGTAGAGTAGTAGAGAGTGAGTGGTAGAGAGTAGTAGAGAGTAGTAGAGTGAATAGTATAGAGTAGTAGAGAGTGAATAATAGAGAGTAGTAGAGAATGAGTAGTAGAGAGAGAGTAGTAGAGAGTGAGTAGTGAGGAGTAGTAGAGAGTGAGTAGTAGAGAGTGAGTAGTAGAGAGTAGTAGAGAGTAGTAGAGAGTGAGTAGTAGGGAGTAGTAGACTAGTAGCGAGTGAGTAGTAGAGAGACAGCAGTTGAGAGTATTAGAGAGTGAGTAGTAGAGTAGTAGAGTGCGAGTAGTTTAGACCAATTAGTAGAGAGAGAGTAGTAGAGAGTGAGTAGTAGAGAGTAGCAGAGTAGTAGCGAGTCAGTAGTAGAGAGTGAGTAGTAGAGAGACAGTATTAGAGAGTGAGTAGTTGAGTAGTAGAGAGTAGTCAGTCAGTGTCAGTCAGTCAATGTCAGTCAGTCAGTGTCAGTCAGTCAGTGTCAGTGTCAGTGTCAGTCAGTCAGTGTCAGTCAGTCAGTGTCAGTCAATCAGTGTGTCAGTCAATCAGTGTCAGTCAGTGTCAGTCAGGCAGTGTCAGTCAATCAGTGTCAGTCAGTGTCAGTCAGTCAGTCAGTGTCAGTCAGTCAGTGTCAGTCAATCAGTGTCAGTCAGTCAGTGTCAGTCAGTCAGTGTCAGTGTCAGTCAGTCAGTGTAAGTCAGTCAGTCAGTGTCAGTCAATCAGTGTCAGTCAGTGTCAGTCAATCAGTGTCAGTCAGTGTCAGTCAGGCAGTGTCAGTCAATCAGTGTCAGTCAGTGTCAGTCAGTTAGTCAGTGTCAGTCAGTCAGTGTCAGTCAATCAGTGTCAGTCATTGTCAGTCAGTCAGTTTCAGTCAATCAATGTCAGTGTCAGTGTCAGTCAGTGTCAGTGTCAGTCAATCAGTGTCAGTCAGTGTCAATCAGTCAGTGTCAGTCAGTCAGTGTCAGTCAGTCAAGGTCAAATAGAACAGCTCTGCTGACCTGGTTCTCTGGCTCTAAAGAAGCTCTGCTGACCTGGTTCTCTCCCTCTAAAGCAGCTCTGCTGACCTGGTTTCTCTGGCTCTACAGCAGCTCTGCTGACCTGGTTCTCTGGCTCTAGAGCAGCTCTGCTGACCTAGTTCTTAGACTCTAGAGCAGCTCTGCTGACCTGCTTCTCTGGCTCTACAACAGCTCTGCTGACCTGGTTCTCTGGCTCTAAAGCAGCTCTGCTGAGCTGGTTCTCTGGCTCTAGAGCAGCTCTGCTGACCTGGTTCTCTCCCTCTAAAGCAGCTCTGCTGACCTGGTTTCTCTGGCTCTAGAGCAGCTCTGCTGACATGGTTCTCTGGCTCTAAAGCAGCTCTGCTGACCTGGTTCTCTCCCTCTAAAGCAGCTCTGCTGACCTGGTTCTCTGGCTCTAGAGCAGCTCTGCTGACCTGGTTCTCTGGCTCTAAAGCAGCTCTGCTGACCTGGTTCTCTCCCTCTAAAGCAGCTCTGCTGACCTGGTTTCTCTGGCTCTACAGCAGCTCTGCTGACCTGGTTCTCTGGCTCTAGAGCAGCTCTGCTGACCTAGTTCTTAGACTCTAGAGCAGCACTGCTGACCTGGTTCTCTGGCTCTACAACAGCTCTGCTGACCTGGTTCTCTGGCTCTAAAGCAGCTCTGATGACCCGGTTCTATGGTTCTAAAGCAGTTCTGCTGACCTGGTTCTCTGGCTCTAGAGCAGCTCTGCTGACCTGATCCCTTGGCTCTAAAGCAGCTCTGCGGACCTGGTTCTCGCCCTCTAAAGCAGCTCTGCTGACCTGGTTCTCTCGCTCTAAAGCAGCTCTACTGACCGGGTTTCTCTGGTTTTACAGCAGCTCTGCTGATCTGGTTCTCTGGCTCTAGTGCAGCTCTGATGACCCAGTTCTTAGGCTCTAGAGCAGCTCTGCTGACCTGGTTCTCTGGCTCTAAAGCAGCTCTGCTGACCTGGTTCTATGGCTCTAAAGCAACTCTGCTGACCAGGTTCTCTGGCTCTTGAGCAGCTCTGCTGACCTGGTTCTCTGGCTCTGAAGCAGCTCTGCTGACCTGGTTCCCTCCCTCTAAAGCAGCTCTGCTGACCTCGTTTCTCTGGCTCTAGAGCAGCTCTGCTGACCTGGTTCTCTGGCTCTAAAGCAGCTCTACTGACCTGGTTTCTCTGGCTCTTAAGCAGCTCTGCTGACCTTCTTCTCTGGCTCTAGAGCAGCTCTGCTGACCTGGTTCTTAGGCTCTAGAGCAGCTCTGCTGACCTGGTTCTCTGGCTCTAAAGCAGCTCTGCTGACCTGGTTCTTTCCCTCTAAATCAGCTCTGCTGACCTGGTTCTCTGCCTCTAGAGCAGCTCTGCTGACCTGGTTCTATGGCTCAAAAGCAGCTCTGCTGACCTGGTTCTCTGTCTCTAAAGCAGCTCTCCTGACCTGGTTCTCTCCCTCCAAAGCAGCTCTGCTGTCCTGGTTTCTCTGGCTCTAGAGCAGCTTTGCTGACCTGGTTCTATGGCTCTAAAGCAGCTCTGCTGTGCTGGTTCTCTGGCTCTAGAGCCGCTCTGCTGACCTGGTTCTCTGGCTCTAAAGCAGCTTTGCTGACCTGGTTCTCTCCCTCTAAAGCAGCTCTGCTGACCTGGTTTCTCTGGCTCTAGAGCAGCTCTGCTGACCTGGTTCTCTGGCTCTAAAGAAGCTCTGCTGACCTGGTTCTCTCCCTCTAAATCATCTCTGCTGACCTGGTTCTCTGGCTCTAGAGCAGTTCTGCTGACCTAGTTCTTAGGCTCTAGGGCAGGTCTGCTGACCTGGTTCTCTGGCTCTACAACAGCTCTGCTGACCTTGTTCTCTGGCTCTAAAGCAGCTCTGCTGACCTGGTTCTCTCCCTCTAAAGCAGCTCTGCTGACCTGGTTCTCTCGCTCTAAAGCAGCTCTACTGACCTGGTTTCTCTGGCTCTACAGCAGCTCTGTTGACCTTCTTCTCTGGCTCTAGAGCAGCTCTGCTGACCTGGTTCTTAGGCTCTAGAGCAGCTCTGCTGACCTGGTTCTCTGGCTCTAGAGCATCTCTGCTGACATGGTTTCTCTGGCTCTAGATCAGCTCTGCTGACCTGGTTCTCTGGCTCAAGAGCAGATCTGCTGACCTAATTCTTATGCCCTAGAGCAGCTCTGCTCATCTGGTTCTCTGGCTCTACAACAGCTCTGCTGACCTGGTTCTCTGGCTCTAAAGCAGCTCTGCAGACCCTGGTTCTATGGCTCTAAAGCAGTTCTGCTGACCTGGTTCTCTGGCTCTAGAGCAGCTCTGCTGACCTGGTCACTTGGCTCTAAAACAGCTCTGCTGACCTGGTTCTCTCCCTCTAAAGCAGCTCTGCTGACCTGGTTCTCTTGTCTAAAGCAGCTCTACTGACCTGGTTTCTCTGTCTCTTCTGCAGCTCTGCTGACCTTCTTCTCTGGCTCTAGAGCAGCTCTGCTGACCTGGTTCTCTGGCTCTAAAGCAGCTCTGCTGACCTGGTTCTCTGGCTCTAAAGCAGCTCTGCTGACCTGGTTCTCTCCCTCTAAATCATCTCTGCTGACATGGTTCTCTGGCTCTAGAGCAGCTCTGCTCACCTGGTTCTCTGGCTCTACAACAGCTCTGCTGACCTGGTTCTCTGGCTCTAAAGCAGCTCTGCTGACCCGGTACTATGGCTCTAAAGCAGTTCTGCTGACCTGGCTCTCTGGCTCTAAAGCAGCTCTGCTGACCTGCTCCCTTGGCTCTAAAGCCGCACTGCTGACCTGGTTCTCTCCCTCTAAAGCAGCTCTGCTGACCTGGTTCTCTCGCTCTAAAGCAGCTCTACTGACCTGGTTTCTCTGGCTCTACAGCAGCTCTGTTGACCTTCTTCTCTGGCTCTAGATCAGCTCTGCTGACCTGGTTCTTAGGCTCTAGAGCAGCTCTGCTGACCTGGTTCTCTGGCTCTAGAGCAGCTCTGCAGACCTAGTTCTTAGGCTTCACAACAGCTCTGCTGACCTGGTTCTCTGGCTCTAAAGCAGCTCTGCTGACCTGGTTCTCTGGCTCTAGAGCAGCTCTGCTGACCTGGTTCTCTGTCTCTAAAGCATCTCTGCTGACCTGGTTCTCTCCCTCTAAATCATCTCTGCTGACCTGGTTCTCTGGCTCTAAAGCAGCTCTGCTCACCTGGTTCTATGGCTCTAAAGCAGTTCTGCTGAGCTGGTTCTCTGGCTCTAGAGCCGCTCTGCTGACCTGGTTCTCTGGCTCTAAAGCAGCTTTGCTGACCTGGTTCTCTCCCTCTAAAGCAGCTCTGCTGACCTGGTTTCTCTGGATCTAGAGCAGCTCTGCTGACATGGTTCTCTGGCTCTAAAGCAGCTCTGCTGACCTGGTTCTCTCCCTCTAAAGCAGCTCTGCTGACCTGGTTCTCTGGCTATAGAGCAGCTCTGCTGACATGGTTCTCTGGCTCTAAAGCAGCTCTGCTGACCTGGTTCTCTCCCTCTAAAGCAGCTCTGCTGACCTGGTTCTCTGCCTATAGAGCAGCTCTGCTGAACTGGTTCTCTGGCTCTAAAGCAGCTTTGCTGACCTGGTTCTCTGGCTCTAAAGCAGCTCTGCTGAACTGGTTCTCTGGCTCTAGAGCAGCTCTGCTGACCTGGTTCTCTGGCTCTGAAGCAGCTCTGCTTTTCTGGTTCTCTCCCTCTACATCAGCTCTGCTGACCTGGTTCTCTGCCTCTAGAGCAGCTCTGCTGACCTGGTTCAATGGCTCTAAAGCAGCTCTGCTGACCTGGTTCTATGGCTCTAGAGCAGCTATGCTGAACTGGTTCTCTGGCTCTAAAGCAGCTCCGCTGACCTGGTTCTCTCCCTTTAAAGCAGCTCTGCTGACCTGGTTCTCTTGCTCTTAAGCAGCTCTAGCGACCCGGTTTCTCTGGCTCTACAGCAGCTCTGCTGACCTGCTTCTCTGGCTCTAGAGCAGATCCGCTGATCTGGTTCTTAGGCTCTAGAGCAGCTGTGCTGACCTGGTTGTCTGGCTTTAAAGCAGCTCTGCCTACCTGGTTCTATGGCTCTAAAGCAGCTCTGCTGACCTGGTTCTCTGGCTCTAGAGCAGCTCTGCTGACCTGGTTCTCTAGCTCTTAAGCAGCTCTGCTGACCTGGTTCTCTCCCTCTAAATCATCTCTGCTGACCTGGTTCTCTGCCTCTAGAGCCGCTCTGCTGACCTGGTTTTCTGGCTCTAAAGCAGCTCTGCTGACCTGGTTCTCTGGCTCTAAAGCAGCTCTGCTGACCTGGTTCTCTCCCTCTAGATCAGGTCTGCTGACCTGGTTATCTGGCTCTAAAGCAGCTCTGCTGACCTGGTTCTATGGCTCTAAAGCAGCTCTGCTGACCTGGTTCTCTGGCTCTAGAGCAGCTCTGCTGACCTGGTTCTCTGGCTCTAAAGCAGCTCTGCTGACCTGGTTCTTTCCCTCTAAATCAGCTCTGCTGACCTGGTTCTCTGCCTCTAGAGCAGCTCTGCTGACCTGGTTCTATGGCTCAAAAGCAGCTCTGCTGACCTGGTTCTCTGTCTCTAAAGCAGCTATCCTGAACTGGTTCTCTCCCTCCAAAGCAGCTCTGCTGTCCTGGTTTCTCTGGCTCTAGAGCAGCTCTGCTGACCTGGTTCTTTCCCTCTAAATCAGCTCTGCTGACCTGGTTCTCTGCCTCTAGAGCAGCTCTGCTGACCTGGTTCTATGGCTCAAAAGCAGTTCTGCTGACCTGGCTCTCTGGCTCTAAAGCAGCTCTGCTGACCTGCTCCCTTGGCTCTAAAGCCGCACTGCTGACCTGGTTCTCTCCCTCTAAAGCAGCTCTGCTGACCTGGTTCTCTCGCTCTAAAGCAGCTCTACTGACCTGGTTTCTCTGGCTCTACAGCAGCTCTGTTGACCTTCTTCTCTGGCTCTAGATCAGCTCTGCTGACCTGGTTCTTAGGCTCTAGAGCAGCTCTGCTGACCTGGTTCTCTGGCTCTAGAGCAGCTCTGCAGACCTAGTTCTTAGGCTTCACAACAGCTCTGCTGACCTGGTTCTCTGGCTCTAAAGCAGCTCTGCTGACCTGGTTCTCTGGCTCTAGAGCAGCTCTGCTGACCTGGTTCTCTGTCTCTAAAGCATCTCTGCTGACCTGGTTTTCTCCCTCTAAATCATCTCTGCTGACCTGGTTCTCTGGCTCTAAAGCAGCTCTGCTCACCTGGTTCTATGGCTCTAAAGCAGTTCTGCTGAGCTGGTTCTCTGGCTCTAGAGCCGCTGTGCTGACCTGGTTCTCTGGCTCTAAAGCAGCTTTGCTGACCTGGTTCTCTCCCTCTAAAGCAGCTCTGCTGACCTGGTTTCTCTGGCTCTAGAGCAGCTCTGCTGACATGGTTCTCTGGCTCTAAAGCAGCTCTGCTGACCTGGTTCTCTCCCTCTAAAGCAGCTCTGCTGACCTGGTTCTCTGGCTATAGAGCAGCTCTGCTGACATGGTTCTCTGGCTCTAAAGCAGCTCTGCTGACCTGGTTCTCTCCCTCTAAAGCAGCTCTGCTGACCTGGTTCTCTGCCTATAGAGCAGCTCTGCTGAACTGGTTCTCTGGCTCTAAAGCAGCTTTGCTGACCTGGTTCTCTGGCTCTAAAGCAGCTCTGCTGAACTGGTTCTCTGGCTCTAGAGCAGCTCTGCTGACCTGGTTCTCTGGCTCTAAAGCAGCTCTGCTTTTCTGGTTCTCTCCCTCTACATCAGCTCTGCTGACCTGGTTCTCTGCCTCTAGAGCAGCTCTGCTGACCTGGTTCAACGGCTCTAAAGCAGCTCTGCTGACCTGGTTCTATGGCTCTAGAGCAGCTATGCTGAACTGGTTCAACGGCTCTAAAGCAGCTCCGCTGACCTGGTTCTCTCCCTTTAAAGCAGCTCTGCTGACCTGGTTCTCTTGCTCTTAAGCAGCTCTAGCGACCCGGTTTCTCTGGCTCTACAGCAGCTCTGCTGACCTGCTTCTCTGGCTCTAGAGCAGATCCGCTGATCTGGTTCTTAGGCTCTAGAGCAGCTGTGCTGACCTGGTTGTCTGGCTTTAAAGCAGCTCTGCCTACCTGGTTCTATGGCTCTAAAGCAGCTCTGCTGACCTGGTTCTCTGGCTCTAGAGCAGCTCTGCTGACCTGGTTCTCTGGCTCTTAAGCAGCTCTGCTGACCTGGTTCTCTCCCTCTAAATCATCTCTGCTGACCTGGTTCTCTGCCTCTAGAGCCGCTCTGCTGACCTGGTTTTCTGGCTCTAAAGCAGCTCTGCTGACCTGGTTCTCTGGCTCTAAAGCAGCTCTGCTGACCTGGTTCTCTCCCTCTAGATCAGGTCTGCTGACCTGGTTATCTGGCTCTAAAGCAGCTCTGCTGACCTGGTTCTATGGCTCTAAAGCAGCTCTGCTGACCTGGTTCTCTGGCTCTAGAGCAGCTCTGCTGACCTGGTTCTCTGGCTCTAAAGCAGCTCTGCTGACCTGGTTCTTTCCCTCTAAATCAGCTCTGCTGACCTGGTTCTCTGCCTCTAGAGCAGCTCTGCTGACCTGGTTCTATGGCTCAAAAGCAGCTCTGCTGACCTGGTTCTCTGTCTCTAAAGCAGCTCTCCTGACCTGGTTCTCTCCCTCCAAAGCAGCTCTGCTGTCCTGGTTTCTCTGGCTCTAGAGCCGCTCTGCTGACCTGGTTCTCTGGCTCTAAAGCAGCTTTGCTGACCTGGTTCTCTCCCTCTAAAGCAGCTCTGCTGACCTGGTTTCTCTGGCTCTAGAGCAGCTCTGCTGACATGGTTCTCTGGCTCTAAAGCAGCTCTGCTGACCTGGTTCTCTCCCTCTAAAGCGGCTCTGCTGACCTGGTTCTCTGCCTCTAGAGCAGCTCTGCTGAACTGGTTCTCTGGCTCTAAAGCAGCTCTGCTGACCTGGTTCTATTGCTCTAAAGCAGCTCTGCTGAACTGGTTCTCTGGCTCTAGAGCAGCTCTGCTGACCTGGTTCTCTGGCTCTAAAGCAGCTCTGCTTTTCTGGTTCTCTCCCTCTACATCAGCTCTGCTGACCTGGTTCTCTGCCTCTAGAGCAGCTCTGCTGACCTGGTTCTATGGCTCTAAAGCAGCTCTGCTGACCTGGTTCTATGGCTCTAGAGCAGCTATGCTGAACTGGTTCTCTGGCTCTAAAGCAGCTCCGCTGACCTGGTTCTCTCCCTTTAAAGCAGCTCTGCTGACCTGGTTCTCTTGCTCTTAAGCAGCTCTAGCGACCCGGTTTCTCTGGCTCTACAGCAGCTCTGCTGACCTGCTTCTCTGACTCTAGAGCAGCTCTGCTGACCTGGTTCTCTGGCTCTAGAGCAGCTCTGCTGACCTGGTTGTCTGGCTTTAAAGCAGCTCTGCCTACCTGGTTCTATGGCTCTAAAGCAGCTCTGCTGACCTGGTTCTCTGGCTCTAAATCATCTCTGCTGACCTGGTTCTCTAGCTCTAAAGCAGCTCAGCTGACCTGGTTCTCTCCCTCTAAGTCAGCTCTGCTGACCTGGTTCTCTGGCTCTAGAGCAGCTCTGCTGACCTGGTTCTCTGGCTCTAAAGCAGCTCTGCTTTTCTGGTTCTCTCCCTCTACATCAGCTCTGCTGACCTGGTTCTCTGCCTCTAGAGCAGCTCTGCTGACCTGGTTCTATGGCTCTAAAGCAGCTCTGCTGACCTGGTTCTATGGCTCTAGAGCAGCTATGCTGAACTGGTTCTCTGGCTCTAAAGCAGCTCCGCTGACCTGGTTCTCTCCCTTTAAAGCAGCTCTGCTGACCTGGTTCTCTTGCTCTTAAGCAGCTCTAGCGACCCGGTTTCTCTGGCTCTACAGCAGCTCTGCTGACCTGCTTCTCTGACTCTAGAGCAGCTCTGCTGACCTGGTTCTCTGGCCCTAGAGCAGCTCTGCTGACCTGGTTGTCTGGCTTTAAAGCAGCTCTGCCTACCTGGTTCTATGGCTCTAAAGCAGCTCTGCTGACCTGGTTCTCTGGCTCTAAATCATCTCTGCTGACCTGGTTCTCTGGCTCTAAAGCAGCTCAGCTGACCTGGTTCTCTCCCTCTAAGTCAGCTCTGCTGACCTGGTTCTCTGGCTCTAAAGCAGCTCTGCTGACCTGGTTCTCTCCCTCTAAATCATCTCTGCTGACATGGTTCTCTGGCTCTAGAGCAGCTCTGCTTACCTGGTTCTCTGGCTCTACAACAGCTCTGCTGACCTGGTTCTCTGGCTCTAAAGCAGCTCTGCTGACCCGGTTCTATGGCTCTAAAGCAGTTCTGCTGACCTGGCTCTCTGGCTCTAAAGCAGCTCTGCTGACCTGCTCCCTTGGCTCTAAAGCCGCACTGCTGACCTGGTTCTCTCCCTCTAAAGCAGCTCTGCTGACCTGGTTCTCTCGCTCTAAAGCAGCTCTACTGACCTGGTTTCTCTGGCTCTACAGCAGCTCTGTTGACCTTCTTCTCTGGCTCTAGATCAGCTCTGCTGACCTGGTTCTTAGGCTCTAGGGCAGCTCTGCTGACCTGGTTCTCTGGCTCTAGAGCAGCTCTGCAGACCTAGTTCTTAGGCTTCACAAAAGCTCTGCTGACCTGGTTCTCTGGCTCTAAATCATCTCTGCTGACCTGGTTCTCTGGCTCTAAAGCAGCTCTGCTCACCTGGTTCTATGGCTCTAAAGCAGTTCTGCTGAGCTGGTTCTCTGGCTCTAGAGCCACTCTGCTGACCTGGTTCTCTGGCTCTAAAGCAGCTTTGCTGACCTGGTTCACTCCCTCTAAAGCAGCTCTGCTGACCTGGTTTCTCTGGCTCTAGAGCAGCTCTGCTGACATGGTTCTCTGGCTCTAAAGCAGCTCTGCTGACCTGGTTCTCTCCCTCTAAAGCAGCTCTGCTGACCTGGTTCTCTGGCTCTAGAGCAGCTCTGCTGAACTGGTTCTCTGGCTCTAAAGCAGCTCTGCTGACCTGGTTCTATGGCTCTAAAGCAGCTCTGCTGAACTGGTTCTCTGGCTCTAGAGCGGCTCTGCTGACCTGGTTCTCTGGCTCTAAAGCAGCTCTGCTTTTCTGGTTCTCTCCCTCTACATCAGCTCTGCTGACCTGGTTTTCTGCCTCTAGAGCAGCTCTGCTGACCTGGTTCTATGGCTCTAAAGCAGCTCTGCTGACCTGGTTCTATGGCTCTAGAGCAGCTATGCTGAACTGGTTCTCTGGCTCTAAAGCAGCTCCGCTGACCTGGTTCTCTCCCTTTAAAGCAGCTCTGCTGACCTGGTTCTCTTGGTCTTTAGCAGCTCTAGCGACCCGGATTCTCTGGCTCTACAGCAGCTCTGCTGACCTGCTTCTCTGGCTCTAGAGCAGATCCACTGATCTGGTTCTTAGGCTCTAGAGCAGCTCTGCTGACCTGGTTGTCTGGCTTTAAAGCAGCTCTGCCTACCTGGTTCTATGGCTCTAAAGCAGCTCTGCTGACCTGGTTCTCTGGCTCTAGAGCAGCTCTGCTGACCTGGTTCTCTGGCTCTTAAGCAGCTCTGCTGACCTGGTTCTCTCCCTCTAAAGCAGCTCTGCTGACCTGGTTCTCTGTCTCTAGAGCAGCTCTGCTGAACTGGTTCTCTGGCTCTAAAGCAGCTCTGCTGACCTGGTTCTATGGCTCTAAAGCAGCTCTGCTGAACTGGTTCTCTGGCTCTAGAGCGGCTCTGCTGACCTGGTTCTCTGGCTCTAAAGCAGCTCTGCTTTTCTGGTTCTCTCCCTCTACATCAGCTCTGCTGACCTGGTTTTCTGCCTCTAGAGCAGCTCTGCTGACCTGGTTCTATGGCTCTAAAGCAGCTCTGCTGACCTGGTTCTATGGCTCTAGAGCAGCTATGCTGAACTGGTTCTCTGGCTCTAAAGCAGCTCCGCTGACCTGGTTCTCTCCCTTTAAAGCAGCTCTGCTGACCTGGTTCTCTTGGTCTTTAGCAGCTCTAGCGACCCGGATTCTCTGGCTCTACAGCAGCTCTGCTGACCTGCTTCTCTGGCTCTAGAGCAGATCCGCTGATCTGGTTCTTAGGCTCTAGAGCAGCTCTGCTGACCTGGTTGTCTGGCTTTAAAGCAGCTCTGCCTACCTGGTTCTATGGCTCTAAAGCAGCTCTGCTGACCTGGTTCTCTGGCTCTAGAGCAGCTCTGCTGACCTGGTTCTCTGGCTCTTAAGCAGCTCTGCTGACCTGGTTCTCTCCCTCTAAATCATCTCTGCTGACCTGGTTCTCTGCCTCTAGAGCCGCTCTGCTGACCTGGTTTTCTGGCTCTAAAGCAGCTCTGCTGACCTGGTTCTCTGGCTCTAAATCATCTCTGCTGACCTGGTTCTCTGGCTCTAAAGCAGCTCAGCTGACCTGGTTCTCTCCCTCTAAATCAGCTCTGCTGACCTGGTTCTCTGGCTCTAAAGCAGCTCTGCTGACCTGGTTCTCTCCCTCTAAATCATCTCTGCTCACCTGGTTCTCTGGCTCTACAACAGCTGTGCTGACCTGGTTCTCTGGCTCTAAAGCAGCTCTGCTGACCCGGTTCTATGGCTCTAAAGCAGTTCTGCTGACCTGGCTCTCTGGCTCTAAAGCAGCTCAGCTGACCTGGTTCTCTCCCTCTAAATCAGCTCTGCTGACCTGGTTCTCTGGCTCTAAAGCAGCTCTGCTGACCTGGTTCTCTCCCTCTAAATCATCTCTGCTCACCTGGTTCTCTGGCTCTACAACAGCTGTGCTGACCTGGTTCTCTGGCTCTAAAGCAGCTCTGCTGACCCGGTTCTATGGCTCTAAAGCAGTTCTGCTGACCTGGCTCTCTGGCTCTAAAGCAGCTCTGCTGACCTGCTCCCTGTGCTCTAAAGCCGCACTGCTGACCTGGTTCTCTCCCTCTAAAGCAGCTCTGCTGACCTGGTTTCTCTGGCTCTACAGCAGCTCTGTTGACCTTCTTCTCTGGCTCTAGATCAGCTCTGCTGACCTGGTTCTTAGGCTCTAGAGCAGCTCTGCTGACCTGGTTCTCTGGCTCTAGAGCAGCTCTGCAGACCTAGTTCTTAGGCTTCACAACAGCTCTGCTGACCTGGTTCTCTGGCTCTAAAGCAGCTCTGCTGACCTGGTTCTCTGGCTCTAGAGCAGCTCTGCTCACCTGGTTCTCTGGCTCTACAACAGCTGTGCTGACCTGGTTCTCTGGCTCTGAAGCAGCTCTGCTGACCCGGTTCTATGGCTCTAAAGCAGTTCTGCTGACCTGGCTCTCTGGCTCTAAAGCAGCTCTGCTGACCTGCTCCCTTGGCTCTAAAGCTGCACTGCTGACCTGGTTCTCTCCCTCTAAAGCAGCTCTGCTGACCTGGTTCTCTCGCTCTAAAGCAGCTCTACTGACCTGGTTTCTCTGGCTCTACAGCAGCTCTGTTGACCTTCTTCTCTGGCTCTAGATCAGCTCTGCTGACCTGGTTCTCTGGCTCTAAAGCAGCTCTGCTGACCTGGTTCTCTGGCTCTAGAGCAGCTCTGCTGACCTGGTTCTCTGGCTCTAAAGCAGCTCTGCTGACCTGGTTCTCTCCCTCTAAATCATCTCTGCTGACCTGGTTCTCTGGCTCTAAAGCAGCTCTGCTCACCTGGTTCTATGGCTCTAAAGCAGTTCTGCTGAGCTGGTTCTCTGGCTCTAGAGCCGCTCTGCTGACCTGGTTCTCTGGCTCTAAAGCAGCTTTGCTGACCTGGTTCTCTCCCTCTAAAGCAGCTCTGCTGACCTGGTTTCTCTGGCTCTAGAGCAGCTCTGCTGACATGGTTCTCTGGCTCTAAAGCAGCTCTGCTGACCTGGTTCTCTCCCTCTAAAGCAGCTCTGCTGACCTGGTTCTCTGGCTCTAGAGCAGCTCTGCTGACATGGTTCTCTGGCTCTAAAGCAGCTCTGCTGACCTGGTTCTCTCCCTCTAAAGCAGCTCTGCTGACCTGGTTCTCTGCCTCTAGAGCAGCTCTGCTGAACTGGTTCTCTGGCTCTAAAGCAGCTCTGCTGACCTGGTTCTATGGCTCTAAAGCAGCTCTGCTGAACTGGTTCTCTGGCTCTAGAGCAGCTCTGCTGACCTGGTTCTCTGGCTCTAAAGCAGCTCTGCTTTTCTGGTTCTCTCCCTCAACATCAGCTCTGCTGACCTGGTTCTCTGCCTCTAGAGCAGCTCTGCTGACCTGGTTCTATGGCTCTAAAGCAGCTCTGCTGACCTGGTTCTATGGCTCTAGAGCAGCTCTGCTGACATGGTTCTCTGGCTCTAAAGCAGCTCTGCTGACCTGGTTCTCGCCCTCTAAAGCAGCTCTGCTGACCTGGTTCTCTGCCTCTAGAGTAGCTCTGCTGAACTGGTTCTCTGGCTCTAAAGCAGCTCTGCTGACCTGGTTCTATGGCTCTAAAGCAGCTCTGCTGAACTGGTTCTCTGGCTCTAGAGCAGCTCTGCTGACCTGGTTCTCTGGCTCTAAAGCAGCTCTGCTTTTCTGGTTCTCTCCCTCTACATCAGCTCTGCTGACCTGGTTCTCTGCCTCTAGAGCAGCTCTGCTGAACTGGTTCTCTGGCTCTAAAGCAGCTCTGCTGACCTGGTTCTATGGCTCTAAAGCAGCTCTGCTGAACGGGTTCTCTGGCTCTAGAGCAGCTCTGCTGACCTGGTTCTCTGGCTCTAAAGCAGCTCTGCTTTTCAGGTTCTCTCCCTCTACATCAGCTCTGCTGACCTGGTTCTCTGCCTCTAGAGCAGCTCTGCTGACCTGGTTCTATGGCTCTAAAGCAGCTCTGCTGACCTGGTTCTATGGCTCTAGAGCAGCTATGCTGAACTGGTTCTCTGGCTCTAAAGCAGCTCCGCTGACCTGGTTCTCTCCCTTTAAAGCAGCTCTGCTGACCTGGTTCTCTTGCTCGTAAGCAGCTCTAGCGACCCGGTTTCTCTGGCTCTACAGCAGCTCTGCTGACCTGCTTCTCTGGCTCTAGAGCAGATCCGCTGATCTGGTTCTTAGGCTCTAGAGCAGCTCTGCTGACCTGGTTGTCTGGCTTTAAAGCAGCTCTGCCTACCTGGTTCTATGGCTCTAAAGCAGCTCTGCTGACCTGGTTCTCTGGCTCTAGAGCAGCTCTGCTGACCTGGTTCTCTGGCTCTTAAGCAGCTCTGCTGACCTGGTTCTCTCCCTCTAAATCATCTCTGCTGACCTGGTTCTCTGCCTCTAGAGCCGCTCTGCTGACCTGGTTTTCTGGCTCTAAAGCAGCTCTGCTGACCTGGTTCTCTGGCTCTAAAGCAGCTCTGCTGACCTGGTTCTCTCCCTCTAGATCAGGTCTGCTGACCTGGGTATCTGGCTCTAAAGCAGCTCTGTTGACCTGGTTCTATGGCTCTAAAGCAGCTCTGCTGACCTGGTTCTCTGGCTCTAGAGCAGCTCTGCTGACCTGGTTCTCTGGCTCTAAAGCAGCTCTGCTGACCTGGTTCTTTCCCTCTAAATCAGCTCTGCTGACCTGGTTCTCTGCCTCTAGAGCAGCTCTGCTGACCTGGTTCTATGGCTCAAAAGCAGCTCTGCTGAACTGGTTCTCTGTCTCTAAAGCAGCTCTCCTGACCTGGTTCTCTCCCTCTAAAGCAGCTCTGCTGTCCTGGTTTCTCTGGCTCTAGAGCAGCTCTGCTGACCTGGTTCTATGGCTCTAAAGCAGCTCTGCTGACCTGGTTCTCTGGCTCTAGAGCAGCTCTGCTGACCTGGTTCTCTGGCTCTAAAGCAGTTCTGCTGACCTGGTTCTCTCCCTCTAAAGCAGCTCTGCTGACCTGGTTTCTCTGGCTCTACAGCAGCTCTGCTGACCTGGTTCTCCGCCTCTAGAGCAGCTCTGCTGACCTGGGTCTCTGGCTCTAGAGCAGCTCTGCTGACCTTGGTCTCTGGTTCTAGAGCAGCTCTGCTGACCTGCTTCTTAGGCTCTAGAGCAGCTCTGCTGACCTGGTTCTCTGGCTCTACAACGGCTCTGCTGACCTGGTTTCTCTGGCTCTACAGCAGCTCTGCTGACCTGGTTCTCTGCGGTCACGATGCACGCACCCGACTTTGCGATAATATATTTAAAAATAATATAAGTTTATTATAAATACAAATATATTATTTGTATGAATATCTTAGATAATCTCTTGCCCTAAAATGTATATTGAAGACACATACATATCATTTTGGAACATAACATTTTTTTGCGGGAGTTGTGCACCCAGCGAGCCCCAGCATGTATATGAAGTCACGCGGGACCCGCCACCGCGCAAGCATCTCGTACCGTAATGCGCATGTGTTGCGAATGCGCGGGAGAAGGAGTCACGGACTGGTCGCATACCAATCGCGCACATCACGTAATATTAAATGTATATGATGTAACTGAAAAACACGCAGCCGTCGCACACCGTACATGGATCCTTCACAAGTTTTCTAAAACGGCGACTAGAATCCGTGCACCCACTGTGATGTGCACGCTTTGAGATCCCGACTCCAAACAAAAAAATTGGAAAACATTTTTTTAAAGAAAAAAATATAAATATATTAAAATAAAAAATGAAAACAAAAAAATTAATCAATATTTCAGTTTGAAAGTTTTTTAAAAATTTTTTTTGCAATTTTCAGAAAAATATATAATTTCATTTAATGAATAAAATATTTATAAATAAACAGTTAAAAAACTGTAGAAAATCAGTACAAAAAAATAGGTATAACCTCTATCACACTTAAAAATAGGCATTTAAAAAACCTTTGAAATTCACTGAAAAAAACATAGGTTTCAGAGACGTTATAGTTAGAAATTAGCATTTAAAAAACCTTAGAAATTCACAGAAAAAACCATAGGTTTCAGGGGTGTTATAGTTAGCTGGCCATTTCACTCGTACAAAACCATAGAAATTCCACCGTTATAGTTAGTTCTGCTAACTATAACTTGCGCGCCCGCAATGCACTGCTGATGATTTCACATATTGCATCATTCATGACATGGTCAATGACATCACTGATGACATCACTGATGACATCTCAAATGAGATCACTGATGACATCACTGATGACATCATCCATGTGACAATCTGATACACCTCATCTTACACTAGTATAACCTTTCATCACTCACTGTAAAATAAAGAGTACCATATTTTAAACCATTGACACACCAATACCAGTAACTACATACCCACTCACTGATTCCTAAGTCTACACACACAACTCCCCATTCAACAACAGAATCATTTATACATGCAGTCACTAATTAATTGAACATTATCAAATGCACTTATACACATATATAGACATTGACACATCAGCAGTCAACTTAGTCGGTTATGCAGTCATCCTACTCACTCATGAAAAAAATTAATCACAATTACATTTACTCACTTACACAATTATCCAACAACACCTCATTTATTCAAACACATAGTAACTCATAGTTAATATGTTAAAAAATCACCATTACAATTATATTCTCATTCATATAGTTACTCTCACAATCACTGACTCTTACACATACTTATTTATATACACCAACTCTCACATACAATGCCTTTTATTTTTTTACTTTGTTGAAGATGTACAACTAAAACACATATTCGCTCACCAACACACAAATAAATACACTCAGTCACCCAAACAACTGTTTCCACATGCACTCTTAAACCTATACACCTAGTCAATCAACCATTCACATATCTATGCATAGAGTTACTCACACCCCATCCAACCACACACAAGCTGAGTGCCCCATACAAATACTCACCCAACTAATCAATAACTAATATACACACTCATGTAGTTAGTGACCAACTGATGCAGCATGTTATACAACAACAGAGACAGTGATGCACACATTCACATAGTTTAGTTACCAATCCATGTATTAAGTGAGACACTTTTAATTACTCACTTAAACAGACAGTCAGACAACTACTAAATCCTCCATCCAGACAGTTATTTTTCCACTCATTCTTCAATAGGTATCCAAAGCAGATTGCTTTTCCACACGGGGAGCTGCCTGTCAGTAGCTTCTCATGTGGAAAAGCAATGCCGGTTTCCACAGGACGCGGGGAGCCGGCGGGACTGTGGGGGCATTGGGGCTCCCCCCACAGTCCCCAACAAAGTGTTTAGGCCCAGGGGACGGGGGCCCCAGGGCGAATATAAATTCCTGGTAGTAGTCGAGGGCTTTTTCAAAAAATTTGGAGTCGCGGCGCTCAGCACGGCCCCCTGGGGTAAGGGTGGGTGGAAATTGCATAATCGCATTACGCAAATCTTCACGAAAACGCTAAAAATCTCTGCGAACACACGGAAATATCGCGAAGACGCTGAAGTTTTTGTCCCGCCTGTTTGTGATGTTTTTTGCGTGATCGCGTTCGATATGTATCGCCAACTTGCCCATGCGGTCGCTAATGGGCGCAGCCATCTTGTTTTCACTTGTCCTGCCCGCTCGCGATGCTATTTCCTGTTCCGGGTCGCGCAATGCATGCTCGCGCCCATTCGCAATAGGTATTTCCTGTTCGGGAACGCGTATTGCATGTTCGCGACGCTCTTTGCGTGCTCGGGGGGGAAAATATTAGGCCTGGGTGAAAATTTTGTTCCGTTCGCGGAAATTGCGATAATTTGACATTTTCGCGTTCCGCGGAGAGCGCGAAAATGTCAAAATTTTCGCCAACAAGTTTTCTTGATCCGGTCGCGTTCTCCATGAGATGTTGTATTGTTTTTAGCCATTTGCGCTGTCTCGCGACAGTTCGCGCCAGCAGTGACGTCATGCGTCGCGCGATCACGTATTTCTTCTCGCGATCATGCACCGCCAGACAACTCAAAACAAGATGGCCGCGCCCGCAAGCAACCACATGGGTAAGTTGGCGACCCGCAACCATGCAGAAAATCTCGCGAACATGCCGGAAAAAAACTTCCGCATCTTCGCGATATTTCCGCTTGTTTGCGATAATTTTAAACATTTTCGCAAATTCCGCCCACCCCTAGAAAATATCTTGCAAACTTTCCCATGCGGTCGCAATGGGCGCGGCCATCTTGTTTTTCACTCTATGCTATGGTTCTGGGGCCTGCTTTTCAATCCTCCCTCTATCTTTTCAATCCTTTGTTTCTGAAAACTTTTTTTTGATATTTTTTATTTATTATCTCTCTCTCTATTTTCCTGATTCTATATTTTTTGTTTTTGTCTAATTTTTCTAACTACTTTTTCACTCTTTTTCTATTACCTGCTTTTTTCATTTCTTTTACTTACGTTTTAAATCTTTACCTTTTCTTTTCCGCCTCCCGCCTACCCCAGAACCATGGCAAAGGGCCACAGGGTGCATCGCAGCCTGAGCCGCGACCGCCTTCCTTGCAGAAGGCGGCGCCCACAAGGGGTGCAGGCACGGGCCTTATTTGGGGAGGTGGAGTTGGCCGCACTGGTTTTTTTTGTGCTACGCCACTTCCCCTTAACCCTGGCAGCAGGCGGAAGAACTGGGTCCGGGTACGGGCTCCGGGAGCGTCGGCAGCGGTGGGGAAAGATGCGGCGGGCAGTGTTTCACTGCTCTGGTGTCCGGCGCAGCCAGAACCAGCTGACGCACCGGTGGATCGATATCCTGGACCGGGAGCAGGACCTGCTGGACCTGCTAGGAGTGGAGGTCCCGAGTCTTGGTGAGTAGCTATTTAATTATTACTACTTTGTGTCTTTTCTTCTGCTCTGTGTTATATATTGCGAATATATTTATTTTCCAACCAGCTAGAATGCTGCTGCTTACATTACAGTTAATTTACATTTAAAAGTCTTCTGTGATTGTTATGACACAGGTGCTCTGCGCTACTAATCTTGTTATTTGCAACTTTGTGTTTGCGCTCGTTTTGCGTGATTATGTAAGAGTTTATTTTAGAAAACTTAAGTTAGGTAATGCTAGAGTGACTCTAGTCCTTCCTTTGTCCTGTCACTAAGAGATAGGGGTGGACTGAAACTTAGGTTTAGTTACTTATTATAAGTTTGTAATTTTTTAGCGGTCTGCGACGCGTGACGCCCCCTCTGTTACGTCACGTGCTGCTGAGTGCTGCTAGTGCTTACCCCAGTCCTTAGTAGAACCTTTTGTAGTTTGTTCAGTGACTCGTAATAGGCTTAGCACTAGCAGAACATCTGCATCAACCAACCAACAATTTTGTGTATGCAAAAATGCAGGCATATGTCCTCCATTTATGCATTTTTGAGGACTAAAAGAAGTAGAAATGCTTATTTAATGTACAGGTAAATAGACATAATATCGAAAAAAAAATATCGAGTGGACAGAATATCGAATTTTTAATATAGAATGGACAGAATATCGAATTGCCAAAATATAGTGGTGAAGAATATCGAAAATCAGGTAAGAAATATCGATTACAATAATATAGAAGGAAGTAATATCGACAGTCATAATATAGTTGTTAAAAATATCGAATTTTTTTATAGTGTTTTAAGTGTTAGTATATGTTTTAAAAGTATGTATTAATATTGGAATGTATGTTAGAATATTTTTAAAGTAATGAATTTTATGTTATTTTATTTTTGTGTAATTTAATTCTGTAGCGGGTTGTGGGTTTATAGGGGAGTAGGGTGGGAAGTAATTTAATTATAGTACATTAAATAATAATTTATAGGAATTATTAATTATTTTTAATTTAATTTTGCGTTTTACTTCTGTAGCGGGTTGTGGGTTTATAGGGGAATAGGGTGGGAAGTAATTTAATTGTTATTAGTTAATTATTAATTGGTATTGAAAATTAATTGGTTGTTGATTAATTATTAATTGGTAAATAATTTGTATTAATTGGTAATTAATTTGTATTCATTGTTTAATTGATAATTATGTTAATTGTATTAATTTAATATTTGTAGCGGGTAGTGTGTTTATAGGGGAATATGGTGGGAAGTAAAATATAATTGTAAATAATTAATTATTGAATTAATTTGTGTATATTGTTAAATAATATATCTTTAATTTAATTTTGCGTTTTACTTCTGTAGCGGGTTGTGGGTTTATAGGGGAATAGGGTGGGAAGTAATTTAATTGTTATTAGTTAATTATTTATTGGTATTGAAAATTAATTGGTTGTTGATTAATTATTAATTGGTAAATCATTTGTATTAATTGGTAATTAATTTGTATTAATTGTTTAATTGATAATTATGTTAATTGTATTTATTCAATATTTGTAGCGGGTAGTGTGTTTATAGGGGAATATGGTGGGAAGTAATATAATTGTAAAAAATTAATTATTTAAATAATTTGTGTATATTGTTAATCAATATATTATTAATTCATTATTAATTGGTATTATTTGCATTTATTAATGTTTGTTATTGAAAAATAATGGGTTGGTAATTAATTATTAAAAGGTAATTAATTTAACAAAAATGTATTGGTATTTATAAATAATCAATTATTAAATCTTGTGTGATTTGTAATTAATTGTAATACTTGTTTTGGTATTAATAATTAATTTATTTTTTAAAAAATATTAATTTATTATTTTCCCTACTATTGCACTTACTTGAGTGGGAATATTAATTTTTACCCCTACGCTATCCAATGCTTTCCCTATTATTGCACTCTCGGGAGTGGGAATAGTAATTTTTACCCTCTTGCTATCCAATGCTTTCCCTACTGTTGCATTCTCTGGAGTGGAAATAGTAATTTTTACCCTACCACTATCCAACGCTTTCCCTACTGTTGCACTCACTGGAGTGGGAATAGTAAATTTGACCCTCCCGCTATCCAACGCTTTCCCTACTGTTGCACTCTCTGGAGTGGGAATAGTAATTTTTATCCCTACGCTATCCAATGCTTTCCCTACTGTTGCACTCTCTGGAGTGGGAATAGTAATTTTTACCCCTAAGCTATCCAACGCTTTCCCTACTGTTGCACTCTCTGGAGTGGGAATAGTCATTTTTAACCCTATGCTATCCAACGCTTTCCCTACTATTGCACTCACTGGAGTGGGAATAGTAAATTTTACCCTCCCGCTATCCAACGCTTTCCCTACTGTTGCACTCTCTGGAGTGGGAATAGTAATTTTTATCCCTACGCTATCCAACGCTTTCCCTACTGTTGCACTCTTTGGAGTGGGAATAGTAATTTTTACCCCTACGCCATTTGACATTTTCTCTACTGTTGTAATCACTGGAGTGGGAATAGTAATTTCATCCCTACGCTATCCAATGCTTTCCCTAATGTTGCACTCTCTGGAGTGGGAATAGTAATTTTTAACCCTACGCTATCCAACGCTTTCCCTACTGTTGCACTTACTGGAGTGGGAATAGTAAATTTTACCCTCCCGCTATCCAACGCTTTCCCTACTGTTGCACTCTCTGGAGTGGGAATAGTAATTTTTATCCCTACGCTATCCAACGCTTTCCCTACTGTTGCACTCTCTGGAGTGGGAATAGTAATTTTTATCCCTACGCTATCCAATGCTTTCCCTACTGTTGCACTCTCTGGAGTGGGAATAGTAATTTTTAACCCTACTCTATCCAACGCTTTCCCTACTGTTGCACTCACTGGAGTGGGAATAGTAAATGTTGCACTCCCGCTATCCAACGCTTTCCCTACTGTTGCACTCTCTGGAGTGGGAATAGTAATTTTTACCCCTACGCTATCCAATGCTTTCCCTACTGTTGCACTCACTGGAGTGGGAATAGTAATTTTTACCCCTACGCTATCCAACGCTTTCCCTACTGTTGCACTCACTGGAGTGGGAATAGTAAATTTTACTCTCCCGCTATCCAACACTTTCCCTACTGTTGCACTCTCTGGAGTGGGAATAGTAATTTTTACCCCTACGCTATCCAATGCTTTCCCTATTATTGCACTCTCTGGAGTGGGAATAGTAATTTTTTCCCTCCCACTATCCAACGCTTTCCCTACTGTTGCATTCTCTGGAGTGTGAATAGTAATTTTTACCCTCCCGCTATGCAACGCTTTCCCTACTGTTGCACTCACTGGTGTGGGAATAGTAAATTTGACCCTCACGCTATCCAACGCTTTCCCTACTGTTGCACTCTCTGGAGTGGGAATAGTAATTTTTACCCCTACGCTATCCAATGCTTTCCCTACTGTTGCACTCTCTGGAGTGGGAATAGTAATTTTTACCCCTACGCTATCCAACGCTTTCTCTACTGTTGCACTCACTGGAGTGGGAATAGGAAATTTTACCCTCCCGCTATCCAACGCTTTCCCTACTGTTGCACTCTCTGGAGTGGGAATAGTAATTTTTACCCCTACGCTATCCAATGCTTTCCCTATTATTGCACTCTCTGGAGTGGGAATAGTAATTTTTAGTCTCCCGCTATCCAACGCTTTCCCTACTGTTGCACTCACTGGAGTGGGAATAGTAAATTTTACCCTCCCGCTATCCAACGCTTTCCCTACTGTTGCACTCTCTGGAGTGGGATTAGTAATTTTTATCCCTACGCTATCCAACGCTTTCCCTACTGTTGCACTCTTTGGAGTGGGAATAGTAATTTTTACCCCTACGCCATTTGACGTTTTCTCTACTGTTGTAATCACTGGAGTGGGAATAGTAAATGTTGCACTCCTGCTATCCAACGCTTTCCCTACTGTTGCACTCTCTGGAGTGGGAATAATATTTTTTACCCCTACGCTATCCAATGCTTTCCCTATTATTGCACTCTCTGGAGTTGGAATAGTAAATTTTTTCCCTCCCGCTATCCAACGCTTTCCCTACTGTTGCATTCTCTGGAGTGGGAATAGTAATTTTTACCCTCCCGCTATGCAACGCTTTCCCTACTGTTGCACTCACGGGTGTGGGAATAGTAAATTTGACCCTCACGCTATCCAACGCTTTCCCTACTGTTGCACTCTCTGGAGTGGGAATAGTAATTTTTACCCCTACGCTATCCAATGCTTTCCCTACTGTTGCACTCTCTGGAGTGGGAATAGTAATTTTTACCCCTACGCTATCCAACGCTTTCTCTACTGTTGCACTCACTGGAGTGGGAATAGTAAATTTTACCCTCCCGCTATCCAACGCTTTCCCTACTGTTGCACTCTCTGGAGTGGGAATAGTAATTTTTATCCCTACGCTATCCAATGCTTTCCCTACTGTTGCACTCTCTGGAGTGGGAATAGTAATTTTTAACCCTACGCTATCCAACGCTTTCCCTACTGTTGCACTCACTGGAGTGGGAATAGTAAATTTTACCCTCCCGCTATCCAACGCTTTCCCTACTGTTGCACTCTCTGGAGTGGGAATAGTAATTTTTATCCCTACGCTATCCAACGCTTTCCCTACTGTTGCACTCTTTGGAGTGGGAATAGTAATTTTTACCCCTACGCCATTTGAAATTTTCTCTACTGTTGTAATCACTGGAGTGGGAATAGTAAATGTTGCACTCCCGCTATTCAACGCTTTCCCTACTGTTGCACTCTCTGGAGTGGGAATATTAATTTTTATCCCTACGCTATCCAACGCTTTCCCTACTGTTGCACTCTCTGGAGTGGGATTAGTAATTTTTAGCCCTACTCTATCCAATGCTTTCCCTGCTGTTGCACTCTTTGGAGTGGGAATAGTAATTTTTACCCTCCCGCTATCCAACGCTTTCCCTATTGTTGCACTCTCTGGAGTGGGAATGGTAATTTTTACCCCTACGCTATCCAATGCTTTCCCTACTGTTGCACTCACTGGAGTGGGAATAGTAATTTTTACCCCTACGCTATCCAACGATTTCCCTACTGTTGCACTCACTGGAGTGGGAATAGTAAATTTTACTCTCCCGCTATCCAACACTTTCCCTACTGTTGCACTCTCTGGAGTGGGAATAGTAATTTTTACCCCTACGCTATCCAATGCTTTCCCTATTATTGCACTCTCTGGAGTGGGAATAGTAATTTTTTCCTTCCCGCTATCCAACGCTTTCCCTACTGTTGCATTCTCTGGAGTGGGAATAGTAATTTTTACCCTCCCGCTATGCAACGCTTTCCCTACTGTTGCACTCACTGGTGTGGGAATAGTAAATTTGACCCTCACGCTATCCAACGCTTTCCCTACTGTTGCACTCTCTGGAGTGGGAATAGTAATTTTTACCCCTACGCTATCCAATGCTTTCCCTACTGTTGCACTCTCTGGAGTGAGAATAGTAATTTTTACCCCTACGCTATCCAACGCTTTCTCAACTGTTGCACTCACTGGAGTGGGAATAGTAAATTTTACCCTCCTGCTATCCAACGCTTTCCCTACTGTTGCACTCTCTGGAGTGGGAATAGTAATTTTTACCCCTACGCTATCCAATGCTTTCCCTATTGCACTCTCTGGAGTGGGAATAGTAATTTTTACTCTCCCGCTATCCAACGTTTTCCCTACTGTTGCATTCTCTGGAGTGGGAATAGTCATTTTTGCCCTCCCGCTATCCAACGCTTTCCCTGCTATTGCACTTACTGGAGTGGTAATAGTAAATTTTACCCGCCCGCTATCCTACGCAGAAAATATAGAATATTTTTAATTAATATTACGTTAATATATATGTATTTTTTTTTTTTTTTACTTACATTAATTATTTATTCATTTTAATGTTATTTAAGTATTTTTAAGTATGTGTTAGTTAATTATATGTATTATTTCATTAATTTTACATTACTTTAAAAACATTTTTAAAATTCGATATTTTGACTAACTATATTATTTACAACGATATTTTGGATTCTATATTTTTGTACTTTCCTGTTTGGAGATAGGGATTCAATATTTTGGTATTCTATATTTTGGCATCGATATTTTTGTAAGTCTATATTTTTGTAGTCGATATTATGTCAGTGATCCAATGTACAATTGGCACGCCTGGAATAGGTGGGCTAGGTCAGGTGGTACGTACTACTTAGGCTTAGTTAGTATTCTGGAATCAGAATGGAACACTGGATTAGTGTAGATAAATAATAACTAGTCGGTCCGCGAATCCCCAGATACTACTTGTCGACCAGATTAGATAGGTCAATTTTATTGCAATTGTTGGTTACACAAATGTTTTTTTGACAGTCTTATAAAAATATTTTATTTTTTTCACACCAATCATCAATGTTTGTCTCTTTCTTTCTTATATCTTTCATGATCAGCACCCAGGGGCAAGAAGACGGGGGCAGAGTCGGCGGGGGCAGTTCCAGTCGGACAGGAGGACCAGAACGAGGGCTCTTCTGCTGGCCCCAGTAAGTCTTCCTGTTTTTAATATTAATAATTTTTATTCACTAACTTTTACTGCACCGTATTTTTTGCCCCGAACTATTTTTTCCGTTTCCTAATGCTAGTTTTTTACCAACAATTATCCTTTGATCTACACTATCTGTTTCTAAATTCTTGTTATCCCTGCCTCTAACTGCCTCTGCTATGACTCTCTGTACTACTACTATTAGTCTGTCTGTAGCTAATTATGCCCAGTTGGCTACTCTTTATTTAAAAGGTTTTTAAAAAAACTCAGATTCACCAGTAGCTCTAGCCATTGATTCCAATCCTTTGGGTTGTCCTCTTGTACTCCTTCTATTCTTCCTAATCTTTGAGGCTTTATTAATCTTGATGTTTATCGACAATTCCCACCAACAAAATGCCCAACCAGATTTTACTATTTTGATAGGATAGGACATACTACTACTGTTGTAGGGATTTTCCACATACAGAACTTTGCACAAGAAAATGGGATGTTGGTGATGGGAGGTTGGACCTTCCTCACACTCACACCTCAATCAGAACAGAACCCACCACAATCCCCTTCCCGACTAGTTATAATAGTGTTTCATTACTATTAGCTCTCCGAACCCCCCCAAGATACCCAATGAGTAGACAACCCAGAACATAACACTCCCAACCTCTAAGTCGTGGAAGCAATGCACATACACAGTTTGCACACCCATCCTTTCGCTCGCTCGCTCATTTAAGGCCATCCACACCAAATACCACCGAGTCTATGTAAGTTCAAAAATTGTATTTGCAACTGACCAGCTCTGTCATTGTTCTACAATACAGCACCAACAGCAAAATGCATAAGATTAAAACTATAAACATTGTTACACTTAGTTACACTTAAAACAACTACAAGTCCATAGAACGAAGAAAAAAATGCGAAATCATGATTGATAACTGAACAGTGGTGGAAGCACCACCATCCCCTTTGTAGGAATATAGTTTATGTAAAATTATAAATGAACATCTCTGAGCGAATTCTGTGGACTCCTCACCTTAGAAGAAGCTAGTACTGGTTACATCATAAGCTCTGCAAAGCTCTGGTTCATAGAAGGGAATCTTCCATCTGTTAGGAGAAAAATGGTGCACATTAGTATATTGCAAGCTTTTCTCAGTCTTGGCAAAAAGTGTAGCATTTTGGATAAGCAATATGGACTAACACCAGAACTACATAACAAAGTGGCTTGTTTTGTTTGACCTTGTGCGCAGCGCTTAGACAGTAGCAGTATGAGCTCATGTCGGCTCAAAGGCGTCACTCTTTATACAACAAGCTGCGAGGTAACGACGTGTGTGCTAAAATAAAAGACACAAAGGTAAAATGGTAGCATGGCTCGGTCTAACTAAGCAAAGACTAGAATGACCCTAGGGACCATATAACTACTAGTGTCTACTCTACTACTACCTGATTTGTACTAGTGATGTATGTTGTATATGTATGTATTACTATTAACTCATTTTTCAAGCTTGCTAGTGAAAAATAGGGGGAGGTGGATATGACACCTAAAAAATGTGTAATGTTTTTTCATGGCGCACTACCAATCACCAGTGCCGGGGCCAGCGGCGAAGGCGACGCGGCTGCTGACGGAGGAGAGAAGGATGCGACAGTTGCAGGAGGAGCTGCAGGGGGTGAGCCAGCAGCAGTGGCGGATGGTGGTAAGTTAGATTCCTAATCCTTACTTATTGACATTACACTCACTGCAAGGGTGTTCTGTATAATACTGTACAGTTGACTTACTAAGTAAGAAGTTGTTGTGAATGGTTGAAGACACCCTTTACTTAGCATTAGTAAAAGCATTAGTGGCGGGAGTGTTGAGTAACCAATGGCCTCTTCTATCTGATTTCAACTCGGCTGTGAAAGTTTTATGGAGAAGACTAAAAGTCAGATCAGATGACCTTGATGGATGGGTTGAACGAAAAGGGAAAGAAGAGTGGAAGGAAGAAGGATGGGCGAGATTACATTTTTATGACAGGCAGAGAAGGATTCGTGGCATGCATACAGCATGCATAGGTGGCTGATAGAAATCAGATGCATGGTTGGTTGAATGCCTGAAACTCCCGCAAATGTTAAAGTCCAAGAAAGTGGGAGGATTGATACATACCACAAATGTTATGTACTGTGCTTGCTAGTGCTACCGTGACACTATGGTGCCGATCACGATCCGGCAAAAACCGGGTACGAACCGTCGGACGGAGCATAATCTCCGTCCGACGCGTACCCGGTCGTCAATTTTTACAAACAAGGAATTACGATTCGCACGGGTACACCAGTACCGTACGAATCGTAAAAAAGCCCGACCGGCCAAAAAAAACCTACCAATGCGATCCGGAAAAGCGCCGACCTGACGTCGGGACGCTCGCAGCCAGCCATTCACGACCCAGGAATCACGATTCGCACCGACGTCACCCCGCACGGTGAATATTTTGCGGCAGCCAAAAACTGCCGGGAAATCAGGACGACGCGAACAAGGACCACCAGTACGCGACGGACAGACGACGACGCGAACAAGGAGGACCAGTACGCGACGGACACACAGGACCACGCGACCAAGGAGGACCCGTACGCGACAGGACGACGCGATCAAGGAGGACCCGTGCGCGACAGGACGACGCGATCAAGGAGTACCAGTACGCGACGGACAGACATGGACCCGAACCTATGAGTCATCCCTGCTCTCATAGCAGTCCACCTCCTCTACAGGTTACGACGCAGACGCCGCAGAAGGTCAGAATAACTAAGGGAGGGGGGAAAGTGGGGTGGGGTGGGGGTGGCAGGACCAGGGCAGGCCACAAAACAACCACATAAGTCACACACCACACATGGCCTGGACATACCTGACTCCCATGCCCTGGTCACCACGAGGGGGTGGGGCCGTGTCCTGATAAGCCAGCGACCGCCACAACGGAAGTCCGTCACCACGCGAACCGGCAACACAACCAGACAGGTACGTCCCGTACCCACGCCTGAAGAGCGTGGGTACGAGTCGTACCACGCCCACACACGTCACCCCAACAATGGCGGGACGGATCGCACCCACGTGGCAAAGGCCTGGGTACGGGCCGCACAAGCATCACATAGCGTGGGGACGTATATGTACGGACCCTACCCCCACCCCGTATGCAAGGAGCGCACCCCCTACCCCAACAGTGAAAGTACGACCCGTACCCCCACCCGCGTATGCATGGAGCGTACCCCCACCCCAACAGTGTAAGTACGACCCGTACCCTCACCCGCGTATGCATGGAGCGTACCCCCCACCCCAACAGTGTAAGTACGACCCGTACCCTCACCCGCGTATGCAAGGAGCGTACCCCCCACCCCAACAGTGTAAGTACGACCCGTACCTCCACCCGCGTATGCATGGAGCGTACCCCCCAGCCCAACAGTGTAAGTACGACCCGTACCCCCACCCGCGTATGCATGGAGCGTACCCCCATGCCAACAGTGTAAGTACGACCCGTACCCCCACCCACGTATGCATGGAGCGTACCCCCCATGCCAACAGTGTAAGTACGACCCGTACCCCCACCCGCGTATGCATGGAGCGTACCCCCCATGCCAACAGTGTAAGTACGACTCGAACCCTCACCCGCAGATGTACGGACCGTACCCCCACCCCCACCAGTGTAAGTACGACTCCTACCCCCACCCGCGGACTCACGGACCGTACCCCCACCCCAACAGTGTAAGTACGACCCGTACCCCCACCCGCGTATGCATGGAGCGTACCCCCATGCCAACAGTGTAAGTACGACTCGAACCCTCACCCGCGGACGTATGGACCGTACCCCCACCCCCACCAGTGTAAGTACGACTCCTACCCCCACCCGCGGACTCACGGACCGTACCCCCACCCCAACAGTGTAAGTACGACCCGTACCCCCACCCGCGTATGCATGGAGCGTACCCCCCATGCCAACAGTGTAAGTACGACTCGAACCCTCACCCGCGGACGTACGGACCGTACCCCCACCCCCACCAGTGTAAGTACGACTCCTACCCCCACCCGCGGATTCACGGACCGTACCCCCACCCCAACAGTGTAAGTACGACCCGTACCCCCACCCGCGTATGCATGGAGCGTACCCCCCAGCCCAACAGTGTAAGTACGACCCGTACCCTCACCCGCGTATGCAAGGAGCATACCCCCCACCCCAACAGTGTAAGTACGACCCGTACCCCCACCCGCGTATGCATGGAGCGTACCCCCCAGCCCAACAGTGTAAGTACGACCCGTACCCCCACCCGCATATGCATGGAGCGTACCCCCCAGCCCAACAGTGTAAGTACGACCCGTACCCTCACCCGCGTATGCAAGGAGCGTACCCCCCACCCCAACAGTGTAAGTACGACCCGTACCCCCACCCGCGTATGCATGGAGCGTACCCCCCAGCCCAACAGTGTAAGTACGACCCGTACCCTCACCCGCGTATGCATGGAGCGTACCCCCACCACACCAGTGTAAGTAGACTCGTACCCTCACCTCGAATGCATTGAGCGTACCCCCACCGTGTATGTTCCAAGCGTACATATCCTGAAATCGGAGGTGTGTGTGCAGAGTCCACCCAGCAGTGCCCTGAGACAGGAGGGGTGGGTGTGGAGTCCTCCCAGCAGTGCCCTGAGACAGGAGGGGTGGGTGCCTATCACTAACAGCAGTGCCCTGAGACAGGAGGGGTGTGTGCCTATCACTCCCAGCAGTGCCCTGAGACAGGAGGGGTGGGTGTGGAGTCCTCCCAGCAGTGCCCTGAGACAGGAGGGGTGGGTGTGGATTCCTCCCAGCAGTGCCCTGAGACAGGAGGGGTGGGTGTTGAGTCCTTCCAGCAGTGCCCTGAGACAGGAGGGGTGGGTGCCTATCACTAACAGCAGTGCCCTGAGACAGGAGGGGTGGGTGTGGAGTCCTCGCAGCAGTGCCCTGAGACAGGAGGGGTGGGTGTGGAGTCCTCCCAGCAGTGCCCTGAGACAGGAGGGGTGGGTGCCTATCACTAACAGCAGTGCCCTGAGACAGGAGGGGTGGGTGTGGAGTCCTCCCAGCAGTGCCCTGAGACAGGAGGGGTGGGTGTGGAGTCCTCCCAGCAGTGCCCTGAGACAGGAGGGGTGGGTGCCTAGCACTCCCAGCAGTGCCCTGAGACAGGAGGGGTGGGTGTGGAGTCCTCCCAGCAGTGCCCTGAGACAGGAGGGGTGGGTGCCTATCACTCCCAGCAGTGCCCTGAGACAGGAGGGGTGGGTGTGGAGTCCTCCCAGCAGTGCCCTGAGACAGGAGGGGTGGGTGCCTATCACTAACAGCAGTGCCCTGAGACAGGAGGGGTGGGTGTGGAGTCCTCCCAGCAGTGCCCTGAGACAGGAGGGGTGGGTGTGGAGTCCTCCCAGCAGTGCCCTGAGACAGGAGGGGTGGGTGCCTATCACTCCCAGCAGTGCCCTGAGACAGGAGGGGTGGGTGTGGAGTCCTCCCAGCAGTGCCCTGAGACAGGAGGGGTGGGTGCCTATCACTCCCAGCAGTGGCCTGAGACAGGAGGGGTGGGTGTGGAGTCCTCCCAGCAGTGCCCTGAGACAGGAGGGGTGGGTGCCTATCACTAACAGCAGTGCCCTGAGACAGGAGGGGTGGGTGTGGAGTCCTCCCAGCAGTGCCCTGAGACAGGAGGGGTGGGTGTGGAGTCCTCCCAGCAGTGCCCTGAGACAGGAGGGGTGGGTGCCTATCACTCCCAGCAGTGCCCTGAGACAGGAGGGGTGGGTGTGGAGTCCTCCCAGCAGTGCCCTGAGACAGGAGGGGTGGGTGCCTATCACTCCCAGCAGTGCCCTGAGACAGGAGGGGTGTAACACATGTGTGTGAGGCCAGCATTATCCACATGCATACTGCCTACAAGGGAACATGTCCCCATGAACTCATGTCAACAGACTCCACACACAAGTACAGTGATCACCAAGGATGCCACGATTGTTGCAGGTGGAGACATGGCCCTGCATGCATGGCCAAAGTAGAAGGGCTCCGTCACACACACAGCTCATGTAGACACAGCTCTGCGCTAAACATTGGGAACACCCTGCAGGGAAGAAAGCTGGGTACACAGAGGAAGGAAAACACCCTGGGACAAGTGCACCATGCAGTAACTGCTTACATGAACAAAGAAAGTTAGCCAACACCTTGTGATGGCACACAGATCCCAGGGTCCCACCAATGAGCAGTACACTACTACATATCCCACACACCCAAACCCTTACACACCACCCAAAACCATGTAGCAGCCTCACCAACACCAATACCAGCATAGCAGTAGTGTGATAATGAAAACAAAATTAAGCTTTATTCAGCATGAGCACAATGTCCGTGGATCGCAGGCAGTTCAATATTCACAAAGCCCATTGGGCAGTCAATGATTCTCAGCTGGATGGGGGACACAGTGGGATGCGTGTCCCCTACCTTGCCTGCACAGCCAAATGGCATCGTCTTCCACACTGGTGAGGGCATCAGGGGGGGGGGAAGCAACAGGCACTGCAGGGACATCAGGGCAAAGGGGCGGCGTTGTGGGTGCAGGGATGGAGGACTCCACCACAGGGGGTGGGTCAGTGCCAAAGGCGGAGGCCAGGATGGCACTACACACCTTTGCAAGGTCCTCCAGGGAGTCCCCTGCACCCGAAGGGACCTCAGGCCCCAAGGAGGGGGGGGGTCAGAGGGATGGGTCGCAGCACCACCGGGGGAGGGTGGAGACAGGGGGGGAGACTCAACCACCCTGACCGGGGACCTCCTTGACCGCTTGCGTGGTGGTGTAACTGTGGGGCTCAGGGACAGAGCGGCCATGAAGGAGTCCTTGGGGGAGATGTGGCCAGGAGAGCTGAGGGGAGGGGATTTGAAGGGAGTGGACTGGGTGGAATGCGGACTCCCACTATGGCTGCGTGTCACACGTTTGCCCCCCGACCCAGTGGGTGTGCCTACCTCACCCTGTGTGTGCGTGTCAGGAGGAGTGCGGTGGACCTTCCCTGCTGGTGTGGTGCCTGTGTCTGTTGATGTGGGTGCATGCCGACGTCTGGGTGTACGTGGGACAGGCATGGGAGTGGGAAGTGTGGATGGGGCAGGGGTAGGTGGGGGGAGGTCGCGCTGCAGGAGACCCACTGCTGCAGTCAGTGTGGAGTCTATGGACCTCAGCAAGTTGCGTTGGTCAGCCTGCGATGAATGAATGCCCTCCAAGTATGCCTCGATGTTGTTGAGGGTTTGCCCGTGGGCATGGAGGACATTAAGGATCGCAGCCTGACCAACCTGCAGTTGCCGCTGGATGTCCACAGACTCAGCATTGGCGGCAGCAGTGGAGACAGGGGCAGGGGGTGCGGTGCCTGGCATGAAGGAGACATGCGGTGACCGGGCACGCTGGGAAGGGACACGAGCAAGTGGGAGGCGGCTGATGGGAACTGAGGGGGCGGTGCGAGGTGTTGTTCCGCTGTCAGCTGCTGGTGCAGCCTCCGCCCACTCGGAGACATCCTCCTCGGACCTGTCAGCTTCGTATTCTGATGTGCCAGTCGACAGGTCCTCGGCCGCACTATCCTCCGCCTCTGTCCCACTCGATGTGCCAGCCCCGATGTCACGGCTGGCACTGGTGCTCGGTCCCTCCGCCTGGTCTGTGTCCATGTCTCCCTCTGTGTCCCCCGACGATGCTGTGGGCAGGGTGGAGAGACAGAAATTAATCAGACACCTGTACACATCTGTCACATGAGTCCAATCTACATAGGTAACATTGCATAGCCTGAAAAGGAAGATCCCTAACATCTACTAAACAAGGTACCGATGTAGGGCATGAAACACACAGTTGGTTGAGCCACCATGCCACTGAAATACCATGGAGAGCATGAGACAATAGCTAAAGACAGGAAACGGAGTCTGACATAGCACCCAGGCCCTGGGGACGATCAAGCACTGCATCTGCACCACACAGCGTTGGCGAAAATACCGATGACCAGGGACCATATCCATGAACTTGAGACACATGCTGCATAGGTAATGCTGAAAACATGCACAACATGACTCGGTCACTGCACCTTGCGTGTGTGTCCAGAAACATCACACACTGGCCAGACCCAGCAAGTAGAAATCTGGATTTGACATATAGGCTTTGCCCACCCCAACCACCCCCTACACGAGGCAAATTGTTGAGACACAGGTGGCACCAACATCTCATAGTCTGGGTGATACACACAGGGGCAGGCAAAAAGCAAGATTGGACGCCAAACAGCCAAGGTGCGCCTGTACAAATAATGAGGTACCAGTGCCCATCCTCAGATGAGTATAACAAGACACACAGGCACTGGCAACTGTGAGTATGAAGAAGGACAATCAGGTCAGGCTGCACAGTGGACACCTGTACAAAATAGCACGTCTATATACATGGTGACAGGGGACAATGGCACAGAGCACAACCTACGCTGTAGACACTGAGATTGTCCACGTTTATGATGACACATACACCACTGAGGAAAAGGTGCCCCAGGGGACAGTAGTGGGCACGCAACTACATGCTACTGAATGGTAATGACTGCAACACACGTCACCATCCCTGCACTATGTGTATCGCACACTCATGCACATCATGTCACAGGCCACTACATAGGACATGCGCGCTGTAAGGCATGACACATGAGAGACCAACTCCCATGTCTGGAGTCAGCATCAGTGCCAACTGACATGGAACCCACATGCAGTGAACTTGACAGTGCACAGGCAAGGTCCCACAACCTGTTACACACCACCCCCACACATGATGCTACAGTCATTGTTCTCGTGGACAAAGCGCCAGCCTACATTACCTTGTGAAGGAGTGACTACACACAGACCAGGGAACACATTGCAAGGAGGGGAAGGGTGGCAGGGGCGCAGCGCTATACTGGGGCAAACAGGATCTGCACAGCACCTTTAAACCCTGCCAGTGAATTCATGCTACTGTGCCCTTACAAATGCCGGTGACACACAACAAACACACATGTACCTACCCCCTTCTGGCTGCTGCATCGCCTGTAAGCGCCTCTCCAGGTCTGGAAAGACCACCGGCAGCACACGCCTGTGGAGGTGGCTCAGACGGCGGCGGCCGCGGTTCTTGTGGCTCTCAGGTGAGTCCCCCAGCAGGAGCCGTGCAATCCTCCGCGTCCAGCACCGGATGTCCTGCCAGCTTTTCCTCACCTGGGGCAGGCTCCGCCTCCGACCATCCACACCCCTCACGGCACTGACGGCGGTCAGCCAGATCTGCTCCTTGGCAGTGGTGCCTACCTGTGAGGAGGAACAAGTGACACCACATCAATACACCAGCCACATGTCACAGAGAGACATATGGGTACAAATTAGCTGGTTACAACAAGGCATGTCATGCAGTCAACGCATTGCACCTTTGTCATAGGGACATCATCCCCTGGTGAGGGAAAAAGCAGTACGTGCCACAGTGGGTACACAGGTGGAATGATGGCAATGTCACAATCAATGATCAAGGCTCACACTGTGCATCACACCCACCCCTCCTGTCTCAGGGCACTGCTGTTAGTGATAGGCCCCCACCCCTCCTGTCTCAGGGCACTGCTGGGAGGACTCCACACCCACCCCTCCTGTCTCAGGGCACTGCTGGGAGTGATAGGCCCCCACCCCTCCTGTCTCAGGGCACTGCTGTGAGTGATAGGCCCCCACCCCTCCTGTCTCAGGGCACTGCTGTGAGTGATAGGCCCCCACCCCTCCTGTCTCAGGGCACTGCTGTGAGTGAAAGGCCCCCACCCCTCCTGTCTCAGGGCACTGCTGTGAGTGATAGGCCCCCACCCCTCCTGTCTCAGGGCACTGCTGGGAGGACTCCACACCCACCCCTCCTGTCTCAGGGCACTGCTGGGAGTGATAGGCACCCACCCCTCCTGTCTCAGGGCACTGCTGTTAGTGATAGGCACCCACCCCTCCTGTCTCAGGGCACTGCTGGGAGGACTCCACACCCACCCCTCCTGTCTCAGGGCACTGCTGGGAGTGATAGGCCCCCACCCCTCCTGTCTCAGGGCACTGCTGTGAGTGATAGGCCCCCACCCCTCCTGTCTCAGGGCACTGCTGTTGGTGATAGGCACCCACCCCTCCTGTCTCAGGGCACTGCTGGGAGGACTCCACACCCACCCCTCCTGTCTCAGGGCACTGCTGGGAGTGATAGGCCCCCACCCCTCCTGTCTCAGGGCACTGCTGTGAGTGATAGGCCCCCACCCCTCCTGTCTCAGGGCACTGCTGTTGGTGATAGGCACCCACCCCTCCTGTCTCAGGGCACTGCTGGGAGGACTCCACACCCACCACTCCTGTCTCAGGGCACTGCTGGGAGTGATAGGCCCCCACCCCTCCTGTCTCAGGGCACTGCTGTGAGTGATAGGCCCCCACCCCTCCTGTCTCAGGGCACTGCTGTGAGTGATAGGCCCCCACCCCTCCTGTCTCAGGGCACTGCTGTGAGTGATAGGCCCCCACCCCTCCTGTCTCAGGGCACTGCTGGGAGACATCAGGCACCCCCCCCTGGGACCCCCCCCGACAGTACATGGCATGTGTGTCACACCAGGACACAATGCCTGAAGTCACAGTCACAACATAGGGACAGTCTGAGGCAGTGGCCTATGCACTCACCTGATACCCTGGTCGCCCATACAGCATGGAGTACTGTGGGAGGATCACATCCAGCAGAGCCATGTTCTCCTCCAGGGTGAATGGCTGTGTCCTCTCCACAGCCCTTGACATGGTTCCAGGGAATCAGTAGCAGCAGCTGGGTCGACGAATGCAAAGATGTGCAGGCAAGTACTCCCTCATGGGACCTGGCTGCCTTATATGTGCCCTTCTGCCCAGTCTCATGCACAGGAGTACAGAGTGATTGGTCACTCACATTTGCATCCTATGTTTCCACCAATCCCTTCAAACCTAGCAGTCTGTGGGTTCTCTATCGGTTTCATTCTCCTGCATGATGTCAGCCCCACAAACACATTGCAACAAAGTAGAATAATTCCAACTGACTTCTGCTGTGCACCTTCCAGAACAATTTCGAAATTTGAACTTGGTCTCCATGACAACCAGCATGCATGTAGGCCTTAATACTTGTCCCCTATGTAATTTGGAGCATCACACACAGGTACGGTGCGTTTCGGGGCCCTAGGGCACCCCAAATGCATGGCAACAGCCCGTACATGCATGCCTACGTTCACTATCACTATGGGTCTGCACGCGTATGTGTACAAGTAGTGGTACGGGCCGTACACTCGCATGTACGCTCACTATCACTATGGGTCTGCACGCGTATGCGTACCCGTAGTGGTACGGACCGTACACTCGCATGTACGCTCACTATCACTACCAGTACGCATACGCTTGCAGACCCATAGTGATAGTGAGCGTAGATGCGTGTGTACGGTCCGTACCACTACGGGTACGCATACGCGTGCAGACCCATAGTGATAGTGAGCGTAGATGCGTGTGTACGGTCCGTACCACTACGGGTACGCATACGCGTGCAGACCCATAGTGATAGTGAGCGTAGATGCGTGTGTACGTCCGTACCACTACGGGTACGCATACGCGTGCAGACCCATAGTGATAGTGAGCGTAGATGCATGTGTACGGTCCGTACCACTACGGGTACGCATACGCGTGCAGACCCATAGTGATAGTGAGCGTAGATGCGTGTGTACGGTCCGTACCACTACGGGTACGCATACGCGTGCAGACCCATAGTGATAGTGAGCGTAGATGCGTGTGTACGGTCCGTACCACTACGGGTACGCATACGCGTGCAGACCCATAGTGATAGTGAGCGTAGATGCGTGTGTACGGTCCGTACCACTACGGGTACGCATACGCGTGCAGACCCATAGTGATAGTGAGCGTAGATGCGTGTGTACGGTCCGTACCACTACGGGTACGCATACGCGTGCTGACCCATAGTGATAGTGAGCGTAGATGCGTGTGTACGGCCCTATCACTATGGGTCTGCACGCGTATGCGTACCCGTAGTGGTACGGACCGTACACACGCATCTACGCTCACTATCACTATGGGTCTGCACGCGTATGCGTACTCGTAGTGGTAGGGACCGTACAAATGCCTGTACGCTCGCCATCACGATGGGTACACATACGGCAGCACTCCCACAGTGATTTGGGAACATACACAGGCCCTCTTAGCAGCAGTACGGCGGTTTTTACACATCACAGTGGTGATAGGCAACACACAGGTAGGAATAGGGCGGACATACTTGTCCATGGATGGACATACTTGTCCATGGATAGACATACTTGTCCACGGATGGACATACTTGTCCAGGAATGGACATCAAGGCATCGTCTGTGCATTACTACATGTGTGGGGCACAGGTGTGACAGGCTGTGATGTGGAACATGCCTCCTGAGTGGAGAAGGCACCAGATGTATGATGAGATGTGTATAGGTGTACTGTGTGACGGTGCAATGTGTGCCAGGCATGCCCTTGGCTCCTTTGACATGTGTGCATGTCGTACTGCGCACTTGGGGTGAGCGTCACTGGCATGGCACGGACACCAACACACGGAAGTGTCCCATGATGCCCGGTACAGGGGTCATGACACATGACTTGTCACTACCCACAGTGCACAATGTGACTATGTCATTTATGTGTCCGGGATTTCCATCAGTTGATGTTGTAGCACCCTCAAAAGCTGCAGCCGTTGCAGCAACCAACATGTGTCTGTGTGTAGATTGTCATTGCACACTGTCCCGCACACCATGCCACATGTGTTATCGGATGTGAGGTGCACATGTATGCATGGGACACGGAGTAGCGTGACAAGGCCATGTCAGCATCCTCACAAGGAATGTGTGGTGAGTCATGACATGTGCACCTTCATGGCAAGGTGTGCGGGCAGGCCTAGTGTAATGTCATGTGACCTGTGGCTCCGGTGTTCCGCAACCAGTCTCTGCAATCGGCATCCCACTTCTGCTGATGTGTGGGTGTATGTCACTCCTGTCTTCCGTCGGGCTGTTCACTTGCACTGGGACACAGCTATTCCCATGGCATGGCATGGGGAGGTTCTCAATCTCCGTGCGTAGCTGGGTCTTGGAAGGAGTGTCACCTTGCATCCATACGTGTCCTGGGCATGTAGCACATACCTCACTCCCTATGTAGCATGTGTGTATTGCCAGATTTACATGTGCTCAGTAGACATGAGTTGTTGTCGTAGTGCCCTCACTCTTCCTTGTCACTTCCAAATTACTGCAGAGCGCCGCCTCTTGCCCGAAGAATTCCAGACTTGGCTGCCATGCAGGAGAATGACAGCATCCGGCTCTACCGCTTCACCCAACCATTGATCCTGGAGCTGACGGCGAGACTGGCACCACACCTGCAACCGCAGCACAGGTATCCTACGGCACTGACACCCCAGCTGAAGGTAATGGCTGCCCTACATTTTCTTGCCACGGGTACCTTCCAATATACCATAGCTCATGTTGGTGGCATGTCCCAGAGCATGTTCAGCGGTGTGCTGCATGATTTCTTGGAGGCCATGTTGATTCACCTGGATGACTTCATCAAGTTCCCAACCCCTGAACAGATGACTGAGGTCAAGCGTGGATTCTATGCCCTGGGAGGGATGCCCCATGTCATTGGGTCCATAGATGGGACACATGTAGCTTTGGTACCACCACACGCACGGGAGGTGGCGTACCGCAATCGGAAGCACTACCACTCCATCAATGCCCTTGTGGTGTGTCTGTCCAATATGGTGATTTCACATGTCTGTGCTCGTTTCCCAGGATCAGCACACGATGCCTACATCATGAGGCGTAGCGGGATGCCTGATATGATGATGCAGCTGCGCAACGAACGGGCATGTGTTGTTGGTGGGTACAGTCTGTCTGTCCTGTATTCTGTATAGCCGACCAGCACGACCGCTTCACCAGTTCTAACGATGTCCATGTGCTTCCCATGTAGGGGACGCTGGCTATCCCAACATGCCTTGGCTGCTGACACCTCTCCGCAACCCCATCACGCCGGCCCAGCTCCGCTATAACACCGCCCATGGCCGGACAAGGCGAGTGATAGAGAGGACGTTTGGCATGCTGAAGAGCCAATTCCGGTGCCTCCACAAGACCAGCGGTGCACTCCCTTATGCCCCGGCGAAGGTCTGCAAGATCTTCATGGTCTGCTGCATGCTGCACAACATGGCAGTTGAAAGAGCTGTGCCACTCATCCTGAATCAACATGACGAGGACCATCCACCCGTGGAGGACGAAGGGCTTGGCAATGGGGCTAGTGATGTGGAGGATGTGGAGCCGCAAGAGGACATCCGGACTCGGCTCATACGCGACTTCTTTGCTTAGTGGTGAGTACCAGTGTCTGAGTTTGCACGCATTGGTCCCCGTGTGGCATGCGTTGTGATGTGTGTCTCCACCTGCATGTATGGCACGTGGGTCAGAGGTGTGTGTGGGTGTGTCACTGGAGTGATGGTGGCAGTGATGGTCGTATTTCCCCAGTCATAATTGTGACCTAGCATGTTGTCATCCATACATGTGTCGAGTAAATGCACATGCAAGTGGCTGTGCTTTTTGTGGCTGACTTCTTGTGTGTCTCTCTTCCCCAGGTACCTGCGGATGCCGTTTGCTGGTTGCATTGTTGTGGCACTGCTATTCCTCATGGACATGACATCGTGGGCTGACTCAGCGTTACAGGCACGGACACGTTTGGAAGTCTCCATGGGGTAAGGGATGCATCTGGGGTGTATTGGGTGTGGCAGTTGTTCACGATGTGTGCACACTGCCCCTGTCGGGGTTTGGTTCCTTTGCAGCCATGTTGCATCCCCATGGGACACGACATGCAGCTGTGTACACCTGAATAGATGGGCTGCCTGGTTGACAGTCATCAGTGATGGGATAGTGGATTGTGATGATGTCATCAATGTGTGTGACACTGCCCTCGGACACATACGGTTAGCATTGGCTTGACATGGTGTGGGACTTCCACATCACCGGATCTATGGTGTATGGCAGGCTCTCCGTGTGCAGCTGTGGGTATTTAGCTGTTAGCCGACGCTTGTGTGCCAGTACCATGGCTATCACGCATTTGTGCTGCAGAAGGGGGGTGCCAGTGTTGGACCCACATGTCACTCCACATGATGTGTTCATGTGTACTTCGAGTTGCCTCTGCAAACCCGAATACATGACTAATAAAGGTGTCCCTATGCCTCCAAGGTGCCTCTTGGTGTGTTGGCACGGTGCATCCTGCATGTCTGGCATGGTATTCCCTGATTGTGGCTATGTGTCAATGTGTCGAGTGGCAATATGCAAGCTGTGTGTGTGGGCTGACACTGTGTATTGGGCACGATGTCCATGACTGCGTGGGTATTGTGACATGTGCCATCCCCATGCATCCAACGTTGGCCAGGCCCCCATTCTCTGCATCCACCGGACTCAAGCTTGCAGGACATGGTTCTGCCACCTGTCTACACATACCTGGGTGCCAACCAGGACACTGGACTGGATCCCTGACCTCTGCGCATGACTGTTGGTGTACTCAATGTGTGTGTCAGCACGGTTGTTCGGCCACCCCCTCAGCTGGTTGTGCCCATCACAGGTGTGTATGGTGCTCCATGTCTGTCTTGCCTAATAAACTGTGACCCATGTGTCCTGTGCCAGACTCAGGCCCCAGGGTGTGGATGGTTGAAGAGAAAAGATGACTCAGGCATGTTTAGACTTTACAAGACACATGTTAGGTAATAATGCTACCAGCAGGCATCTACTCTTCATAGTGTGATTTATTATTGGGGGGGGGGGGGACAAAGTGAGGGGCTTTCCGGGATTAGGGAATCCAAAGTTCAGTAGGGGAGTTGGTGTCCTTGCCATTGGAAATCCTCAGAGTCCATGCCACAGTCTTTGTCAACATTGGTCAGCCAGTGACCAGCAGGGCCATGTGGCGGAGAATGTCTCTTGATGCTGTGATGCTGTTGCTCCAGTGGGCCAGGTGCCAGGCCAGGTGTCCTGGGAGATGGTGATGTAGCAGCCACCCTCACGGTCCTTTCCGTGGACGACCCCGCCTCCTGCGGGGAACCTCACCAGCAGGCCGTGACGACGTCTGGGATGCTCCGTCGGATGTTTCCTCCTCCTCCTCCTGATCCCTCCCTGTGGGTGGTGATGTTCTCCGCCTTCTGGCACAGGGAGGGTCGGCCATGGTGTCGGCCATCCGACGGAGTGTAGCGTGAATCCCCTGGAATGCCGTCACTTGCTCAGCCTGTCTGTCCTCCATCCTCCGTTGGTGTACCAGTAGACAGGCAATTAGCTCCGCATGTTGCTGGGCCTGCTGGGCCTTGATCCCCTCGAGGACGGACACAACCTGGGCCATGCCCGTGGTGTCCTGCCGGTATGAGTCCAGGATGTTACGGACATGTGAAAATACCGGATCCCCAGCCAACTGGTCAGGCTCGCGCCTCCGCCGTCCTCCACTCCCACCACCGCTGCCCACTTGCGCCTGGCCTGCACTTGTGGGCACATGGGGTCTCCGGGACCCCTGAGGGGTGGCATTGGCGTTGTCGGCTGCCTCCTCCTGGGTGCCCGGGACACCGTGTCCCTCCTGGCGAGCCTGGCTGCATTGTGGTGTTGGGGCAGGGATCCTGGGTGTCTCCTGGGATGTGGCAGGAGTGGGGGTGGTGGTTGGCACAGTTGTACCTGACGCAGGTGCTGCAGGTGGTTGGACACCAGAGGGGCCAGGTCGGTCGGGGTCGTCCGCAGAGTGGTGAGAGTGGTCGCTGCCGGTGGGATCGGGCTCCTGCAGATCCGGGTCCTGTGAGTGTTCCCCCCCAGTGTTGGGGGGTGCACCACGACGTTGACCTGTGTGTGAGAGAGACAATGTTAATTTTGGACCATGCAACATCCATGTTTCATCCGTTTCAAAGTTGGCACATTTCCTCTTGGAATTAGGATCTGTCTTGCATTCCACTCACAGTGCACTTGTGCATGGGTGTGTCCCTTGGGCACCACTTTGGCCCCTTTAACTATGTGTGGCACAGTCTTACTTGCTGCGTCAAGTGTGACTGCAGTCAGCAGGGGAGTGGGCAGGTGTGGCGAGCCATGCATTGGCGCCTTCCGTGTAGCACTGTACATGCGCACATGGAGGGGATCCACACACTTATATGATCCAGGTAGCTGTCCTTGTTCCCGTGTACAGGTTGTGACATGGCCCTGTGTTTTGCCATGGTGAAGAGGGGGGGTTCTGGCACTGGCCACCCTTGTCTACATGCACGCAGTCTACCTGCTGACGAGCAGACATTCACACACGCAACACGGCTGATTAGCTCTCCCTGTGTCTTGCTCCCTCTGTGTCCCCCTCTCCCTCCCTCCGTGTGTCAGCCTCCTCCCTCTGTCCGTCTCCCTCCCTCTCTGTCCCCCTCTCCCTCCCTCTCTGTCCCCCTCTCCCTCCCTCTCTGTCCCCCTCTCCCTCCATCTCTGTACCTCTCTACCTCCCTCTCTGTCCCCCTCTCCCTCCCTCTCTGTCCCCCTCTCCCTCCCTCCGTGTGTCACCCTCTGTCACCTCGGCCCAGCTTCCTGGGCACACACTGTTAGCAGATCTTTGAGTGGCCCTTGGCTTGTTGATGTGAGTTTGTTTCTGATCTCCAGGCACCCATTGGGTGTGATGTGTGTCTGTGCGCTGCTGCTGTGGTGGTGTGTGCTGCCACTCTTTCACAATGTTGGCTGTTCATTAGCTGCTGTCATGTGCAAAACAGTGCCTTCACCCCCATGTGTTGATGCAAGGTGTCCGCCATTTGCTGGCAAGTCATTCCTGTGTTGGGACACACTGTTTGTCTGGCTGTGACCTAGGAGTTATGGGTAGAGTGAATTGTTGTCTGCTTCTGAGTTGCACTATGTGCTTTTTTGAGCCCAGCCTCCTGCCATCCGGGTTACCGTGTCATGTGTTGTTGTCTTCTGTGGCCTGTGACTTGACATTGTCCAGCTGGGTGCATGGGGCATGGTGGCAGCAGTGGCATGTGCGTGCTCATGGAGTGTGGTTGAGTCATGCGATGGCTTGTGGTGGTTGCGTGCCTGTTAGTGATGTTGGTTGTGGATGCCGTTCCCCCCATGTGAGGTGCGTTGTTTGTGTACTCACCCGGGTCTCGGAGTCCTTCTAATCCTTCGACTGCCTCCACCGGCAGTATGGCCATCACCCTCTCCTCCCAGGGATGGTAGTGTACGGGTCTGCGGGAGGGCCCTCCTCCGGTGGCGTTGGCCTGGTCGTGTTCATCCTGCCTCTTGGCTCGGACCCTCCTCCGCAGATCGTACCACCTGTTCTGGCATTCCTGCCTGGTCCGTCTGGTGTCCGCAACAGCATTCACAGCATCGACGATGGTCTGCCACATGGCTGTTTTTGCTGCCGGGCTGGTGTTTCTGACCAATGTTCCAAAGATCTGTGGCTCGACTCTGAGGATTTGATCAACAAGAACCTCCAACTCTCGGTTACTGAACTTTGGATTCTTGGTAGTGGGCATGATGCGGGGTGTGGATGGTGGGGGGTGTGTGGATGGTGGGGGGGGTGTGTGGATGGTTGTGGGTGTGTGGGTGTGGTTGTGCAGGTGCGTTTGTGTGTGAATGTGATGAGGGTGTGTTTGTGAAGGTGGTTGTGTGAAGGTGTGCAAGTGTAAGGTGTAGTAAAGGTTGAGGTCTGGTGCTGTGGGTTGTCTGTGGGGTCTGGCAGCAGTGGGTCTGTTGCAAAGGCTCATGGTTTGTGTGTGTGGGCCCTTTTTATTGGTCCATTGGTGGGTGTGGCTGTGTTTGAATTGTGGTTGGGTTGGTTATAAGGAGTGGTGGTGTATTGGGCCTCTGTTTGTTTTTGGCAGTTGCAGGTCAGTGAAGGTGTTGTTTTGGTGTTTTTTGGCCATGTTTAGTGGCTTTGTGCCATTCGAATGGTGTATTGTTGTGTTGTTTTGTTTTGTCCTGGTTGTGTCCGTGCGTTTTGAGCGTGTGTACGGTGTGTACATGGGCCATTTGGTTGTACGGTGCTGTCCTTGTGTGTGGCTTGGTACGACTCGTACATGCGGTTGTGATGTTGGGGCCTGGGGTGCGCTCCGTAGTTAGGAGGTTGTGTTGGGGGTAGGACTCGAACGTACTGGGATGTACATACACGGTGGTTCGACACGTACAGGGGTGGGGGTAGGACTCGAACGTACTGGGTACACGGTGGTACGACACGTACAGGGGTGGGGGTACGACTGGAACGTACTGGGATGTAGGTCCACGGGGGTATGACACGTACTGGGGTGGGGGTACGACTGGAACGTACTGGGGTGTAGGTTCACGGTGGTACGACACGTACTGGGGTGGGGGTACGACTGGAACGTACTGGGGTGTAGGTACACGGTGGTACGACACGTACTGGGGTGGGGGTACGACTGGAACGTACTGGGGTGTAGGTTCACGGTGGTACGACACGTACTGGGGTGGGGGTACGACTGGAACGTACTGGGGTGTAGGTACACGGGGGGTATGACACGTACTGGGGTGGGGGTGGGGCTCGAACGTACTGGGGTGTAGGTTCACGGTGGTACGACACGTACTGGGGTGGGGGTACGACTGGAACGTACTGGGATGTAGGTACACGGGGTATGACACGTACTGGGGTGGGGGTGGGGCTCGAACGTACTGGGGTGTACATAGAGGGTGGTACAACACGTACTGGGGTGGGGGTACGACTGGTACGTACTGGGATGTAGGTACACGGGGGTATGACACGTACTGGGGTGGGGGTACGACTGGAACGTACTGGGGTGTAGGTACACGGGGGGTATGACACGTACTGGGGTGGGGGTGGGGCTCGAACGTACTGGGGTGTAGGTACACGGGGGGTATGACACGTACTGGGGTGGGGGTGGGGCTCGAACGTACTGGGGTGTAGGTTCACGGTGGTACGACACGTACTGGGGTGGGGGTACGACTGGAACGTACTGGGGTGTAGGTTCACGGTGGTACGACACGTACGGGGTGGGGGTACGACTGGAACGTACTGGGGTGTAGGTTCACGGTGGTACGACACGTACTGGGGTGGGGGTACGACTGGAACGTACTGGGGTGTAGGTACACGGGGGTATGACACGTACTGGGGTGGGGGTGGGGCTCGAACGTACTGGGGTGTAGGTACACGGGGGGTATGACACGTACTGGGGTGGGGGTGGGGCTCGAACGTACTGGGGTGTAGGTTCACGGTGGTACGACACGTACTGGGGTGGGGGTACGACTGGAACGTACTGGGGTGTAGGTTCACGGTGGTACGACACGTACTGGGGTGGGGGTACGACTGGAACGTACTGGGGTGTAGGTACACGGGGGGGGTATGACACGTACTGGGGTGGGGGTGGGGCTCGAACGTACTGGGGTGTAGGTTCACGGTGGTACGACACGTACTGGGGTGGGGGTACGACTTGAACGTACTGGGGTGTACCTAGACGGGTGGGGGTATACATACACGGGGGGTACGTGTCGGACGTACGGGGGCTGGGGGGAGTGTTGGGCGCGTGTGCGGGCACATGTCTCCATGGTTGCTATAGGAGTTCGGTGCGGACGGTGTTTTTTCCATACGGTTGTACGCTCGGACGCACGGGATGGATCGTGATTCCTCGGTCGGACTTGGCTTTTCACGTTTGTAAGGTAAATCGTCCGAGGACGTGTCGGACACATTTTCCGACCCGAGGACGTGTGGGGAATGATTCCCAGTGCGGTTCGTATGGACTTTTTACCATGCGAATCGTGATTGCCAGTTCGTACGGCACTTGTACGATTCGTACGGTAAAAAGACCCGATACGAGTCGTACGGGGACATTTTTTACCGGATCGTGATCGGCACCTATGTGTAGAAATAATTTGTCTTACTGCTTTGCTAAGAGTATATTTTACAATAGCCTTGATTTTTCTTCTTCATATATAGCTACTCCTTCCAAGGGTAAACCTGACCGGAAGGAGTTGGCAGCCAAGGCCCGGCGCCGGAAGCTGGAGGCCATACAGACTGAATATCGTCGGCTGGTGGTTCTGGAAGAGGAGGAGGAGAAGGCGGCAGCAGCTGCAGTCTCCTCCAATGCCCCGGGCCCCAGCCACCACCCTCCAGTGGTACGTTGCCGCCGTCTGGCAGCCGCCCGCCACCTCCCCTCCATCAGTGCTGCCCCCCCTATGGATGCAACTGCCGCACATTGAAGCACCGTGTTGCCAGCCTGGAGGAGCAAATTCGTGTCCTCCTGAGTCAAGTCCGCCAAACTCAGACCCTGTTTATTGCCTCTTTTTTAATTATTCTTGGGGTGGGTGGGAATCGGGCGTTGGGTTTTCTCTTTTGGACAATTGGACATTTTCTTTACGGACACTGGTTGGGGTTAGGGAGAGAAGTGGGTCAGGTGTGGGATTTTTTTTTACATTGTTTATTTCTGTTAGGGTATTAAATAATATATTTCTACTTTACATACAATGTTGTTAATGTTTTCTGGGTGGGGTTACTGTTTTACATCACACTGTATTCTTCTTTCGTTGCTGGTGCAGGGCCGCCCACAGCCAGTGTTTGATTTTAATAATTGGATGACTTTGTAAGACAGAAACAGATAGATGCGGCACCCCTCACTGAGTGACTTGTCCTACTAGTACTGTCAGTCTCTTCTACTCTAGGCACTCTGCAACTGGACTCAAAGGGGTGTGTGAAATTGAATTAATGAAAACATGTCCATTATTAATTATGCCTCCCCCAAACTTCTCTTACCTTTGCTTGATGTTTAACTTAGGCACAGCGATGGCTGCATGGTGATGATGGTTTTCTTTCCTAACATGTCATGGTTGTGGTGGTGATAGTAGTAGCAGTAGACACTGGCAGCAGCATTTGCAAAAAAAGAAAATGAGACAGTAGCCTGAGAGAGACTCTTCGAGGAGTAGTAGAATGAAGTACAGTACAGAACTTACTGCCAAACAATAATATGCCAAAATACAACAAAATATAATGGTGGTGGGGATAGCCTAGTAGTACACAGAGTTCTAAACTCTAGTTGTGTCGGATCACTTGACTAGGCCTACAGTACACTGGACACAAGCGTAACTGTTAGTGCTGTGTAGGAGGATGACAACAAATGAAATCCAGTAATCCAATCAATGCCAGGAATTAATGCTGATGGTAAAAAAATTACCTCACCAATATACTGCTCATGGGTGGGCAAGCAGAAGAAGATCCCGCCCTGCCTTGAAATTGAAGTACTGTTGCTTTTGCCACATCCGCCCCAGCAAGCGTGTGATAAATTATTGGTGTATATTTAATGTAGTCATACCTCAATAAGTCACACAGCCCGGGGCAAGAGGGTTAGGTTTTGTTGAAAGGTTGGGAAGGGGGTTTGGGGAAAGGCTTTGAGAAATTAAAACAGACCGCATGGACAAACATCAAATGATAGAATCTTTGTAGACTACCATATCCATATCAATATGTTAAGGGAGAAAAAGGAAATGCATGCATGATGATGAAAAGGAGACCCAGATTACATGCAGTTTGTGTTCAGTGTTACCGGGCTTACTTTTACAGATAGCAAAGAAAATTCTGTAGGGATGAATTATAGACAGAGAGCAAACCTAATGATAATAATAGTAAAAACAACAAGAACACACTGTTGTAATGATTGTAGACAAAAAAATGAATCGAATTATTTAAAAGATGATGAAAGTTGATACTGTTACTGTGTTATCCTGGTCAAATGGGGAGTTGATTCTCGGCATTCCTCTTGGTCCTCCCTTCCATGGATGCTCTGTCCATCAATCTTGGGTGACGCCACTGCCTGCCTGGCAGATGTAGATTCATTGGTAAGGTAAGTGTGCATTGTTTTCCCAAGTATAGCACAGGGTAAGGCCCAAGTTCAAAAAAATACACAAGTTATGGTGTAGTGCAACAAGAACACTTTTTGAGGCGGCATGGATGCATCATCTCTACTGTAGTCTGTTTCCAGCATTAACCTACAACACCAACAGGACAGAGCAGGCCCACAGGGATGGCACCCTTTGCACATCCTCCATTTAGCGTAAATTTTTTGAAAGAGTTGGACAAAGCACATATCCAGCAACATAGCATTTTACAATTTAAGTGACTAAATCCATGCACCACAGTCATACTACCCCTACACTTGAGTCCACCGCTACACAGATATTTAGGTCTGCTGTGGTTGTTGTTTACCTTTTATGCCACTCATGAAACGCCCTGACTTATTCCATCAACCTTCTCCGATCCGTGTACTGAGTGACTGTGAAGATACTATGTCACTGTGGTCATCATGATGGTGTTGTTCAAATCAATCTGCGTGTACCGAGTGAGTCCCCTTCCTAAATTCAAAATGCAATGTATCGGCCTGCAGTAGAAGTACAAATTTGCTATTAAAAATACAAGAAGGGAAAAGGGACTTGAGTTACTTTTAGTGTGTAGATTATTACATAAAGTACACAATGAAGTAACTTCATGCACAACAAACAACAACAAAATCACTCAGTCAGCGTCCAATACCTGTTCCTTCTCATGTTCAGTTAATGGGCAGTCTCTCTCGGATCACAAAGGAGGATAGCTATAGTAGCCATCATCAATCATGTTCCACTTCTTTTGGAGGGACTAGGAAATATTTTCTTTTTTCTTCTATTTTGCATCATCCAATCATCATCTGTCTTCTTGAGGGCAATGGATTTAGGGAGATTCAGGAGGATGGAGGAGCAGGATTCGGAGGAGTGTACTGTGATATGCAGCCATCCAAAACTTGTATATGGCAATAAAACAATTAGAAGACGGTGGTGATGGATTTGTTGTGATTCAAAGTTTCTAATCAGAAAGACAGATACACAAATAAAAGAAAATAAGGGAGGAAGACAGTAAGAACTGGAAGTGCAAGCCTAATTGTCAGGGAAGTATAGCTCGTCCTCAAACTCTGGGGGTTCAACCAAAAGTAGGTAATCATCTTCTAACACACCACTTCCATCACCTGAGCCACCGTCCTCATCTTCCTCCCTTGATTCATGTATTGTGTAATTTGGTGGTATAAAGTGCTGATTCATTTTGATCATTGTTAACCTCTCCACATTTTTAGGCGAGAGACTGGTCCTTCTCAATGTTACAATGGAACCAGCAGCACTGAAAACACGTTCCGAAGAGACACTTGCGACAGGGCAAGCCAGATAGTTTATCGCCAGCCTGCTGACCACTGGTCATTGGGCCCTTTTCCCATACCAATACCTCAATGGGTTTTGATCAATGTACACCTCTGTTGGGTCGTTCAGATAGGCCTGGACCATCCGCTCAATGTTCAGGGGTGCAAAACTTTTTCGGGCTCTTTTCTCGTTGCATCAGCACTGGACTTACCAATGCCTTACTGTAAATACCAATCCTGTAATGATTTTACTGGGCCTGAAGATCCAGTTCTTGCTGTTATCGATAGTGTTGGTGAGTGTTCTGAGCCAAATGCACTGCCCTCAGGCTCCGAAGTTGAACTTGACGCCGGATGCCCTGCTGCAGTACTTGTGGGTTTATCTAGCAGGCTTTTAATTAGCAGCCATTCATTTTCCAACTTACTCGCTGACTCAGCTATCCAAGTTTTGTACCGGGCAACATCCATTTCTGAAAAAGGAATTAATGTCTTCTGTGCCCATTTTGTCCGTGGATCCAGAATTGTGGCAAAAATGTAATCTTTTTGTGACAAAATCTTATTTTGCACCCTTGTATTGTCAGCTAAGCGACGGGCTAAGCTCTCCACCAACTCATATGCTTCTTTTTTTCCTCTACATCTTTGTATGCTTCAGACACCTCCTTCAGCTGATGCTCTAGCATTTGCAACAATGGGATAGCTTGGCCCATAGTACAGTCCTCCTTGCTGACTTCACGTGTGAAGACCTCGAAAGGAAGAAGCATCTCAGTCAGGCATTTAATTAGGCACCATTGGTCGATCTGAAGGGTCATGCCTTTCACAGTAGCGTCCCCTCTTTGCATGACATATTCATTGATTGGCCTGTACTGCTCAAACAGACGGTCAAGCATGTAATAAGTTGAGTTCCAACGTTTTGCCACATCCTGGACGAATGCTTTGACTGGCATTCTATAGTCACGTTGATTGATCCTCAGCTGCTTCCGAGCTGTAAAAAAATGGCTTGAATGAGTGTATATTCTTCTGTAGGTGGTCAGTAAGTTGCTGAATATGGCTTCTTTTTTCAGAAAGTCTTGAACAATAATGTTAATGCAGTGCGCCAAACACAGAACCCTGAAATAGGAAACAAGCTCCATGGCCTTAAGTACATTACTGCCATTATCTGTGGAAACAAAACCAATTTAAGCCCTCTTGGGCGCAGCCATTCAAAAACCTTGCTTTGAAACTCTTCCAATATGTTTACAGCAGTATGAGATTTCTCCATGGCGAACATGGATACAGTTGCATGTTTCCGAGTAGCTTTAAAAATCTCAGCTGTGTCAACAGCACCTACTTCAGACAGCTTATCTCTAACCCCCACAAATGAGACCCAGTGTGCAGTGATGCACATGTAATCAGTGGCTTGGCAACTGGTCCACATGTCTGTTGTTAGGTGGATATTGTGAACAGCACTCTACTGCAAAGCTTGTCCAACCAATTCCAGCACATCATGATGTAGTGCTGGAACAGCAAATCCTGCAAAATAGGACCAGCTGTGAACCTTTCATTTAGGGCAGATGGTTGACACAATTTCAAGGAAACCCACCCCTTCCACAAATGAAAAAGCGAGAAGGTCCAGCGCTAACATTTTATCCAGCTTCGTATGTACAACCGTGCCGTTGGGTGGTTGCATTGGTAGTGCCCCTCCAACCTAAGCATCTTGTCAATGGTAGGCTGGATTATTTTCCTTTGTGGTGCTGTTGTTTTCTTTAACCCAGTTAGGCTCAACGACGCACTTTGTTTCATAATCATTGCAGTATAACTCGGTCACCTTGGTGTCTCAGCCTGACTCTGACTCTTACTGCGGTGCCACTGAGATGTTGCTGAGGAGGATGTGGGCGGTACTACTACACTACTGGGGACAGGGTTAGAAATGTCTCCCTCTTGTTCACCTTTCACCACGATAATATTGTCCCCTGATTCTTCATGCCCAACAACAATGGGTTGAGGTTTACTTTGTTCTAAGCGAAGTAGGTCAGCCTCCCACATGATAGTGTGGTGTATTTTGAGATGACTTGTTTGGCCTCCGGTACCATAGTTTGTACCAAGCTTACCCCGCCCAACAGCATGTCAACAAACTGAGCATATAGCAATGTTCTCCTTCTTACTGCTAACCAAAAAGAAGTCCTAAACGGGGGAGGAGAACTTTCTGGTGCTGCTGGATGTTCCACTTTAAAAAGTAGTTATTCAACATGAGGCACAATCCAAATGATATTTTGAATCAATTTTTCCACAGTCCAAAAAATCAATTTTCTGATGAAAAATGATGACCCGTGACCTGTCGAACTTTCTCCAGATAGTCAGAAATTGTAATTTTTTAATGTTTAATTTTTTGTCTGTAAATGACTATTGCATGTGAATTATCACTTTTGAAACTAAAATAACTGTGTTTAGAGTAATTTTAATGCCTGTATTTGGTTGAAATAGAAGCTTCTGAGTAGGAGGAAAAGTCTGCAAAAATGGCAATTTTGGTCACATTGAGGCTTTAAAAAGTAGTTATTCAACATGAGGCACAATCCAAATGACATTTTGAATCAATTTTTCTACAATCCAAATGATCAATTTTCTGATGAAAAATGATGACCCGTGAACTGTCGAACTTTCTCCAGATGGTCAGAAATTGTATTTTTTTAATGTTTAATTTTTTGTCTCTAAATGACTATTGCATGTGAATTATCACTTTTGGAACACAAATAAGTGTGTTTAGAGTCATTTTAGTGCCTGAAATTGGTCGAAATAGAAGATTTAGAGTAGGAGAAAAAGTCTGTAAAAATGGCAATTTTGGTCACATTGCGGCTTTAAAAAGTAGTTATTCAACATGAGGCACAATCCAAATGAAATTTGGAATCAATTTTTTACAGTCCAAAAAATGTATTTTCAGATGAGAAAAGATGACCCGTGACCTGTCAAACTTTCTCCAGATTGTCAGAAATGGTAATTTTTTAATGTTTAATTTTTTGACTGTAGATTACTATTGCATGTGAATTATCACTTTTGGAACTAAAATAAGTGTGTTTAGAGTCCTTTTAATGCCTGAAATTGGTCGAAATAGAAGTTTCTGAGTAGGAGAAAAGGTCTGTAAAAATTGCAATTTTGGTCACATTGAGGCTTTAAAAAGTAGTTATTCAACATGAGGCACAATCCAAATGATATTTTGAATCAATTTTTCTACAGTCCAAAAAATCAATTTTCTGATGAAAAACGATGACCTGTGACCTGTCGAACTTTCTCCAGATGGTCAGAAATGGTAACTTATTAATGTTTACTTTTTTGACTGTACATGACTATTGCATGTGAATTATCACTTTTGGAACTAAAATAAGTGTGTTTAGAGTCATTTTAATGCCTGAAATTGGTCGAAATAGAAGCTTCTGAGTAGGAGAAAAAGTCTGTAAAAATGGCAATTTAGTAGGGGTGGGCGGAATTTGCGATATTAACAATCGCAATTTATCGTGAAAATGCTGAAAATCTCCGCAAACACGCCGGAAATATCGCGAAGACGCCAAAGTTTTTTTCCCGCCTGCTCGCGGTATTTTTTGCGTGATCGCGGGTCGCCAACTTACCCATGCGGTTGCTCATGGGCGCGGTCATCTTGTTTTCACTTGTCCCGCTCTCTCGCGATGCTTACTTCCTGTTCCGGGTCGCGCAATGCATGTTCGCGCCCGTTCGCGGTAGTTATTTCCTGTTCGCAACCGCTTTTACTTGATCGCGTTGCTTTTTGCTTGCTCGGGGAGAAAATATCGCGCGAACTTGCGCACGTGGTCGGAATGGGCGTGGCCATTTTGTTTTTCACTCTATTGCATGGTTCTGGGGCCTGATTTTGAATCCTCCCAAAATCTTTTCAATCCTTTGTTTATAGGCACTTTTTTTGGATCTTTCTTACTTATTATTTCTCTAACTATTTTTCTGCTTCTATATTTTTGGTTTTTGTCTACTTTTTTTTTGTTTTTTAGCTACTTTTTCTCTCTTTCTATTGCCTGCTATTTATTTCCTTTACTCCTTTATTTTTTTTACCTTTTCTTTCCCGCCCCGTCCCCAGAACCATGTCTAAGGGTAGGGCTGTTCGCCGTCGCAGCCAGAGCCGCTACCGCCTACCTTGCGGAAGGCAGCGCCCACAAGGGGTGCAGGCACGGGCCTTATTTGGGGAGGTGGAGTTGGCTGCACTAATTTTCTTTGTGCAGCGCCACCTCCCCTCAACCCTGGCAGCAGGTGGCAGGCCTGGGTCCGGGTACGGCCTCCGGGAGCGTCAGCAGCGGTGGGGGAAGGTGCGCCGGGCAGTGTCGCGCTTCCCTGGGGTCCGGCGCACCCAGACGCAGCTGACGCACCGGTGGTCCGACATCCTGGACCGTGAGCAGGACCTGCTGGACCTGCTAGGAGTGGAGGTCCCGGGGCTTGGTGAGTACCTATTTAATTATTACAACTTTGTGTCTGTTCTTCTGCTCTGTGTGATATATTGCGAATATCTTTTTTTCCTTCCAACCAGCTAGAATGTTGCTGCTTACAATACATTCCAGGTTAATAACGTTTAAAAGTCTTCTGTGATTATGACACAGGTGCTCTTCTGTGCTACTACTAATCTTACTTGTTTGCAGCTTTGCGTTTGCGCTTGCTTAGCGTGATTCTTTACGAGTTTATTTTAGAGAAATTAAGTTACGTAATGCTACAGTGACTCTAGTCCACTCCTTACTTTGTCCTGTCACTAATAGATAGGGGCAGATTGATACTTAGGTTTAGGTACTTTGTATGAGCTTCTAATTTGTTAGTGGTATGCGTGATGCCCCCTCACTCAGTTACGTGACGTGCTGCTAGTACGGCAGTCTTTATTAGAACCTTTTCTAGTTTGTTCAATGAGTGGTGGTAGGCTTAGCAGTTAGCACTAGCAGATCAGCATCAATCAATCAAACCAAAAATTTGGTGTATACAAAAAATGTAGTCATGTGTCATCCATGATTTGACCATATGCATTGTTGAGGAATACAGTGTTAATGCATACTTAATGTACAATTGGCATGCGTGGAATAGGTGGGCTAGGTTGGGTGGTACTTTGTACTTAGGCTTAGTTGTAACTTAGTATTCTGGAATCAGAATGGAAGACTGGATTACTGTTGATAAATAGTAACTTAAGTAGTCGAACTGCGAATCCCCCGATATTACTTGTTGACCAGATGAGATCGGTCAATTTAGGTATTGCAATTGTTGTTTACATAAGTGTTTTTGACCGTTGTTGAAAAATATTGTATTTGTTTGACACCATCCATCAATGTTTGTCTCTTTCTTATATCTTTCCTGTTCATCAGCACCCAGGGGCAGACGCACAGGGAGTGGGCAGTCGGCGGGACAGTCAGAACACCACCAGGAGGACACCGCTGAGGGCTCCTCTGCTGGCCCCAGTAAGTCTTCTTGTTTTTAATAATATTTCTTATTGCATTACTTTTACTGACCCATATTTTTCACGAACTATTGTTTGTTTCCAAATGCTATTTTTTTACCACCAATTATCCTTCGATCTGTACGGTTTCAAAAATCTTATCCCTGCCTCTGCTATGATGACTCTCAGTACTACTACTACTACGTACTATCAGTCTGTCTGTACTGTAGTAGCTAGTCTTGCCCAGTTGGCCAGTGCCACTCTTTATGTGAAAGTTTGTAATATAAAACTCATATTCACTAGTAGCTCGAGCCATTGAGTCCAATCCTTTGGGTCGTCGTCTTGTACTACTTTTACTCTTATTGATCTTGAGTCTTTGTTAATCTTGAGGCTTTGAAAATTCACAGCAACAGCAGCCCTACCAGATTTATTACTATTTTGATATGATAGCCTATAGGACATACTACTACTGTTGTAGGGATCTTGCACATACACAGACATTTGCACCAGAAAATAGGATGTTGGTGATGGTAGGTTGGACCTTCCTCGCACACCTCAATCAGAAATTCCGCACCCACCACAATTCCACTGCTTGACTATAGTACTGTCTTGTCATAACTATTAGGTCTCGGAACCCTCCCCCCAAGATACCCAACAAGTAGACAACCCAGAACATAACACACCCAACCTCTCAGTCGTGGAAGCAATGCACATGCACACCCTTACTTTAATTTGCTCACTCGTGTAAGTTAGTCCACACCAAATACCACCAAGTCTATGTAAGTTCAAAATGTTTATTTCAATTTGAGAAGCTCTGTACACTGTTTTATTATAAAATGCAGCACCAACCGGAAAATCAATAACATTAAAACAATATACATTGTTACACTTATACAGTTGGGAATTAAATCATGATAACTGAACAGTGGTGGAAGGCAGCACCACCATCCCCTGGGAATTTAGTTTATATAAATGTATAAATGAAGATGTGAGTGAAGGGACCCCTCACCTTAGAAGAACCTAGTACTGGTAGTTGTTGCATCATTCAGAAGCTCTGGTTCGTAGAAGGGAATCTTCTGTCTGTAATGCAAAAAATGAAATGGTGTGCGTTAGTATATTGCAACTTGCAAGCATTTCTCAGCCGTGTCAAAAAGTGTAGCATTTATGGATAAGCAATATGGACTAACAGTAACAGTAGTACACCAGTACTTCCTAAAAAAGTGGCTTGTTAATGTTTTTGTTGACCGCTTGTACGCAGCGCGTAGACTAGACAGTAGCAGTGTGAGGCAGGTCATGTGGGCTCAAAGGTGTCTTATACAAGAAGCTGCAAGGTAATGTCACATGTGCAAAAATAAAAGACACAAAGGTAAAATGGTTGCATGGCTAGGGCTAATTAAGCAAAGGCTACAATGATAATATATAACTATTAGTGTCTACTCTACTACTACCTGATTTGTACTAGTGATGTATGTTAGTATTAACTCATTTTTCAACCTTGCTACTGATCAATAGGGGGAGGTGTATATGATGCCTAATAAATGTGTAATGTTTTCTAGGCGCACTACCGACCACCATTGCCGGGGCCAGCAAAGGCGACGCGGAGGGCAAGGATGCAGCAGTTGCTGCAGATAGCAACGGAGCGGTAGGGGGAGTGGCAGCACCAGTGGCAGGCGGTGGTAAGTTAGATTCATAATCCTTAACTATTGTTGAACTTGACAGTACACTCACTGCAAGGGTGTACTGTATGTATATGTATACTGTACAGTTGTTACTTAGGGCCCCATTAGGATGGTGGGCGTATTGCCCCCGCCGGGCTGGCTGGAATTCACTGCCGACACCACAGGGGCAAACCTCCCGCCATCCCTGTAGAAAATATTCAGACCCCCACATGTCGACCAGGCGGAAAAGGGTTCAATATGGCGGTGGTGTCTCTCTGAACACACCGCCAGCCATATAATCTGCATTTTGGAATGCCTTTGCATGGCGGCATTGCCGTCTGCCACGAAAAGGCATGCAGACATTGCAGAGTATGCTTGGGGGCCCCCATGGAGGGTACTACCCATGCTATGGTACCCCCCGCCTTTCAAAACAAAACGTGACAGGCTCCGTGCGGGGCCCGTCATGTTGTGCTTGGAAAAGCAGCACAACATGTATTTTTAGCATTGCTTTCGGCAACGCCAACCAGAATGTAAAAAAACCAGGATGCGCCTGCCACTTTGCCGGGCGCATCATCCTAATTAATTGTCCCCACGGGACCCCCACCCTTTTTAGCGTGAGGATGGCGGGCGGACAAAGTCTGCCCGCTATCCGATGTTGTAAGTAAATAAGAGTTGTTGGGGACGTTTGAAGAGTGAACTAGAAGACTAGAATTCCCTTTAATTGGCATAGGAGCGGGAGTATTGAGTAACCAATGGCCTCATCTATCTGATTTCAACTCCGCTTTGAAAGTTTTATGGAGAAGAGCACCTGGTGCACTGTTCAACTAAAAAGTGAAAGATGGGTGGAAGGAAGAAGGACGGGCGACATTTAAAATGTTATGTACTACTGTGCTTTATAGTGCTACTCTACCATGCCACTATGTGTATAAATAATTAACTTGTCTTACTGTTTTTCTGAGAGTATATTTTACAATTGTCTTGTTTTTTTCTTTTTGATACACAGCTACTCTGAAACAAAATCGCAAGGAGTTGGCCGCCAGGGCACGGCGCCGGAAGCTGGAGGCAATCCAGCGGGAATACCGGTGGCTGGTGGTCTTAGCCGAGGAGGAGGAGGAGACTGCGGCAGCAATTGTTCAAGCCTCCTCCAGTGCCCCGGGCCCCAGCCACCGCCCTCCAGTGCTACAGCACCACTGTCAGGCGGCTGCCCGCCGCCACCGTAGTGCCATCTCCAGTGCCCCTCCACTGTGGCTGCAACTGCTGCGCCCTTAGACGCCGCGTCGCCCGTTTAGAGGGCCAGATGCGTGTCCCCCTTGAGTCCCACCCCACCACTTAGTCCCTGTCATCCTGTTCTGCCCCTTTTTTAATTCTTGTTTGGGTGGGTGGGTGGGAACTTGTTTGGGCGTTACAGACTTTTTTCTCCTATGGACATTGGTTGGGGTTAGGGAGGGGGGTGGGTCAGCTTTTGTGGGTTTAGTTTATTTTTGTTAGGGTAAATTAAATATATTTTTCTATGTTACATGCAATGTTGTTAATGTTTTGTAGGTGGGGTAACTGTTTTACATCACACTGTTTCCTTGCTGGTGCATGGCCGCCCATAGCCTGTGTTTGATTTAAATAATTGGCTGACTGTATAAGACACAAACAGACACACCTCACTCATTGACTTGTCCTTCTAGTACTTTCAGTCTGTCCTCTAGTCTATGCATTCTTTGGACTGGTGTGTGAAAATGAAATCATTGACAACATGTCCATTATTAATTCTGCCTCCCCCAAACTTCTCTCTTACCGGTGCTTGATGTTTATGTCCAACTGTGGCACAGCACTGGCTGCATGGTGAAGATGAGTTCCTTTTTCATACCTGCCATGATTGGGGTGGTGGTGGTGGTAGCATAGTAGTAGTAGTAGACACTGGCAGGGCGGCAGCATTTGCAAAAAAAAGAAAACGAGACAGTCAATCACCTTTGAGAGACTGTTAGAGGAGTAGTAGAATGAAGTACAGTACAGAACTTACCGAGCAACAATAATATGCTCAAATATTTGACAAAAAAACATAATGGTGGTTGGGATAGCCTACTAGACAGAGTTACAAACTATAGTTGTGTCGAGTCACTTGACTAGGCCTACAGCCTAACAGTTAGTGCTGTATATGAGGAATGACAACAAACAAATCCAATCAATGCTGGCAATTCATGCTGAGGTATATGTTCCTTTTTTAAATAAAATAACCTCTGAAATATCCTACTCAAAGGTGGCCAAGCAGAAGAAGATCATCGCTCTGCCTTGAAATTGAAGTAGTGTTGCTTTCACCACATCCGCCCCAGCAAGTGTGTGAATAAGTATTGGTGTACATTTAATTTAGTTACACCTCGACAATAAGTCACACAGCCCGGGGGAAGAGGGTTAGGGTTTGTTGAATGGATGGGAAGGGGGTTTTTGGGAAAGGTTTGACATAGAAAAACAGTATGCATACATAGACAAACAAACGAAAATCATTGAAGACTACCATATCCATATTTTAAGGGAGAAAAAGGCAATGCATGCATGATGATGAGAGACCCAGATTACATACACTTCTAGTTCTTGTTCTGTTGTTCTGGCCTTAATACTTTTACAGATAGCAAATAGAAATTTTAAATATTGGTAGGGAAGAATCGTAAACACAGAGCAAAACTAATGATGATAATAACAACTCCAAGAACACACTATTGTAAAGATTGTATACAAAATATTAATCAAATTATTTAAAAGAAGATTAAAGTGGATACTGTTACTGTGTTATCCTGGTAAAAAATGTGGACTGGATTTGCATCTCGGCATTCCTCTTGCTCCTCTCGTCCATCAATCTTGGGTGTGTCGCCTCGCCACTCGCCACTGCCCGGCTGGAAAAAAAATGTTGATTTATTGGTAAGGTAAGTATGCATTGTAATGTTTTCCAAAGTATAGGGCAAGGCCCGGCCTGTAATTGTAGATGGGAAAACCAAAGGGGATATTGAGAAACAAAGTTGAAACAAATGCACAAGTTATGGTGTAGTGCAACAAGAACACTTTCCGAGTTGGCATGTATGCATCATCTCTACTCTAGTCTGTTTCCAGCATTGACCTTCAACAGTAACAGGAGAGAGCAGGCCCACAGTGCTTAGCAGTAGCACATCCTACGTTAACACTTTAGAGTCCTTTTTTTTCTCTCAAAGAGTTGGACAAACGCAAAGCACATTATCCATTCCAAACATAGCATTTTACAGTTTAAGTTAGTAAAACCAATGCACTGCAGTCATCCCACCGCTACACTCTATTCAACTTCTACACAGACATTTGGGTCTGCTGTGGTTGTTGTTGACGTGTTTACCTTTAGGCTTTTCCGTTTTATGCCACTCATGAAACGTCCTCCTGACTTCATCATCATCTCTGATACTTTTTCTGACTGACTGTGAAGATCGGCCTGCAGTATAAGTAAAATGTTTATGACACAACAAGAGTAGAAATATAAATATTACTGACTTGAGTCATTCTTTAGTGTGTACAGAAAGATAGATTACTAGTACACTTTAACTTCACTTTGTGCACAACAAACAAACAACGAAAACACAAAGACCAATCGCTCAGAGTCAGGTGTCCAATGCATGCCATTAATTGTCATTACCTGTTCCTTCTCATCTTAAGTTAACGGGCCGTCTATTTCACCATCATCATGATGGACGGTGCTGTTGTGTCAATCATACTCATTGCGCAGATTGAGTGAGTCCCCTTCCTGTATTGAATTAAAAGCAATGTATCACCTAGCTGTAGGAGAAGTACAAATTTAATATTTGCAAAAAGGGGAAAATTGAATTTACCTTGAGTTAAGTTTAGTGTGTTCTGTAGAAAGATTAGTGGCAGTGCACAATTACATAAATTCATGCACAACAAACACAACAACATCTAAATCATTCAGTCTGCGACTCTGCGTCCAATGCATGGCATCAATCATTACCTGTTCCATCTTATTTTCAGTTAATGGCCAGTCTCTCTCGGCTCTGAAAGGAGGATAGCTATAGTAGTCATCTGATTCATGCTCCACTTCTTTTGGAAGGACTAGGAAAGTTTGAATTTGTTGTTGTATTATTTACCATCATCCAATCATCATTCATGATGGAAATGGAATTGAGCAGGAGATTCAGTATGATGGAGCGGAGGAGCTGGATTCGGAGGACTGTACTGTCAAATTGCAGACACCTGAAACTTGTATATTAAATTAGAAGAGTAGAAGACGGTGGTAATGGATTTGTTGCGATTCACAAGTTTGTAACCGGAACGGCAGACACACAAACAAAGGGGGAAAAAAGGGAGGAAGACAGTAAGTGCGAGCCTAATTGTCAGGGAAGTATAGCTCGTCCTCAAACTCTGGGGGTTCAGCCAGTAGTAGGTAATCATCTGACACAATACTTCCGTCACCTGAGCCGCTGTCCTCATCTTCCTCCATTGCTTCATGTATTTTGTAATTCGGTGGTATGAAGTGCTGATTCATTTTGATCATTGTTAACCTCTCCACGTTTTTTGGCGATAGACTGGTCCTTCTCAATGTTACAATGGAACCAGCAGCACTGAAAACACGTTCGGAAGAGACACTTGCGACAGGGCAAGCCAGATAGCTTATCGCCAGCCTGCTGAGCTGTGGCCATTCAGACCTTTTCCTATACCAATACTGCAATGGGTTTTGATCAACGTACACCTCTGTTGGGTCGTCCAGATAGGCCTGGACCATCCGCTCAATGTTCAGGGTTGCTGCTGGTAAGCTTTCGTGCTGTTTTTTCTGTGCATCAGCACTGTGCTTATTAAGGCCTACCTTTACATACCAATCCTGTAATGATAATGATTGTACTCGGCCTAATGATCCAGTTATTGTTTCTGTAGTCGATAGTGATGGTGAGTGTTGTGATTGTGATCCAAAAGCACTGCCCTCAGCCGACGAAGTTGCACTTGATCCTGCATGGCCTGCTTCAGTACTTTTTGTGGGTTGATCTTGCGGGCTTTTAATTAGCAGCTGTTTGTTTTCCAACTTACTGGCTGCTTCAGCTATACAACTTTTGTAGCGGGCAACATCAATGTCGGAAAAAGCAAAGAATGTCTTCAGTAGTCCTAATTTTGCACGTGGATCCAGAATTGTGGCACAAATGTAATGTTCTTGTGGCAAAATTTTATTTTGTATCCTTACATTTTCAGCTAAGCGCCGGGATAAGCTCTCCACCAAGTCATGGGCTTGCCTTCTGTCCTCTACACCTTTGTATGATTCAGACACATTATTCAGCTCATGCTCTTGCATTTGCAATAATGGGATAGCTTGGCCCATTGTACAGTCCTCGTTGCTGATTTCACGTGTGAAGACCTCAAAAGGACACAGCATCTCAGTTAGGCATTTAATTAGGGTCCATTGATCCCTCTCAAGGTTCATGCCTTTAACACTAGCATCCCCGCTTCTGTTCCAGACATATTCATTGAGTGGCCTGTTCTGTTCGTACAGACGATCAAGCATGTAATACGTTGAGTTCCAACGTGTTGCCACCTCCTGGATGAGTGCCTTGACTGGCATCCTTTGTTCATGTTGGATGATCCTCAGCTGCTTCCGAGCTTTAAAAGAATGGCTGAAATGAGTGCATATTCTTCGGCAGATGGCCAGTAAATTGCTGACTATGGGTTCTTTTTTCAGAAAGTCTTGAACTATAATGTTTATGCAGTGCGCCAAACACGGAACCCTGAAATAGGAACCAAGTTCCATGGCCTTAAGTACATTACTGCCATTGTCTGTGGCAACAAAACCAATACCAAGCCCTCTGGGCCGCAGCCATTCCAAAACCTTGCTGCGAAACTCGTGTAAAATGTTTTCAGCCGTATGAGATTTCTCCATGGCGAACATGGCTACAGTTGCATGTTTCCGAGTACCTTCAAAAATCGCAGCTGTTTCAACAACACCTCGTGCAGATAGCTTATCTCTAACCCCCACAAAAGAGATCCAGTGTGCAGAGATGCACATGTAATCTGTGGCTTGGCAACTGGTCCACATGTCTGTTGTCAGGTGGATATTGTGCACAGCACTCTGCTGCAAAGCTTGTCCAACCAATTCCAGCACATCATGATGTTGTGCCGGAACAGCACGTCTTGCGAAATAGGACCGGCTGGGAACCTTCCATTTAGGGCAGATGGCAGACACAAATTCAAGGAAACCCACCCCTTCCTCAAATGAAAAAGGAAGAAGGTCCAGCGCTAACATTTTAGCCAGCTTCGCATTGTACAATCGTGCCGTTGGGTGGTTGCGTTGGAACTGCCCCTCCAACCTAACCATGCTCTCAATGGTAGGCTGGATACTTTCCTTTGTGGTGCTGTTTTCATTACCCACTAAGGCTCAACGACACAGATTGTCTCATTGAGGTACTCGGTCGCCTTGGTGTCTCACCCTTACTCTGAGTATGGCTCTTACTGCGGTGCCACTCTGATGTTACTGAGGAGGATGTGGGCGTTACCACTGCACTACTGGGGACAGGGCTAGAAATGCCTCCCTCTTCTTCACCTGCCACCGCAATAATATCGCTCTCTGATTCATCCTGACCAACTTCAATGGGTTGAGTTTTTCAACTTTCTTTTAACTTAAGTAGGTGATCCTCCCACACGATAGTGTGGTGTATTCTTAGATGACTTGCTTGTCCTCCGGTACCATAGTTTGTACCAAGCTTACCACGCCGAACACCTTGCCGACAAATTGAGCATATAGCAAAGTTCTCCTCCTTGGCGCTAACAGAAAAGAAGTCCCAAACTGGGGAGGAGAATTTTCTGGCACTGCTGGATGTGCCACTTTCAACACCAGATGAACTAGAGGGGGTGCTTGAAATGTGACCCTGTGCACCTAGACTGTGACTTTTACTACCACTACTTACTGAGATGGTTGAGCTGGATGTAGGTCCCTGCCGGGCCTTGGAAAATATGGCAGCTGGAGGTAGTGGTGGTGTAACCTGTGTTGGTGATATCCGTGCTACATCCCACTCAGTAGCAGCCTTTCTGGATAGGGTGAGAATGTTGGTCTCCAATCCCTTTGGGGCGGGAGTAATGTGCGTGATGACTGGCTCGTCTTCATCAACATCATCACCCCCCTCTTCTACATCTACCTCCATAACTCTAAGTTTTTCTGGGACCTTCCTTTTCAGAAGCATTGTCTTGTGGTGTATATCACTTTCAGACTGAGCTGGTGGGAGCCAAGTGGCATCACGATCATCAGAAGCGGGGTTTGAAGAAGAAGATGATGGACTAAGCCTCCTTTTCCTTGCTGGTGGTCTGGAAGACAATAGATCTTCTGAAACAGTGGTTTCACTTTGCTCCACTTTGTCTGCAGGAAGCTCGATTTCCTGAAATGCCCCTACGTCAGGAGCAACAACTACTATGGAGGGCTGTTGCGGCCGCTGCTGTTCTTGTTGCGGAGGCTGCTGCTGTTCTTGTTGCGGTGGCTGCTGCTGTTCTTGTTGCGACTGCACACTGATCTGCTGAGTTTGCGCCTGCGTTGAACTTGATTGTGTACTACTTTGCGGTAATGACATTTCTTCAACATCGCTGCTCGTTAGTAGACTGGCTACCTCTGCGACACTAAAGCCCTTGGGCCTAGGTTGGTGGGGTTGGACCGCTGTGCTGCTCCCCAGCTTGGTTCCCGGACAACGCTGCTGCAGGTGTAACTTTTTTGGTGCCAAAAAAAACATTGGCCGGCACACCACCAGTCATGATTAATGGCACTTCCTTTTTCTGTTCCTTCTTCTCACCGGCAACATTCTTGGTACTGGACCTGGTACCTTTCTTTGGGGCCATCTTCTTCAGATGTCAGGCAGGATGCAGATGCACAACAAGTTCTGGTCACACGTGGACGTGATGCGCAGCAGGACTTCTGTCTGGCTGGCAGTACAACGGGTAGCCGGGTGATGCTGATGACACCTCCTACTCTGTCTTTTGTGCACCTAAAAGCAAATAAGCCAGGAGAAGAACATCAGTGAAATGTTGCATTTGTTGTTGTGGTTCAGTTACTTAGTACTGTCTTAGTGCAAATAAAAGATAGTCTAGCCATTTATGACTTTTTTTTTTAACTAGGGCTATGTTATACTACTGTGTACAGCCACACACTACACTCTCAGGAAGGATAGGAAAGTTAATAATAACCACCAAAATAAAAATGTATTGGAAGTGGGGTGGACCCTATTTGCCATTAAATTATTTGAGCATCTCAGCATCCATGGAGCTGCTGCTGGCAAAGGGGGTGGATGGATGGAAGCAGTAAGCCAAATAGCCAATAGGAAAACCATGCAGGCCTATGGCAAAAGCAGGACACTAATAACTCCCAGTCCAAACACAAAAAAGGCCACCACCAACATGGACACTCACAAATCACAAACAAGCCGGGGGCCTGGGAAACACCAGGAGCTGACAAAAGGCCTATAAAAGCCAGGTAAAGGATGCATGCTAAAGCACACTGCTCTGCCTTTTTGATGCAACAAAATGTAAATACGAACATTCACAGGCCCCAAAAAGGTTTGCAGGGTGCATGCATTGCACACCAACACACCAGTGACCAGACACATACAACAAAAGCATGTCTTTAAGACAACCAACATCAGAAAGGCCACCCCTAAAAAGCACACTTCCCCAACTCAATCCAATGCCATCCATGCCCTAAATGAAGTCTAAATTCAACAGACCACACAGAAAACACTTGATTAATAAAGCTGTGGCTACCTGCTCTGATCCTAGTGGATGAAAGCAGGCCTGTTGGCAGACACGGCCAGGCAAGCTTGCAGGCCTAGGCTTCAAAATGGCCACCAGCCACATGGCCAGGACCAACAACATCAGAAAGGCCACCCCCAAAAAGCACACTTCCCCAACTAAATCCAATGCCATCCATGCCCTAAATGAAGTCTAAATTCAACAGACCATACAGAAAACACTTGATTAATAAAGCTGTGGCTACCTGCTCTGACCCTAGTGGATGAAAGCAGGCCTGTTGGCAGACAAGGCCAGGCAAGCTTGCAGGCCTAGGCTTCAAAATGGACACCAGCCACATGGCCAGGACCAACAACATCAGAAAGCCCACCCCAAAAAAACACACTTCCCCAACTCAATCTAATGCCATCCATGCCATAAATGATGTCTAAATTCAACTGACCACACAGAAAACACTTGATTAATAAAGCTGTGGCTACCTGCTCTGATCCTAGTGGATGAAAGCAGGCCTGTTGGTAGACAAGGCCAGGCAAGCTTGCAGGCCTAGGCTTCAAAATGGCCACCATCCACATGGCCAGGCTCAACAACATCAGAAAGGCCACCCCCAAAAAGCACACTTCCCCAACTCAATCCAATGCCATCCATGCCCTAAATGAAGTCTAAATTCAACAGACCACACAGAAAACACTTGATTAATAAAGCTGTGGCTACCTGCTCTGATCCTAGTGGATGAAAGCAGGCCTGTTGGCAGACAAGGCCAGGCAAGCTTGCAGGCCTAGGCTTCACAATGGCCACCATCCACATGGCCAGGCCCAACAACATCAGAAAGGCCACCCCCAAAAAGCACACTTCCCCAACTGAATCCAATGCCATCCATGCCCCAAATGAAGTCTAAATTCAACAGACCACACAGAAAACACTTGATTAATAAAGCTGTGGCTACCTGCTCTGATCCTAGTGGATGAAAGCAGGCCTGTTGGCAGACAAGGCCAGGCAAGCTTGCAGGCCTAGGCTTCAAAATGGCCACCAGCCACATGGCCAGGACCAACAACATCAGAAAGCCCACCCCAAAAAAACACACTTCCCCAACTCAATCTAATGCCATCCATGCCATAAATGATGTCTAAATTCAACAGACCACACAGAAAACACTTGATTAATAAAGCTGTGGCTACCCGCTCTGATCCTAGTGGATGAAAGCAGGCCTGTTGGCAGACAAGGCCAGGCAAGCTTGCGGGCCTAGGCTTCAAAATGGCCACATGGCCAGGACCAACAACATCAGAAAGCCCACCCCAAAAAAAACACACTTCCCCAACTCAATCTAATGCCATCCATGCCATAAATGATGTCTAAATTCAACAGACCACACAGAAAACACTTGATTAATAAAGCTGTGGCTACCTGCTCTGATCCTAGTGGATGAAAGCAGGCCTGTTGGCAGACAAGGCCAGGGATGCTTGCAGGCCTAGGCTTCAAAATGGCCACCATCCACATGCCCAGGCCCAACAACATCAGAAAGGCCACCCCCAAAAAGCACACTTCCCCAACTCAATCCAATGCCATCCATGCCCTAAATGAAGTCTAAATTCAACAGACCACACAGAAAACACTTGATTAATAAAGCTGTGGCTACCTTCTCTGATCCTAGTGGATGAAAGCAGGCCTGTTGGCAGACAAGGCCAGGCAAGCTTGCAGGCCTAGGCTTCAAAATGGCCACCATCCACATGGCCAGGCCCAACAACATCAGAAAGGCCAACCCCAAAAAGCACACTTCCCCAACTCAATCCAATGCCATCCATGCCCTAAATGAAGTCTAAGTTCAACAGACCACACAGAAAACACTTGATTAATAAAGCTGTGGCTACCTGCTCTGATCCTAGTGGATGAAAGCAGGCCTGTTGGCAGACAAGGCCAGGCAAGCTTGCAGGTCTAGGCTTCAAAATGGCCACCATCCACATGGCCAGGCCCAACAACATCAGAAAGGCCACCCCTAAAAAGCACACTTCCCCAACTCAATCCAATGCCATCCATGCCCTAAATGAAGTCTAAATTCAACAGACCACACAGAAAACACTTGATTAATAAAGCTGTGGCTACCTGCTCTGATCCTAGTGGATGAAAGCAGGCCTGTTGGCAGACAAGGCCAGGCAAGCTTGCAGGCCTAGGCTTCAAAATGGCCACCAGCCACATGGCCAGGACCAACAACATCAGAAAGCCCACCCCAAAAAAACACACTTCCCCAACTCAATCTAATGCCATCCATGCCGTAAATGATGTCTAAATTCAACATACCACACAGAAAACACTTGATTAATAAAGCTGTGGCTACCTGCTCTGATCCTAGTGGATGAAAGCAGGCCTGGTGGCAGACAAGGCCAGGCAAGCTTGCAGGCCTAGGCTTCAAAATGGCCACCAGCCACATGGCCAGGACCAACAACATCAGAAAGCCCACCCCCAAAAAACACACTTCCCCAACTCAATCTAATGCCATCCATGCCATAAATGATGTCTAAATTCAACAGACCACACAGAAAACACTTGATTAATAAAGCTGTGGCTACCTGCTCTGATCCTAGTGGATGAAAGCAGGCCTGTTGGCAGACAAGGCCAGGCAAGCTTGCAGGCCTAGGCTTCAAAATGGCCACCATCCACATGGCCAGGCCCAACAACATCAGAAAGGCCACCCCCAAAAAGTACACTTCCCCAACTCAATCCAATGCTATCCGTGCCCTAAATGAAGTCTAAATTAAACAGACCACACATAAAACACTTGATTAATAAAGCTGTGGCTACCTGCTCTGATCCTAGTGGATGAAAGCAGGCCTGTTGGCAGACAAGGCCAGGCAAGCTTGCAGGCCTAGGCTTCAAAATGGCCACCATCCACATGGCCAGGCCCAACAACATCAGAAAGGCCACCCCCAAAAAGCACACTTCCCCAACTCAACCCAATGCCATCCATGCCCTAAATGAAGTCTAAATTCAACAGACCACACAGAAAACACTTGATTAATAAAGCTGTGGCTACCTGCTCTGATCCTAGTGGATGAAAGCAGGCCTGTTGGCAGACAAGGCCAGGCAAGCTTGCAGGCCTAGGCTTCAAAATGGCCACCAGCCACATGGCCAGGCCCAACAACATCAGAAAGGCCACCCCCAAAAAGCACACTTCCCCAACTAAATCCAATGCCATCCATGCCCAAAATGAAGTCTAAATTCAACAGACCACACAGAAAACACTTGATTAATAAAGCTGTGGCTATCTGCTCTGATCCTAGTGGATGAAAGCAGGCCTGTTGGCAGACAAGGCCAGGCAAGCTTGCAGGCCTAGGCTTCAAAATGGCCACCAGCCACATGGCCAGGCACAACAACATCAGAAAGGCCACCCCAAAAAAACACACTTCCCCAACTCAATCCAAAGCCATCCATGCCCTAAATGATGCTTGAAAATGAAATACATTCAAAAAACACCAAAAGGAACAGTTGCTTCATCATGCACACACCCATGAGGCCATGCCCATGACTAGCTCGGGCCTACTACTACTACCCACAACATTTTTTAAAAAAAAGGAATGATGATAGTTATCAAAAATAAATTGTAGTTACAACAACTGCAATGCCCACAATCAAACAGACACAACAACCTCTTACTTGTAAAATATCCTATTCCAAAAATCCTCAAATCCAATTGCAATGATGCAGCAGACAAAAAGAGTGATCTTTCCAGCTCCAAATCCAAAGGCAGAATGAGCAGGAGATGGACAAAGCACTGGGAGGAGCCTGCTGGACAGGAACAGGAAGTTGGAGATTCTGTGTCACTTCCTCCCGCTCCCCACCTTTTTAAAAAAGGACTCCTTGCACATAAAAGGACAGCCAAATATCAATGTGAGGATTTTGAGTTGTTTTTATCCAAAATCAGCATTTGCAGAAGGTTTCATGCTGCTAGAGCTCATATTCCTCTCCAAATTGAAAATTTTACATGTTCGAGTTCTCAAGCTTCACATTACTTCCGCCGGATGCCGATGGCGTGTCGAAAATGACATGATCGCGTTCTCTTGCTCCCTGTCGTGTTGGATGTGACATGTTCGGGGTCTCTTTCTCCTTTTCGCGTTCGATTAGACGTGCCCCCGTCCTCACCCTCTCGCTCGCGGTGTAGAATGACGTGTTCGAGATCTCAATCTTCTCATACTCGCGCGGTGCATGATCGCGAGAAGAATGACGTGATCGCGCGACAAATGACGTCATCGCGCGACAATGCGAGCGTAAACTGTTGTGAGACAGCGCAAAATGGCTACCAACAATCCAATATCTCGTGGAGAACGCGACCGGGTCGGGAAAACTTGTCAGCGAACGCGGGGATTCAGGTAAGGCAATCGCGCGCACGCAAGAATGTATTTTTTTAACAGCGCAAGCAAGAAACAAATTATCGCTAAACTGCGGAATGCGGAAATTTTGACATTTTCGCGCTGTCCGCGGAACACGAAAATGCTAAATTATCGCAATTTCTGCGAACGGAAAGGAATTTTGGCCCAGGCCTACAATTTAGGTCACATTGAGGGTTTAAAAAATAGTTATTCAACATGAGGCACAATCCAAATGACATTTTGAATCAATTTTCTGATGAAAAACGATGACCTGTCGAACTATCTCCAGATGGTCGGAAATGGTAATTTTTTAATGTTTAATTTTTTGACTGTAAATGACTATTGCATGTGAATTATTACTTTTGGAACTAAAATAAGTGTGTTTAGAGTCATTTTAATGCCTGAGATTGGTCAAAATAGAAGCTTCTGAGTAGGAGAAAAAGTCTGTAAATATGGCAATTTTGGTCACATTGAGGCTCTAAAAAGTAGTTATTCAACATGAGGTTCAATCCAAATGACATTTTTGATCAATTTTTGAACAGTTCAAAAAATTAAATTTCTGATGAAAAATGATGACCCATGACCTGTCGAACTTTCTCCAGATGGTCAGAAATGGTAATTTTTTAATGTTTAAATTTGGACTGTAAATGACTATTGCATGTGAATTAGAACTCTTGGATCTAATATAAGTGTGTTTAGAGTCATTTTAATGCCTGAAATTGGTCGAAATAGAAGCTTCTGAGTAGGAGAAAAAGTCTGCAAAAATGGCAATTTTGGTCACACTGAGTCTTTAAAAAGTAGTTATTCAACATGAGGCACAATCCAAATGACATTTTGAATCACTTTTTCTGCAATCCAAATGATCAATTTTCTGATGAAAAAATAATGAACCGTGAACTGTCGAACTTTCTCCAGATGGTCAGAAATGGTAATTTTTGAATGTTTAATTTTTTGTCTCTAAATGACTATTGCATGTGAATTATCACTTTTGGAACACAAATAAGTGTGTTTAGAGTCATTTTAGTGCCTGAAATTGGTCGAAATAGAAGCTTCAGAGTAGGAGAAAAAGTCTGTAAAAATGGCAATTTTGGTCACATTGCGGATTTAAAAAGTAGTTATTCAACATGAGGCACAATCCAAATGAAATTGGGAATCAATTTTTTACAGTCCAAAAAATTAATTTTCAGATGAAAAACGATGACCCGTGACCTGTCAAACTTTCTCCAGATGGTCAGAAATGGTAATTTTTTAATTTTTAATTTTTTTACTGTAAATTACTATTGCATGTGAATTATCACTTTTGGAACTAAAATAAGTGTGTTTAGAGTCATTTTAATGCCTGAGATTGGTCAAAAAGAAGCTTCTGAGTAGGAGAAAAAGTCTGTAAATATGGCAATTTTGGTCACTTTGAGGCTCTAAAAAGTAGTTGTTCAACATGAGGTTCAATCCAAATGACATTTTTGATCAATTTTTGAACAGTTCAAAAAAATCAATTTTCTGATGAAAAATGATGACCTGTGACCTGTCGAACTTTCTCCAGATGGTCAGAAATGGTAACTTTTTAATGTTTAATTTTTTGACTGTACATGACTATTGCATGTGAATTATCACTTTTGGAACTAAAATAAGTGTGTTTAGAGTCATTTTAATGACTGAAATTGGTCGAAATAAAAGCTTCTGAGTAGGAGAAAAAGTCTGTAAAAATGGCAATTTAGGTCAAGTTGAGGGTTTAAAAAGTAGTTATTCACCATGAGGCACAATCCAAATGACAGTTTGAATCAATTTTTCTACAGTCCAAAAAATCTATTTTCTGATGAAAAACGATGACCTGTCGAACTATCTCCAGATGGTCAGAAATGGTAATTTTTTAATGTTTAATTTTTTGACTGTAAATGACTATTGCATGTGAAATATTACTTTTGGAACTAAAACAAGTGTGTTTCGAGTCATTTTAATGCCTGAGATTGGTCAAAATAGAAGCTTCTGAGTAGGAGAAAAAGTCTGTAAATATGGCAATTTGGGGAACATTGAGGCTCTAAAAAGTAGTTATTCAACATGAGGTTCAATCCAAATGACATTTTTGATCAATTTTTGAACAGTTCAAAAAATCAATTTTCTGATGAAAAATAATGACCCATGACCTGTCGAACTTTCTACAGATGGTCAGAAATGGTAATTTTTGAATGTTTAAATTTTGACTGTAAATGACTATTGCATGTGAATTAGAACTCTTGGATCTAATATGAGTGTGTTTAGAGTCATTTTAATGCCTGAAATTGGTCAAAATAGAAGCTTCTGAGTAGGAGAAAAAGTCTGCAAAAGTGGCAATTTTGGTCACACTGAGTCTTTAAAAAGTAGTTATTCAACATGAGGCACAATCCAAATGACATTTTGAATCACTTTTTCCACAATCCAAAGGATCAATTTTCTGATGAAAAATGATGACCTGTGACCTGTCGAACTTTCTCCAGATGGTCAGAAATGGTAACTTTTTAATGTTTAATTTTTTGACTGTACATGACTATTGCATGTGAATTATCACTTTTGGAACTAAAATACGTGTGTTTAGAGTCATTTTAATGCCTGGAATTGGTCGAAATAAAAGCTTCTGAGTAGGAGAAAAAGTCTGTAAAAATGGCAATTTAGGTCAAGTTGAGGGTTTAAAAAGTAGTTATTCACCATGAGGCACAATCCAAATGACAGTTTGAATCAATTTTTCTACAGTCCAAAAAATCTATTTTCTGATGAAAAACGATGACCTGTCGAACTATCTCCAGATGGTCAGAAATGGTAATTTTTTAATGTTTAATTTTTTGACTGTAAATGACTATTGCATGTGAAATATTACTTTTGGAACTAAAACAAGTGTGTTTCGAGTCATTTTAATACCTGAGATTGGTCAAAATAGAAGCTTCTGAGTAGGAGAAAAAGTCTGTAAATATGGCAATTTGGGGAACATTGAGGCTCTAAAAAGTAGTTATTCAACAGGAGGTTCAATCCAAATGACATTTTTGATCAATTTTTGAACAGTTCAAAAAATCAATTTTCTGATGAAAAATAATGACCCATGGCCTGTCGAACTTTCTACAGATGGTCAGAAATGGTAATTTTTGAACGTTTAAATTTTGACTGTAAATGACTATTGCATGTGAATTAGAACTCTTGGATCTAATATGAGTGTGTTTAGAGTCATTTTAATGCCTGAAATTGGTCAAAATAGAAGCTTCTGAGTAGGAGAAAAAGTCTGCAAAAGTGGCAATTTTGGTCACACTGAGTCTTTAAAAAGTAGTTATTCAACATGAGGCACAATCCAAATGACATTTTGAATCACTTTTTCCACAATCCAAAGGATCAATTTTCTGATGAAAAATGATGACCCGTGAACTGTCGAACTTTCTCCAGATGGTCAGAAATGGTAATTTTTTAATGTTTAATTTTTTGACTGTAAATGACTATTGCTTGTGAATTATCACTTTTGGAACTAAATTAAGTGAGTTTAGAGTCATTTTAATGCCTGAAATTGGTCGAAAGAGAAGCTTCTGAGTAGGAGAAAAAGTCTGTAAAAATGGCAATTTTGGTCACATTGAGGCTTTAAAAAGTAGTTATTCAACATGAGGCACAATCCAAATGACATTTTGAATACATTTTTCTACAATCCAAAAAATCAATTTTCTGATGAAAAACGATGACCCGTGACCTGTCGAACTGTCTCCAGATGGTCAGAAATGGTAATTTTGTAATGTTTAATTTTTTGACTGTAAATGACTATTGCTTGTGAATTATCACTTTTGGAACTAAATTAAGTCAGTTTAGAGTCATTTTAATGCCTGAAATTGGTCGAAATAGAAGCTTCTGAGTAGGAGAAAAAGTCTGTAAAAATGGCAATTTTGGTCACATTGAGGCTTTAAAAAGTAATTATTCAACATGAGGCACAATCCAAATGACATTTTGAATCAATTTTTCTACAGTCCAAAAAATCAATTTTCTGATGAAAAACGATGACCCGTGACCTGTCGAACTGTCTCCAGATGGTCAGAAATTATAATTTTTTAATGTTTAGTTTTTTGACTGTAAATGACTATTGCTTGTGAATTATCACTTTTGGAACTAAATTAAGTGAGTTTAGAGTCATTTTAATGCCTGAAATTGGTCGAAATAGAAGCTTCTGAGTAGGAGAAAAAGTCTGTAAAAATGGCAATTTTGGTCTCATTGAGGCTTTAAAAAGTAGTTATTCAACATGAGGCACAATCCAAATGACAATTTGAAACAATTTTTCTACAGTCCAAAAAATCAATTTTCTGATGAAAAGCGATGACCCGTGACCTGTCGAACTGTCTCCAGATGGTCAGAAATGGTAATTTGTTAATGTTTAATTTTTTGACTGTAAATGACTATTGCTTGTGAATTATCACTTTTGGAACTAAATTAAGTGAGTTTAGAGTCATTTTAATGCCTGAAATTGGTCGAAATAGAAGCTTCTGAGTAGGAGAAAAAGTCTGTAAAAATGGCAATTTTGGTCACATTGAGGCTTTAAAAAGTAGTTATTCAACATGAGGCACAATCCAAATGACAATTTGAAACAATTTTTCTACAGTCCAAAAAATCAATTTTCTGATGAAAAACGATGACCCCTGACCTGTCGAACTGTCTCCAGATGGTCAGAAATTATAATTTTTTAATGTTTAATTTTTTGACTGTAAATGACTATTGCTTGTGAATTATCACTTTTGGAACTAAATTAAGTGAGTTTAGAGGCATTTTAATGCCTGAAATTGGTCAAAATAATAGCTTCTGAGTAGGAGAAAAAGTCTGTAAAAATGGCAATTTTGGTCACATTGAGGCTTTAAAAAGTAATTATTCAACATGAGGCACAATCCAAATGACATTTTGAATCAATTTTTCTACAGTCCAAAAAATCAATTTTCTGATGGAAAAACGATGACCCGTGCCTGTCGAACTTTCTCCAGATGGTCAGAAATGGTAATTTTTTAATGTTTAATTTTTTGACTGTAAATGACTATTGCTTGTGAATTATCACTTTTGGAACTAAAATAAGTGAGTTTAGAGTCATTTTAATGCCTGAAATTGGTCGAAATAGAAGCTTCTGAGTAGGAGAAAAAGTCTGTAAAAATGGCAATTTTGGTCACATTGAGGCTTTAAAAAGTAGTTATTCAACATGAGGCACAATCCAAATGACATTTTGAATCAATTTTTCTACTGTCCAAAAAAACAATTTTCTGATGAAAAACGATGACCCGTGACCTGTCGAACTGTCTCCAGATGGTCAGAAATTATAATTTTTTAATGTTTAATTTTTTGACTGTAAATGACTATTGCTTGTGAATTATCACTTTTGGAACTAAATTAAGTGAGTTTAGAGTCATTTTAATGCCTGAAATTGGTCGAAATAGAAGCTTCTGAGTAGGAGAACAAGTCTGTAAAAATGGCAATTTTGGTCACATTGAGGCTTTAAAAAGTAGTTATTCAACATGAGGCACAATCCAAATGACAATTTGAAACAATTTTTCTACAGTCCAAAAAATCAATTTTCTGATGAAAAGCGATGACCCGTGACCTGTCGAACTGTCTCCAGATGGTCAGAAATGGTAATTTGTTAATGTTTAATTTATTGACTGTAAATGACTATTGCTTGTGAATTATCACTTTTGGAACTAAATTAAGTGAGTTTAGAGTCATTTTAATGCCTGAAATTGGTCGAAATAGAAGCTTCTGAGTAGGAGAAAAAGTCTGTAAAAAGGGCAATTTTGGTCACATTGAGGCTTTAAAAAGCAGTTATTCAACATGAGGCACTATCAAAATGACATTCTGAATCAATTTTTCTGCAGTCCAAAAAATCAATTTTCTGATGAAAAACGATGACCCGTGATCTGTCGAACTGTCTCCAGATGGTCAGAAATGGTAATTTGTTAATGTTTAATTTATTGACTGTAAATGACTATTGCTTGTGAATTATCACTTTTGGAACTAAATTAAGTGAGTTTAGAGTCATTTTAATGCCTGAAATTGGTCGAAATAGAATCTTCTGAGTAGGAGAAAAAGTCTGTAAAAATGGCAATTTTGGTCACATTGAGGCTTTAAAAAGTAATTATTCAACATGAGGCACAATCCAAATGACATTTTGAATCAATTTTTCTACCGTCCAAAAAATCAATTTTCTGATGAAAAACGATGACCCGTGACCTGTCGAACTGTCTCCAGATGGTCAGAAATGGTAATTATTTAATGTTTAATTTTTTGACTGTAAATGACTATTGCTTGTGAATTATCACTTTTGGAACTAAATTAAGTGAGTTTAGAGTCATATTAATGCCTGAAATTGGTCGAAATAGAAGCTTCTGAGTAGGAGAAAAAGTCTTTAAAAATGGCAATTTTGGTCACATTGAGGCATTAAAAAGTAGTTATTCAACATGAGGCACAATCCAAATGACATTTTGAATACATTTTTCTACAATCCAAAAAATCAATTTTCTGATGAAAAACGATGACCCGTGACCTGTCGAACTGTCTCCAGATGGTCAGAAATTGTAATTTTGTTAAGTTTAATTTTTTGACTATAAATGACTATTGCTTGTGAATTATCACTTTTGGAACTAAATTAAGTCAGGTTAGAGTAATTTTAATGCCTGAAATTGGTCGAAATAGAAGCTTCTGAGTAGGAGATAAAGTCTGTAAAAATGGCAATTTTGGTCACATTGAGGCTTTAAAAAGCAGTTATTCAACATGAGGCACTATCCAAATGACATTCTGAATCAATTTTTCTGCAGTCCAAAAAATCAATTTTCTGATGAAAAACGATGACCCGTGACCTGTCGAACTGTCTCCAGATGGTCAGAAATGGTAATTTTTTAATGTTTAATTTTTTGACTGTAAATGACTATTGCTTGTGAATTATCACTTTTGGAACTAAATTAAGTGAGTTTAGAGTCATTTTAATGCCTGAAATTGGTCGAAAAAGAAGCTTCTGAGTAGGAGAAAAAGTCCGTAAAAATGGCAATTTTGGTCACATTGAGGCTTTAAAAAGTAATTATTCAACATGAGGCACAATCCAAATGACATTTTGAATCAATTTTTCTACAGTCCATAAAATCAATTTTCTGATGAAAAACGATGACCCGTGACCTGTCGAACTGTCTCCAGATGGTCAGAAATGGTAATTTTTTAATGTCTAGTTTTTTGACTGTAAATGACTATTGCTTGTGAATTATCACTTTTGGAACTAAATTAAGTGAGTTTAGAGTCATTTTAATGCCTGAAATTGGTCGAAATAGAAGCTTCTGAGTAGGAGAAAAAGTCTATAAAAATGGCTATTTTGGTCACATTGAGGCTTTAAAAAGTAGTTATTCAACATGAGGCACAATCCAAATGACAATTTGAAACAATTTTTCTACAGTCCAAAAAATCAATTTTCTGATGAAAAGCGATGACACGTGACCTGTCGAACTGTCTCCAGATGGTCAGAAATGGTAATTTGTTAATATTTAATTTATTGACTGTAAATGACTATTGCTTGTGAATTATCACTTTTGGAACTAAATTAAGTGAGTTTAGAGTCATTTTAATGCCTGAAATTGGTCGAAATAGAAGCTTCTGAGTAGGAGAAAAAGTCTGTAAAAAGGGCAATTTTGGTCACATTGAGGCTTTAAAAAGCAGTTATTCAACATGAGGCACTATCAAAATGACATTCTGAATCAATTTTTCTGCAGTCCAAAAAATCAATTTTCTGATGAAAAACGATGACCCGTGACCTGTCGAACTGTCTCCAGATGGTCAGAAATGGTAATTTGTTAATGTTTAATTTATTGACTGTAAATGACTATTGCTTGTGAATTATCACTTTTGGAACTAAATTAAGTGAGTTTAGAGTCATTTTAATGCCTGAAATTGGTCGAAATAGAAGCTTCTGAGTAGGAGAAAAAGTCTGTAAAAATGGCAATTTTGGTCACATTGAGGCTTTAAAAAGTAATTATTCAACATGAGGCACAATCCAAATGACATTTTGAATCAATTTTTCTACCGTCCAAAAAATCAATTTTCTGATGAAAAACGATGACCCGTGACCTGTCGAACTGTCTCCAGATGGTCAGAAATGGTAATTATTTAATGTTTAATTTTTTGACTGTAAATGACTATTGCTTGTGAATTATCACTTTTGGAACTAAATTAAGTGAGTTTAGAGTCATATTAATGCCTGAAATTGGTCGAAATAGAAGCTTCTGAGTAGGAGAAAAAGTCTTTAAAAATGGCAATTTTGGTCACATTGAGGCATTAAAAAGTAGTTATTCAACATGAGGCACAATCCAAATGACATTTTGAATACATTTTTCTACAATCCAAAAAATCAATTTTCTGATGAAAAACGATGACCCTTGACCTGTCGAACTGTCTCCAGATGGTCAGAAATTGTAATTTTGTTAAGTTTAATTTTTTGACTGTAAATGACTATTGCTTGTGAATTATCACTTTTGGAACTAAATTAAGTCAGGTTAGAGTAATTTTAATGCCTGAAATTGGTCGAAATAGAAGCTTCTGAGTAGGAGATAAAGTCTGTAAAAATGGCAATTTTGGTCACATTGAGGCTTTAAAAAGCAGTTATTCAACATGAGGCACTATCCAAATAACATTCTGAATCAATTTTTCTGCAGTCCAAAAAATCAATTTTCTGATGAAAAACGATGACCCGTGACCTGTCGAACTGTCTCCAGATGGTCAGAAATGGTAATTTTGTAATGTTTGATTTTTTGACTGTAAATGACTATTGCTTGTGAATTATCAGTTTTGGAACTAAATTAAGTGAGTTTAGAGTCATTTTAATGCCTGAAATTGGTCGAAATAGAAGCTTCTGAGTAGGAGAAAAAGTCTGTAAAAATGGCAATTTTGGTCACATTGAGGCTTTAAAAAGTAGTTATTTAACATGAGGCACAATCCAAATGACAATTTGAATCAATTTTTCTACAGTCCAAAAAATCAATTTTCTGATGAAAGCGATGACCCGTGACCTGTCGAACTGTCTCCAGATGGTCAAAAATGGTAATTTTTTAATGTTTAATTTTTTGACTGTAAATGACTATTGCTTGTGAATTATCACTTTTGGAACTAAATTAAGTGAGTTTAGAGTCATTTTAATGCCTGAAATTGGTCGAAATAGAAGCTTCTGAGTAGGAGAAAAAGTCTGTAAAAATGGCAATTTTGGTCACATTGAGGCTTTAAAAAGTAGTTATTCAACATGAGGCACAATCCAAATGACAATTTGAAACAATTTTTCTACAGTCCAAAAAATCAAATTTTCTGATGAAAAGCGATGACCCGTGACCTGTCGAACTGTCTCCAGATGGTCAGAAATGGTAATTTGTTAATGTTTAATTTTTTGACTGTAAATGACTATTGCTTGTGAATTATCACTTTTGGAACTAAATTAAGTGAGTTTAGAGTCATTTTAATGCCTGAAATTGGTCGAAATAGAAGATTCTGAGTAGGAGAAAAAGTCTGTAAAAATGGCAATTTTGGTCACATTGAGGCTTTAAAAAGCAGTTATTCAACATGAGGCACTATCCAAATGACATTCTGAATCAATTTTTCTGCAGTCCAAAAAATCAATTTTCTGATGAAAAACGATGACCCGTGACCTGTCGAACTGTCTCCAGATGGTCAGAAATGGTAATTTTTTAATGTTTAATTTTTTGACTGTAAATGACTATTGATTGTGAATTATCACTTTTGGAACTAAATTAAGTGAGTTTAGAGTCATTTTAATGCCTGAAATTGGTCGAAAAAGAATCTTCTGAGTAGGAGAAAAAGTCCGTAAAAATGGCAATTTTGGTCACATTGAGGCTTTAAAAAGTAATTATTCAACATGAGGCACAATCCAAATGACATTTTGAATCAATTTTTCTACAGTCCATAAAATCAATTTTCTGATGAAAAACGATGACCCGTGACCTGTCGAACTGTCTCCAGATGGTCAGAAATGGTAATTATTTAATGTTTAATTTTTTGACTGTAAATGACTATTGCTTGTGAATTATCACTTTTGGAACCAAATTAAGTGAGTTTAGAGTCATTTTAATGCCTGAAATTGGTCGAAAGAGAAGCTTCTGAGTAGGAGAAAAAGTCTGTAAAAATGGCAATTTTGGTCACATTGAGGCTTTAAAAAGGAGTTATTCAACATGAGGCACAATCCAAATGACATTTTGAATACATTTTTCTACAATCCAAAAAATCAATTTTCTGATGAAAAACGATGACCCGTGACCTGTCGAACTGTCTCCAGATGGTCAGAAATGGTAATTTTGTAATGTTTAATTTTTTTACTGTAAATGACTATTGCTTGTGAATTATCACTTTTGGAACTAAATTAAGTCAGTTTAGAGTCATTTTAATGCCTGGAATTGGTCGAAATAGAATCTTGTGAGTAGGAGAAAAAGTCTATAAAAATGGCAATTTTGGTCACATTGAGGCTTTAAAAAGTAATTATTCAACATGAGGCACAATCCAAATGACATTTTAAATCAATTTTTCTACAGTCCAAAAAATCCATTTTCTGATGAAAAACGATGACCCGTGACCTGTCGAACTGTCTCCAGATGGTCAGAAATGGTAATTATTTAATGTTTAATTTTTTGACTGTAAATGACTATTGCTTGTGAATTATCACTTTTGGAACTAAATTAAGTGAGTTTAGAGTCATATTAATGCCTGAAATTGGTCGAAATAGAAGCTTCTGAGTAGGAGAAAAAGTCTTTAAAAATGGCAATTTTGGTCACATTGAGGCATTAAAAAGTAGTTATTCAACATGAGGCACAATCCAAATGACATTTTGAATACATTTTTCTACAATCCAAAAAATCAATTTTCTGATGAAAAACGATGACCCTTGACCTGTCGAACTGTCTCCAGATGGTCAGAAATTGTAATTTTGTTAAGTTTAATTTTTTGACTGTAAATGACTATTGCTTGTGAATTATCACTTTTGGAACTAAATTAAGTCAGGTTAGAGTAATTTTAATGCCTGAAATTGGTCGAAATAGAAGCTTCTGAGTAGGAGATAAAGTCTGTAAAAATGGCAATTTTGGTCACATTGAGGCTTTAAAAAGCAGTTATTCAACATGAGGCACTATCCAAATAACATTCTGAATCAATTTTTCTGCAGTCCAAAAAATCAATTTTCTGATGAAAAACGATGACCCGTGACCTGTCGAACTGTCTCCAGATGGTCAGAAATGGTAATTTTGTAATGTTTGATTTTTTGACTGTAAATGACTATTGCTTGTGAATTATCAGTTTTGGAACTAAATTAAGTGAGTTTAGAGTCATTTTAATGCCTGAAATTGGTCGAAATAGAAGCTTCTGAGTAGGAGAAAAAGTCTGTAAAAATGGCAATTTTGGTCACATTGAGGCTTTAAAAAGTAGTTATTTAACATGAGGCACAATCCAAATGACAATTTGAATCAATTTTTCTACAGTCTAAAAAATCAATTTTCTGATGAAAGCGATGACCCGTGACCTGTCGAACTGTCTCCAGATGGTCAAAAATGGTAATTTTTTAATGTTTAATTTTTTGACTGTAAATGACTATTGCTTGTGAATTATCACTTTTGGAACTAAATTAAGTGAGTTTAGAGTCATTTTAATGCCTGAAATTGGTCGAAATAGAAGCTTCTGAGTAGGAGAAAAAGTCTGTAAAAATGGCAATTTTGGTCACATTGAGGCTTTAAAAAGTAGTTATTCAACATGAGGCACAATCCAAATGACAATTTGAAACAATTTTTCTACAGTCCAAAAAATCAAATTTTCTGATGAAAAGCGATGACCCGTGACCTGTCGAACTGTCTCCAGATGGTCAGAAATGGTAATTTGTTAATGTTTAATTTTTTGACTGTAAATGACTATTGCTTGTGAATTATCACTTTTGGAACTAAATTAAGTGAGTTTAGAGTCATTTTAATGCCTGAAATTGGTCGAAATAGAAGATTCTGAGTAGGAGAAAAAGTCTGTAAAAATGGCAATTTTGGTCACATTGAGGCTTTAAAAAGCAGTTATTCAACATGAGGCACTATCCAAATGACATTCTGAATCAATTTTTCTGCAGTCCAAAAAATCAATTTTCTGATGAAAAACGATGACCCGTGACCTGTCGAACTGTCTCCAGATGGTCAGAAATGGTAATTTTTTAATGTTTAATTTTTTGACTGTAAATGACTATTGATTGTGAATTATCACTTTTGGAACTAAATTAAGTGAGTTTAGAGTCATTTTAATGCCTGAAATTGGTCGAAAAAGAATCTTCTGAGTAGGAGAAAAAGTCCGTAAAAATGGCAATTTTGGTCACATTGAGGCTTTAAAAAGTAATTATTCAACATGAGGCACAATCCAAATGACATTTTGAATCAATTTTTCTACAGTCCATAAAATCAATTTTCTGATGAAAAACGATGACCCGTGACCTGTCGAACTGTCTCCAGATGGTCAGAAATGGTAATTATTTAATGTTTAATTTTTTGACTGTAAATGACTATTGCTTGTGAATTATCACTTTTGGAACCAAATTAAGTGAGTTTAGAGTCATTTTAATGCCTGAAATTGGTCGAAAGAGAAGCTTCTGAGTAGGAGAAAAAGTCTGTAAAAATGGCAATTTTGGTCACATTGAGGCTTTAAAAAGGAGTTATTCAACATGAGGCACAATCCAAATGACATTTTGAATACATTTTTCTACAATCCAAAAAATCAATTTTCTGATGAAAAACGATGACCCGTGACCTGTCGAACTGTCTCCAGATGGTCAGAAATGGTAATTTTGTAATGTTTAATTTTTTTACTGTAAATGACTATTGCTTGTGAATTATCACTTTTGGAACTAAATTAAGTCAGTTTAGAGTCATTTTAATGCCTGGAATTGGTCGAAATAGAATCTTGTGAGTAGGAGAAAAAGTCTATAAAAATGGCAATTTTGGTCACATTGAGGCTTTAAAAAGTAATTATTCAACATGAGGCACAATCCAAATGACATTTTAAATCAATTTTTCTACAGTCCAAAAAATCCATTTTCTGATGAAAAACGATGACCCGTGACCTGTCGAACTATCTCCAGATGGTCAGAAATTATAATTTTTTAATGTTTAATTTTTTGACTGTAAATGACTATTGCTTGTGAATTATCACTTTTGGAACTAAATTAAGTGAGTTTAGAGTCATTTTAATGCCTGAAATTGGTCGAAATAGAAGCTTCTGAGTAGGAGAAAAAGTCTGTAAAAATGGCAATTTTGGTCACATTGAGGCTTTAAAAAGTAGTTATTCAACATAAGGCACAATCCAAATGACATTTTGAATCAATTTTTCTACTGTCCAAAAAAACAATTTTCTGATGAAAAACGATGACCCGTGACCTGTCGAACTGTCTCCAGATGGTCAGAAATTATAATTTTTTAATGTTTAATTTTTTGACTGTAAATGACTATTGCTTGTGAATTATCACTTTTGGAACTAAATTAAGTGAGTTTAGAGTAGGCCTGGGCGGTAAATTCCGTTCCGTTCGCGGAATTTGCGAAATTTGGGTAATTTCGCGTTCCGCGGAGAACGCGAAATTGCCCAAAAAGCTGCGTTCCGCGACTTAGCAAAATTTTTTGCTTGTTCGCGTTCTCAATAGGCGTGTTCGCGAGATATTTCACCCCGAGCACGCAAACAGCGATCGTGAACAGGAAAAAAGTATCGCGAACCAGCAATTCCGCGTGTTCGCGGAATTTCTGCGTGTTCGCGGAGATTTTTTACCGTTTCGCGGAGATTTGCGTAACGCGATTACGCAAATTCCGCCCACCCCTAGTTTAGAGTCATTGTAATGCCTGAAATTGGTCGAAATAGAAGCTTCTGAGTAGGAGAAAAAGTCTGTAAAAATGGCAATTTTGGTCACATTGAGGCTTTAAAAAGCAGTTATTCAACATGAGGCACTATCCAAATGACATTCTGAATCAATTTTTCTGCAGTCCAAAAAATCAATTTTCTGATGAAAAACGATGACCCGTGACCTGTCGAACTGTCTCCTGATGGTCAGAAATGGTAATTTTTTAATGTTTAATTTTTTGACTGTAAATGACTATTGCTTGTGAATTATCACTTTTGGAACTAAATTAAGTGAGTTTAGAGTCATTTTAATGCCTGAAATTGGTCGAAATAGAAGCTTCTGAGTAGAAGAAAAAGTCTGTAAAAATGGCAATTTTGGTCACATTGAGGCTTTAAAAAGTAGTTATTCAACATGAGGCACAATCCAAATGACATTTTGAATCAATTTTTCTACAGTCCAAAGAATCAATTTTCTGATGAAAAACGATGACCCGTGACCTGTCGAACTGTCTCCAGATGGTCAGAAATGGTAATTATTTAATGTTTAATTTTTTGACTGTAAATGACTATTGCTTGTGAATTATCACTTTTGGAACTAAATTAAGTGAGTTTAGAGTCATTTTAATGCCTGAAATTGGTCGAAATAGAAGCTTCTGAGTAGGAGAAAAAGTCTGTAAAAATGGCAATTTTGGTCACATTGAGGCTTTAAAAAGTAGTTATTCAACATGAGGCACAATCCAAATGACATTTTGAATCAATTTTTCTACAGTCCAAAGAATCAATTTTCTGATGAAAAACGATGACCCGTGACCTGTCGAACTGTCTCCAGATGGTCAGAAATGGTAATTATTTAATGTTTAATTTTTTGACTGTAAATGACTATTGCTTGTGAATTATCACTTTTGGAACTAAATTAAGTGAGTTTAGAGTCATTTTAATGCCTGAAATTGGTCGAAATAGAAGCTTCTGAGTAGGAGAAAAAGTCTGTAAAAATGGCAATTTTGGTCACATTTAGGCTTTAAAAAGTAGTTATTCAACATGAGGCACAATCCAAATGACAATTTGAAACAATTTTTCTACAGTCCAAAAAATCAATTTTCTGATGAAAAGCGATGACCCGTGACCTGTCGAACTGTCTCCAGATGGTCAGAAATGGTAATTTGTTAATGTTTAACTTATTGACTGTAAATGACTATTGCTTGTGAATTATCACTTTTGGAACTAAATTAAGTGAGTTTAGAGTCATTTTAATGCCTGAAATTGGTCGAAATAGAATCTTCTGAGTAGGAGAAAAAGTCTGTAAAAATGGCAATTTTGGTCACATTGAGGCTTTAAAAAGTAATTATTCAACATGAGGCACAATCCAAATGACATTTTGAATCAATTTTTCTACCGTCCAAAAAATCAATTTTCTGATGAAAAACGATGACCCGTGACCTGTCGAACTGTCTCCAGATGGTCAGAAATGGTAATTATTTAATGTTTAATTTTTTGACTGTAAATGACTATTGCTTGTGAATTATCACTTTTGGAACTAAATTAAGTGAGTTTAGAGTCATATTAATGCCTGAAATTGGTCGAAATAGAAGCTTCTGAGTAGGAGAAAAAGTCTTTAAAAATGGCAATTTTGGTCACATTGAGGCATTAAAAAGTAGTTATTCAACATGAGGCACAATCCAAATGACATTTTGAATACATTTTTCTACAATCCAAAAAATCAATTTTCTGATGAAAAACGATGACCCGTGACCTGTCGAACTGTCTCCAGATGGTCAGAAATTGTAATTTTGTTAAGTTTAATTTTTTGACTATAAATGACTATTGCTTGTGAATTATCACTTTTGGAACTGAATTAAGTCAGGTTAGAGTAATTTTAATGCCTGAAATTGGTCGAAATAGAAGCTTATGAGTAGGAGATAAAGTCTGTAAAAATGGCAATTTTGGTCACATTGAGGCTTTAAAAAGCAGTTATTCAACATGAGGCACTATCCAAATGACATTCTGAATCAATTTTTCTGCAGTCCAAAAAATCAATTTTCTGATGAAAAACGATGACCTATGACCTGTCGAACTGTCTCCAGATGGTCAGAAATGGTAATTTTTTAATGTTTAATTTTTTGACTGTAAATGACTATTGCTTGTGAATTATCACTTTTGGAACTAAATTAAGTGAGTTTAGAGTCATTTTAATGCCTGAAATTGGTCGAAAAAGAAGCTTCTGAGTAGGAGAAAAAGTCCGTAAAAATGGCAATTTTGGTCACATTGAGGCTTTAAAAAGTAATTATTCAACATGAGGCACAATCCAAATGACATTTTGAATCAATTTTTCTACAGTCCATAAAATCAATTTTCTGATGAAAAACGATGACCCGTGACCTGTCGAACTGTCTCCAGATGGTCAGAAATGGTAATTTTTTAATGTTTAGTTTTTTGACTGTAAATGACTATTGCTTGTGAATTATCACTTTTGGAACTAAATTAAGTGAGTTTAGAGTCATTTTAATGCCTGAAATTGGTCGAAATAGAAGCTTCTGAGTAGGAGAAAAAGTCTGTAAAAATGGCTATTTTGGTCACATTGAGGCTTTAAAAAGTAGTTATTCAACATGAGGCACAATCCAAATGACAATTTGAAACAATTTTTCTACAGTCCAAAAAATCAATTTTCTGATGAAAAGCGATGACACGTGACCTGTCGAACTGTCTCCAGATGGTCAGAAATGGTAATTTGTTAATATTTAATTTATTGACTGTAAATGACTATTGCTTGTGAATTATCACTTTTGGAACTAAATTAAGTGAGTTTAGAGTCATTTTAATGCCTGAAATTGGTCGAAATAGAAGCTTCTGAGTAGGAGAAAAAGTCTGTAAAAAGGGCAATTTTGGTCACATTGAGGCTTTAAAAAGCAGTTATTCAACATGAGGCACTATCAAAATGACATTCTGAATCAATTTTTCTGCAGTCCAAAAAATCAATTTTCTGATGAAAAACGATGACCCGTGACCTGTCGAACTGTCTCCAGATGGTCAGAAATGGTAATTTGTTAATGTTTAATTTATTGACTGTAAATGACTATTGCTTGTGAATTATCACTTTTGGAACTAAATTAAGTGAGTTTAGAGTCATTTTAATGCCTGAAATTGGTCGAAATAGAAGCTTCTGAGTAGGAGAAAAAGTCTGTAAAAATGGCAATTTTGGTCACATTGAGGTTTTAAAAAGTAATTATTCAACATGAGGCACAATCCAAATGACATTTTGAATCAATTTTTCTACCGTCCAAAAAATCAATTTTCTGATGAAAAACGATGATCCGTGACCTGTCGAACTGTCTCCAGATGGTCAGAAATGGTAATTATTTAATGTTTAATTTTTTGACTGTAAATGACTATTGCTTGTGAATTATCAGTTTTGGAACTAAATTAAGTGAGTTTAGAGTCATTTTAATGCCTGAAATTGGTCGAAATAGAAGCTTCTGAGTAGGAGAAAAAGTCTGTAAAAATGGCAATTTTGGTCACATTGAGGCTTTAAAAAGTAGTTATTTAACATGAGGCACAATCCAAATGACAATTTGAATCAATTTTTCTACAGTCCAAAAAATCAATTTTCTGATGAAAGCGATGACCCGTGACCTGTCGAACTGTCTCCAGATGGTCAAAAATGGTAATTTTTTAATGTTTAATTTTTTGACTGTAAATGACTATTGCTTGTGAATTATCACTTTTGGAACTAAATTAAGTGAGTTTAGAGTCATTTTAATGCCTGAAATTGGTCGAAATAGAAGCTTCTGAGTAGGAGAAAAAGTCTGTAAAAATGGCAATTTTTGTCACATTGAGGCTTTAAAAAGTAGTTATTCAACATGAGGCACAATCCAAATGACAATTTGAAACAATTTTTCTACAGTCCAAAAAATCAAATTTTCTGATGAAAAGCGATGACCCGTGACCTGTCGAACTGTCTCCAGATGGTCAGAAATGGTAATTTGTTAATGTTTAATTTTTTGACTGTAAATGACTATTGCTTGTGAATTATCACTTTTGGAACTAAATTAAGTGAGTTTAGAGTCATTTTAATGCCTGAAATTGGTCGAAATAGAAGATTCTGAGTAGGAGAAAAAGTCTGTAAAAATGGCAATTTTGGTCACATTGAGGCTTTAAAAAGCAGTTATTCAACATGAGGCACTATCCAAATGACATTCTGAATCAATTTTTCTGCAGTCCAAAAAATCAATTTTCTGATGAAAAACGATGACCCGTGACCTGTCGAACTGTCTCCAGATGGTCAGAAATGGTAATTTTTTAATGTTTAATTTTTTGACTGTAAATGACTATTGATTGTGAATTATCACTTTTGGAACTAAATTAAGTGAGTTTAGAGTCATTTTAATGCCTGAAATTGGTCGAAAAAGAATCTTCTGAGTAGGAGAAAAAGTCCGTAAAAATGGCAATTTTGGTCACATTGAGGCTTTAAAAAGTAATTATTCAACATGAGGCACAATCCAAATGACATTTTTAATACATTTTTCTACAATCCAAAAAATCAATTTTCTGATGAAAAACGATGACCCGTGACCTGTCGAACTGTCTCCAGATGGTCAGAAATTATAATTTTTTAATGTTTAATTTTTTGACTGTAAATGACTATTGCTTGTGAATTATCACTTTTGGAACTAAATTAAGTGAGTTTAGAGTCATTTTAATGCCTGAAATTGGTCGAAATAGAAGATTCTGAGTAGGAGAAAAAGTCTGTAAAAATGGCAATTTTGGTCACATTGAGGCTTTAAAAAGCAGTTATTCAACATGAGGCACTATCCAAATGACATTCTGAATCAATTTTTCTGCAGTCCAAAAAATCAATTTTCTGATGAAAAACGATGACCCGTGACCTGTCGAACTGTCTCCAGATGGTCAGAAATGGTAATTATTTAATGTTTAATTTTTTGACTGTAAATGACTATTGCTTGTGAATTATCACTTTTGGAACCAAATTAAGTGAGTTTAGAGTCATTTTAATGCCTGAAATTGGTCGAAAGAGAAGCTTCTGAGTAGGAGAAAAAGTCTGTAAAAATGGCAATTTTGGTCACATTGAGGCTTTAAAAAGGAGTTATTCAACATGAGGCACAATCCAAATGACATTTTTAATACATTTTTCTACAATCCAAAAAATCAATTTTCTGATGAAAAACGATGACCCGTGACCTGTCGAACTGTCTCCAGATGGTCAGAAATTATAATTTTTTAATGTTTAATTTTTTGACTGTAAATGACTATTGCTTGTGAATTATCACTTTTGGAACTAAATTAAGTGAGTTTAGAGTCATTTTAATGCCTGAAATTGGTCGAAATAGAAGCTTCTGAGTAGGAGAAAAAGTCTGTAAAAATGGCAATTTTGGTCACATTGAGGCTTTAAAAAGTAGTTATTCAACATAAGGCACAATCCAAATGACATTTTGAATCAATTTTTCTACTGTCCAAAAAAACAATTTTCTGATGAAAAACGATGACCCGTGACCTGTCGAACTGTCTCCAGATGGTCAGAAATTATAATTTTTTAATGTTTAATTTTTTGACTGTAAATGACTATTGCTTGTGAATTATCACTTTTGGAACTAAATTAAGTGAGTTTAGAGTAGGCCTGGGCGGTAAATTCCGTTCCGTTCGCGGAATTTGCGAAATTTGGGTAATTTCGCGTTCCGCGGAGAACGCGAAATTGCCCAAAAAGCTGCGTTCCGCGACTTAGCGAAATTTTTTGCTTGTTCGCGTTCTCAATAGGCGTGTTCGCGAGATATTTCACCCCGAGCACGCAAACAGCGATCGTGAACAGGAAAAAAGTATCGCGAACCAGCAATTCCGCGTGTTCGCGGAATTTCTGCGTGTTCGCGGAGATTTTTTACCGTTTCGCGGAGATTTGCGTAACGCGATTACGCAAATTCCGCCCACCCCTAGTTTAGAGTCATTCTAATGCCTGAAATTGGTCGAAATAGAAGCTTCTGAGTAGGAGAAAAAGTCTGTAAAAATGGCAATTTTGGTCACATTGAGGCTTTAAAAAGCAGTTATTCAACATGAGGCACTATCCAAATGACATTCTGAATCAATTTTTCTGCAGTCCAAAAAATCAATTTTCTGATGAAAAACGATGACCCGTGACCTGTCGAACTGTCTCCTGATGGTCAGAAATGGTAATTTTTTAATGTTTAATTTTTTGACTGTAAATGACTATTGCTTGTGAATTATCACTTTTGGAACTAAATTAAGTGAGTTTAGAGTCATTTTAATGCCTGAAATTGGTCGAAATAGAAGCTTCTGAGTAGAAGAAAAAGTCTGTAAAAATGGCAATTTTGGTCACATTGAGGCTTTAAAAAGTAGTTATTCAACATGAGGCACAATCCAAATGACATTTTGAATCAATTTTTCTACAGTCCAAAGAATCAATTTTCTGATGAAAAACGATGACCCGTGACCTGTCGAACTGTCTCCAGATGGTCAGAAATGGTAATTATTTAATGTTTAATTTTTTGACTGTAAATGACTATTGCTTGTGAATTATCACTTTTGGAACTAAATTAAGTGAGTTTAGAGTCATTTTAATGCCTGAAATTGGTCGAAATAGAAGCTTCTGAGTAGGAGAAAAAGTCTGTAAAAATGGCAATTTTGGTCACATTGAGGCTTTAAAAAGTAGTTATTCAACATGAGGCACAATCCAAATGACAATTTGAAACAATTTTTCTACAGTCCAAAAAATCAATTTTCTGATGAAAAGCGATGACCCGTGACCTGTCGAACTGTCTCCAGATGGTCAGAAATGGTAATTTGTTAATGTTTAATTTATTGACTGTAAATGACTATTGCTTGTGAATTATCACTTTTGGAACTAAATTAAGTGAGTTTAGAGTCATTTTAATGCCTGAAATTGGTCGAAATAGAAGCTTCTGAGTAGGAGAAAAAGTCTGTAAAAAGGGCAATTTTGGTCACATTGAGGCTTTAAAAAGCAGTTATTCAACATGAGGCACTATCAAAATGACATTCTGAATCAATTTTTCTGCAGTCCAAAAAATCAATTTTCTGATGAAAAACGATGACCCGTGATCTGTCGAACTGTCTCCAGATGGTCAGAAATGGTAATTTGTTAATGTTTAACTTATTGACTGTAAATGACTATTGCTTGTGAATTATCACTTTTGGAACTAAATTAAGTGAGTTTAGAGTCATTTTAATGCCTGAAATTGGTCGAAATAGAATCTTCTGAGTAGGAGAAAAAGTCTGTAAAAATGGCAATTTTGGTCACATTGAGGCTTTAAAAAGTAATTATTCAACATGAGGCACAATCCAAATGACATTTTGAATCAATTTTTCTACCGTCCAAAAAATCAATTTTCTGATGAAAAACGATGACCCGTGACCTGTCGAACTGTCTCCAGATGGTCAGAAATGGTAATTATTTAATGTTTAATTTTTTGACTGTAAATGACTATTGCTTGTGAATTATCACTTTTGGAACTAAATTAAGTGAGTTTAGAGTCATATTAATGCCTGAAATTGGTCGAAATAGAAGCTTCTGAGTAGGAGAAAAAGTCTTTAAAAATGGCAATTTTGGTCACATTGAGGCATTAAAAAGTAGTTATTCAACATGAGGCACAATCCAAATGACATTTTGAATACATTTTTCTACAATCCAAAAAATCAATTTTCTGATGAAAAACGATGACCCGTGACCTGTCGAACTGTCTCCAGATTGTCAGAAATTGTAATTTTGTTAAGTTTAATTTTTTGACTATAAATGACTATTGCTTGTGAATTATCACTTTTGGAACTAAATTAAGTCAGGTTAGAGTAATTTTAATGCCTGAAATTGGTCGAAATAGAAGCTTCTGAGTAGGAGATAAAGTCTGTAAAAATGGCAATTTTGGTCACATTGAGGCTTTAAAAAGCAGTTATTCAACATGAGGCACTATCCAAATGACATTCTGAATCAATTTTTCTGCAGTCCAAAAAATCAATTTTCTGATGAAAAACGATGACCCGTGACCTGTCGAACTGTCTCCAGATGGTCAGAAATGGTAATTTTTTAATGTTTAATTTTTTGACTGTAAATGACTATTGCTTGTGAATTATCACTTTTGGAACTAAATTAAGTGAGTTTAGAGTCATTTTAATGCCTGAAATTGGTCGAAAAAGAAGCTTCTGAGTAGGAGAAAAAGTCCGTAAAAATGGCAATTTTGGTCACATTGAGGCTTTAAAAAGTAATTATTCAACATGAGGCACAATCCAAATGACATTTTGAATCAATTTTTCTACAGTCCATAAAATCAATTTTCTGATGAAAAACGATGACCCGTGACCTGTCGAACTGTCTCCAGATGGTCAGAAATGGTAATTTTTTAATGTTTAGTTTTTTGACTGTAAATGACTATTGCTTGTGAATTATCACTTTTGGAACCAAATTAAGTGAGTTTAGAGTCATTTTAATGCCTGAAATTGGTCGAAAGAGAAGCTTCTGAGTAGGAGAAAAAGTCTGTAAAAATGGCAATTTTGGTCACATTGAGGCTTTAAAAAGGAGTTATTCAACATGAGGCACAATCCAAATGACATTTTTGATACATTTTTCTACAATCCAAAAAATCAATTTTCTGATGAAAAACGATGACCCGTGACCTGTCGAACTGTCTCCAGATGGTCAGAAATGGTAATTTTGTAATGTTTAATTTTTTTACTGTAAATGACTATTGCTTGTGAATTATCACTTTTGGAACTAAATTAAGTCAGTTTAGAGTCATTTTAATGCCTGGAATTGGTCGAAATAGAATCTTGTGAGTAGGAGAAAAAGTCTATAAAAATGGCAATTTTGGTCACATTGAGGCTTTAAAAAGTAATTATTCAACATGAGGCACAATCCAAATGACATTTTAAATCAATTTTTCTACAGTCCAAAAAATCCATTTTCTGATGAAAAACGATGACCCGTGACCTGTCGAACTGTCTCCAGATGGTCAGAAATTATAATTTTTTAATGTTTAATTTTTTGACTGTAAATGACTATTGCTTGTGAATTATCACTTTTGGAACTAAATTAAGTGAGTTTAGAGTCATTTTAATGCCTGAAATTGGTCGAAATAGAAGCTTCTGAGTAGGAGAAAAAGTCTGTAAAAATGGCAATTTTGGTCACATTGAGGCTTTAAAAAGTAGTTATTCAACATAAGGCACAATCCAAATGACATTTTGAATCAATTTTTCTACTGTCCAAAAAAACAATTTTCTGATGAAAAACGATGACCCGTGACCTGTCGAACTGTCTCCAGATGGTCAGAAATTATAATTTTTTAATGTTTAATTTTTTGACTGTAAATGACTATTGCTTGTGAATTATCACTTTTGGAACTAAATTAAGTGAGTTTAGAGTAGGCCTGGGCGGTAAATTCCGTTCCGTTCGCGGAATTTGCGAAATTTGGGTAATTTCGCGTTCCGCGGAGAACGCGAAATTGCCCAAAAAGCTGCGTTCCGCGACTTAGCGAAATTTTTTGCTTGTTCGCGTTCTCAATAGGCGTGTTCGCGAGATATTTCACCCCGAGCACGCAAACAGCGATCGTGAACAGGAAAAAAGTATCGCGAACCAGCAATTCCGCGTGTTCGCGGAATTTCTGCGTGTTCGCGGAGATTTTTTACCGTTTCGCGGAGATTTGCGTAACGCGATTACGCAAATTCCGCCCACCCCTAGTTTAGAGTCATTGTAATGCCTGAAATTGGTCGAAATAGAAGCTTCTGAGTAGGAGAAAAAGTCTGTAAAAATGGCAATTTTGGTCACATTGAGGCTTTAAAAAGCAGTTATTCAACATGAGGCACTATCCAAATGACATTCTGAATCAATTTTTCTACAGTCCAAAAAATCAATTTTCTGATGAAAAACGATGACCCGTGACCTGTCGAACTGTCTCCAGATGGTCAGAAATTATAATTTTGTAATGTTTAATTTTTTGACTGTAAATGACTATTGCTTGTGATTGATCACTTTTGGAACTAAATTGAGTGAGTTTAGAGTCATTTTAATGCCTGAAATTGGTCGAAATAGAAGTTTCTGAGTAGGAGAAAAAGTCTGTAAAAATGGCAATTTAGGTCACATTGAGGCTTTAAAAAGTAGTTATTCAACATGAGGCACAATCCAAATGACATTTTGAATCAATTTTTCTACAGTCCAAAAAATCAATTTTCTGATGAAAAACGATGACCCGTGACCTGTCGAACTGTCTCCAGATGGTCAGAAATTATAATTTTGTAATGTTTAATTTTTTGACTGTAAATGACTATTGCTTGTTAATTATCACTTTTGGAACTAAATTAAGTTAGTTTAGAGTCATTTTAATGCCTGAAATTGGTCTAAATAGAAGGTTCTTAGTAGGAGAAAAAGTCTGTAAAAATGTCAATTTTGGTCACATTGAGGCTTTAAAAAGTAGTTATTCAACATGAGGCACAATCCAAATGACATTTTGAATCAATTTTTCTACAGTCCAAAAAAATCAATTTTCTGATGAAAAACGATGACCCGCGACCTGTCGAACTGTCTCCAGATGGTCAGAAATGGTAATTTTTTAATGTTTAATTTTTTGACTGTAAATGACTATTGCTTGTGAATTATCACTTTTGGAACTAAATTGAGTGAGTTTAGAGTCATTTTAATGCCTGAAATTGTTCTAAATAGAAGCTTCTGAGTAGGAGAAAAAGTCTGTAAAAATGGCAATTTAGGTCACATTGAGGCTTTAAAAAGTAGTTATTCAACATGAGGCACAATCCAAATGACATTTTGAATCAATTTTTCTACAGTCCAAAAAATCAATTTTCTGATGAAAAACGATGACCCGCGACCTGTCGAACTGTCTCCAGATGGTCAGAAATTATAATTTTTTAATGTTTCATTTTTTGACTGTAAATGACTATTGCTTGTGAATTATCACTTTTGGAACTAAATTAAGTGAGTTTAGAGTCATTTTAATGCCTGAAATTGGTCGAAATAGAAGCTTCGGAGTAGGAGAAAAAGTCTGTAAAAATGTCAATTTTGGTCACATTGAGGCTTTAAAAAGTAGTTATTCAACATGAGGCACAATCCAAATGACATTTTGAATCAATTTTTCTACAGTCCAAAAAATAAATTTTCTGATGAAAAACGATGACCCGTGACCTGTCGAACTGTCTCCAGATGGTCAGAAATTATAATTTTGTAATGTTTAATTTTTTGACTGTAAATGACTATTGCTTGTGAATTATCACTTTTGGAACTAAATTGAGTGAGTTTAGAGTCATTTTAATGCCTGAAATTGGTCTAAATAGAAGCTTCTGAGTAGGAGAAAAAGTCTGTAAAAATGGCAATTTAGGTCACATTGAGGCTTTAAAAAGTAGTTCTTCAACATGAGGCACAATCCAAATGACATTTTGAATCAATTTTTCTACAGTCCAAAAAATCAATTTTCTGATGAAAAACGATGACCCGCGACCTGTCGAACTGTCTCCAGATGGTCAGAAATTATAATTTTTTAATGTTTAATTTTTTGACTGTAAATGACTATTGCTTGTGAATTATCACTTTTGGAACTAAATTAAGTGAGTTTAGAGTCATTTTAATGCCTGAAATTGGTCGAAATAGAAGCTTCTGAGTAGGAGAAAAAGTCTGTAAAAATGTCAATTTTGGTCACATTGAGGCTTTAAAAAGTAGTTATTCAACATGAGGCACAATCCAAATGACATTTTGAATCAATTTTTCTACAGTCCAAAAAATCAATTTTCTGATGAAAAACGATGACCCGCGACCTGTCAAACTGTCTCCAGATGGTCAGAAATGGTAATTTTTTAATGTTTAGTTTTTTGACTGTAAATGACTATTGCTTGTGATTTATCACTTTTGGAACTAAATTAAGTGAGTTTAGAGTCATTTTAATGCCTGAAATTGGTCGAAATAGAAGCTTCTGAGTAGGAGAAAAAGTCTGTAAAAATGTCAATTTTGGTCACATTGAGGCTTTAAAAAGTAGTTATTCAACATGAGGCACAATCCAAATGACATTTTGAATCAATTTTTCTACAGTCCAAAAAATCAATTTTCTGATGAAAAACGATGACCCGTGACCTGTCGAACTGTCTCCAGATGGTCAGAAATTATAATTTTGTAATGTTTAATTTTTTGACTGTAAATGACTATTGCTTGTTAATTATCACTTTTGGAACTAAATTAAGTTAGTTTAGAGTCATTTTAATGCCTGAAATTGGTCTAAATAGAAGCTTCTTAGTAGGAGAAAAAGTCTGTAAAAATGTCAATTTTGGTCACATTGAGGCTTTAAAAAGTAGTTATTCAACATGAGGCACAATCCAAATGACATTTTGAATCAATTTTTCTACAGTCCAAAAAATCAATTTTCTGATGAAAAACGATGACCCGCGACCTGTCGAACTGTCTCCATATGGTCAGAAATGGTAATTTTTTAATGTTTAATTTTTTGACTGTAAATGACTATTGCTTGTGAATTATCACTTTTGGAACTAAATTGAGTGAGTTTAGAGTCATTTTAATGCCTGAAATTGTTCTAAATAGAAGCTTCTGAGTAGGAGAAAAAGTCTGTAAAAATGGCAATTTAGGTCACATTGAGGCTTTAAAAAGTAGTTCTTCAACATGAGGCACAATCCAAATGACATTTTGAATCAATTTTTCTACAGTCCAAAAAATCAATTTTCTGATGAAAAACGATGACCCGCGACCTGTCGAACTGTCTCCAGATGGTCAGAAATTATAATTTTTTAATGTTTAATTTTTTGACTGTAAATGACTATTGCTTGTGAATTATCACTTTTGGAACTAAATTAAGTGAGTTTAGAGTCATTTTAATGCCTGAAATTGGTCGAAATAGAAGCTTCGGAGTAGGAGAAAAAGTCTATAAAAATGTCAATTTTGGTCACATTGAGGCTTTAAAAAGTAGTTATTCAACATGAGGCACAATCCAAATGACATTTTGAATCAATTTTTCTACAGTCCAAAAAATCAATTTTCTGATGAAAAACGATGACCCGTGACCTGTCGAACTGTCTCCAGATGGTCAGAAATTATAATTTTTTAATGTTTAATTTTTTGACTGTATATGACTATTGCTTGTGAATTATCACTTTTGGAACTAAATTGAGTGAGTTTAGAGTCATTTTAATGCCTGAAATTGGTCGAAATAGAAGCTTCTGAGTAGGAGAAAAAGTCTGTAAAAATGGCAATTTTGTTCACATTGAGGCTTTAAAAAGTAGTTATTCAACATGAGGCACAATCCAAATGACATTCTGAATCAATTTTTCTACATTCCAAAAAATCAATTTTCTGATGAAAAACGATGACCCGTGACCTGTCGAACTGTCTCCAGATGGTCAGAAATGGTAATTTTTTAATGTTTAATTTTTTGACTGTAAATGACTATTGCTTGTGAATTATCACTTTTGGAACTAAATTGAGTGAGTTTAGAGTCATTTTAATGCCTGAAATTGGTCGAAATAGAAGCTTCTGAGTAGGAGAAAAAGTCTGTAAAAATGGCAATTTTGGTCACATTGAGGCTTTAAAAAGTAATTATTCAACATGAGGCACAATCCAAAAGACATTTTGAATCAATTTTTCTACAGTCCAAAAAATCAATTTTATGATGAAAAACGATGACCCGTGACCTGTCGAACTGTCTCCAGATGGTCAGAAATTATAATTTTGTAATGTTTAATTTTTTGACTGTATATGACTATTGCTTGTGAATTATCACTTTTGGAACTAAATTGAGTGAGTTTAGAGTCATTTTAATGCCTGAAATTGGTCGAAATAGAAGCTTCTGAGTAGGAGAAAAAGTCTGTAAAAATGGCAATTTTGGTCACATTGAGGCTTTAAAAAGTAGTTATTCAACATGAGGCACAATCCAAATGACATTCTGAATCAATTTTTCTACATTCCAAAAAATCAATTTTCTGATGAAAAACGATGACCCGTGACCTGTCGAACTGTCTCCAGATGGTCAGAAATGGTAATTTTTTAATGTTTAATTTTTTGACTGTAAATGACTATTGCTTGTGAATTATCACTTTTGGAACTAAATTGAGTGAGTTTAGAGTCATTTTAATGCCTGAAATTGGTCGAAATAGAAGCTTCTGAGTAGGAGAAAAAGTCTGTAAAAATGGCAATTTTGGTCACATTGAGGCTTTAAAAAGTAATTATTCAACATGAGGCACAATCCAAAAGACATTTTGAATCAATTTTTCTACAGTCCAAAAAATCAATTTTATGATGAAAAACGATGACCCGTGACCTGTCGAACTGTCTCCAGATGGTCAGAAATTATAATTTTGTAATGTTTAATTTTTTGACTGTAAATGACTATTGCTTGTGATTGATCACTTTTGGAACTAAATTGAGTGAGTTTAGAGTCATTTTAATGCCTGAAATTGGTCGAAATAGAAGTTTCTGAGTAGGAGAAAAAGTCTGTAAAAATGGCAATTTAGGTCACATTGAGGCTTTAAAAAGTAGTTATTCAACATGAGGCACAATCCAAATGACATTTTGAATCAATTTTTCTACAGTCCAAAAAATCAATTTTCTGATGAAAAACGATGACCCTTGACCTGTCGAACTGTCTCCAGATGGTCAGAAATGGTAATTTTTTAATGTTTAATTTTTTGACTGTAAATGACTATTGCTTGTGAATTATCACTTTTGGAACTAAATTAAGTGAGTTTAGAGTCATTTTAATGCCTGAAATTGGTCGAAATAGAAGCTTCTGAGTAGGAGAAAAAGTTTGTAAAAACGGCAATTTTGGTCACATTGAGGCTTTAAAAAGTAGTTATTCAACATGAGGCACAATCCAAATGACATTTTGAATACATTTCTCTACAATCCAAAAAATCAATTTTCTGATGAAAAACGATGACCCTTGACCTGTCGAACTGTCTCCAGATGGTCAGAAATGGTAATTTTTTAATGTTTAATTTTTTGACTGTAAATGACTATTGCTTGTGAATTATCACTTTTGGAACTAAATTAAGTGAGTTTAGAGTCATTTTAATGCCTGAAATTGGTCGAAATAGAAGCTTCGGAGTAGGAGAAAAAGTCTATAAAAATGTCAATTTTGGTCACATTGAGGCTTTAAAAAGTAGTTATTCAACATGAGGCACAATCCAAATGACATTTTGAATCAATTTTTCTACAGTCCAAAAAATCAATTTTCTGATGAAAAACGATGACCCGTGACCTGTCGAACTGTCTCCAGATGGTCAGAAATTATAATTTTTTAATGTTTAATTTTTTGACTGTATATGACTATTGCTTGTGAATTATCACTTTTGGAACTAAATTGAGTGAGTTTAGAGTCATTTTAATGCCTGAAATTGGTCGAAATAGAAGCTTCTGAGTAGGAGAAAAAGTCTGTAAAAATGGCAATTTTGGTCACATTGAGGCTTTAAAAAGTAGTTATTCAACATGAGGCACAATCCAAATGACATTCTGAATCAATTTTTCTACATTCCAAAAAATCAATTTTCTGATGAAAAACGATGACCCGTGACCTGTCGAACTGTCTCCAGATGGTCAGAAATGGTAATTTTTTAATGTTTAATTTTTTGACTGTAAATGACTATTGCTTGTGAATTATCACTTTTGGAACTAAATTGAGTGAGTTTAGAGTCATTTTAATGCCTGAAATTGGTCGAAATAGAAGCTTCTGAGTAGGAGAAAAAGTCTGTAAAAATGGCAATTTTGGTCACATTGAGGCTTTAAAAAGTAATTATTCAACATGAGGCACAATCCAAAAGACATTTTGAATCAATTTTTCTACAGTCCAAAAAATCAATTTTATGATGAAAAACGATGACCCGTGACCTGTCGAACTGTCTCCAGATGGTCAGAAATTATAATTTTGTAATGTTTAATTTTTTGACTGTATATGACTATTGCTTGTGAATTATCACTTTTGGAACTAAATTGAGTGAGTTTAGAGTCATTTTAATGCCTGAAATTGGTCGAAATAGAAGCTTCTGAGTAGGAGAAAAAGTCTGTAAAAATGGCAATTTTGGTCACATTGAGGCTTTAAAAAGTAGTTATTCAACATGAGGCACAATCCAAATGACATTCTGAATCAATTTTTCTACATTCCAAAAAATCAATTTTCTGATGAAAAACGATGACCCGTGACCTGTCGAACTGTCTCCAGATGGTCAGAAATGGTAATTTTTTAATGTTTAATTTTTTGACTGTAAATGACTATTGCTTGTGAATTATCACTTTTGGAACTAAATTGAGTGAGTTTAGAGTCATTTTAATGCCTGAAATTGGTCGAAATAGAAGCTTCTGAGTAGGAGAAAAAGTCTGTAAAAATGGCAATTTTGGTCACATTGAGGCTTTAAAAAGTAATTATTCAACATGAGGCACAATCCAAAAGACATTTTGAATCAATTTTTCTACAGTCCAAAAAATCAATTTTATGATGAAAAACGATGACCCGTGACCTGTCGAACTGTCTCCAGATGGTCAGAAATTATAATTTTGTAATGTTTAATTTTTTGACTGTAAATGACTATTGCTTGTGATTGATCACTTTTGGAACTAAATTGAGTGAGTTTAGAGTCATTTTAATGCCTGAAATTGGTCGAAATAGAAGTTTCTGAGTAGGAGAAAAAGTCTGTAAAAATGGCAATTTAGGTCACATTGAGGCTTTAAAAAGTAGTTATTCAACATGAGGCACAATCCAAATGACATTTTGAATCAATTTTTCTACAGTCCAAAAAATCAATTTTCTGATGAAAAACGATGACCCTTGACCTGTCGAACTGTCTCCAGATGGTCAGAAATGGTAATTTTTTAATGTTTAATTTTTTGACTGTAAATGACTATTGCTTGTGAATTATCACTTTTGGAACTAAATTAAGTGAGTTTAGAGTCATTTTAATGCCTGAAATTGGTCGAAATAGAAGCTTCTGAGTAGGAGAAAAAGTTTGTAAAAACGGCAATTTTGGTCACATTGAGGCTTTAAAAAGTAGTTATTCAACATGAGGCACAATCCAAATGACATTTTGAATACATTTCTCTACAATCCAAAAAATCAATTTTCTGATGGAAAAACGATGACCCTTGACCTGTCGAACTGTCTCCAGATGGTCAGAAATGGTAATTTTTTAATGCTTAATTTTTTGACTGTAAATGACTATTGCTTGTGAATTATCACTTTTGGAACTAAATTAAGTGAGTTTAGAGTCATTTTAATGCCTGAAATTGGTCGAAATAGAAGCTTCTGAGTAGGAGAAAAAGTCTGTAAAAATGTCAATTTTGGTCACATTGAGGCTTTAAAAAGTAGTTATTCAACATGAGGCACAATCCAAATGACATTTTGAATCAATTTTTCTACAGTCCGAAAAATCAATTTTCTGATGAAAAACGATGACCCGTGACCTGTCGAACTGTCTCCAGATGGTCAGAAATTATAATTTTGTAATGTTTAATTTTTTGACTGTAAATGACTATTGCTTGTGAATTATCACTTTTGGAACTAAATTGAGTGAGTTTAGAGTCATTTTAATGCCTGAAATTGGTCGAAATAGAAGCTTCTGAGGAGGAGAAAAAGTCTGTAAAAATGGCAGTTTAGGTCACATTGAGGCTTTAAAAAGTAGTTATTCAACATGAGGCACAATCCAAATGACATTTTGAATCAATTTTTCTACAGTCCAAAAAATCAATTTTCTGATGAAAAACGATGACCCGCGACCTGTTGAACTGTCTCCAGATGGTCAGAAATGGTAATTTTTTAATGTTTAATTTTTTGACTGTAAATGACTATTGCTTGTGAATTATCACTTTTGGAACTAAATTGAGTGAGTTTAGAGTCATTTTAATGCCTGAAATTGGTCTAAATAGAAGCTTCTGAGTAGGAGAAAAAGTCTGTAAAAATGGCAATTTAGGTCACATTGAGGCTTTAAAAAGTAGTTATTCAACATGAGGCACAATCCAAATGACATTTTAAATCAATTTTTCTACAGTCCAAAAAATCAATTTTCTGATGAAAAACGATGACCCGTGACCTGTCGAACTGTCTCCAGATGGTCAGAAATTATAATTTTTTAATGTTTAATTTTTTGACTGTAAATGACTATTGCTTGTGATTTATCACTTTTGGAACTAAATTAAGTGAGTTTAGAGTCATTTTAATGCCTGAAATTGGTCGAAATATAAGCTTCTGAGTAGGAGAAAAAGTCTGTAAAAATGTCAATTTTGGTCACATTGAGGCTTTAAAAAGTAGTTATTCAACATGAGGCACAATCCAAATGACATTTTGAATCAATTTTTCTACAGTCCAAAAAATCAATTTTCTGATGAAAAACGATGACCCGTGACCTGTCGAACTGTCTCCAGATGGTCAGAAATTATAATTTTGTAATGTTTAATTTTTTGACTGTAAATGACTATTGCTTGTGAATTATCACTTTTGGAACTAAATTAAGTTAGTTTAGAGTCATTTTAATGCCTGAAATTGGTCTAAATAGAAGCTTCTGAGTAGGAGAAAAAGTCTGTAAAAATGTCAATTTTGGTCACATTGAGGCTTTAAAAAGTAGTTATTCAACATGAGGCACAATCCAAATGACATTTTGAATCAATTTTTCTACAGTCCAAAAAATCAATTTTCTGATGAAAAACGATGACCCTTGACCTGTCGAACTGTCTCCAGATGGTCAGAAATGGTAATTTTTTAATGTTTAATTTTTTGACTGTAAATGACTATTGCTTGTGAATTATCACTTTTGGAACTAAATTAAGTGAGTTTAGAGTCATTTTAATGCCTGAAATTGGTCGAAATAGAAGCTTCTGAGTAGGAGAAAAAGTTTGTAAAAACGGCAATTTTGGTCACATTGAGGCTTTAAAAAGTAGTTATTCAACATGAGGCACAATCCAAATGACATTTTGAATACATTTCTCTACAATCCAAAAAATCAATTTTCTGATGAAAAACGATGACCCGCGACCTGTCGAACTGTCTCCAGATGGTCAGAAATGGTAATTTTTTAATGTTTAATTTTTTGACTGTAAATGACTATTGCTTGTGAATTATCACTTTTGGAACTAAATTAAGTGAGTTTAGAGTCATTTTAATGCCTGAAATTGGTCGAAATAGAAGCTTCTGAGTAGGAGAAAAAGTCTGTAAAAATGTCAATTTTGGTCACATTGAGGCTTTAAAAAGTAGTTATTCAACATGAGGCACAATCCAAATGACATTTTGAATCAATTTTTCTACAGTCCAAAAAATCAATTTTCTGATGAAAAACGATGACCCGTGACCTGTCGAACTGTCTCCAGATGGTCAGAAATTATAATTTTGTAATGTTTAATTTTTTGACGGTAAATGACTATTGCTTGTGATTTATCACTTTTGGAACTAAATTGAGTGAGTTTAGAGTCATTTTAATGCCTGAAATTGGTCGAAATAGAAGCTTCTGAGGAGGAGAAAAAGTCTGTAAAAATGGCAGTTTAGGTCACATTGAGGCTTTAAAAAGTAGTTATTCAACATGAGGCACAATCCAAATGACATTTTGAATCAATTTTTCTACAGTCCAAAAAATCAATTTTCTGATGAAAAACGATGACCCGCGACCTGTTGAACTGTCTCCAGATGGTCAGAAATGGTAATTTTTTAATGTTTAATTTTTTGACTGTAAATGACTATTGCTTGTGAATTATCACTTTTGGAACTAAATTGAGTGAGTTTAGAGTCATTTTAATGCCTGAAATTGGTCTAAATAGAAGCTTCTGAGTAGGAGAAAAAGTCTGTAAAAATGGCAATTTAGGTCACATTGAGGCTTTAAAAAGTAGTTATTCAACATGAGGCACAATCCAAATGACATTTTAAATCAATTTTTCTACAGTCCAAAAAATCAATTTTCTGATGAAAAACGATGACCCGTGACCTGTCGAACTGTCTCCAGATGGTCAGAAATTATAATTTTTTAATGTTTAATTTTTTGACTGTAAATGACTATTGCTTGTGATTTATCACTTTTGGAACTAAATTAAGTGAGTTTAGAGTCATTTTAATGCCTGAAATTGGTCGAAATATAAGCTTCTGAGTAGGAGAAAAAGTCTGTAAAAATGTCAATTTTGGTCACATTGAGGCTTTAAAAAGTAGTTATTCAACATGAGGCACAATCCAAATGACATTTTGAATCAATTTTTCTACAGTCCAAAAAATCAATTTTCTGATGAAAAACGATGACCCGTGACCTGTCGAACTGTCTCCAGATGGTCAGAAATTATAATTTTGTAATGTTTAATTTTTTGACTGTAAATGACTATTGCTTGTGAATTATCACTTTTGGAACTAAATTAAGTGAGTTTAGAGTCATTTTAATGCCTGAAATTGGTTGAAATAGAAGCTTCTGAGTAGGAGAAAAAGTCTGTAAAAATGTCAATTTTGGTCACATTGAGGCTTTAAAACGTAGTTATTCAACATGAGGCACAATCCAAATGACATTTTGAATCAATTTTTCTACAGTCCAAAAAATCAATTTTCTGATGAAAAACGATGACCCGCGACCTGTCGAACTGTCTCCAGATGGTCAGAAATGGTAATTTTGTAATGTTTAATTTTTTGACTGTAAATGACTATTGCTTGTTAATTATCACTTTTGGTACTAAATTAAGTGAGTTTAGAGTCATTTTAATGCCTGAAATTGGTCGAAATAGAAGCTTCTGAGTAGGAGAAAAAGTCTGTAAAAATGTCAATTTTGGTCACATTGAGGCTTTAAAAAGTAGTTATTCAACATGAGGCACAATCCAAATGACATTTTGAATCAATTTTTCTACAGTCCAAAAAATCAATTTTCTGATGAAAAACGATGACCCGTGACCTGTCGAACTGTCTCCAGATGGTCAGAAATTATAATTTTGTAATTTTTAATTTTTTGACTGTAAATGACTATTGCTTGTGAATTATCACTTTTGGAACTAAATTGAGTGAGTTTAGAGTCATTTTAATGCCTGAAATTGGTCTAAATAGAATCTTCTGAGTAGGAGAAAAAGTCTGTAAAAATGGCAATTTAGGTCACATTGAGGCTTTAAAAAGTAGTTATTCAACATGAGGCACAATCCAAATGACATTTTAAATCAATTTTTCTACAGTCCAAAAAATCAATTTTCTGATGAAAAACGATGACCCGTGACCTGTCGAACTGTCTCCAGATGGTCAGAAATTATAATTTTTTAATGTTTAATTTTTTGACTGTAAATGACTATTGCTTGTGATTTATCACTTTTGGAACTAAATTAAGTGAGTTTAGAGTCATTTTAATGCCTGAAATTGGTCGAAATAGAAGCTTCTGAGTAGGAGAAAAAGTCTGTAAAAATGTCAATTTTGGTCACATTGAGGCTTTAAAAAGTAGTTATTCAACATGAGGCACAATCCAAATGACATTTTGAATCAATTTTTCTACAGTCCAAAAAATCAATTTTCTGATGAAAAACGATGACCCGCGACCTGTCGAACTGTCTCCAGATGGTCAGAAATGGTAATTTTTTAATGTTTAGTTTTTTGACTGTAAATGACTATTGCTTGTGATTTATCACTTTTGGAACTAAATTAAGTGAGTTTAGAGTCATTTTAATGCCTGAAATTGGTCGAAATAGAAGCTTCTGAGTAGGAGAAAAAGTCTGTAAAAATGTCAATTTTGGTCACATTGAGGCTTTAAAAAGTAGTTATTCAACATGAGGCACAATCCAAATGACATTTTGAATCAATTTTTCTACAGTCCAAAAAATCAATTTTCTGATGAAAAACGATGACCCGTGACCTGTCGAACTGTCTCCAGATGGTCAGAAATTATAATTTTGTAATGTTTGATTTTTTGACTGTAAATGACTATTGCTTGTTAATTATCACTTTTGGAACTAAATTAAGTTAGTTTAGAGTCATTTTAATGCCTGAAATTGGTCTAAATAGAAGCTTCTGAGTAGGAGAAAAAGTCTGTAAAAATGTCAATTTTGGTCACATTGAGGCTTTAAAAAGTAGTTATTCAACATGAGGCACAATCCAAATGACATTTTGAATCAATTTTTCTACAGTCCAAAAAATCAATTTTCTGATGAAAAACGATGACCCGCGACCTGTCGAACTGTCTCCAGATGGTCAGAAATGGTAATTTTTTAATGTTTAATTTTTTGACTGTAAATGACTATTGCTTGTGAATTATCACTTTTGGAACTAAATTGAGTGAGTTTAGAGTCATTTTAATGCCTGAAATTGGTCTAAATAGAAGCTTCTGAGTAGGAGAAAAAGTCTGTAAAAATGGCAATTTAGGTCACATTGAGGCTTTAAAAAGTAGTTCTTCAACATGAGGCACAATCCAAATGACATTTTGAATCAATTTTTCTACAGTCCAAAAAATCAATTTTCTGATGAAAAACGATGACCCGCGACCTGTCGAACTGTCTACAGATGGTCAGAAATTATAATTTTTTAATGTTTAATTATTTGACTGTAAATGACTATTGCTTGTGAATTATCACTTTTGGAACTAAATTAAGTGAGTTTAGAGTCATTTTAATGCCTGAAATTGTTCGAAATAGAAGCTTCTGAGTAGGAGAAAAAGTCTATAAAAATGTCAATTTTGGTCACATTGAGGCTTTAAAAAGTAGTTATTCAACATGAGGCACAATCGAAATGACATTTTGAATCAATTTTTCTACAGTCCAAAAAATCAATTTTCTGATGAAAAACGATGACCCGTGACCTGTCGAACTGTCTCCAGATGGTCAGAAATTATAATTTTTTAATGTTTAATTTTTTGACTGTATATGACTATTGCTTGTGAATTATCACTTTTGGAACTAAATTGAGTGAGTTTAGAGTCATTTTAATGCCTGAAATTGGTCGAAATAGAAGCTTCTGAGTAGGAGAAAAAGTCTGTAAAAATGGCAATTTTGGTCACATTGAGGCTTTAAAAAGTAGTTATTCAACATGAGGCACAATCCAAATGACATTTTGAATCAATTTTTCTACAGTCGAAAAAATCAATTTTCTGATGAAAAACGATGACCCGTGACCTGTCGAAGTGTCTCCAGATGGTCAGAAATTATAATGTTGTAATGTTTAATTTTTTGACTGTAAATGACTATTGCTTGTGAATTATCACTTTTGGAACTAAATTAATTGAGTTTAGAGTCATTTTAATGCCTGAAATTCGTTGAAATAGAAGCTTCTGAGTAGGAGAAAAAGTCTGTAAAAATATCAATTTTGGTCACATTGAGGCTTTAAAAAGTAGTTATTCAACATGAGGCACAATCCCAATGACATTTTGAATCAATTTTTCTACAGTCCAAAAAATCAATTTTCTGATGAAAAACGATGACCCGCGACCTGTCGAACTGTCTCCAGATGGTCAGAAATGGTAATTTTGTAATGTTTAATTTTTTGACTATAAATGACTATTGCTTGTTAATTATCACTTTTGGAACTAAATTAAGTTAGTTTAGAGTCATTTTAATGCCTGAAATTGGTCTAAATAGAAGCTTCTGAGTAGGAGAAAAAGTCTGTAAAAATGTCAATTTTGGTCACATTGAGGCTTTAAAAAGTAGTTATTCAACATGAGGCACAATCCAAATGACATTTTGAATCAATTTTTCTACAGTCCAAAAAATCAATTTTCTGATGAAAAACGATGACCCGCGACCTGTCGAACTGTCTCCAGATGGTCAGAAATGGTAATTTTTTAATGTTTAATTTTTTGACTGTAAATGACTATTGCTTGTGAATTATCACTTTTGGAACTAAATTGAGTGAGTTTAGAGTCATTTTAATGCCTGAAATTGGTCTAAATAGAAGCTTCTGAGTAGGAGAAAAAGTCTGTAAAAATGGCAATTTAGGTCACATTGAGGCTTTAAAAAGTAGTTCTTCAACATGAGGCACAATCCAAATGACATTTTGAATCAATTTTTCTACAGTCCAAAAAATCAATTTTCTGATGAAAAACGATGACCCGCGACCTGTCGAACTGTTTCCAGATGGTCAGAAATTATAATTTTTTAATGTTTAATTTTTTGACTGTAAATGACTATTGCTTGTGAATTATCACTTTTGGAACTAAATTAAGTGAGTTTAGAGTCATTTTAATGCCTGAAATTGGTCGAAATAGAAGCTTCTGAGTAGGAGAAAAAGTCTGTAAAAATGTCAATTTTGGTCACATTGAGGCTTTAAAAAGTAGTTATTCAACATGAGGCACAATCCAAATGACATTTTGAATCAATTTTTCTACAGTCCAAAAAATCAATTTTCTGATGAAAAACGATGACCCGCGACCTGTCGAACTGTCTCCAGATGGTCAGAAATGGTAATTTTTTAATGTTTAATTTTTTGACTGTAAATGACTATTGCTTGTGAATTATCACTTTTGGAACTAAATTGAGTGAGTTTAGAGTCATTTTAATGCCTGAAATTGTTCTAAATAGACGCTTCTGAGTAGGAGAAAAAGTCTGTAAAAATGGCAATTTAGGTCACATTGAGGCTTTAAAAAGTAGTTTTTCAACATGAGGCACAATCCAAATGACATTTTGAATCAATTTTTCTACAGTCCAAAAAATCAATTTTCTGATGAAAAACGATGACCCGCGACCTGTCGAACTGTCTCCAGATGGTCAGAAATTATAATTATTTAATGTTTAATTTTTTGACTGTAAATGACTATTGCTTGTGAATTATCACTTTTGGAACTAAATTAAGTGAGTTTAGAGTCATTTTAATGCCTGAAATTGGTCGAAATAGAAGCTTCTGAGTAGGAGAAAAAGTCTATAAAAATGTCAATTTTGGTCACATTGAGGCTTTAAAAAGTAGTTATTCAACATGAGGCACAATCCAAATGACATTTTGAATCAATTTTTCTACAGTCCAAAAAATCAATTTTCTGATGAAAAACGATGACCCGTGACCTGTCGAACTGTCTCCAGATGGTCAGAAATTATAATTTTTTAATGTTTAATTTTTTGACTGTATATGACTATTGCTTGTGAATTATCACTTTTGGAACTAAATTGAGTGAGTTTAGAGTCATTTTAATGCCTGAAATTGGTCAAAATAGAAGCTTCTGAGTAGGAGAAAAAGTCTGTAAAAATGGCAATTTTGGTCACATTGAGGCTTTAAAAAGTGGTTAGTCAACATGAGGCACAATCCAAATCGACATTTTGAATACATTTCTCTACAATCCAAAAAATCAATTTTCTGATGAAAAACGATGACCCGCGACCTGTCGAACTGTCTCCAGATGGTCAGAAATTATAATTTTTTAATGTTTAATTTTTTGACTGTAAATGACTATTGCTTGTGAATTATCACTTTTGGAACTAAATTAAGTGAGTTTAGAGTCATTTTAATGCCTGAAATTGGTCGAAATAGAAGCTTCTGAGTAGGAGAAAAAGTCTATAAAAATGTCAATTTTGGTCACATTGAGGCTTTAAAAAGTAGTTATTCAACATGAGGCACAATCCAAATGACATTTTGAATCAATTTTTCTACAGTCCAAAAATCAATTTTCTGATGAAAAACGATGACCCGTGACCTGTCGAACTGTCTCCAGATGGTCAGAAATTATAATTTTTTAATGTTTAATTTTTTGACTGTATATGACTATTGCTTGTGAATTATCACTTTTGGAACTAAATTGAGTGAGTTTAGAGTCATTTTAATGCCTGAAATTGGTCTAAATAGAAGCTTCTGAGTAGGAGAAAAAGTCTGTAAAAATGGCAATTTAGGTCACATTGAGGCTTTAAAAAGTAGTTCTTCAACATGAGGCACAATCCAAATGACATTTTGAATCAATTTTTCTACAGTCCAAAAAATCAATTTTCTGATGAAAAACGATGACCCGCGACCTGTCGAACTGTTTCCAGATGGTCAGAAATTATAATTTTTTAATGTTTAATTTTTTGACTGTAAATGACTATTGCTTGTGAATTATCACTTTTGGAACTAAATTAAGTGAGTTTAGAGTCATTTTAATGCCTGAAATTGGTCGAAATAGAAGCTTCTGAGTAGGAGAAAAAGTCTGTAAAAATGTCAATTTTGGTCACATTGAGGCTTTAAAAAGTAGTTATTCAACATGAGGCACAATCCAAATGACATTTTGAATCAATTTTTCTACAGTCCAAAAAATCAATTTTCTGATGAAAAACGATGACCCGTGACCTGTCGAACTGTCTCCAGATGGTCAGAAATTATAATTTTGTAATGTTTAATTTTTTGACTGTAAATGACTATTGCTTGGTTATTATCACTTTTGGAACTAAATTAAGTTAGTTTAGAGTCATTTTAATGCCTGAAATTGGTCTAAATAGAAGCTTCTTAGTAGGAGAAAAAGTCTGTAAAAATGTCAATTTTGGTCACATTGAGGCTTTAAAAAGTAGTTATTCAACATGAGGCACAATCCAAATGACATTTTGAATCAATTTTTCTACAGTCCAAAAAATCAATTTTCTGATGAAAAACGATGACCCGCGACCTGTCGAACTGTCTCCAGATGGTCAGAAATGGTAATTTTTTAATGTTTAATTTTTTGACTGTAAATGACTATTGCTTGTGAATTATCACTTTTGGAACTAAATTGAGTGAGTTTAGAGTCATTTTAATGCCTGAAATTGTTCTAAATAGACGCTTCTGAGTAGGAGAAAAAGTCTGTAAAAATGGCAATTTAGGTCACATTGAGGCTTTAAAAAGTAGTTTTTCAACATGAGGCCCAATCCAAATGACATTTTGAATCAATTTTTCTACAGTCCAAAAAATCAATTTTCTGATGAAAAACGATGACCCGCGACCTGTCGAACTGTCTCCAGATGGTCAGAAATTATAATTTTTTAATGTTTAATTTTTTGACTGTAAATGACTATTGCTTGTGAATTATCACTTTTGGAACTAAATTAAGTGAGTTTAGAGTCATTTTAATGCCTGAAATTGGTCGAAATAGAAGCTTCTGAGTAGGAGAAAAAGTCTATAAAAATGTCAATTTTGGTCACATTGAGGCTTTAAAAAGTAGTTATTCAACATGAGGCACAATCCAAATGACATTTTGAATCAATTTTTCTACAGTCCAAAAAATCAATTTTCTGATGAAAAACGATGACCCGTGACCTGTCGAACTGTCTCCAGATGGTCAGAAATTATAATTTTTTAATGTTTAATTTTTTGACTGTATATGACTATTGCTTGTGAATTATCACTTTTGGAACTAAATTGAGTGAGTTTAGAGTCATTTTAATGCCTGAAATTGGTCAAAATAGAAGCTTCTGAGTAGGAGAAAAAGTCTGTAAAAATGGCAATTTTGGTCACATTGAGGCTTTAAAAAGTGGTTAGTCAACATGAGGCACAATCCAAATCGACATTTTGAATACATTTCTCTACAATCCAAAAAATCAATTTTCTGATGAAAAACGATGACCCGCGACCTGTCGAACTGTCTCCAGATGGTCAGAAATTATAATTTTTTAATGTTTAATTTTTTGACTGTAAATGACTATTGCTTGTGAATTATCACTTTTGGAACTAAATTAAGTGAGTTTAGAGTCATTTTAATGCCTGAAATTGGTCGAAATAGAAGCTTCTGAGTAGGAGAAAAAGTCTATAAAAATGTCAATTTTGGTCACATTGAGGCTTTAAAAAGTAGTTATTCAACATGAGGCACAATCCAAATGACATTTTGAATCAATTTTTCTACAGTCCAAAAATCAATTTTCTGATGAAAAACGATGACCCGTGACCTGTCGAACTGTCTCCAGATGGTCAGAAATTATAATTTTTTAATGTTTAATTTTTTGACTGTATATGACTATTGCTTGTGAATTATCACTTTTGGAACTAAATTGAGTGAGTTTAGAGTCATTTTAATGCCTGAAATTGGTCGAAATAGAAGCTTCTGAGTAGGAGGAAAAGTCTGTAAAAATGGCAATTTTGGTCACATTGAGGCTTTAAAAAGTAGTTATTCAACATGAGGCACAATCCAAATGACATTTTGAATCAATTTTTCTACAGTCCAAAAAATCAATTTTCTGATGAAAAACGATGACCCGCGACCTGTCGAACTGTCTCCAGATGGTCAGAAATGGTAATTTTTTAATGTTTAATTTTTTGACTGTAAATGACTATTGCTTGTGAATTATCACTTTTGGAACTAAATTGAGTGAGTTTAGAGTCATTTTAATGCCTGAAATTGGTCTAAATAGAAGCTTCTGAGTAGGAGAAAAAGTCTGTAAAAATGGCAATTTAGGTCACATTGAGGCTTTAAAAAGTAGTTCTTCAACATGAGGCACAATCCAAATGACATTTTGAATCAATTTTTCTACAGTCCAAAAAATCAATTTACTGATGAAAAACGATGACCCGCGACCTGTCGAACTGTCTACAGATGGTCAGAAATTATAATTTTTTAATGTTTAATTATTTGACTGTAAATGACTATTGCTTGTGAATTATCACTTTTGGAACTAAATTAAGTGAGTTTAGAGTCATTTTAATGCCTGAAATTGTTCGAAATAGAAGCTTCTGAGTAGGAGAAAAAGTCTATAAAAATGTCAATTTTGGTCACATTGAGGCTTTAAAAAGTAGTTATTCAACATGAGGCACAATCGAAATGACATTTTGAATCAATTTTTCTACAGTCCAAAAAATCAATTTTCTGATGAAAAACGATGACCCGTGACCTGTCGAACTGTCTCCAGATGGTCAGAAATTATAATTTTTTAATGTTTAATTTTTTGACTGTATATGACTATTGCTTGTGAATTATCACTTTTGGAACTAAATTGAGTGAGTTTAGAGTCATTTTAATGCCTGAAATTGGTCGAAATAGAAGCTTCTGAGTAGGAGAAAAAGTCTGTAAAAATGGCAATTTTGGTCACATTGAGGCTTTAAAAAGTAGTTATTCAACATGAGGCACAATCCAAATGACATTTTGAATCTATTTTTCTACAGTCGAAAAAATCAATTTTCTGATGAAAAACGATGACCCGTGACCTGTCGAAGTGTCTCCAGATGGTCAGAAATTATAATGTTGTAATGTTTAATTTTTTGACTGTAAATGACTATTGCTTGTGAATTATCACTTTTGGAACTAAATTAAGTGAGTTTAGAGTCATTTTAATGCCTGAAATTCGTTGAAATAGAAGCTTCTGAGTAGGAGAAAAAGTCTGTAAAAATATCAATTTTGGTCACATTGAGGCTTTAAAAAGTAGTTATTCAACATGAGGCACAATCCCAATGACATTTTGAATCAATTTTTCTACAGTCCAAAAAATCAATTTTCTGATGAAAAACGATGACCCGCGACCTGTCGAACTGTCTCCAGATGGTCAGAAATGGTAATTTTGTAATGTTTAATTTTTTGACTATAAATGACTATTGCTTGTTAATTATCACTTTTGGAACTAAATTAAGTTAGTTTAGAGTCATTTTAATGCCTGAAATTGGTCTAAATAGAAGCTTCTGAGTAGGAGAAAAAGTCTGTAAAAATGTCAATTTTGGTCACATTGAGGCTTTAAAAAGTAGTTATTCAACATGAGGCACAATCCAAATGACATTTTGAATCAATTTTTCTACAGTCCAAAAAATCAATTTTCTGATGAAAAACGATGACCCGCGACCTGTCGAACTGTCTCCAGATGGTCAGAAATGGTAATTTTTTAATGTTTAATTTTTTGACTGTAAATGACTATTGCTTGTGAATTATCACTTTTGGAACTAAATTGAGTGAGTTTAGAGTCATTTTAATGCCTGAAATTGGTCTAAATAGAAGCTTCTGAGTAGGAGAAAAAGTCTGTAAAAATGGCAATTTAGGTCACATTGAGGCTTTAAAAAGTAGTTCTTCAACATGAGGCACAATCCAAATGACATTTTGAATCAATTTTTCTACAGTCCAAAAAATCAATTTTCTGATGAAAAACGATGACCCGCGACCTGTCGAACTGTTTCCAGATGGTCAGAAATTATAATTTTTTAATGTTTAATTTTTTGACTGTAAATGACTATTGCTTGTGAATTATCACTTTTGGAACTAAATTAAGTGAGTTTAGAGTCATTTTAATGCCTGAAATTGGTCGAAATAGAAGCTTCTGAGTAGGAGAAAAAGTCTGTAAAAATGTCAATTTTGGTCACATTGAGGCTTTAAAAAGTAGTTATTCAACATGAGGCACAATCCAAATGACATTTTGAATCAATTTTTCTACAGTCCAAAAAATCAATTTTCTGATGAAAAACGATGACCCGTGACCTGTCGAACTGTCTCCAGATGGTCAGAAATTATAATTTTGTAATGTTTAATTTTTTGACTGTAAATGACTATTGCTTGTTAATTATCACTTTTGGAACTAAATTAAGTTAGTTTAGAGTCATTTTAATGCCTGAAATTGGTCTAAATAGAAGCTTCTTAGTAGGAGAAAAAGTCTGTAAAAATGTCAATTTTGGTCACATTGAGGCTTTAAAAAGTAGTTATTCAACATGAGGCACAATCCAAATGACATTTTGAATCAATTTTTCTACAGTCCAAAAAATCAATTTTCTGATGAAAAACGATGACCCGCGACCTGTCGAACTGTCTCCAGATGGTCAGAAATGGTAATTTTTTAATGTTTAATTTTTTGACTGTAAATGACTATTGCTTGTGAATTATCACTTTTGGAACTAAATTGAGTGAGTTTAGAGTCATTTTAATGCCTGAAATTGTTCTAAATAGACGCTTCTGAGTAGGAGAAAAAGTCTGTAAAAATGGCAATTTAGGTCACATTGAGGCTTTAAAAAGTAGTTTTTCAACATGAGGCACAATCCAAATGACATTTTGAATCAATTTTTCTACAGTCCAAAAAATCAATTTTCTGATGAAAAACGATGACCCGCGACCTGTCGAACTGTCTCCAGATGGTCAGAAATTATAATTTTTTAATGTTTAATTTTTTGACTGTAAATGACTATTGCTTGTGAATTATCACTTTTGGAACTAAATTAAGTGAGTTTAGAGTCATTTTAATGCCTGAAATTGGTCGAAATAGAAGCTTCTGAGTAGGAGAAAAAGTCTATAAAAATGTCAATTTTGGTCACATTGAGGCTTTAAAAAGTAGTTATTCAACATGAGGCACAATCCAAATGACATTTTGAATCAATTTTTCTACAGTCCAAAAAATCAATTTTCTGATGAAAAACGATGACCCGTGACCTGTCGAACTGTCTCCAGATGGTCAGAAATTATAATTTTTTAATGTTTAATTTTTTGACTGTATATGACTATTGCTTGTGAATTATCACTTTTGGAACTAAATTGAGTGAGTTTAGAGTCATTTTAATGCCTGAAATTGGTCAAAATAGAAGCTTCTGAGTAGGAGAAAAAGTCTGTAAAAATGGCAATTTTGGTCACATTGAGGCTTTAAAAAGTGGTTAGTCAACATGAGGCACAATCCAAATCGACATTTTGAATACATTTCTCTACAATCCAAAAAATCAATTTTCTGATGAAAAACGATGACCCGCGACCTGTCGAACTGTCTCCAGATGGTCAGAAATTATAATTTTTTAATGTTTAATTTTTTGACTGTAAATGACTATTGCTTGTGAATTATCACTTTTGGAACTAAATTAAGTGAGTTTAGAGTCATTTTAATGCCTGAAATTGGTCGAAATAGAAGCTTCTGAGTAGGAGAAAAAGTCTATAAAAATGTCAATTTTGGTCACATTGAGGCTTTAAAAAGTAGTTATTCAACATGAGGCACAATCCAAATGACATTTTGAATCAATTTTTCTACAGTCCAAAAATCAATTTTCTGATGAAAAACGATGACCCGTGACCTGTCGAACTGTCTCCAGATGGTCAGAAATTATAATTTTTTAATGTTTAATTTTTTGACTGTATATGACTATTGCTTGTGAATTATCACTTTTGGAACTAAATTGAGTGAGTTTAGAGTCATTTTAATGCCTGAAATTGGTCGAAATAGAAGCTTCTGAGTAGGAGGAAAAGTCTGTAAAAATGGCAATTTTGGTCACATTGAGGCTTTAAAAAGTAGTTATTCAACATGAGGCACAATCCAAATGACATTCTGAATCAATTTTTCTACATTCCAAAAAATCAATTTTATGATGAAAAACGATGACCCGTGACCTGTCGAACTGTCTCCAGATGGTCAGAAATTATAATTTTGTAATGTTTAATTTTTTGACTGTAAATGACTATTGCTTGTGATTTATCACTTTTGGAACTAAATTGAGTGAGTTTAGAGTCATTTTAATGCCTGAAATTGGTCGAAATAGAAGCTTCTGAGTAGGAGAAAAAGTCTGTAAAAATGGCAATTTAGGTCACATTGAGGCTTTAAAAAGTAGTTATTCAACATGAGGCACAATCCAAATGACATTTTGAATCAATTTTTCTACAGTCCAAAAAATCAATTTTCTGATGAAAAACGATGACCCTTGACCTGTCGAACTGTCTCCAGATGGTCAGAAATGGTAATTTTTTAATGTTTAATTTTTTGACTGTAAATGACTATTGCTTGTGAATTATCACTTTTGGAACTAAATTAAGTGAGTTTAGAGTCATTTTAATGCCTGAAATTGGTCGAAATAGAGGCTTCTGAGTAGGAGAAAAAGTTTGTAAAAACGGCAATTTTGGTCACATTGAGGCTTTAAAAAGTAGTTATTCAACATGAGGCACAATCCAAATGACATTTTGAATCAATTTTTCTACAGTCCAAAAAATCAATTTTCTGATGAAAAACGATGACCCGTGACCTGTCGAACTGTCTCCAGATGGTCAGAAATTATAATTTTGTAATGTTTAATTTTTTGACTGTAAATGACTATTGCTTGTGAATTATCACTTTTGGAACTAAATTGAGTGAGTTTAGAGTCATTTTAATGCCTGAAATTGGTCTAAATAGAAGCTTCTGAGTAGGAGAAAAAGTCTGTAAAAATGGCAATTTAGGTCACATTGAGGCTTTAAAAAGTAGTTATTCAACATGAGGCACAATCCAAATGACATTTTAAATCAATTTTTCTACAGTCCAAAAAATCAATTTTCTGATGAAAAACGATGACCCGTGACCTGTCGAACTGTCTCCAGATGGTCAGAAATTATAATTTTTTAATGTTTAATTTTTTGACTGTAAATGACTATTGCTTGTGATTTATCACTTTTGGAACTAAATTAAGTGAGTTTAGAGTCATTTTAATGCCTGAAATTGGTCGAAATATAAGCTTCTGAGTAGGAGAAAAAGTCTGTAAAAATGTCAATTTTGGTCACATTGAGGCTTTAAAAAGTAGTTATTCAACATGAGGCACAATCCAAATGACATTTTGAATCAATTTTTCTACAGTCCAAAAAATCAATTTTCTGATGAAAAACGATGACCCGTGACCTGTCGAACTGTCTCCAGATGGTCAGAAATTATAATTTTGTAATGTTTAATTTTTTGACTGTAAATGACTATTGCTTGTGAATTATCACTTTTGGAACTAAATTAAGTGAGTTTAGAGTCATTTTAATGCCTGAAATTGGTTGAAATAGAAGCTTCTGAGTAGGAGAAAAAGTCTGTAAAAATGTCAATTTTGGTCACATTGAGGCTTTAAAAAGTAGTTATTCAACATGAGGCACAATCCAAATGACATTTTGAATCAATTTTTCTACAGTCCAAAAAATCAATTTTCTGATCAAAAACGATGACCCGCGACCTGTCGAACTGTCTCCAGATGGTCAGAAATAGTAATTTTTTAATGTTTAATTTTTTGACTGTAAATGACTATTGCTTGTGAATTATCACTTTTGGAACTAAATTGAGTGAGTTTAGAGTCATTTTAATGCCTGAAATTGGTCTAAATAGAAGCTTCTGAGTAGGAGAAAAAGTCTGTAAAAATGGCAATTTAGGTCACATTGAGGCTTTAAAAAGTAGTTCTTCAACATGAGGCACAATCCAAATGACATTTTGAATCAATTTTTCTACAGTCCAAAAAATCAATTTTCTGATGAAAAACGATGACCCGCGACCTGTCGAACTGTCTCCAGATGGTCAGAAATTATAATTTTTTAATGTTTAATTTTTTGACTGTAAATGACTATTGCTTGTGAATTATCACTTTTGGAACTAAATTAAGTGAGTTTAGAGTCATTTTAATGCCTGAAATTGGTCGAAATAGAAGCTTCTGAGTAGGAGAAAAAGTCTGTAAAAATGTCAATTTTGGTCACATTGAGGCTTTAAAAAGTAGTTATTCAACATGAGGCACAATCCAAATGACATTTTGAATCAATTTTTCTACATTCCAAAAAATCAATTTTCTAATGAAAAACGATGACCCGTGACCTGTCGAACTGTCTCCAGATGGTCAGAAATGGTAATTTTTTAATGTTTAATTTTTTGACTGTAAATGACTATTGCTTGTGAATTATCACTTTTGGAACTAAATTGAGTGAGTTTAGAGTCATTTTAATGCCTGAAATTGGTCGAAATAGAAGCTTCTGAGTAGGAGAAAAAGTCTGTAAAAATGGCAATTTTGGTCACATTGAGGCTTTAAAAAGTAATTATTCAACATGAGGCACAATCCAAAAGACATTTTGAATCAATTTTTCTACAGTCCAAAAAATCAATTTTATGATGAAAAACGATGACCCGTGACCTGTCGAACTGTCTCCAGATGGTCAGAAATTATAATTTTGTAATGTTTAATTTTTTGACTGTAAATGACTATTGCTTGTGATTTATCACTTTTGGAACTAAATTGAGTGAGTTTAGAGTCATTTTAATGCCTGAAATTGGTCGAAATAGAAGCTTCTGAGTAGGAGAAAAAGTCTGTAAAAATGGCAATTTAGGTCACATTGAGGCTTTAAAAAGTAGTTATTCAACATGAGGCACAATCCAAATGACATTTTGAATCAATTTTTCTACAGTCCAAAAAATCAATTTTCTGATGAAAAACGATGACCCTTGACCTGTCGAACTGTCTCCAGATGGTCAGAAATGGTAATTTTTTAATGTTTAATTTTTTGACTGTAAATAACTATTGCTTGTGAATTATCACTTTTGGAACTAAATTAAGTGAGTTTAGAGTCATTTTAATGCCTGAAATTGGTCGAAATAGAGGCTACTGAGTAGGAGAAAAAGTTTGTAAAAACGGCAATTTTGGTCACATTGAGGCTTTAAAAAGTAGTTATTCAACATGAGGCACAATCCAAATGACATTTTGAATACATTTCTCTACAATCCAAAAAATCAATTTTCTGATGAAAAACGATGACCCGCGACCTGTCGAACTGTCTCCAGATGGTCAGAAATGGTAATTTTTTAATGTTTAATTTTTTGACTGTAAATGACTATTGCTTGTGAATTATCACTTTTGGAACTAAATTAAGTGAGTTTAGAGTCATTTTAATGCCTGAAATTGGTCGAAATAGAAGCTTCTGAGTAGGAGAAAAAGTCTGTAAAAATGTCAATTTTGGTCACATTGAGGCTTTAAAAAGTAGTTATTCAACATGAGGCACAATCCAAATGACATTTTGAATCAATTTTTCTACAGTCCAAAAAATCAATTTTCTGATGAAAAACGATGACCCGTGACCTGTCGAACTGTCTCCAGATGGTCAGAAATTATAATTTTGTAATGTTTAATTTTTTGACTGTAAATGACTATTGCTTGTGAATTATCACTTTTGGAACTAAATTGAGTGAGTTTAGAGTCATTTTAATGCCTGAAATTGGTCGAAATAGAAGCTTCTGAGGAGGAGAAAAAGTCTGTAAAAATGGCAGTTTAGGTCACATTGAGGCTTTAAAAAGTAGTTATTCAACATGAGGCACAATCCAAATGACATTTTGAATCAATTTTTCTACAGTCCAAAAAATCAATTTTCTGATGAAAAACGATGACCCGCGACCTGTTGAACTGTCTCCAGATGGTCAGAAATGGTAATTTTTTAATGTTTAATTTTTTGACTGTAAATGACTATTGCTTGTGAATTATCACTTTTGGAACTAAATTGAGTGAGTTTAGAGTCATTTTAATGCCTGAAATTGGTCTAAATAGAAGCTTCTGAGTAGGAGAAAAAGTCTGTAAAAATGGCAATTTAGGTCACATTGAGGCTTTAAAAAGTAGTTCTTCAACATGAGGCACAATCCAAATGACATTTTGAATCAATTTTTCTACAGTCCAAAAAATCAATTTTCTGATGAAAAACGATGACCCGCGACCTGTCGAACTGTCTCCAGATGGTCAGAAATTATAATTTTTTAATGTTTAATTTTTTGACTGTAAATGACTATTGCTTGTGAATTATCACTTTTGGAACTAAATTAAGTGAGTTTAGAGTCATTTTAATGCCTGAAATTGGTCGAAATAGAAGCTTCTGAGTAGGAGAAAAAGTCTGTAAAAATGTCAATTTTGGTCACATTGAGGCTTTAAAAAGTAGTTATTCAACATGAGGCACAATCCAAATGACATTTTGAATCAATTTTTCTACATTCCAAAAAATCAATTTTCTGATGAAAAACGATGACCCGTGACCTGTCGAACTGTCTCCAGATGGTCAGAAATGGTAATTTTTTAATGTTTAATTTTTTGACTGTAAATGACTATTGCTTGTGAATTATCACTTTTGGAACTAAATTGAGTGAGTTTAGAGTCATTTTAATGCCTGAAATTGGTCGAAATAGAAGCTTCTGAGTAGGAGAAAAAGTTTGTAAAAACGGCAATTTTGGTCACATTGAGGCTTTAAAAAGTAGTTATTCAACATGAGGCACAATCCAAATGACATTTTGAATACATTTCTCTACAATCCAAAAAATCAATTTTCTGATGAAAAACGATGACCCGCGACCTGTCGAACTGTCTCCAGATGGTCAGAAATGGTAATTTTTTAATGTTTAATTTTTTGACTGTAAATGACTATTGCTTGTGAATTATCACTTTTGGAACTAAATTAAGTGAGTTTAGAGTCATTTTAATGCCTGAAATTGGTCGAAATAGAAGCTTCTGAGTAGGAGAAAAAGTCTGTAAAAATGTCAATTTTGGTCACATTGAGGCTTTAAAAAGTAGTTATTCAACATGAGGCACAATCCAAATGACATTTTGAATCAATTTTTCTACAGTCCAAAAAATCAATTTTCTGATGAAAAACGATGACCCGTGACCTGTCGAACTGTCTCCAGATGGTCAGAAATTATAATTTTGTAATGTTTAATTTTTTGACTGTAAATGACTATTGCTTGTGAATTATCACTTTTGGAACTAAATTGAGTGAGTTTAGAGTCATTTTAATGCCTGAAATTGGTCGAAATAGAAGCTTCTGAGGAGGAGAAAAAGTCTGTAAAAATGGCAGTTTAGGTCACATTGAGGCTTTAAAAAGTAGTTATTCAACATGAGGCACAATCCAAATGACATTTTGAATCAATTTTTCTACAGTCCAAAAAATCAATTTTCTGATGAAAAACAATGACCCGCGACCTGTTGAACTGTCTCCAGATGGTCAGAAATGGTAATTTTTTAATGTTTAATTTTTTGACTGTAAATGACTATTGCTTGTGAATTATCACTTTTGGAACTAAATTGAGTGAGTTTAGAGTCATTTTAATGCCTGAAATTGGTCTAAATAGAAGCTTCTGAGTAGGAGAAAAAGTCTGTAAAAATGGCAATTTAGGTCACATTGAGGCTTTAAAAAGTAGTTCTTCAACATGAGGCACAATCCAAATGACATTTTGAATCAATTTTTCTACAGTCCAAAAAATCAATTTTCTGATGAAAAACGATGACCCGCGACCTGTCGAACTGTCTCCAGATGGTCAGAAATTATAATTTTTTAATGTTTAATTTTTTGACTGTAAATGACTATTGCTTGTGAATTATCACTTTTGGAACTAAATTAAGTGAGTTTAGAGTCATTTTAATGCCTGAAATTGGTCGAAATAGAAGCTTCTGAGTAGGAGAAAAAGTCTGTAAAAATGTCAATTTTGGTCACATTGAGGCTTTAAAAAGTAGTTATTCAACATGAGGCACAATCCAAATGACATTTTGAATCAATTTTTCTACATTCCAAAAAATCAATTTTCTGATGAAAAACGATGACCCGTGACCTGTCGAACTGTCTCCAGATGGTCAGAAATTATAATTTTTTAATGTTTAATTTTTTGACTGTAAATGACTATTGCTTGTGATTTATCACTTTTGGAACTAAATTAAGTGAGTTTAGAGTCATTTTAATGCCTGAAATTGGTCGAAATATAAGCTTCTGAGTAGGAGAAAAAGTCTGTAAAAATGTCAATTTTGGTCACATTGAGGCTTTAAAAAGTAGTTATTCAACATGAGGCACAATCCAAATGACATTTTGAATCAATTTTTCTACAGTCCAAAAAATCAATTTTCTGATGAAAAACGATGACCCGTGACCTGTCGAACTGTCTCCAGATGGTCAGAAATTATAATTTTGTAATGTTTAATTTTTTGACTGTAAATGACTATTGCTTGTGAATTATCACTTTTGGAACTAAATTAAGTGAGTTTAGAGTCATTTTAATGCCTGAAATTGGTTGAAATAGAAGCTTCTGAGTAGGAGAAAAAGTCTGTAAAAATGTCAATTTTGGTCACATTGAGGCTTTAAAAAGTAGTTATTCAACATGAGGCACAATCCAAATGACATTTTGAATCAATTTTTCTACAGTCCAAAAAATCAATTTTCTGATGAAAAACGATGACCCGCGACCTGTCGAACTGTCTCCAGATGGTCAGAAATGGTAATTTTGTAATGTTTAATTTTTTGACTGTAAATGACTATTGCTTGTTAATTATCACTTTTGGAACTAAATTAAGTTAGTTTAGAGTCATTTTAATGCCTGAAATTGGTCTAAATAGAAGCTTCTGAGTAGGAGAAAAAGTCTGTAAAAATGTCAATTTTGGTCACATTGAGGCTTTAAAAAGTAGTTATTCAACATGAGGCACAATCCAAATGACATTTTGAATCAATTTTTCTACAGTCCAAAAAATCAATTTTCTGATGAAAAACGATGACCCGCGACCTGTCGAACTGTCTCCAGATGGTCAGAAATAGTAATTTTTTAATGTTTAATTTTTTGACTGTAAATGACTATTGCTTGTTAATTATCACTTTTGGAACTAAATTGAGTGAGTTTAGAGTCATTTTAATGCCTGAAATTGGTCTAAATAGAAGCTTCTGAGTAGGAGAAAAAGTCTGTAAAAATGGCAATTTAGGTCACATTGAGGCTTTAAAAAGTAGTTCTTCAACATGAGGCACAATCCAAATGACATTTTGAATCAATTTTTCTACAGTCCAAAAAATCAATTTTCTGATGAAAAACGATGACCCGCGACCTGTCGAACTGTCTCCAGATGGTCAGAAATTATAATTTTTTAATGTTTAATTTTTTGACTGTAAATGACTATTGCTTGTGAATTATCACTTTTGGAACTAAATTAAGTGAGTTTAGAGTCATTTTAATGCCTGAAATTGGTCGAAATAGAAGCTTCTGAGTAGGAGAAAAAGTCTGTAAAAATGTCAATTTTGGTCACATTGAGGCTTTAAAAAGTAGTTATTCAACATGAGGCACAATCCAAATGACATTTTGAATCAATTTTTCTACAGTCCAAAAAATCAATTTTCTGATGAAAAACGATGACCCGTGACCTGTCGAACTGTCTCCAGATGGTCAGAAATTATAATTTTTTAATGTTTAATTTTTTGACTGTAAATGACTATTGCTTGTGATTTATCACTTTTGGAACTAAATTAAGTGAGTTTAGAGTCATTTTAATGCCTGAAATTGGTCGAAATAGAAGCTTCTGAGTAGGAGAAAAAGTCTGTAAAAATGTCAATTTTGGTCACATTGAGGCTTTAAAAAGTAGTTATTCAACATGAGGCACAATCCAAATGACATTTTGAATCAATTTTTCTACAGTCCAAAAAATCAATTTTCTGATGAAAAACGATGACCCGCGACCTGTCGAACTGTCTCCAGATGGTCAGAAATAGTAATTTTTTAATGTTTAATTTTTTGACTGTAAATGACTATTGCTTGTTAATTATCACTTTTGGAACTAAATTGAGTGAGTTTAGAGTCATTTTAATGCCTGAAATTGGTCTAAATAGAAGCTTCTGAGTAGGAGAAAAAGTCTGTAAAAATGGCAATTTAGGTCACATTGAGGCTTTAAAAAGTAGTTCTTCAACATGAGGCACAATCCAAATGACATTTTGAATCAATTTTTCTACAGTCCAAAAAATCAATTTTCTGATGAAAAACGATGACCCGCGACCTGTCGAACTGTCTCCAGATGGTCAGAAATTATAATTTTTTAATGTTTAATTTTTTGACTGTAAATGACTATTGCTTGTGAATTATCACTTTTGGAACTAAATTAAGTGAGTTTAGAGTCATTTTAATGCCTGAAATTGGTCGAAATAGAAGCTTCTGAGTAGGAGAAAAAGTCTGTAAAAATGTCAATTTTGGTCACATTGAGGCTTTAAAAAGTAGTTATTCAACATGAGGCACAATCCAAATGACATTTTGAATCAATTTTTCTACAGTCCAAAAAATCAATTTTCTGATGAAAAACGATGACCCGTGACCTGTCGAACTGTCTCCAGATGGTCAGAAATTATAATTTTTTAATGTTTAATTTTTTGACTGTAAATGACTATTGCTTGTGATTTATCACTTTTGGAACTAAATTAAGTGAGTTTAGAGTCATTTTAATGCCTGAAATTGGTCGAAATAGAAGCTTCTGAGTAGGAGAAAAAGTCTGTAAAATGTCAATTTTGGTCACATTGAGGCTTTAAATAGTAGTTATTCAACATGAGGCACAATCCAAATGACATTTTGAATCAATTTTTCTACAGTCCAAAAAATCAATTTTCTGATGAAAAACGATGACCCGCGACCTGTCGAACTGTCTCCAGATGGTCAGAAATGGTAATTTTTTAATGTTTACTTTTTTGACTGTAAATGACTATTGCTTGTGATTTATCACTTTTGGAACTAAATTAAGTGAGTTTAGAGTCATTTTAATGCCTGAAATTGGTCGAAATAGAAGCTTCTGAGTAGGAGAAAAAGTCTGTAAAAATGTCAATTTTGGTCACATTGAGGCTTTAAAAAGTAGTTATTCAACATGAGGCACAATCCAAATGACATTTTGAATCAATTATTCTACAGTCCAAAAAATCAATTTTCTGATGAAAAACGATGACCCGTGACCTGTCGAACTGTCTCCAGATGGTCAGAAATTATAATTTTGTAATGTTTAATTTTTTGAATGTAAATGACTATTGCTTGTTAATTATCACTTTTGGAACTAAATTAAGTTAGTTTAGAGTCATTTTAATGCCTGAAATTGGTCTAAATAGAAGCCTCTGAGTAGGAGAAAAAGTCTGTAAAAATGTCAATTTTGGTCACATTGAGGCTTTAAAAAGTAGTTATTCAACATGAGGCACAATCCAAATGACATTTTGAATCAATTTTTCTACAGTCCAAAAAATCAATTTTCTGATGAAAAACGATGACCCGCGACCTGTCGAACTGTCTCCAGATGGTCAGAAATGGTAATTTTTTCATGTTTAATTTTTTGACTGTAAATGACTATTGCTTGTGAATTATCACTTTTGGAACTAAATTGAGTGAGTTTAGAGTCATTTTAATGCCTGAAATTGGTCGAAATAGAAGCTTCTGAGTAGGAGAAAAAGTCTGTAAAAATGGCAATTTTGGTCACATTGAGGCTTTAAAAAGTAGTTATTCAACATGAGGCACAATCCAAATGACATTTTGAATACATTTCTCTACAATCCAAAAAATCAATTTTCTGATGAAAAACGATGACCCGTGACCTGTCGAACTGTCTCCAGATGGTCAGAAATGGTAATTTTTTAATGTTTAATTTTTTGACTGTAAATGACTATTGCTTGTGAATTATCACTTTTGGAACTAAACTAAGTGAGTTTAGAGTCATTTTAATGCCTGAAATTGGTCGAAATAGAAGCTTCTGAGTAGGAGAAAAAGTCTGTAAAAACGGCAATTTTGGTCACATTGAGGCTTTAAAAAGTAGTTATTCAACATGAGGCACAATCCAAATGACATTTTGAATACATTTCTCTACAATCCAAAAAATCAATTTTCTGATGAAAAACGATGACCCGCGACCTGTCGAACTGTCTCCAGATGGTCAGAAATGGTAATTTTTTAATGTTTAATTTTTTGACTGTAAATGACTATTGCTTGTGAATTATCACTTTTGGAACTAAATTAAGTGAGTTTAGAGTCATTTTAATGCCTGAAATTGGTCGAAATAGAAGCTTCTGAGTAGGAGAAAAAGTCTATAAAAATGTCAATTTTGGTCACATTGAGGCTTTAAAAAGTAGTTATTCAACATGAGGCACAATCCAAATGACATTTTGAATCCATTTTTCTACAGTCCAAAAAATCAATTTTCTGATGAAAAACGATGACCCGTGACCTGTCGAACTGTCTCCAGATGGTCAGAAATTATAATTTTTTAATGTTTAATTTTTTGACTGTATATGACAATAGATTGTGAATTATCACTTTTGGAACTAAATTGAGTGAGTTTAGAGTCATTTTAATGCCTGAAATTGGTCGAAATAGAAGCTTCTGAGTAGGAGAAAAAGTCTGTAAAAATGGCAATTTTGGTCACATTGAGGCTTTAAAAAGTAGTTATTCAACATGAGGCACAATCCAAATGACATTTTGAATTCATTTCTCTACAATCCAAAAAATCAATTTTCTGATGAAAAACGATGACCCGTGACCTGTCGAACTGTCTCCAGATGGTCAGAAATGGTAATTTTTTAATGTTTAATTTTTTGACTGTAAATGACTATTGCTTGTGAATTATCACTTTTGGAACTAAACTAAGTGAGTTTAGAGTCATTTTAATGCCTGAAATTGGTCGAAATAGAAGCTTCTGAGTAGGAGAAAAAGTCTGTAAAAACGGCAATTTTGGTCACATTGAGGCTTTAAAAAGTAGTTATTCAACATGAGGCACAATCCAAATGACATTTTGAATACATTTCTCTACAATCCAAAAAATCAATTTTCTGATGAAAAACGATGACCCGCGACCTGTCGAACTGTCTCCAGATGGTCAGAAATGGTAATTTTTTAATGTTTAATTTTTTGACTGTAAATGACTATTGCTTGTGAATTATCACTTTTGGAACTAAATTAAGTGAGTTTAGAGTCATTTTAATGCCTGAAATTGGTCGAAATAGAAGCTTCTGAGTAGGAGAAAAAGTCTGTAAAAATGTCAATTTTGGTCACATTGAGGCTTTAAAAAGTAGTTATTCAACATGAGGCACAATCCAAATGACATTTTGAATCAATTTTTCTACAGTCCAAAAAATCAATTTTCTGATGAAAAACGATGACCCGTGACCTGTCGAACTGTCTCCAGATGGTCAGAAATTATAATTTTGTAATGTTTAATTTTTTGACTGTAAATGACTATTGCTTGTGAATTATCACTTTTGGAACTAAATTGAGTGAGTTTAGAGTCATTTTAATGCCTGAAATTGGTCGAAATAGAAGCTTCTGAGTAGGAGAAAAAGTCTGTAAAAATGGCAATTTAGGTCACATTGAGGCTTTAAAAAGTAGTTATTCAACATGAGGCACAATCCAAATGACATTTTAAATCAATTTTTCTACAGTCCAAAAAATCAATTTTCTGATGAAAAATGATGACCCGTGACCTGTCGAACTGTCTCCAGATGGTCAGAAATTATAATTTTTTAATGTTTAATTTTTTGACTGTAAATGACTATTGCTTGTGATTTATCACTTTTGGAACTAAATTAAGTGAGTTTAGAGTCATTTTAATGCCTGAAATTGGTCGAAATAGAAGCTTCTGAGTAGGAGAAAAAGTCTGTAAAAATGTCAATTTTGGTCACATTGAGGCTTTAAAAAGTAGTTATTCAACATGAGGCACAATCCAAATGACATTTAGAATCAATTTTTCTACAGTCCAAAAAATCAATTTTCTGATGAAAAACGATGACCCGTGACCTGTCGAACTGTCTCCAGATGGTCAGAAATTATAATTTTGTAATGTTTAGTTTTTTGACTGTAAATGACTATTGCTTGTGAATTATCACTTTTGGAACTAAATTAAGTGAGTTTAGAGTCATTTTAATGCCTGAAATTGGTTGAAATAGAAGCTTCTGAGTAGGAGAAAAAGTCTGTAAAAATGTCAATTTTGGTCACATTGAGGCTTTAAAAAGTAGTTATTCAACATGAGGCACAATCCAAATGACATTTTGAATCAATTTTTCTACAGTCCAAAAAATCAATTTTCTGATGAAAAACGATGACCCGCGACCTGTCGAACTGTCTCCAGATGGTCAGAAATGGTAATTTTTTAATGTTTAATTTTTTGACTGTAAATGACTATTGCTTGTGAATTATCACTTTTGGAACTAAATTGAGTGAGTTTAGAGTCATTTTAATGCCTGAAATTGGTCTAAATAGAAGCTTCTGAGTAGGAGAAAAAGTCTGTAAAAATGGCAATTTAGGTCACATTGAGGCTTTAAAAAGTAGTTATTCAACATGAGGCACAATCCAAATGACATTTTGAATCAATTTTTCTACAGTCCAAAAAATCAATTTTCTGATGAAAAACGATGACCCGTGACCTGTCGAACTGTCTCCAGATGGACAGAAATTATAATTTTGTAATGTTTAATTTTTTGACTGTAAATGACTATTGCTTGTGAATTATCACTTTTGGAACTAAATTAAGTGAGTTTAGAGTCATTTTAATGCCTGAAATTGGTTGAAATAGAAGCTTCTGAGTAGGAGAAAAAGTCTGTAAAAATGTCAATTTTGGTCACATTGAGGCTTTAAAAAGTAGTTATTCAACATGAGGCACAATCCAAATGACATTTTGAATCAATTTTTCTACAGTCCAAAAAATCAATTTTCTGATGAAAAACGATGACCCGCGACCTGTCGAACTGTCTCCAGATGGTCAGAAATGGTAATTTTGTAATGTTTAATTTTTTGACTGTAAATGACTATTGCTTGTTAATTATCACTTTTGGAACTAAATTAAGTTAGTTTAGAGTCATTTTAAAGCCTGAAATTGGTCTAAATAGAAGCTTCTGAGTAGGAGAAAAAGTCTGTAAAAATGTCAATTTTGGTCACATTGAGGCTTTAAAAAGTAGTTATTCAACATGAGGCACAATCCAAAAGACATTTTGAATCAATTTTTCTACAGTCCAAAAAATCAATTTTATGATGAAAAACGATGACCCGTGACCTGTCGAACTGTCTCCAGATGGTCAGAAATTATAATTTTGTAATGTTTAATTTTTTGACTGTAAATGACTATTGCTTGTGATTTATCACTTTTGGAACTAAATTGAGTGAGTTTAGAGTCATTTTAATGCCTGAAATTGGTCGAAATAGAAGCTTCTGAGTAGGAGAAAAAGTCTGTAAAAATGGCAATTTAGGTCACATTGAGGCTTTAAAAAGTAGTTATTCAACATGAGGCACAATCCAAATGACATTTTGAATCAATTTTTCTACAGTCCAACAAATCAATTTTCTGATGAAAAACGATGACCCTTGACCTGTCGAACTGTCTCCAGATGGTCAGAAATGGTAATTTTTTAATGTTTAATTTTTTGACTGTAAATGACTATTGCTTGTGAATTATCACTTTTGGAACTAAATTAAGTGAGTTTAGAGTCATTTTAATGCCTGAAATTGGTCGAAATAGAGGCTTCTGAGTAGGAGAAAAAGTTTGTAAAAACGGCAATTTTGGTCACATTGAGGCTTTAAAAAGTAGTTATTCAACATGAGGCACAATCCAAATGACATTTTGAATACATTTCTCTACAATCCAAAAAATCAATTTTCTGATGAAAAACGATGACCCGCGACCTGTCGAACTGTCTCCAGATGGTCAGAAATGGTAATTTTTTAATGTTTAATTTTTTGACTCTAAATGACTATTGCTTGTGAATTATCACTTTTGGAACTAAATTAAGTGAGTTTAGAGTCATTTTAATGCCTGAAATTGGTCGAAATAGAAGCTTCTGAGTAGGAGAAAAAGTCTGTAAAAATGTCAATTTTGGTCACATTGAGGCTTTAAAAAGTAGTTATTCAACATGAGGCACAATCCAAATGACATTTTGAATCAATTTTTCTACAGTCCAAAAAATCAATTTTCTGATGAAAAACGATGACCCGTGACCTGTCGAACTGTCTCCAGATGGTCAGAAATTATAATTTTGTAATGTTTAATTTTTTGACTGTAAATGACTATTGCTTGTGAATTATCACTTTTGGAACTAAATTGAGTGAGTTTAGAGTCATTTTAATGCCTGAAATTGGTCGAAATAGAAGATTCTGAGGAGGAGAAAAAGTCTGTAAAAATGGCAGTTTAGGTCACATTGAGGCTTTAAAAAGTAGTTATTCAACATGAGGCACAATCCAAATGACATTTTGAATCAATTTTTCTACAGTCCAAAAAATCAATTTTCTGATGAAAAACGATGACCCGCGACCTGTTGAACTGTCTCCAGATGGTCAGAAATTATAATTTTTTAATGTTTAATTTTTTGACTGTAAATGACTATTGCTTGTGAATTATCACTTTTGGAACTAAATTGAGTGAGTTTAGAGTCATTTTAATGCCTGAAATTGGTCTAAATAGAAGCTTCTGAGTAGGAGAAAAAGTCTGTAAAAATGGCAATTTAGGTCACATTGAGGCTTTAAAAAGTAGTTATTCAACATGAGGCACAATCCAAATGACATTTTAAATCAATTTTTCTACAGTCCAAAAAATCAATTTTCTGATGAAAAACGATGACCCGTGACCTGTCGAACTGTCTCCAGATGGTCAGAAATTATAATTTTTTAATGTTTAATTTTTTGACTGTAAATGACTATTGCTTGTGAATTATCACTTTTGGAACTAAATTAAGTGAGTTTAGAGTCATTTTAATGCCTGAAATTGGTTGAAATAGGAGCTTCTGAGTAGGAGAAAAAGTCTGTAAAAATGTCAATTTTGGTCACATTGAGGCTTTAAAAAGTAGTTATTCAACATGAGGCACAATCCAAATGACATTTTGAATCAATTTTTCTACAGTCCAATAAATCAATTTTCAGATGAAAAACGATGACCCGCGACCTGTCGAACTGTCTCCAGATGGTCAGAAATGGTAATTTTGTAATGTTTAATTTTTTGACTGTAAATGACTATTGCTTGTTAATTATCACTTTTGGAACTAAATTAAGTTAGTTTAGAGTCATTTTAATGCCTGAAATTGGTCTAAATAGAAGCTTCTGAGTAGGAGAAAAAGTCTGTAAAAATGTCAATTTTGGTCACATTGAGGCTTTAAAAAGTAGTTATTCAACATGAGGCACAATCCAAATGACATTTTGAATCAATTTTTCTACAGTCCAAAAAATCAATTTTCTGATGAAAAACGATGACCCGCGACCTGTCGAACTGTCTCCAGATGGTCAGAAATAGTAATTTTTTAATGTTTAATTTTTTGACTGTAAATGACTATTGCTTGTGAATTATCACTTTTGGAACTAAATTGAGTGAGTTTAGAGTCATTTTAATGCCTGAAATTGGTCTAAATAGAAGCTTCTGAGTAGGAGAAAAAGTCTGTAAAAATGTCAATTTTGGTCACATTGAGGCTTTAAAAAGTAGTTATTCAACATGAGGCACAATCCAAAAGACATTTTGAATCAATTTTTCTACAGTCCAAAAAATCAATTTTATGATGAAAAACGATGACCCGTGACCTGTCGAACTGTCTCCAGATGGTCAGAAATTATAATTTTGTAATGTTTAATTTTTTGACTGTAAATGACTATTGCTTGTGATTTATCACTTTTGGAACTAAATTGAGTGAGTTTAGAGTCATTTTAATGCCTGAAATTGGTCGAAATAGAAGCTTCTGAGTAGGAGAAAAAGTCTGTAAAAATGGCAATTTAGGTCACATTGAGGCTTTAAAAAGTAGTTATTCAACATGAGGCACAATCCAAATGACATTTTGAATCAATTTTTCTACAGTCCAACAAATCAATTTTCTGATGAAAAACGATGACCCTTGACCTGTCGAACTGTCTCCAGATGGTCAGAAATGGTAATTTTTTAATGTTTAATTTTTTGACTGTAAATGACTATTGCTTGTGAATTATCACTTTTGGAACTAAATTAAGTGAGTTTAGAGTCATTTTAATGCCTGAAATTGGTCGAAATAGAGGCTTCTGAGTAGGAGAAAAAGTTTGTAAAAACGGCAATTTTGGTCACATTGAGGCTTTAAAAAGTAGTTATTCAACATGAGGCACAATCCAAATGACATTTTGAATACATTTCTCTACAATCCAAAAAATCAATTTTCTGATGAAAAACGATGACCCGCGACCTGTCGAACTGTCTCCAGATGGTCAGAAATGGTAATTTTTTAATGTTTAATTTTTTGACTCTAAATGACTATTGCTTGTGAATTATCACTTTTGGAACTAAATTAAGTGAGTTTAGAGTCATTTTAATGCCTGAAATTGGTCGAAATAGAAGCTTCTGAGTAGGAGAAAAAGTCTGTAAAAATGTCAATTTTGGTCACATTGAGGCTTTAAAAAGTAGTTATTCAACATGAGGCACAATCCAAATGACATTTTGAATCAATTTTTCTACAGTCCAAAAAATCAATTTTCTGATGAAAAACGATGACCCGTGACCTGTCGAACTGTCTCCAGATGGTCAGAAATTATAATTTTGTAATGTTTAATTTTTTGACTGTAAATGACTATTGCTTGTGAATTATCACTTTTGGAACTAAATTGAGTGAGTTTAGAGTCATTTTAATGCCTGAAATTGGTCGAAATAGAAGATTCTGAGGAGGAGAAAAAGTCTGTAAAAATGGCAGTTTAGGTCACATTGAGGCTTTAAAAAGTAGTTATTCAACATGAGGCACAATCCAAATGACATTTTGAATCAATTTTTCTACAGTCCAAAAAATCAATTTTCTGATGAAAAACGATGACCCGCGACCTGTTGAACTGTCTCCAGATGGTCAGAAATTATAATTTTTTAATGTTTAATTTTTTGACTGTAAATGACTATTGCTTGTGAATTATCACTTTTGGAACTAAATTGAGTGAGTTTAGAGTCATTTTAATGCCTGAAATTGGTCTAAATAGAAGCTTCTGAGTAGGAGAAAAAGTCTGTAAAAATGGCAATTTAGGTCACATTGAGGCTTTAAAAAGTAGTTATTCAACATGAGGCACAATCCAAATGACATTTTAAATCAATTTTTCTACAGTCCAAAAAATCAATTTTCTGATGAAAAACGATGACCCGTGACCTGTCGAACTGTCTCCAGATGGTCAGAAATTATAATTTTTTAATGTTTAATTTTTTGACTGTAAATGACTATTGCTTGTGAATTATCACTTTTGGAACTAAATTAAGTGAGTTTAGAGTCATTTTAATGCCTGAAATTGGTTGAAATAGGAGCTTCTGAGTAGGAGAAAAAGTCTGTAAAAATGTCAATTTTGGTCACATTGAGGCTTTAAAAAGTAGTTATTCAACATGAGGCACAATCCAAATGACATTTTGAATCAATTTTTCTACAGTCCAATAAATCAATTTTCAGATGAAAAACGATGACCCGCGACCTGTCGAACTGTCTCCAGATGGTCAGAAATGGTAATTTTGTAATGTTTAATTTTTTGACTGTAAATGACTATTGCTTGTTAATTATCACTTTTGGAACTAAATTAAGTTAGTTTAGAGTCATTTTAATGCCTGAAATTGGTCTAAATAGAAGCTTCTGAGTAGGAGAAAAAGTCTGTAAAAATGTCAATTTTGGTCACATTGAGGCTTTAAAAAGTAGTTATTCAACATGAGGCACAATCCAAATGACATTTTGAATCAATTTTTCTACAGTCCAAAAAATCAATTTTCTGATGAAAAACGATGACCCGCGACCTGTCGAACTGTCTCCAGATGGTCAGAAATAGTAATTTTTTAATGTTTAATTTTTTGACTGTAAATGACTATTGCTTGTGAATTATCACTTTTGGAACTAAATTGAGTGAGTTTAGAGTCATTTTAATGCCTGAAATTGGTCTAAATAGAAGCTTCTGAGTAGGAGAAAAAGTCTGTAAAAATGGCAATTTAGGTCACATTGAGGCTTTAAAAAGTAGTTATTCAACATGAGGCACAATCCAAATGACATTTTAAATCAATTTTTCTACAGTCCAAAAAATCAATTTTCTGATGAAAAATGATGACCCGTGACCTGTCGAACTGTCTCCAGATGGTCAGAAATTATAATTTTTTAATGTTTAATTTTTTGACTGTAAATGACTATTGCTTGTGATTTATCACTTTTGGAACTAAATTAAGTGAGTTTAGAGTCATTTTAATGCCTGAAATTGGTCGAAATAGAAGCTTCTGAGTAGTAGAAAAAGTCTGTAAAAATGTCAATTTTGGTCACATTGAGGCTTTAAAAAGTAGTTATTCAACATGAGGCACAATCCAAATGACATTTTGAATCAATTTTTCTACAGTCCAACAAATCAATTTTCTGATGAAAAACGATGACCCGTGACCTGTCGAACTGTCTCCAGATGGTCAGAAATTATAATTTTGTAATGTTTAGTTTTTTGACTGTAAATGACTATTGCTTGTGAATTATCACTTTTGGAACTAAATTAAGTGAGTTTAGAGTCATTTTAATGCCTGAAATTGGTTGAAATAGAAGCTTCTGAGTAGGAGAAAAAGTCTGTAAAAATGTCAATTTTGGTCACATTGAGGCTTTAAAAAGTAGTTATTCAACATGAGGCACAATCCAAATGACATTTTGAATCAATTTTTCTACAGTCCAAAAAATCAATTTTCTGATGAAAAACGATGACCCGCGACCTGTCGAACTGTCTCCAGATGGTCAGAAATGGTAATTTTGTAATGTTAAATTTTTTGACTGTAAATGACTATTGCTTGTTAATTATCACTTTTGGAACTAAATTAAGTTAGTTTAGAGTCATTTTAATGCCTGAAATTGGTCTAAATAGAAGCTTCTGAGTAGGAGAAAAAGTCTGTAAAAATGTCAATTTTGGTCACATTGAGGCTTTAAAAAGTAGTTATTCAACATGAGGCACAATCCAAATGACATTTTGAATCAATTTTTCTACAGTCCAAAAAATCAATTTTCTGATGAAAAACGATGACCCGCGACCTGTCGAACTGTCTCCAGATGGTCAGAAATAGTAATTTTTTAATGTTTAATTTTTTGACTGTAAATGACTATTGCTTGTGAATTATCACTTTTGGAACTAAATTGAGTGAGTTTAGAGTCATTTTAATGCCTGAAATTGGTCGAAATAGAAGCTTCTGAGTAGGAGAAAAAGTCTGTAAAAATGTCAATTTTGGTCACATTGAGGCTTTAAAAAGTAGTTATTCAACATGAGGCACAATCCAAATGACATTTTAATCAATTTTTCTACATTCCAAAAAATCAATTTTCTGATGAAAAACGATGACCCGTGACCTGTCGAACTGTCTCCAGATGGTCAGAAATGGTAATTTTTTAATGTTTAATTTTTTGACTGTAAATGACTATTGCTTGTGAATTATCACTTTTGGAACTAAATTGAGTGAGTTTAGAGTCATTTTAATGCCTGAAATTGGTCGAAATAGAAGCTTCTGAGTAGGAGAAAAAGTCTGTAAAAATGGCAATTTTGGTCACATTGAGGCTTTAAAAAGTAATTATTCAACATGAGGCACAATCCAAAAGACATTTTGAATCAATTTTTCTAAAGTCCAAAAAATCAATTTTATGATGAAAAACGATGACCCGTGACCTGTCGAACTGTCTCCAGATGGTCAGAAATTATAATTTTGTAATGTTTAATTTTTTGACTGTAAATGACTATTGCTTGTGATTTATCACTTTTGGAACTAAATTGAGTGAGTTTAGAGTCATTTTAATGCCTGAAATTGGTCGAAATAGAAGCTTCTGAGTAGGAGAAAAAGTCTGTAAAAATGGCAATTTAGGTCACATTGAGGCTTTAAAAAGTAGTTATTCAACATGAGGCACAATCCAAATGACATTTTGAATCAATTTTTCTACAGTCCAACAAATCAATTTTCTGATGAAAAACGATGACCCTTGACCTGTCGAACTGTCTCCAGATGGTCAGAAATGGTAATTTTTTAATGTTTAATTTTTTGACTGTAAATGACTATTGCTTGTGAATTATCACTTTTGGAACTAAATTAAGTGAGTTTAGAGTCATTTTAATGCCTGAAATTGGTCGAAATAGAGGCTTCTGAGTAGGAGAAAAAGTTTGTAAAAACGGCAATTTTGGTCACATTGAGGCTTTCAAAAGTAGTTATTCAACATGAGGCACAATCCAAATGACATTTTGAATACATTTCTCTACAATCCAAAAAATCAATTTTCTGATGAAAAACGATGACCCGCGACCTGTCGAACTGTCTCCAGATGGTCAGAAATGGTAATTTTTTAATGTTTAATTTTTTGACTGTAAATGACTATTGCTTGTGAATTATCACTTTTGGAACTAAATTAAGTGAGTTTAGAGTCATTTTAATGCCTGAAATTGGTCGAAATAGAAGCTTCTGAGTAGGAGAAAAAGTCTGTAAAAATGTCAATTTTGGTCACATTGAGGCTTTAAAAAGTAGTTATTCAACATGAGGCACAATCCAAATGACATTTTGAATCAATTTTTCTACAGTCCAAAAAATCAATTTTCTGATGAAAAACGATGACCCGTGACCTGTCGAACTGTCTCCAGATGGTCAGAAATTATAATTTTGTAATGTTTAATTTTTTGACTGTAAATGACTATTGCTTGTGAATTATCACTTTTGGAACTAAATTGAGTGAGTTTAGAGTCATTTTAATGCCTGAAATTGGTCGAAATAGAAGATTCTGAGGAGGAGAAAAAGTCTGTAAAAATGGCAGTTTAGGTCACATTGAGGCTTTAAAAAGTAGTTATTCAACATGAGGCACAATCCAAATGACATTTTGAATCAATTTTTCTACAGTCCAAAAAATCAATTTTCTGATGAAAAACGATGACCCGCGACCTGTTGAACTGTCTCCAGATGGTCAGAAATGGTAATTTTTTAATGTTTAATTTTTTGACTGTAAATGACTATTGCTTGTGAATTATCACTTTTGGAACTAAATTGAGTGAGTTTAGAGTCATTTTAATGCCTGAAATTGGTCTAAATAGAAGCTTCTGAGTAGGAGAAAAAGTCTGTAAAAATGGCAATTTAGGTCACATTGAGGCTTTAAAAAGTAGTTATTCAACATGAGGCACAATCCAAATGACATTTTAAATCAATTTTTCTACAGTCCAAAAAATCAATTTTCTGATGAAAAACGATGACCCGTGACCTGTCGAACTGTCTCCAGATGGTCAGAAATTATAATTTTTTAATGTTTAATTTTTTGACTGTAAATGACTATTGCTTGTGATTTATCACTTTTGGAACTAAATTAAGTGAGTTTAGAGTCATTTTAATGCCTGAAATTGGTCGAAATATAAGCTTCTGAGTAGGAGAAAAAGTCTGTAAAAATGTCAATTTTGGTCACATTGAGGCTTTAAAAAGTAGTTATTCAACATGAGGCACAATCCAAATGACATTTTGAATCAATTTTTCTACAGTCCAATAAATCAATTTTCAGATGAAAAACGATGACCCGTGACCTGTCGAACTGTCTCCAGATGGTCAGAAATTATAATTTTGTAATGTTTAATTTTTTGACTGTAAATGACTATTGCTTGTGAATTATCACTTTTGGAACTAAATTAAGTGAGTTTAGAGTCATTTTAATGCCTGAAATTGGTTGAAATAGGAGCTTCTGAGTAGGAGAAAAAGTCTGTAAAAATGTCAATTTTGGTCACATTGAGGCTTTAAAAAGTAGTTATTCAACATGAGGCACAATCCAAATGACATTTTGAATCAATTTTTCTACAGTCCAAAAAATCAATTTTCTGATGAAAAACGATGACCCGCGACCTGTCGAACTGTCTCCAGATGGTCAGAAATGGTAATTTTGTAATGTTTAATTTTTTGACTGTAAATGACTATTGCTTGTTAATTATCACTTTTGGAACTAAATTAAGTTAGTTTAGAGTCATTTTAATGCCTGAAATTGGTCTAAATAGAAGCTTCTGAGTAGGAGAAAAAGTCTGTAAAAATGTCAATTTTGGTCACATTGAGGCTTTAAAAAGTAGTTATTCAACATGAGGCACAATCCAAATGACATTTTGAATCAATTTTTCTACAGTCCAAAAAATCAATTTTCTGATGAAAAACGATGACCCGCGACCTGTCGAACTGTCTCCAGATGGTCAGAAATAGTAATTTTTTAATGTTTAATTTTTTGACTGTAAATGACTATTGCTTGTGAATTATCACTTTTGGAACTAAATTGAGTGAGTTTAGAGTCATTTTAATGCCTGAAATTGGTCTAAATAGAAGCTTCTGAGTAGGAGAAAAAGTCTGTAAAAATGGCAATTTAGGTCACATTGAGGCTTTAAAAAGTAGTTATTCAACATGAGGCACAATCCAAATGACATTTTAAATCAATTTTTCTACAGTCCAAAAAATCAATTTTCTGATGAAAAATGATGACCCGTGACCTGTCGAACTGTCTCCAGATGGTCAGAAATTATAATTTTTTAATGTTTAATTTTTTGACTGTAAATGACTATTGCTTGTGATTTATCACTTTTGGAACTAAATTAAGTGAGTTTAGAGTCATTTTAATGCCTGAAATTGGTCGAAATAGAAGCTTCTGAGTAGGAGAAAAAGTCTGTAAAAATGTCAATTTTGGTCACATTGAGGCTTTAAAAAGTAGTTATTCAACATGAGGCACAATCCAAATGACATTTTGAATCAATTTTTCTACAGTCCAAAAAATCAATTTTCTGATGAAAAACGATGACCCGTGACCTGTCGAACTGTCTCCAGATGGTCAGAAATTATAATTTTGTAATGTTTAGTTTTTTGACTGTAAATGACTATTGCTTGTGAATTATCACTTTTGGAACTAAATTAAGTGAGTTTAGAGTCATTTTAATGCCTGAAATTGGTTGAAATAGAAGCTTCTGAGTAGGAGAAAAAGTCTGTAAAAATGTCAATTTTGGTCACATTGAGGCTTTAAAAAGTAGTTATTCAACATGAGGCACAATCCAAATGACATTTTGAATCAATTTTTCTACAGTCCAAAAAATCAATTTTCTGATGAAAAACGATGACCCGCGACCTGTCGAACTGTCTCCAGATGGTCAGAAATGGTAATTTTGTAATGTTTAATTTTTTGACTGTAAATGACTATTGCTTGTTAATTATCACTTTTGGAACTAAATTAAGTTAGTTTAGAGTCATTTTAATGCCTGAAATTGGTCTAAATAGAAGCTTCTGAGTAGGAGAAAAAGTCTGTAAAAATGTCAATTTTGGTCACATTGAGGCTTTAAAAAGTAGTTATTCAACATGAGGCACAATCCAAATGACATTTTGAATCAATTTTTCTACAGTCCAAAAAATCAATTTTCTGATGAAAAACGATGACCCGCGACCTGTCGAACTGTCTCCAGATAGTCAGAAATTATAATTTTGTAATGTTTAATTTTTTGACTGTAAATGACTATTGCTTGTGAATTATCACTTTTGGAACTAAATTGAGTGAGTTTAGAGTCATTTTAATGCCTGAAATTGGTCGAAATAGAAGCTTCTGAGTAGGAGAAAAAGTCTGTAAAAATGGCAATTTAGGTCACATTGAGGCTTTAAAAAGTAGTTATTCAACATGAGGCACAATCCAAATGACATTTTGAATCAATTTTTCTACATTCCAAAAAATCAATTTTCTGATAAAAAACGATGACCCGTGACCTGTCGAACTGTCTCCAGATGGTCAGAAATGGTAATTTTTTAATGTTTAATTTTTTGACTGTAAATGACTATTGCTTGTGAATTATCACTTTTGGAACTAAATTAAGTGAGTTTAGAGTCATTTTAATGCCTGAAATTGGTCGAAATAGAGGCTTCTGAGTAGGAGAAAAAGTTTGTAAAAACGGCAATTTTGGTCACATTGAGGCTTTAAAAAGTAGTTATTCAACATGAGGCACAATCCAAATGACATTTTGAATACATTTCTCTACAATCCAAAAAATCAATTTTCTGATGAAAAACGATGACCCGCGACCTGTCGAACTGTCTCCAGATGGTCAGAAATGGTAATTTTTTAATGTTTAATTTTTTGACTGTAAATGACTATTGCTTGTGAATTATCACTTTTGGAACTAAATTAAGTGAGTTTAGAGTCATTTTAATGCCTGAAATTGGTCGAAATAGAAGCTTCTGAGTAGGAGAAAAAGTCTGTAAAAATGTCAATTTTGGTCACATTGAGGCTTTAAAAAGTAGTTATTCAACATGAGGCACAATCCAAATGACATTTTGAATCAATTTTTCTACAGTCCAAAAAATCAATTTTCTGATGAAAAACGATGACCCGTGACCTGTCGAACTGTCTCCAGATGGTCAGAAATTATAATTTTGTAATGTTTAATTTTTTGACTGTAAATGACTATTGCTTGTGAATTATCACTTTTGGAACTAAATTGAGTGAGTTTAGAGTCATTTTAATGCCTGAAATTGGTCGAAATAGAAGATTCTGAGGAGGAGAAAAAGTCTGTAAAAATGGCAGTTTAGGTCACATTGAGGCTTTAAAAAGTAGTTATTCAACATGAGGCACAATCCAAATGACATTTTGAATCAATTTTTCTACAGTCCAAAAAATCAATTTTCTGATGAAAAACGATGACCCGCGACCTGTTGAACTGTCTCCAGATGGTCAGAAATGGTAATTTTTTAATGTTTAATTTTTTGACTGTAAATGACTATTGCTTGTGAATTATCACTTTTGGAACTAAATTGAGTGAGTTTAGAGTCATTTTAATGCCTGAAATTGGTCTAAATAGAAGCTTCTGAGTAGGAGAAAAAGTCTGTAAAAATGGCAATTTAGGTCACATTGAGGCTTTAAAAAGTAGTTATTCAACATGAGGCACAATCCAAATGACATTTTAAATCAATTTTTCTACAGTCCAAAAAATCAATTTTCTGATGAAAAACGATGACCCATGACCTGTCGAACTGTCTCCAGATGGTCAGAAATTATAATTTTTTAATGTTTAATTTTTTGACTGTAAATGACTATTGCTTGTGATTTATCACTTTTGGAACTAAATTAAGTGAGTTTAGAGTCATTTTAATGCCTGAAATTGGTCGAAATATAAGCTTCTGAGTAGGAGAAAAAGTCTGTAAAAATGTCAATTTTGGTCACATTGAGGCTTTAAAAAGTAGTTATTCAACATGAGGCACAATCCAAATGACATTTTGAATCAATTTTTCTACAGTCCAATAAATCAATTTTCAGATGAAAAACGATGACCCGTGACCTGTCGAACTGTCTCCAGATGGTCAGAAATTATAATTTTGTAATGTTTAATTTTTTGACTGTAAATGACTATTGCTTGTGAATTATCACTTTTGGAACTAAATTAAGTGAGTTTAGAGTCATTTTAATGCCTGAAATTGGTTGAAATAGGAGCTTCTGAGTAGGAGAAAAAGTCTGTAAAAATGTCAATTTTGGTCACATTGAGGCTTTAAAAAGTAGTTATTCAACATGAGGCACAATCCAAATGACATTTTGAATCAATTTTTCTACAGTCCAAAAAATCAATTTTCTGATGAAAAACGATGACCCGCGACCTGTCGAACTGTCTCCAGATGGTCAGAAATGGTAATTTTGTAATGTTTAATTTTTTGACTGTAAATGACTATTGCTTGTTAATTATCACTTTTGGAACTAAATTAAGTTAGTTTAGAGTCATTTTAATGCCTGAAATTGGTCTAAATAGAAGCTTCTGAGTAGGAGAAAAAGTCTGTAAAAATGTCAATTTTGGTCACATTGAGGCTTTAAAAAGTAGTTATTCAACATGAGGCACAATCCAAATGACATTTTGAATCAATTTTTCTACAGTCCAAAAAATCAATTTTCTGATGAAAAACGATGACCCGCGACCTGTCGAACTGTCTCCAGATGGTCAGAAATAGTAATTTTTTAATGTTTAATTTTTTGACTGTAAATGACTATTGCTTGTTAATTATCACTTTTGGAACTAAATTGAGTGAGTTTAGAGTCATTTTAATGCCTGAAATTGGTCTAAATAGAAGCTTCTGAGTAGGAGAAAAAGTCTGTAAAAATGGCAATTTAGGTCACATTGAGGCTTTAAAAAGTAGTTCTTCAACATGAGGCACAATCCAAATGACATTTTGAATCAATTTTTCTACAGTCCAAAAAATCAATTTTCTGATGAAAAACGATGACCCGCGACCTGTCGAACTGTCTCCAGATGGTCAGAAATTATAATTTTTTCATGTTTAATTTTTTGACTGTAAATGACTATTGCTTGTGAATTATCACTTTTGGAACTAAATTAAGTGAGTTTAGAGTCATTTTAATGCCTGAAATTGGTCGAAATAGAAGCTTCTGAGTAGGAGAAAAAGTCTGTAAAAATGTCAATTTTGGTCACATTGAGGCTTTAAAAAGTAGTTATTCAACATGAGGCACAATCCAAATGACATTTTGAATCAATTTTTCTACAGTCCAAAAAATCAATTTTCTGATGAAAAACGATGACCCGTGACCTGTCGAACTGTCTCCAGATGGTCAGAAATTATAATTTTGTAATGTTTAATTTTTTGACTGTAAATGACTATTGCTTGTGAATTATCACTTTTGGAACTAAATTGAGTGAGTTTAGAGTCATTTTAATGCCTGAAATTGGTCTAAATAGAATCTTCTGAGTAGGAGAAAAAGTCTGTAAAAATGGCAATTTAGGTCACATTGAGGCTTTAAAAAGTAGTTATTCAACATGAGGCACAATCCAAATGACATTTTAAATCAATTTTTCTACAGTCCAAAAAATCAATTTTCTGATGAAAAACGATGACCCGTGACCTGTCGAACTGCCTCCAGATGGTCAGAAATTATAATTTTTTAATGTTTAATTTTTTGACTGTAAATGACTATTGCTTGTGATTTATCACTTTTGGAACTAAATTAAGTGAGTTTAGAGTCATTTTAATGCCTGAAATTGGTCGAAATAGAAGCTTCTGAGTAGGAGAAAAAGTCTGTAAAAATGTCAATTTTGGTCACATTGAGGCTTTAAAAAGTAGTTATTCAACATGAGGCACAATCCAAATGACATTTTGAATCAATTTTTCTACAGTCCAAAAAATCAATTTTCTGATGAAAAACGATGACCCGTGACCTGTCGAACTGTCTCCAGATGGTCAGAAATTATAATTTTGTAATGTTTAATTTTTTGACTGTAAATGACTATTGCTTGTGAATTATCACTTTTGGAACTAAATTAAGTGAGTTTAGAGTCATTTTAATGCCTGAAATTGGTCGAAATAGAAGCTTCTGAGTAGGAGAAAAAGTCTGTAAAAATGTCAATTTTGGTCACATTGAGGCTTTAAAAAGTAGTTATTCAACATGAGGCACAATCCAAATGACATTTTGAATCAATTTTTCTACAGTCCAAAAAATCAATTTTCTGATGAAAAACGATGACCCGTGACCTGTCGAACTGTCTCCAGATGGTCAGAAATTATAATTTTGTAATGTTTAATTTTTTGACTGTAAATGACTATTGCTTGTGAATTATCACTTTTGGAACTAAATTAAGTGAGTTTAGAGTCATTTTAATGCCTGAAATTGGTCTAAATAGAAGCTTCTGAGTAGGAGAAAAAGTCTGTAAAAATGTCAATTTGGTCACATTGAGGCTTTAAAAAGTAGTTATTCAACATGAGGCACAATCCAAATGACATTTTGAATCAATTTTTCTACAGTCCAAAAAATCAATTTTCTGATGAAAAACGATGACCCGCGACCTGTCGAACTGTCTCCAGATGGTCAGAAATGGTAATTTTTTAATGTTTAATTTTTTGACTGTAAATGACTATTGCTTGTGAATTATCACTTTTGGAACTAAATTGAGTGAGTTTAGAGTCATTTTAATGCCTGAAATTGGTCTAAATAGAAGCTTCTGAGTAGGAGAAAAAGTCTGTAAAAATGGCAATTTAGGTCACATTGAGGCTTTAAAAAGTAGTTCTTCAACATGAGACACAATCCAAATGACATTTTGAATCAATTTTTCTACAGTCCAAAAAATCAATTTTCTGATGAAAAACGGTGACCCGCGACCTGTCGAACTGTCTCCAGATGGTCAGAAATTATAATTTTTTAATGTTTAATTTTTTGACTGTAAATGACTATTGCTTGTGAATTATCACTTTTGGAACTAAATTAAGTGAGTTTAGAGTCATTTTAATGCCTGAAATTGGTCGAAATAGAAGCTTCTGAGTAGGAGAAAAAGTCTGTAAAAATGTCAATTTTGGTCACATTGAGGCTTTAAAAAGTAGTTATTCAACATGAGGCACAATCCAAATGACATTTTGAATCAATTTTTCTACAGTCCAAAAAATCAATTTTCTGATGAAAAACGATGACCCGTGACCTGTCGAACTGTCTCCAGATGGTCAGAAATTATAATTTTGTAATGTTTAATTTTTTGACTGTAAATGACTATTGCTTGTGAATTATCACTTTTGGAACCAAATTGAGTGAGTTTAGAGTCATTTTAATGCCTGAAATTGGTCTAAATAGAATCTTCTGAGTAGGAGAAAAAGTCTGTAAAAATGGCAATTTAGGTCACATTGAGGCTTTAAAAAGTAGTTATTCAACATGAGGCACAATCCAAATGACATTTTAAATCAATTTTTCTACAGTCCAAAAAATCAATTTTCTGATGAAAAACGATGACCCGTGACCTGTCGAACTGTCTCCAGATGGTCAGAAATTATAATTTTTTAATGTTTAATTTTTTGACTGTAAATGACTATTGCTTGTGATTTATCACTTTTGGAACTAAATTAAGTGAGTTTAGAGTCATTTTAATGCCTGAAATTGGTCGAAATAGAAGCTTCTGAGTAGGAGAAAAAGTCTGTAAAAATGTCAATTTTGGTCACATTGAGGCTTTAAAAAGTAGTTATTCAACATGAGGCACAATCCAAATGACATTTTGAATCAATTTTTCTACAGTCCAAAAAATCAATTTTCTGATGAAAAACGATGACCCGCGACCTGTCGAACTGTCTCCAGATGGTCAGAAATGGTAATTTTTTAATGTTTAATTTTTTGACTGTAAATGACTATTGCTTGTGAATTATCACTTTTGGAACTAAATTGAGTGAGTTTAGAGTCATTTTAATGCCTGAAATTGGTCTAAATAGAAGCTTCTGAGTAGGAGAAAAAGTCTGTAAAAATGGCAATTTAGGTCACATTGAGGCTTTAAAAAGTAGTTCTTCAACATGAGGCACAATCCAAATGACATTTTGAATCAATTTTTCTACAGTCCAAAAAATCAATTTTCTGATGAAAAACGATGACCCGCGACCTGTCGAACTGTCTCCAGATGGTCAGAAATTATAATTTTTTAATGTTTAATTTTTTGACTGTAAATGACTATTGCTTGTGAATTATCACTTTTGGAACTAAATTAAGTGAGTTTAGAGTCATTTTAATGCCTGAAATTGGTCGAAATAGAAGCTTCTGAGTAGGAGAAAAAGTCTATAAAAATGTCAATTTTGGTCACATTGAGGCTTTAAAAAGTAGTTATTCAACATGAGGCACAATCCAAATGACATTTTGAATCAATTTTTCTACAGTCCAAAAAATCAATTTTCTGATGAAAAACGATGACCCGTGACCTGTCGAACTGTCTCCAGATGGTCAGAAATTATAATTTTTTAATGTTTAAGTTTTTTGACTGTATATGACAATAGATTGTGAATTATCACTTTTGGAACTAAATTGAGTGAGTTTAGAGTCATTTTAATGCCTGAAATTGGTCGAAATCGAAGCTTCTGAGTAGGAGAAAAAGTCTGTAAAAATGGCAATTTTGGTCACATTGAGGCTTTAAAAAGTAGTTATTCAACATGAGGCACAATCCAAATGACATTTTGAATACATTTCTCTACAATCCAAAAAATCAATTTTCTGATGAAAAACGATGACCCGTGACCTGTCGAACTGTCTCCAGATGGTCAGAAATGGTAATTTTTGAATGTTTAATTTTTTGACTGTAAATGACTATTGCTTGTGAATTATCACTTTTGGAACTAAACTAAGTGAGTTTAGAGTCATTTTAATGCCTGAAATTGGTCGAAATAGAAGCTTCTGAGTAGGAGAAAAAGTCTGTAAAAACGGCAATTTTGGTCACATTGAGGCTTTAAAAAGTAGTTATTCAACATGAGGCACAATCCAAATGACATTTTGAATACATTTCTCTACAATCCAAAAAATCAATTTTCTGATGAAAAACGATGACCCGCGACCTGTCGAACTGTCTCCAGATGGTCAGAAATGGTAATTTTTTAATGTTTAATTTTTTGACTGTAAATGACTATTGCTTGTGAATTATCACTTTTGGAACTAAATTGAGTGAGTTTAGAGTCATTTTAATGCCTGAAATTGGTCGAAATAGAAGCTTCTGAGGAGGAGAAAAAGTCTGTAAAAATGGCAATTTAGGTCACATTGAGGCTTTAAAAAGTAGTTATTCAACATGAGGCACAATCCAAATGACATTTTGAATCAATTTTTCTACAGTCCAAAAAATCAATTTTCTGATGAAAAACGATGACCCGTGACCTGTCGAACTGTCTCCAGATGGTCAGAAATCATAATTTTTTAATGTTTAATTTTTTGACTGTATATGACTATTGCTTGTGAATTATCACTTTTGGAACTAAATTGAGTGAGTTTAGAGTCATTTTAATGCCTGAAATTGGTCGAAATAGAAGCTTCTGAGTAGGAGAAAAAGTCTGTAAAAATGTCAATTTTGGTCACATTGAGGCTTTAAAAAGTAGTTATTCAACATGAGGCACAATCCAAATGACATTTTGAATCAATTTTTCTACAGTCCAAAAAATCAATTTTCTGATGAAAAACGATGACCCGTGACCTGTCGAACTGTCTCCAGATGGTCAGAAATTATAATTTTTTAATGTTTAATTTTTTGACTGTAAATGACTATTGCTTGTGAATTATCACTTTTGGAACTAAATTAAGTGAGTTTAGAGTCATTTTAATGCCTGAAATTGGTCTAAATAGAAGCTTCTGAGTAGGAGAAAAAGTCTGTAAAAATGTCAATTTGGTCACATTGAGGCTTTAAAAAGTAGTTATTCAACATGAGGCACAATCCAAATGACATTTTGAATCAATTTTTCTACAGTCCAAAAAATCAATTTTCTGATGAAAAACGATGACCCGCGACCTGTCGAACTGTCTCCAGATGGTCAGAAATGGTAATTTTTTAATGTTTAATTTTTTGACTGTAAATGACTATTGCTTGTGAATTATCACTTTTGGAACTAAATTGAGTGAGTTTAGAGTCATTTTAATGCCTGAAATTGGTCTAAATAGAAGCTTCTGAGTAGGAGAAAAAGTCTGTAAAAATGGCAATTTAGGTCACATTGAGGCTTTAAAAAGTAGTTCTTCAACATGAGGCACAATCCAAATGACATTTTGAATCAATTTTTCTACAGTCCAAAAAATCAATTTTCTGATGAAAAACGGTGACCCGCGACCTGTCGAACTGTCTCCAGATGGTCAGAAATTATAATTTTTTAATGTTTAATTTTTTGACTGTAAATGACTATTGCTTGTGAATTATCACTTTTGGAACTAAATTAAGTGAGTTTAGAGTCATTTTAATGCCTGAAATTGGTCGAAATAGAAGCTTCTGAGTAGGAGAAAAAGTCTGTAAAAATGTCAATTTTGGTCACATTGAGGCTTTAAAAAGTAGTTATTCAACATGAGGCACAATCCAAATGACATTTTGAATCAATTTTTCTACAGTCCAAAAAATCAATTTTCTGATGAAAAACGATGACCCGTGACCTGTCGAACTGTCTCCAGATGGTCAGAAATTATAATTTTGTAATGTTTAATGTTTTGACTGTAAATGACTATTGCTTGTGAATTATCACTTTTGGAACCAAATTGAGTGAGTTTAGAGTCATTTTAATGCCTGAAATTGGTCTAAATAGAATCTTCTGAGTAGGAGAAAAAGTCTGTAAAAATGGCAATTTAGGTCACATTGAGGCTTTAAAAAGTAGTTATTCAACATGAGGCACAATCCAAATGACATTTTAAATCAATTTTTCTACAGTCCAAAAAATCAATTTTCTGATGAAAAACGATGACCCGTGACCTGTCGAACTGTCTCCAGATGGTCAGAAATTATAATTTTTTAATGTTTAATTTTTTGACTGTAAATGACTATTGCTTGTGATTTATCACTTTTGGAACTAAATTAAGTGAGTTTAGAGTCATTTTAATGCCTGAAATTGGTCGAAATAGAAGCTTCTGAGTAGGAGAAAAAGTCTGTAAAAATGTCAATTTTGGTCACATTGAGGCTTTAAAAAGTAGTTATTCAACATGAGGCACAATCCAAATGACATTTTGAATCAATTTTTCTACAGTCCAAAAAATCAATTTTCTGATGAAAAACGATGACCCGCGACCTGTCGAACTGTCTCCAGATGGTCAGAAATGGTAATTTTTTAATGTTTAATTTTTTGACTGTAAATGACTATTGCTTGTGAATTATCACTTTTGGAACTAAATTGAGTGAGTTTAGAGTCATTTTAATGCCTGAAATTGGTCTAAATAGAAGCTTCTGAGTAGGAGAAAAAGTCTGTAAAAATGGCAATTTAGGTCACATTGAGGCTTTAAAAAGTAGTTCTTCAACATGAGGCACAATCCAAATGACATTTTGAATCAATTTTTCTACAGTCCAAAAAATCAATTTTCTGATGAAAAACGATGACCCGCGACCTGTCGAACTGTCTCCAGATGGTCAGAAATTATAATTTTTTAATGTTTAATTTTTTGACTGTAAATGACTATTGCTTGTGAATTATCACTTTTGGAACTAAATTAAGTGAGTTTAGAGTCATTTTAATGCCTGAAATTGGTCGAAATAGAAGCTTCTGAGTAGGAGAAAAAGTCTATAAAAATGTCAATTTTGGTCACATTGAGGCTTTAAAAAGTAGTTATTCAACATGAGGCACAATCCAAATGACATTTTGAATCAATTTTTCTACAGTCCAAAAAATCAATTTTCTGATGAAAAACGATGACCCGTGACCTGTCGAACTGTCTCCAGATGGTCAGAAATTATAATTTTTTAATGTTTAAGTTTTTTGACTGTATATGACAATAGATTGTGAATTATCACTTTTGGAACTAAATTGAGTGAGTTTAGAGTCATTTTAATGCCTGAAATTGGTCGAAATCGAAGCTTCTGAGTAGGAGAAAAAGTCTGTAAAAATGGCAATTTTGGTCACATTGAGGCTTTAAAAAGTAGTTATTCAACATGAGGCACAATCCAAATGACATTTTGAATACATTTCTCTACAATCCAAAAAATCAATTTTCTGATGAAAAACGATGACCCACCTGTCGAACTGTCTCCAGATGGTCAGAAATGGTAATTTTTGAATGTTTAATTTTTTGACTGTAAATGACTATTGCTTGTGAATTATCACTTTTGGAACTAAACTAAGTGAGTTTAGAGTCATTTTAATGCCTGAAATTGGTCGAAATAGAAGCTTCTGAGTAGGAGAAAAAGTCTGTAAAAACGGCAATTTTGGTCACATTGAGGCTTTAAAAAGTAGTTATTCAACATGAGGCACAATCCAAATGACATTTTGAATACATTTCTCTACAATCCAAAAAATCAATTTTCTGATGAAAAACGATGACCCGCGACCTGTCGAACTGTCTCCAGATGGTCAGAAATGGTAATTTTTTAATGTTTAATTTTTTGACTGTAAATGACTATTGCTTGTGAATTATCACTTTTGGAACTAAATTGAGTGAGTTTAGAGTCATTTTAATGCCTGAAATTGGTCGAAATAGAAGCTTCTGAGGAGGAGAAAAAGTCTGTAAAAATGGCAATTTAGGTCACATTGAGGCTTTAAAAAGTAGTTATTCAACATGAGGCACAATCCAAATGACATTTTGAATCAATTTTTCTACAGTCCAAAAAATCAATTTTCTGATGAAAAACGATGACCCGCGACCTGTCGAACTGTCTCCAGATGGTCAGAAATGGTAATTTTTTAATGTTTAATTTTTTGACTGTAAATGACTATTGCTTGTGAATTATCACTTTTGGAACTAAATTGAGTGAGTTTAGAGTCATTTTAATGCCTGAAATTGGTCTAAATAGAAGCTTCTGAGTAGGAGAAAAAGTCTGTAAAAATGGCAATTTAGGTCACATTGAGGCTTTAAAAAGTAGTTATTCAACATGAGGCACAATCCAAATGACATTTTAAATCAATTTTTCTACAGTCCAAAAAATCAATTTTCTGATGAAAAATGATGACCCGTGACCTGTCGAACTGTCTCCAGATGGTCAGAAATTATAATTTTTTAATGTTTAATTTTTTGACTGTAAATGACTATTGCTTGTGATTTATCACTTTTGGAACTAAATTAAGTGAGTTTAGAGTCATTTTAATGCCTGAAATTGGTCGAAATAGAAGCTTCTGAGTAGGAGAAAAAGTCTGTAAAAATGTCAATTTTGGTCACATTGAGGCTTTAAAAAGTAGTTATTCAACATGAGGCACAATCCAAATGACATTTTGAATCAATTTTTCTACAGTCCAAAAAATCAATTTTCTGATGAAAAACGATGACCCGTGACCTGTCGAACTGTCTCCAGATGGTCAGAAATTATAATTTTGTAATGTTTAATTTTTTGACTGTAAATGACTATTGCTTGTGAATTATCACTTTTGGAACTAAATTAAGTGAGTTTAGAGTCATTTTAATGCCTGAAATTGGTCTAAATAGAAGCTTCTGAGTAGGAGAAAAAGTCTGTAAAAATGTCAATTTTGGTCACATTGAGGCTTTAAAAAGTAGTTATTCAACATGAGGCACAATCCAAATGACATTTGAATCAATTTTTCTACAGTCCAAAAAATCAATTTTCTGATGAAAAACGATGACCCGCGACCTGTCGAACTGTCTCCAGATGGTCAGAAATGGTAATTTTTTAATGTTTAATTTTTTGACTGTAAATGACTATTGCTTGTGAATTATCACTTTTGGAACTAAATTGAGTGAGTTTAGAGTCATTTTAATGCCTGAAATTGGTCTAAATAGAAGCTTCTGAGTAGGAGAAAAAGTCTGTAAAAATGGCAATTTAGGTCACATTGAGGCTTTAAAAAGTAGTTCTTCAACATGAGGCACAATCCAAATGACATTTTGAATCAATTTTTCTACAGTCCAAAAAATCAATTTTCTGATAAAAAACGGTGACCCGCGACCTGTCGAACTGTCTCCAGATGGTCAGAAATTATAATTTTTTAATGTTTAATTTTTTGACTGTAAATGACTATTGCTTGTGAATTATCACTTTTGGAACTAAATTAAGTGAGTTTAGAGTCATTTTAATGCCTGAAATTGGTCGAAATAGAAGCTTCTGAGTAGGAGAAAAAGTCTGTAAAAATGTCAATTTTGGTCACATTGAGGCTTTAAAAAGTAGTTATTCAACATGAGGCACAATCCAAATGACATTTTGAATCAATTTTTCTACAGTCCAAAAAATCAATTTTCTGATGAAAAACGATGACCCGTGACCTGTCGAACTGTCTCCAGATGGTCAGAAATTATAATTTTGTAATGTTTAATTTTTTGACTGTAAATGACTATTGCTTGTGAATTATCACTTTTGGAACTAAATTGAGTGAGTTTAGAGTCATTTTAATGCCTGAAATTGGTCTAAATAGAATCTTCTGAGTAGGAGAAAAAGTCTGTAAAAATGGCAATTTAGGTCACATTGAGGCTTTAAAAAGTAGTTATTCAACATGAGGCACAATCCAAATGACATTTTGAATCAATTTTTCTACAGTCCAAAAAATCAATTTTCTGATGAAAAACGATGACCCGCGACCTGTCGAACTGTCTCCAGATGGTCAGAAATGGTAATTTTTTAATGTTTAGTTTTTTTACTGTAAATGACTATTGCTTGTGATTTATCACTTTTGGAACTAAATTAAGTGAGTTTAGAGCCATTTTAATGCCTGAAATTGGTCGAAATAGAAGCTTCTGAGTAGGAGAAAAAGTCTGTAAAAATGTCAATTTTGGTCACATTGAGGCTTTAAAAAGTAGTTATTCAACATGAGGCACAATCCAAATGACATTTTGAATCAATTTTTCTACAGTCCAAAAAATCAATTTTCTGATGAAAAACGATGACCCGTGACCTGTCGAACTGTCTCCAGATGGTCAGAAATTATAATTTTGTAATGTTTAATTTTTTGACTGTAAATGACTATTGCTTGTGAATTATCACTTTTGGAACCAAATTGAGTGAGTTTAGAGTCATTTTAATGCCTGAAATTGGTCTAAATAGAATCTTCTGAGTAGGAGAAAAAGTCTGTAAAAATGGCAATTTAGGTCACATTGAGGCTTTAAAAAGTAGTTATTCAACATGAGGCACAATCCAAATGACATTTTAAATCAATTTTTCTACAGTCCAAAAAATCAATTTTCTGATGAAAAACGATGACCTGTCGAACTGTCTCCAGATGGTCAGAAATTATAATTTTTTAATGTTTAATTTTTTGACTGTAAATGACTATTGCTTGTGATTTATCACTTTTGGAACTAAATTAAGTGAGTTTAGAGTCATTTTAATGCCTGAAATTGGTCGAAATAGAAGCTTCTGAGTAGGAGAAAAAGTCTGTAAAAATGTCAATTTTGGTCACATTGAGGCTTTAAAAAGTAGTTATTCAACATGAGGCACAATCCAAATGACATTTTGAATCAATTTTTCTACAGTCCAAAAAATCAATTTTCTGATGAAAAACGATGACCCGCGACCTGTCGAACTGTCTCCAGATGGTCAGAAATGGTAATTTTTTAATGTTTAATTTTTTGACTGTAAATGACTATTGCTTGTGAATTATCACTTTTGGAACTAAATTGAGTGAGTTTAGAGTCATTTTAATGCCTGAAATTGGTCTAAATAGAAGCTTCTGAGTAGGAGAAAAAGTCTGTAAAAATGGCAATTTAGGTCACATTGAGGCTTTAAAAAGTAGTTCTTCAACATGAGGCACAATCCAAATGACATTTTGAATCAATTTTTCTACAGTCCAAAAAATCAATTTTCTGATGAAAAACGATGACCCGCGACCTGTCGAACTGTCTCCAGATGGTCAGAAATTATAATTTTTTAATGTTTAATTTTTTGACTGTAAATGACTATTGCTTGTGAATTATCACTTTTGGAACTAAATTAAGTGAGTTTAGAGTCATTTTAATGCCTGAAATTGGTCGAAATAGAAGCTTCTGAGTAGGAGAAAAAGTCTATAAAAATGTCAATTTTGGTCACATTGAGGCTTTAAAAAGTAGTTATTCAACATGAGGCACAATCCAAATGACATTTTGAATCAATTTTTCTACAGTCCAAAAAATCAATTTTCTGATGAAAAACGATGACCCGTGACCTGTCGAACTGTCTCCAGATGGTCAGAAATGGTAATTTTTGAATGTTTAATTTTTTGACTGTAAATGACTATTGCTTGTGAATTATCACTTTTGGAACTAAACTAAGTGAGTTTAGAGTCATTTTAATGCCTGAAATTGGTCGAAATAGAAGCTTCTGAGTAGGAGAAAAAGTCTGTAAAAACGGCAATTTTGGTCACATTGAGGCTTTAAAAAGTAGTTATTCAACATGAGGCACAATCCAAATGACATTTTGAATACATTTCTCTACAATCCAAAAAATCAATTTTCTGATGAAAAACGATGACCCGCGACCTGTCGAACTGTCTCCAGATGGTCAGAAATGGTAATTTTTTAATGTTTAATTTTTTGACTGTAAATGACTATTGCTTGTGAATTATCACTTTTGGAACTAAATTAAGTGAGTTTAGAGTCATTTTAATGCCTGAAATTGGTCTAAATAGAAGCTTCTGAGTAGGAGAAAAAGTCTGTAAAAATGTCAATTTTGGTCACATTGAGGCTTTAAAAAGTAGTTATTCAACATGAGGCACAATCCAAATGACATTTTGAATCAATTTTTCTACAGTCCAAAAAATCAATTTTCTGATGAAAAACGATGACCCGCGACCTGTCGAACTGTCTCCAGATGGTCAGAAATGGTAATTTTTTAATGTTTAATTTTTTGACTGTAAATGACTATTGCTTGTGAATTATCACTTTTGGAACTAAATTGAGTGAGTTTAGAGTCATTTTAATGCCTGAAATTGGTCGAAATAGAAGCTTCTGAGGAGGAGAAAAAGTCTGTAAAAATGGCAATTTAGGTCACATTGAGGCTTTAAAAAGTAGTTATTCAACATGAGGCACAATCCAAATGACATTTTGAATCAATTTTTCTACAGTCCAAAAAATCAATTTTCTGATGAAAAACGATGACCCGCGACCTGTCGAACTGTCTCCAGATGGTCAGAAATGGTAATTTTTTAATGTTTAATTTTTTGACTGTAAATGACTATTGCTTGTGAATTATCACTTTTGGAACTAAATTGAGTGAGTTTAGAGTCATTTTAATGCCTGAAATTGGTCTAAATAGAAGCTTCTGAGTAGGAGAAAAAGTCTGTAAAAATGGCAATTTAGGTCACATTGAGGCTTTAAAAAGTAGTTATTCAACATGAGGCACAATCCAAATGACATTTTAAATCAATTTTTCTACAGTCCAAAAAATCAATTTTCTGATGAAAAATGATGACCCGTGACCTGTCGAACTGTCTCCAGATGGTCAGAAATTATAATTTTTTAATGTTTAATTTTTTTACTGTAAATGACTATTGCTTGTGATTTATCACTTTTGGAACTAAATTAAGTGAGTTTAGAGTCATTTTAATGCCTGAAATTGGTCGAAATAGAAGCTTCTAAGTAGGAGAAAAAGTCTGTAAAAATGTCAATTTTGGTCACATTGAGGCTTTAAAAAGTAGTTATTCAACATGAGGCACAATCCAAATGACATTTTGAATCAATTTTTCTACAGTCCAAAAAATCAATTTTCTGATGAAAAACGATGACCCGTGACCTGTCGAACTGTCTCCAGATGGTCAGAAATTATAATTTTGTAATGTTTAATTTTTTGACTGTAAATGACTATTGCTTGTGAATTATCACTTTTGGAACTAAATTAAGTGAGTTTAGAGTCATTTTAATGCCTGAAATTGGCCTAAATAGAAGCTTCTGAGTAGGAGAAAAAGTCTGTAAAAATGTCAATTTTGGTCACATTGAGGCTTTAAAAAGTAGTTATTCAACATGAGGCACAATCCAAATGACATTTTGAATCAATTTTTCTACAGTCCAAAAAATCAATTTTCTGATGAAAAACGATGACCCGCGACCTGTCGAACTGTCTCCAGATGGTCAGAAATGGTAATTTTTTAATGTTTAATTTTTTGACTGTAAATGACTATTGCTTGTGAATTATCACTTTTGGAACTAAATTGAGTGAGTTTAGAGTCATTTTAATGCCTGAAATTGGTCTAAATAGAAGCTTCTGAGTAGGAGAAAAAGTCTGTAAAAATGGCAATTTAGGTCACATTGAGGCTTTAAAAAGTAGTTCTTCAACATGAGGCACAATCCAAATGACATTTTGAATCAATTTTTCTACAGTCCAAAAAATCAATTTTCTGATGAAAAACGGTGACCCGCGACCTGTCGAACTGTCTCCAGATGGTCAGAAATTATAATTTTTTAATGTTTAATTTTTTGACTGTAAATGACTATTGCTTGTGAATTATCACTTTTGGAACTAAATTAAGTGAGTTTAGAGCCATTTTAATGCCTGAAATTGGTCGAAATAGAAGCTTCTGAGTAGGAGAAAAAGTCTGTAAAAATGTCAATTTTGGTCACATTGAGGCTTTAAAAAGTAGTTATTCAACATGAGGCACAATCCAAATGACATTTTGAATCAATTTTTCTACAGTCCAAAAAATCAATTTTCTGATGAAAAACGATGACCCGTGACCTGTCGAACTGTCTCCAGATGGTCAGAAATTATAATTTTGTAATGTTTAATTTTTTGACTGTAAATGACTATTGCTTGTGAATTATCACTTTTGGAACCAAATTGAGTGAGTTTAGAGTCATTTTAATGCCTGAAATTGGTCTAAATAGAATCTTCTGAGTAGGAGAAAAAGTCTGTAAAAATGGCAATTTAGGTCACATTGAGGCTTTAAAAAGTAGTTATTCAACATGAGGCACAATCCAAATGACATTTTAAATCAATTTTTCTACAGTCCAAAAAATCAATTTTCTGATGAAAAACGATGACCCGTGACCTGTCGAACTGTCTCCAGATGGTCAGAAATTATAATTTTGTAATGTTTAATTTTTTGACTGTAAATGACTATTGCTTGTGAATTATCACTTTTGGAACTAAATTGAGTGAGTTTAGAGTCATTTTAATGCCTGAAATTGGTCGAAATAGAAGCTTCTGAGGAGGAGAAAAAGTCTGTAAAAATGGCAATTTAGGTCACATTGAGGCTTTAAAAAGTAGTTATTCAACATGAGGCACAATCCAAATGACATTTTGAATCAATTTTTCTACAGTCCAAAAAATCAATTTTCTGATGAAAAACGATGACCCGCGACCTGTCGAACTGTCTCCAGATGGTCAGAAATGGTAATTTTTTAATGTTTAATTTTTTGACTGTAAATGACTATTGCTTGTGAATTATCACTTTTGGAACTAAATTGAGTGAGTTTAGAGTCATTTTAATGCCTGAAATTGGTCTAAATAGAAGCTTCTGAGTAGGAGAAAAAGTCTGTAAAAATGGCAATTTAGGTCACATTGAGGCTTTAAAAAGTAGTTATTCAACATGAGGCACAATCCAAATGACATTTTTAATCAATTTTTCTACAGTCCAAAAAATCAATTTTCTGATGAAAAACGATGACCCGTGACCTGTCGAACTGTCTCCAGATGGTCAGAAATTATAATTTTGTAATGTTTAATTTTTTGACTGTAAATGACTATTGCTTGTGAATTATCACTTTTGGAACTAAATTAAGTGAGTTTAGAGTCATTTTAATGCCTGAAATTGGTCTAAATAGAAGCTTCTGAGTAGGAGAAAAAGTCTGTAAAAATGTAAATTTTGGTCACATTGAGGCTTTAAAAAGTAGTTATTCAACATGAGGCACAATCCAAATGACATTTTGAATCAATTTTTCTACAGTCCAAAAAATCAATTTTCTGATGAAAAACGATGACCCGCGACCTGTCGAACTGTCTCCAGATGGTCAGAAATGGTAATTTTTTAATGTTTAATTTTTTGACTGTAAATGACTATTGCTTGTGAATTATCACTTTTGGAACTAAATTGAGTGAGTTTAGAGTCATTTTAATGCCTGAAATTGGTCTAAATAGAAGCTTCTGAGTAGGAGAAAAAGTCTGTAAAAATGGCAATTTAGGTCACATTGAGGCTTTAAAAAGTAGTTCTTCAACATGAGGCACAATCCAAATGACATTTTGAATCAATTTTTCTACAGTCCAAAAAATCAATTTTCTGATAAAAAACGGTGACCCGCGACCTGTCGAACTGTCTCCAGATGGTCAGAAATTATAATTTTTTAATGTTTAATTTTTTGACTGTAAATGACTATTGCTTGTGAATTATCACTTTTGGAACTAAATTAAGTGAGTTTAGAGTCATTTTAATGCCTGAAATTGGTCGAAATAGAAGCTTCTGAGTAGGAGAAAAAGTCTGTAAAAATGTCAATTTTGGTCACATTGAGGCTTTAAAAAGTAGTTATTCAACATGAGGCACAATCCAAATGACATTTTGAATCAATTTTTCTACAGTCCAAAAAATCAATTTTCTGATGAAAAACGATGACCCGTGACCTGTCGAACTGTCTCCAGATGGTCAGAAATTATAATTTTGTAATGTTTAATTTTTTGACTGTAAATGACTATTGCTTGTGAATTATCACTTTTGGAACTAAATTGAGTGAGTTTAGAGTCATTTTAATGCCTGAAATTGGTCTAAATAGAATCTTCTGAGTAGGAGAAAAAGTCTGTAAAAATGGCAATTTAGGTCACATTGAGGCTTTAAAAAGTAGTTATTCAACATGAGGCACAATCCAAATGACATTTTAAATCAATTTTTCTACAGTCCAAAAAATCAATTTTCTGATGAAAAACGATGACCCGTGACCTGTCGAACTGTCTCCAGATGGTCTGAAATTATAATTTTTTAATGTTTAATTTTTTGACTGTAAATGACTATTGCTTGTGATTTATCACTTTTGGAACTAAATTAAGTGAGTTTAGAGTCATTTTAATGCCTGAAATTGGTCGAAATAGAAGCTTCTGAGTAGGAGAAAAAGTCTAACAAAATGTCAATTTTGGTCACATTGAGGCTTTAAAAAGTAGTTATTCAACATGAGGCACAATCCAAATGACATTTTGAATCAATTTTTCTACAGTCCAAAAAATCAATTTTCTGATGAAAAACGATGACCCGCGACCTGTCGAACTGTCTCCAGATGGTCAGAAATGGTAATTTTTTAATGTTTAGTTTTTTGACTGTAAATGACTATTGCTTGTGATTTATCACTTTTGGAACTAAATTAAGTGAGTTTAGAGCCATTTTAATGCCTGAAATTGGTCGAAATAGAAGCTTCTGAGTAGGAGAAAAAGTCAGTAAAAATGTCAATTTTGGTCACATTGAGGCTTTAAAAAGTAGTTATTCAACATGAGGCACAATCCAAATGACATTTTGAATCAATTTTTCTACAGTCCAAAAAATCAATTTTCTGATGAAAAACGATGACCCGTGACCTGTCGAACTGTCTCCAGATGGTCAGAAATTATAATTTTGTAATGTTTAATTTTTTGACTGTAAATGACTATTGCTTGTGAATTATCACTTTTGGAACCAAATTGAGTGAGTTTAGAGTCATTTTAATGCCTGAAATTGGTCTAAATAGAATCTTCTGAGTAGGAGAAAAAGTCTGTAAAAATGGCAATTTAGGTCACATTGAGGCTTTAAAAAGTAGTTATTCAACATGAGGCACAATCCAAATGACATTTTAAATCAATTTTTCTACAGTCCAAAAAATCAATTTTCTGATGAAAAACGATGACCCGTGACCTGTCGAACTGTCTCCAGATGGTCAGAAATTATAATTTTTTAATGTTTAATTTTTTGACTGTAAATGACTATTGCTTGTGATTTATCACTTTTGGAACTAAATTAAGTGAGTTTAGAGTCATTTTAATGCCTGAAATTGGTCGAAATAGAAGCTTCTGAGTAGGAGAAAAAGTCTGTAAAAATGTCAATTTTGGTCACATTGAGGCTTTAAAAAGTAGTTATTCAACATGAGGCACAATCCAAATGACATTTTGAATCAATTTTTCTACAGTCCAAAAAATCAATTTTCTGATGAAAAACGATGACCCGCGACCTGTCGAACTGTCTCCAGATGGTCAGAAATGGTAATTTTTTAATGTTTAATTTTTTGACTGTAAATGACTATTGCTTGTGAATTATCACTTTTGGAACTAAATTGAGTGAGTTTAGAGTCATTTTAATGCCTGAAATTGGTCTAAATAGAAGCTTCTGAGTAGGAGAAAAAGTCTGTAAAAATGGCAATTTAGGTCACATTGAGGCTTTAAAAAGTAGTTATTCAACATGAGGCACAATCCAAATGACATTTTAAATCAATTTTTCTACAGTCCAAAAAATCAATTTTCTGATGAAAAACGATGACCCGTGACCTGTCGAACTGTCTCCAGATGGTCAGAAATTATAATTTTTTAATGTTTAATTTTTTGACTGTAAATGACTATTGCTTGTGAATTATCACTTTTGGAACTAAATTAAGTGAGTTTAGAGTCATTTTAATGCCTGAAATTGGTCGAAATAGAAGCTTCTGAGTAGGAGAAAAAGTCTATAAAAATGTCAATTTTGGTCACATTGAGGCTTTAAAAAGTAGTTATTCAACATGAGGCACAATCCAAATGACATTTTGAATCAATTTTTCTACAGTCCAAAAAATCAATTTTCTGATGAAAAACGATGACCCGTGACCTGTCGAACTGTCTCCAGATGGTCAGAAATTATAATTTTTTAATGTTTAAGTTTTTTGACTGTATATGACAATAGATTGTGAATTATCACTTTTGGAACTAAATTGAGTGAGTTTAGAGTCATTTTAATGCCTGAAATTGGTCGAAATCGAAGCTTCTGAGTAGGAGAAAAAGTCTGTAAAAATGGCAATTTTGGTCACATTGAGGCTTTAAAAAGTAGTTATTCAACATGAGGCACAATCCAAATGACATTTTGAATACATTTCTCTACAATCCAAAAAATCAATTTTCTGATGAAAAACGATGACCCGTGACCTGTCGAACTGTCTCCAGATGGTCAGAAATGGTAATTTTTGAATGTTTAATTTTTTGACTGTAAATGACTATTGCTTGTGAATTATCACTTTTGGAACTAAACTAAGTGAGTTTAGAGTCATTTTAATGCCTGAAATTGGTCGAAATAGAAGCTTCTGAGTAGGAGAAAAAGTCTGTAAAAACGGCAATTTTGGTCACATTGAGGCTTTAAAAAGTAGTTATTCAACATGAGGCACAATCCAAATGACATTTTGAATACATTTCTCTACAATCCAAAAAATCAATTTTCTGATGAAAAACGATGACCCGCGACCTGTCGAACTGTCTCCAGATGGTCAGAAATGGTAATTTTTTAATGTTTAATTTTTTGACTGTAAATGACTATTGCTTGTGAATTATCACTTTTGGAACTAAATTAAGTGAGTTTAGAGTCATTTTAATGCCTGAAATTGGTCTAAATAGAAGCTTCTGAGTAGGAGAAAAAGTCTGTAAAAATGTCAATTTTGGTCACATTGAGGCTTTAAAAAGTAGTTATTCAACATGAGGCACAATCCAAATGACATTTTGAATCAATTTTTCTACAGTCCAAAAAATCAATTTTCTGATGAAAAACGATGACCCGCGACCTGTCGAACTGTCTCCAGATGGTCAGAAATGGTAATTTTTTAATGTTTAATTTTTTGACTGTAAATGACTATTGCTTGTGAATTATCACTTTTGGAACTAAATTGAGTGAGTTTAGAGTCATTTTAATGCCTGAAATTGGTCGAAATAGAAGCTTCTGAGGAGGAGAAAAAGTCTGTAAAAATGGCAATTTAGGTCACATTGAGGCTTTAAAAAGTAGTTATTCAACATGAGGCACAATCCAAATGACATTTTGAATCAATTTTTCTACAGTCCAAAAAATCAATTTTCTGATGAAAAACGATGACCCGCGACCTGTCGAACTGTCTCCAGATGGTCAGAAATGGTAATTTTTTAATGTTTAATTTTTTGACTGTAAATGACTATTGCTTGTGAATTATCACTTTTGGAACTAAATTGAGTGAGTTTAGAGTCATTTTAATGCCTGAAATTGGTCTAAATAGAAGCTTCTGAGTAGGAGAAAAAGTCTGTAAAAATGGCAATTTAGGTCACATTGAGGCTTTAAAAAGTAGTTATTCAACATGAGGCACAATCCAAATGACATTTTAAATCAATTTTTCTACAGTCCAAAAAATCAATTTTCTGATGAAAAATGATGACCCGTGACCTGTCGAACTGTCTCCAGATGGTCAGAAATTATAATTTTTTAATGTTTAATTTTTTGACTGTAAATGACTATTGCTTGTGATTTATCACTTTTGGAACTAAATTAAGTGAGTTTAGAGTCATTTTAATGCCTGAAATTGGTCGAAATAGAAGCTTCTGAGTAGGAGAAAAAGTCTGTAAAAATGTCAATTTTGGTCACATTGAGGCTTTAAAAAGTAGTTATTCAACATGAGGCACAATCCAAATGACATTTTGAATCAATTTTTCTACAGTCCAAAAAATCAATTTTCTGATGAAAAACGATGACCCGTGACCTGTCGAACTGTCTCCAGATGGTCAGAAATTATAATTTTGTAATGTTTAATTTTTTGACTGTAAATGACTATTGCTTGTGAATTATCACTTTTGGAACTAAATTAAGTGAGTTTAGAGTCATTTTAATGCCTGAAATTGGTCTAAATAGAAGCTTCTGAGTAGGAGAAAAAGTCTGTAAAAATGTCAATTTTGGTCACATTGAGGCTTTAAAAAGTAGTTATTCAACATGAGGCACAATCCAAATGACATTTTGAATCAATTTTTCTACAGTCCAAAAAATCAATTTTCTGATGAAAAACGATGACCCGCGACCTGTCGAACTGTCTCCAGATGGTCAGAAATGGTAATTTTTTAATGTTTAATTTTTTGACTGTAAATGACTATTGCTTGTGAATTATCACTTTTGGAACTAAATTGAGTGAGTTTAGAGTCATTTTAATGCCTGAAATTGGTCTAAATAGAAGCTTCTGAGTAGGAGAAAAAGTCTGTAAAAATGGCAATTTAGGTCACATTGAGGCTTTAAAAAGTAGTTCTTCAACATGAGGCACAATCCAAATGACATTTTGAATCAATTTTTCTACAGTCCAAAAAATCAATTTTCTGATGAAAAACGGTGACCCGCGACCTGTCGAACTGTCTCCAGATGGTCAGAAATTATAATTTTTTAATGTTTAATTTTTTGACTGTAAATGACTATTGCTTGTGAATTATCACTTTTGGAACTAAATTAAGTGAGTTTAGAGCCATTTTAATGCCTGAAATTGGTCGAAATAGAAGCTTCTGAGTAGGAGAAAAAGTCTGTAAAAATGTCAATTTTGGTCACATTGAGGCTTTAAAAAGTAGTTATTCAACATGAGGCACAATCCAAATGACATTTTGAATCAATTTTTCTACAGTCCAAAAAATCAATTTTCTGATGAAAAACGATGACCCGTGACCTGTCGAACTGTCTCCAGATGGTCAGAAATTATAATTTTGTAATGTTTAATTTTTTGACTGTAAATGACTATTGCTTGTGAATTATCACTTTTGGAACCAAATTGAGTGAGTTTAGAGTCATTTTAATGCCTGAAATTGGTCTAAATAGAATCTTCTGAGTAGGAGAAAAAGTCTGTAAAAATGGCAATTTAGGTCACATTGAGGCTTTAAAAAGTAGTTATTCAACATGAGGCACAATCCAAATGACATTTTAAATCAATTTTTCTACAGTCCAAAAAATCAATTTTCTGATGAAAAACGATGACCCGTGACCTGTCGAACTGTCTCCAGATGGTCAGAAATTATAATTTTTTAATGTTTAATTTTTTGACTGTAAATGACTATTGCTTGTGATTTATCACTTTTGGAACTAAATTAAGTGAGTTTAGAGTCATTTTAATGCCTGAAATTGGTCGAAATAGAAGCTTCTGAGTAGGAGAAAAAGTCTGTAAAAATGTCAATTTTGGTCACATTGAGGCTTTAAAAAGTAGTTATTCAACATGAGGCACAATCCAAATGACATTTTGAATCAATTTTTCTACAGTCCAAAAAATCAATTTTCTGATGAAAAACGATGACCCGCGACCTGTCGAACTGTCTCCAGAAGGTCAGAAATGGTAATTTTTTAATGTTTAATTTTTTGACTGTAAATGACTATTGCTTGTGAATTATCACTTTTGGAACTAAATTGAGTGAGTTTAGAGTCATTTTAATGCCTGAAATTGGTCTAAATAGAAGCTTCTGAGTAGGAGAAAAAGTCTGTAAAAATGGCAATTTAGGTCACATTGAGGCTTTAAAAAGTAGTTCTTCAACATGAGGCACAATCCAAATGACATTTTGAAACAATTTTTCTACAGTCCAAAAAATCAATTTTCTGATGAAAAACGATGACCCGCGACCTGTCGAACTGTCTCCAGATGGTCAGAAATTATAATTTTTTAATGTTTAATTTTTTGACTGTAAATGACTATTGCTTGTGAATTATCACTTTTGGAACTAAATTAAGTGAGTTTAGAGTCATTTTAATGCCTGAAATTGGTCGAAATAGAAGCTTCTGAGTAGGAGAAAAAGTCTATAAAAATGTCAATTTTGGTCACATTGAGGCTTTAAAAAGTAGTTATTCAACATGAGGCACAATCCAAATGACATTTTGAATCAATTTTTCTACAGTCCAAAAAATCAATTTTCTGATGAAAAACGATGACCCGTGACCTGTCGAACTGTCTCCAGATGGTCAGAAATTATAATTTTTTAATGTTTAAGTTTTTTGACTGTATATGACAATAGATTGTGAATTATCACTTTTGGAACTAAATTGAGTGAGTTTAGAGTCATTTTAATGCCTGAAATTGGTCGAAATCGAAGCTTCTGAGTAGGAGAAAAAGTCTGTAAAAATGGCAATTTTGGTCACATTGAGGCTTTAAAAAGTAGTTATTCAACATGAGGCACAATCCAAATGACATTTTGAATACATTTCTCTACAATCCAAAAAATCAATTTTCTGATGAAAAACGATGACCCGTGACCTGTCGAACTGTCTCCAGATGGTCAGAAATGGTAATTTTTGAATGTTTAATTTTTTGACTGTAAATGACTATTGCTTGTGAATTATCACTTTTGGAACTAAACTAAGTGAGTTTAGAGTCATTTTAATGCCTGAAATTGGTCGAAATAGAAGCTTCTGAGTAGGAGAAAAAGTCTGTAAAAACGGCAATTTTGGTCACATTGAGGCTTTAAAAAGTAGTTATTCAACATGAGGCACAATCCAAATGACATTTTGAATACATTTCTCTACAATCCAAAAAATCAATTTTCTGATGAAAAACGATGACCCGCGACCTGTCGAACTGTCACCAGATGGTCAGAAATGGTAATTTTTTAATGTTTAATTTTTTGACTGTAAATGACTATTGCTTGTGAATTATCACTTTTGGAACTAAATTAAGTGAGTTTAGAGTCATTTTAATGCCTGAAATTGGTCGAAATAGAAGCTTCTGAGTAGGAGAAAAAGTCTGTAAAAATGTCAATTTTGGTCACATTGAGGCTTTAAAAAGTAGTTATTCAACATGAGGCACAATCCAAATGACATTTTGAATCAATTTTTCTACAGTCCAAAAAATCAATTTTCTGATGAAAAACGATGACCCGTGACCTGTCGAACTGTCTCCAGATGGTCAGAAATTATAATTTTGTAATGTTTAATTTTTTGACTGTAAATGACTATTGCTTGTGAATTATCACTTTTGGAACTAAATTGAGTGAGTTTAGAGTCATTTTAATGCCTGAAATTGGTCGAAATAGAAGCTTCTGAGGAGGAGAAAAAGTCTGTAAAAATGGTAATTTAGGTCACATTGAGGCTTTAAAAAGTAGTTATTCAACATGAGGCACAATCCAAATGACATTTTAAATCAATTTTTCTACAGTCCAAAAAATCAATTTTCTGATGAAAAATGATGACCCGTGACCTGTCGAACTGTCTCCAGATGGTCAGAAATTATAATTTTGTAATGTTTAATTTTTTGACTGTAAATGACTATTGCTTGTGAATTATCACTTTTGGAACTAAATTAAGTGAGTTTAGAGTCATTTTAATGCCTGAAATTGGTCTAAATAGAAGCTTCTGAGTAGGAGAAAAAGTCTGTAAAAATGTCAATTTTGGTCACATTGAGGCTTTAAAAAGTAGTTATTCAACATGAGGCACAATCCAAATGACATTTTGAATCAATTTTTCTACAGTCCAAAAAATCAATTTTCTGATGAAAAACGATGACCCGTGACCTGTCGAACTGTCTCCAGATGGTCAGAAATTATAATTTTGTAATGTTTAATTTTTTGACTGTAAATGACTATTGCTTGTGAATTATCACTTTTGGAACTAAATTGAGTGAGTTTAGAGTCATTTTAATGCCTGAAATTGGTCTAAATAGAATCTTCTGAGTAGGAGAAAAAGTCTGTAAAAATGGCAATTTAGGTCACATTGAGGCTTTAAAAAGTAGTTATTCAACATGAGGCACAATCCAAATGACATTTTAAATCAATTTTTCTACAGTCCAAAAAATCAATTTTCTGATGAAAAACGATGACCCGCGACCTGTCGAACTGTCTCCAGATGGTCAGAAATGGTAATTTTTTAATGTTTAATTTTTTGACTGTAAATGACTATTGCTTGTGAATTATCACTTTTGGAACTAAATTAAGTGAGTTTAGAGTCATTTTAATGCCTGAAATTGGTCGAAATAGAAGCTTCTGAGTAGGAGAAAAAGTCTGTAAAAATGTCAATTTTGGTCACATTGAGGCTTTAAAGAGTAGTTATTCAACATGAGGCACAATCCAAATGACATTTTGAATCAATTTTTCTACAGTCCAAAAAATCAATTTTCTGATGAAAAACGATGACCCGTGACCTGTCGAACTGTCTCCAGATGGTCAGAAATTATAATTTTTTAATGTTTAATTTTTTGACTGTAAATGACTATTGCTTGTGATTTATCACTTTTGGAACTAAATTAAGTGAGTTTAGAGTCATTTTAATGCCTGAAATTGGTCGAAATAGAAGCTTCTGAGTAGGAGAAAAAGTCTGTAAAAATGTCAATTTTGGTCACATTGAGGCTTTAAAAAGTAGTTATTCAACATGAGGCACAATCCAAATGACATTTTGAATCAATTTTTCTACAGTCCAAAAAATCAATTTTCTGATGAAAAACGATGACCCGCGACCTGTCGAACTGTCTCCAGATGGTCAGAAATGGTAATTTTTTAATGTTTAATTTTTTGACTGTAAATGACTATTGCTTGTGAATTATCACTTTTGGAACTAAATTGAGTGAGTTTAGAGTCATTTTAATGCCTGAAATTGGTCTAAATAGAAGCTTCTGAGTAGGAGAAAAAGTCTGTAAAAATGGCAATTTAGGTCACATTGAGGCTTTAAAAAGTAGTTCTTCAACATGAGGCACAATCCAAATGACATTTTGAATCAATTTTTCTACAGTCCAAAAAATCAATTTTCTGATGAAAAACGATGACCCGCGACCTGTCGAACTGTCTCCAGATGGTCAGAAATTATAATTTTTTAATGTTTAATTTTTTGACTGTAAATGACTATTGCTTGTGAATTATCACTTTTGGAACTAAATTAAGTGAGTTTAGAGTCATTTTAATGCCTGAAATTGGTCGAAATAGAAGCTTCTGAGTAGGAGAAAAAGTCTATAAAAATGTCAATTTTGGTCACATTGAGGCTTTAAAAAGTAGTTATTCAACATGAGGCACAATCCAAATGACATTTTGAATCAATTTTTCTACAGTCCAAAAAATCAATTTTCTGATGAAAAACGATGACCCGTGACCTGTCGAACTGTCTCCAGATGGTCAGAAATTATAATTTTTGAATGTTTAAGTTTTTTGACTGTATATGACAATAGATTGTGAATTATCACTTTTGGAACTAAATTGAGTGAGTTTAGAGTCATTTTAATGCCTGAAATTGGTCGAAATCGAAGCTTCTGAGTAGGAGAAAAAGTCTGTAAAAATGGCAATTTTGGTCACATTGAGGCTTTAAAAAGTAGTTATTCAACATGAGGCACAATCCAAATGACATTTTGAATACATTTCTCTACAATTCAAAAAATCAATTTTCTGATGAAAAACGATGACCCGTGACCTGTCGAACTGTCTCCAGATGGTCAGAAATGGTAATTTTTGAATGTTTAATTTTTTGACTGTAAATGACTATTGCTTGTGAATTATCACTTTTGGAACTAAACTAAGTGAGTTTAGAGTCATTTTAATGCCTGAAATTGGTCGAAATAGAAGCTTCTGAGTAGGAGAAAAAGTCTGTAAAAACGGCAATTTTGGTCACATTGAGGCTTTAAAAAGTAATTATTCAACATGAGGCACAATCCAAATGACATTTTGAATACATTTCTCTACAATCCAAAAAATCAATTTTCTGATGAAAAACGATGACCCGCGACCTGTCGAACTGTCTCCAGATGGTCAGAAATGGTAATTTTTTAATGTTTAATTTTTTGACTGTAAATGACTATTGCTTGTGAATTATCACTTTTGGAACTAAATTAAGTGAGTTTAGAGTCATTTTAATGCCTGAAATTGGTCTAAATAGAAGCTTCTGAGTAGGAGAAAAAGTCTGTAAAAATGTCAATTTTGGTCACATTGAGGCTTTAAAAAGTAGTTATTCAACATGAGGCACAATCCAAATGACATTTTGAATCAATTTTTCTACAGTCCAAAAAATCAATTTTCTGATGAAAAACGATGACCCGCGACCTGTCGAACTGTCTCCAGATGGTCAGAAATGGTAATTTTTTAATGTTTAATTTTTTGACTGTAAATGACTATTGCTTGTGAATTATCACTTTTGGAACTAAATTGAGTGAGTTTAGAGTCATTTTAATGCCTGAAATTGGTCGAAATAGAAGCTTCTGAGGAGGAGAAAAAGTCTGTAAAAATGGCAATTTAGGTCACATTGAGGCTTTAAAAAGTAGTTATTCAACATGAGGCACAATCCAAATGACATTTTGAATCAATTTTTCTACAGTCCAAAAAATCAATTTTCTGATGAAAAACGATGACCCGCGACCTGTCGAACTGTCTCCAGATGGTCAGAAATGGTAATTTTTTAATGTTTAATTTTTTGACTGTAAATGACTATTGCTTGTGAATTATCACTTTTGGAACTAAATTGAGTGAGTTTAGAGTCATTTTAATGCCTGAAATTGGTCTAAATAGAAGCTTCTGAGTAGGAGAAAAAGTCTGTAAAAATGGCAATTTAGGTCACATTGAGGCTTTAAAAAGTAGTTATTCAACATGAGGCACAATCCAAATGACATTTTAAATCAATTTTTCTACAGTCCAAAAAATCAATTTTCTGATGAAAAATGATGACCCGTGACCTGTCGAACTGTCTCCAGATGGTCAGAAATTATAATTTTTTAATGTTTAATTTTTTGACTGTAAATGACTATTGCTTGTGATTTATCACTTTTGGAACTAAATTAAGTGAGTTTAGAGTCATTTTAATGCCTGAAATTGGTCGAAATAGAAGCTTCTGAGTAGGAGAAAAAGTCTGTAAAAATGTCAATTTTGGTCACATTGAGGCTTTAAAAAGTAGTTATTCAACATGAGGCACAATCCAAATGACATTTTGAATCAATTTTTCTACAGTCCAAAAAATCAATTTTCTGATGAAAAACGATGACCCGTGACCTGTCGAACTGTCTCCAGATGGTCAGAAATTATAATTTTGTAATGTTTAATTTTTTGACTGTAAATGACTATTGCTTGTGAATTATCACTTTTGGAACTAAATTAAGTGAGTTTAGAGTCATTTTAATGCCTGAAATTGGTCTAAATAGAAGCTTCTGAGTAGGAGAAAAAGTCTGTAAAAATGTCAATTTTGGTCACATTGAGGCTTTAAAAAGTAGTTATTCAACATGAGGCACAATCCAAATGACATTTTGAATCAATTTTTCTACAGTCCAAAAAATCAATTTTCTGATGAAAAACGATGACCCGCGACCTGTCGAACTGTCTCCAGATGGTCAGAAATGGTAATTTTTTAATGTTTAATTTTTTGACTGTAAATGACTATTGCTTGTGAATTATCACTTTTGGAACTAAATTGAGTGAGTTTAGAGTCATTTTAATGCCTGAAATTGGTCTAAATAGAAGCTTCTGAGTAGGAGAAAAAGTCTGTAAAAATGGCAATTTAGGTCACATTGAGGCTTTAAAAAGTAGTTCTTCAACATGAGGCACAATCCAAATGACATTTTGAATCAATTTTTCTACAGTCCAAAAAATCAATTTTCTGATGAAAAACGGTGACCCGCGACCTGTCGAACTGTCTCCAGATGGTCAGAAATTATAATTTTTTAATGTTTAATTTTTTGACTGTAAATGACTATTGCTTGTGAATTATCACTTTTGGAACTAAATTAAGTGAGTTTAGAGCCATTTTAATGCCTGAAATTGGTCGAAATAGAAGCTTCTGAGTAGGAGAAAAAGTCTGTAAAAATGTCAATTTTGGTCACATTGAGGCTTTAAAAAGTAGTTATTCAACATGAGGCACAATCCAAATGACATTTTGAATCAATTTTTCTACAGTCCAAAAAATCAATTTTCTGATGAAAAACGATGACCCGTGACCTGTCGAACTGTCTCCAGATGGTCAGAAATTATAATTTTGTAATGTTTAATTTTTTGACTGTAAATGACTATTGCTTGTGAATTATCACTTTTGGAACCAAATTGAGTGAGTTTAGAGTCATTTTAATGCCTGAAATTGGTCTAAATAGAATCTTCTGAGTAGGAGAAAAAGTCTGTAAAAATGGCAATTTAGGTCACATTGAGGCTTTAAAAAGTAGTTATTCAACATGAGGCACAATCCAAATGACATTTTAAATCAATTTTTCTACAGTCCAAAAAATCAATTTTCTGATGAAAAACGATGACCCGTGACCTGTCGAACTGTCTCCAGATGGTCAGAAATGGTAATTTTTTAATGTTTAATTTTTTGACTGTAAATGACTATTGCTTGTGAATTATCACTTTTGGAACTAAATTGAGTGAGTTTAGAGTCATTTTAATGCCTGAAATTGGTCTAAATAGAAGCTTCTGAGTAGGAGAAAAAGTCTGTAAAAATGGCAATTTAGGTCACATTGAGGCTTTAAAAAGTAGTTCTTCAACATGAGGCACAATCCAAATGACATTTTGAATCAATTTTTCTACAGTCCAAAAAATCAATTTTCTGATGAAAAACGATGACCCGCGACCTGTCGAACTGTCTCCAGATGGTCAGAAATTATAATTTTTTAATGTTTAATTTTTTGACTGTAAATGACTATTGCTTGTGAATTATCACTTTTGGAACTAAATTAAGTGAGTTTAGAGTCATTTTAATGCCTGAAATTGGTCGAAATAGAAGCTTCTGAGTAGGAGAAAAAGTCTATAAAAATGTCAATTTTGGTCACATTGAGGCTTTAAAAAGTAGTTATTCAACATGAGGCACAATCCAAATGACATTTTGAATCAATTTTTCTACAGTCCAAAAAATCAATTTTCTGATGAAAAACGATGACCCGTGACCTGTCGAACTGTCTCCAGATGGTCAGAAATTATAATTTTTTAATGTTTAAGTTTTTTGACTGTATATGACAATAGATTGTGAATTATCACTTTTGGAACTAAATTGAGTGAGTTTAGAGTCATTTTAATGCCTGAAATTGGTCGAAATCGAAGCTTCTGAGTAGGAGAAAAAGTCTGTAAAAATGGCAATTTTGGTCACATTGAGGCTTTAAAAAGTAGTTATTCAACATGAGGCACAATCCAAATGACATTTTGAATACATTTCTCTACAATCCAAAAAATCAATTTTCTGATGAAAAACGATGACCCGTGACCTGTCGAACTGTCTCCAGATGGTCAGAAATGGTAATTTTTGAATGTTTAATTTTTTGACTGTAAATGACTATTGCTTGTGAATTATCACTTTTGGAACTAAACTAAGTGAGTTTAGAGTCATTTTAATGCCTGAAATTGGTCGAAATAGAAGCTTCTGAGTAGGAGAAAAAGTCTGTAAAAATGGTAATTTAGGTCACATTGAGGCTTTAAAAAGTAGTTATTCAACATGAGGCACAATCCAAATGACATTTTGAATCAATTTTTCTACAGTCCAAAAAATCAATTTTCTGATGAAAAACGATGACCCGCGACCTGTCGAACTGTCTCCAGATGGTCAGAAATGGTAATTTTTTAATGTTTAATTTTTTGACTGTAAATGACTATTGCTTGTGAATTATCACTTTTGGAACTAAATTGAGTGAGTTTAGAGTCATTTTAATGCCTGAAATTGGTCTAAATAGAAGCTTCTGAGTAGGAGAAAAAGTCTGTAAAAATGGCAATTTAGGTCACATTGAGGCTTTAAAAAGTAGTTATTCAACATGAGGCACAATCCAAATGACATTTTAAATCAATTTTTCTACAGTCCAAAAAATCAATTTTCTGATGAAAAATGATGACCCGTGACCTGTCGAACTGTCTCCAGATGGTCAGAAATTATAATTTTTTAATGTTTAATTTTTTGACTGTAAATGACTATTGCTTGTGATTTATCACTTTTGGAACTAAATTAAGTGAGTTTAGAGTCATTTTAATGCCTGAAATTGGTCGAAATAGAAGCTTCTGAGTAGGAGAAAAAGTCTGTAAAAATGTCAATTTTGGTCACATTGAGGCTTTAAAAAGTAGTTATTCAACATGAGGCACAATCCAAATGACATTTTGAATCAATTTTTCTACAGTCCAAAAAATCAATTTTCTGATGAAAAACGATGACCCGCGACCTGTCGAACTGTCTCCAGATGGTCAGAAATGGTAATTTTTTAATGTTTAATTTTTTTACTGTAAATGACTATTGCTTGTGAATTATCACTTTTGGAACTAAATTGAGTGAGTTTAGAGTCATTTTAATGCCTGAAATTGGTCTAAATAGAAGCTTCTGAGTAGGAGAAAAAGTCTGTAAAAATGGCAATTTAGGTCACATTGAGGCTTTAAAAAGTAGTTATTCAACATGAGGCACAATCCAAATGACATTTTAAATCAATTTTTCTACAGTCCAAAAAATCAATTTTCTGATGAAAAACGATGACCCGTGACCTGTCGAACTGTCTCCAGATGGTCTGAAATTATAATTTTTTAATGTTTAATTTTTTGACTGTAAATGACTATTGCTTGTGATTTATCACTTTTGGAACTAAATTAAGTGAGTTTAGAGTCATTTTAATGCCTGAAATTGGTCGAAATAGAAGCTTCTGAGTAGGAGAAAAAGTCTAACAAAATGTCAATTTTGGTCACATTGAGGCTTTAAAAAGTAGTTATTCAACATGAGGCACAATCCAAATGACATTTTGAATAAATTTTTCTACAGTCCAAAAAATCAATTTTCTGATGAAAAACGATGACCCGCGACCTGTCGAACTGTCTCCAGATGGTCAGAAATGGTAATTTTTTAATGTTTAGTTTTTTGACTGTAAATGACTATTGCTTGTGATTTATCACTTTTGGAACTAAATTAAGTGAGTTTAGAGCCATTTTAATGCCTGAAATTGGTCGAAATAGAAGCTTCTGAGTAGGAGAAAAAGTCTGTAAAAATGTCAATTTTGGTCACATTGAGGCTTTAAAAAGTAGTTATTCAACATGAGGCACAATCCAAATGACATTTTGAATCAATTTTTCTACAGTCCAAAAAATCAATTTTCTGATGAAAAACGATGACCCGTGACCTGTCGAACTGTCTCCAGATGGTCAGAAATTATAATTTTTTAATGTTTAATTTTTTGACTGTAAATGACTATTGCTTGTGAATTATCACTTTTGGAACTAAATTAAGTGAGTTTAGAGTCATTTTAATGCCTGAAATTGGTCGAAATAGAAGCTTCTGAGTAGGAGAAAAAGTCTATAAAAATGTCAATTTTGGTCACATTGAGGCTTTAAAAAGTAGTTATTCAACATGAGGCACAATCCAAATGACATTTTGAATCAATTTTTCTACAGTCCAAAAAATCAATTTTCTGATGAAAAACGATGACCCGTGACCTGTCGAACTGTCTCCAGATGGTCAGAAATTATAATTTTGTAATGTTTAATTTTTTGACTGTAAATGACTATTGCTTGTGAATTATCACTTTTGGAACTAAATTAAGTGAGTTTAGAGTCATTTTAATGCCTGAAATTGGTCTAAATAGAAGCTTCTGAGTAGGAGAAAAAGTCTGTAAAAATGTCAATTTTGGTCACATTGAGGCTTTAAAAAGTAGTTATTCAACATGAGGCACAATCCAAATGACATTTTGAATCAATTTTTCTACAGTCCAAAAAATCAATTTTCTGATGAAAAACGATGACCCGCGACCTGTCGAACTGTCTCCAGATGGTCAGAAATGGTAATTTTTTAATGTTTAATTTTTTGACTGTAAATGACTATTGCTTGTGAATTATCACTTTTGGAACTAAATTGAGTGAGTTTAGAGTCATTTTAATGCCTGAAATTGGTCTAAATAGAAGCTTCTGAGTAGGAGAAAAAGTCTGTAAAAATGGCAATTTAGGTCACATTGAGGCTTTAAAAAGTAGTTCTTCAACATGAGGCACAATCCAAATGACATTTTGAATCAATTTTTCTACAGTCCAAAAAATCAATTTTCTGATGAAAAACGGTGACCCGCGACCTGTCGAACTGTCTCCAGATGGTCAGAAATTATAATTTTTTAATGTTTAATTTTTTGACTGTAAATGACTATTGCTTGTGAATTATCACTTTTGGAACTAAATTAAGTGAGTTTAGAGTCATTTTAATGCCTGAAATTGGTCGAAATAGAAGCTTCTGAGTAGGAGAAAAAGTCTGTAAAAATGTCAATTTTGGTCACATTGAGGCTTTAAAAAGTAGTTATTCAACATGAGGCACAATCCAAATGACATTTTGAATCAATTTTTCTACAGTCCAAAAAATCAATTTTCTGATGAAAAACGATGACCCGTGACCTGTCGAACTGTCTCCAGATGGTCAGAAATTATAATTTTGTAATGTTTAATTTTTTGACTGTAAATGACTATTGCTTGTGAATTATCACTTTTGGAACTAAATTGAGTGAGTTTAGAGTCATTTTAATGCCTGAAATTGGTCTAAATAGAATCTTCTGAGTAGGAGAAAAAGTCTGTAAAAATGGCAATTTAGGTCACATTGAGGCTTTAAAAAGTAGTTATTCAACATGAGGCACAATCCAAATGACATTTTAAATCAATTTTTCTACAGTCCAAAAAATCAATTTTCTGATGAAAAATGATGACCCGTGACCTGTCGAACTGTCTCCAGATGGTCAGAAATTATAATTTTTTAATGTTTAATTTTTTGACTGTAAATGACTATTGCTTGTGATTTATCACTTTTGGAACTAAATTAAGTGAGTTTAGAGTCATTTTAATGCCTGAAATTGGTCGAAATAGAAGCTTCTGAGTAGGAGAAAAAGTCTGTAAAAATGTCAATTTTGGTCACATTGAGGCTTTAAAAAGTAGTTATTCAACATGAGGCACAATCCAAATGACATTTTGAATCAATTTTTCTACAGTCCAAAAAATCAATTTTCTGATGAAAAACGATGACCCGTGACCTGTCGAACTGTCTCCAGATGGTCAGAAATTATAATTTTGTAATGTTTAATTTTTTGACTGTAAATGACTATTGCTTGTGAATTATCACTTTTGGAACTAAATTAAGTGAGTTTAGAGTCATTTTAATGCCTGAAATTGGTCTAAATAGAAGCTTCTGAGTAGGAGAAAAAGTCTGTAAAAATGTCAATTTTGGTCACATTGAGGCTTTAAAAAGTAGTTATTCAACATGAGGCACAATCCAAATGACATTTTGAATCAATTTTTCTACAGTCCAAAAAATCAATTTTCTGATGAAAAACGATGACCCGCGACCTGTCGAACTGTCTCCAGATGGTCAGAAATGGTAATTTTTTAATGTTTAATTTTTTGACTGTAAATGACTATTGCTTGTGAATTATCACTTTTGGAACTAAATTGAGTGAGTTTAGAGTCATTTTAATGCCTGAAATTGGTCTAAATAGAAGCTTCTGAGTAGGAGAAAAAGTCTGTAAAAATGGCAATTTAGGTCACATTGAGGCTTTAAAAAGTAGTTCTTCAACATGAGGCACAATCCAAATGACATTTTGAATCAATTTTTCTACAGTCCAAAAAATCAATTTTCTGATGAAAAACGGTGACCCGCGACCTGTCGAACTGTCTCCAGATGGTCAGAAATTATAATTTTTTAATGTTTAATTTTTTGACTGTAAATGACTATTGCTTGTGAATTATCACTTTTGGAACTAAATTAAGTGAGTTTAGAGCCATTTTAATGCCTGAAATTGGTCGAAATAGAAGCTTCTGAGTAGGAGAAAAAGTCTGTAAAAATGTCAATTTTGGTCACATTGAGGCTTTAAAAAGTAGTTATTCAACATGAGGCACAATCCAAATGACATTTTGAATCAATTTTTCTACAGTCCAAAAAATCAATTTTCTGATGAAAAACGATGACCCGTGACCTGTCGAACTGTCTCCAGATGGTCAGAAATTATAATTTTGTAATGTTTAATTTTTTGACTGTAAATGACTATTGCTTGTGAATTATCACTTTTGGAACCAAATTGAGTGAGTTTAGAGTCATTTTAATGCCTGAAATTGGTCTAAATAGAATCTTCTGAGTAGGAGAAAAAGTCTGTAAAAATGGCAATTTAGGTCACATTGAGGCTTTAAAAAGTAGTTATTCAACATGAGGCACAATCCAAATGACATTTTAAATCAATTTTTCTACAGTCCAAAAAATCAATTTTCTGATGAAAAACGATGACCCGTGACCTGTCGAACTGTCTCCAGATGGTCAGAAATGGTAATTTTTTAATGTTTAATTTTTTGACTGTAAATGACTATTGCTTGTGAATTATCACTTTTGGAACTAAATTGAGTGAGTTTAGAGTCATTTTAATGCCTGAAATTGGTCTAAATAGAAGCTTCTGAGTAGGAGAAAAAGTCTGTAAAAATGGCAATTTAGGTCACATTGAGGCTTTAAAAAGTAGTTCTTCAACATGAGGCACAATCCAAATGACATTTTGAATCAATTTTTCTACAGTCCAAAAAATCAATTTTCTGATGAAAAACGATGACCCGCGACCTGTCGAACTGTCTCCAGATGGTCAGAAATTATAATTTTTTAATGTTTAATTTTTTGACTGTAAATGACTATTGCTTGTGAATTATCACTTTTGGAACTAAATTAAGTGAGTTTAGAGTCATTTTAATGCCTGAAATTGGTCGAAATAGAAGCTTCTGAGTAGGAGAAAAAGTCTATAAAAATGTCAATTTTGGTCACATTGAGGCTTTAAAAAGTAGTTATTCAACATGAGGCACAATCCAAATGACATTTTGAATCAATTTTTCTACAGTCCAAAAAATCAATTTTCTGATGAAAAACGATGACCCGTGACCTGTCGAACTGTCTCCAGATGGTCAGAAATTATAATTTTTTAATGTTTAAGTTTTTTGACTGTATATGACAATAGATTGTGAATTATCACTTTTGGAACTAAATTGAGTGAGTTTAGAGTCATTTTAATGCCTGAAATTGGTCGAAATCGAAGCTTCTGAGTAGGAGAAAAAGTCTGTAAAAATGGCAATTTTGGTCACATTGAGGCTTTAAAAAGTAGTTATTCAACATGAGGCACAATCCAAATGACATTTTGAATACATTTCTCTACAATCCAAAAAATCAATTTTCTGATGAAAAACGATGACCCGTGACCTGTCGAACTGTCTCCAGATGGTCAGAAATGGTAATTTTTGAATGTTTAATTTTTTGACTGTAAATGACTATTGCTTGTGAATTATCACTTTTGGAACTAAACTAAGTGAGTTTAGAGTCATTTTAATGCCTGAAATTGGTCGAAATAGAAGCTTCTGAGTAGGAGAAAAAGTCTGTAAAAACGGCAATTTTGGTCACATTGAGGCTTTAAAAAGTAGTTATTCAACATGAGGCACAATCCAAATGACATTTTGAATACATTTCTCTACAATCCAAAAAATCAATTTTCTGATGAAAAACGATGACCCGCGACCTGTCGAACTGTCTCCAGATGGTCAGAAATGGTAATTTTTTAATGTTTAATTTTTGACTGTAAATGACTATTGCTTGTGAATTATCACTTTTGGAACTAAATTAAGTGAGTTTAGAGTCATTTTAATGCCTGAAATTGGTCGAAATAGAAGCTTCTGAGTAGGAGAAAAAGTCTGTAAAAATGGTAATTTAGGTCACATTGAGGCTTTAAAAAGTAGTTATTCAACATGAGGCACAATCCAAATGACATTTTGAATCAATTTTTCTACAGTCCAAAAAATCAATTTTCTGATGAAAAACGATGACCCGCGACCTGTCGAACTGTCTCCAGATGGTCAGAAATGGTAATTTTTTAATGTTTAATTTTTTGACTGTAAATGACTATTGCTTGTGAATTATCACTTTTGGAACTAAATTGAGTGAGTTTAGAGTCATTTTAATGCCTGAAATTGGTCTAAATAGAAGCTTCTGAGTAGGAGAAAAAGTCTGTAAAAATGGCAATTTAGGTCACATTGAGGCTTTAAAAAGTAGTTATTCAACATGAGGCACAATCCAAATGACATTTTAAATCAATTTTTCTACAGTCCAAAAAATCAATTTTCTGATGAAAAATGATGACCCGTGACCTGTCGAACTGTCTCCAGATGGTCAGAAATTATAATTTTTTAATGTTTAATTTTTTGACTGTAAATGACTATTGCTTGTGATTTATCACTTTTGGAACTAAATTAAGTGAGTTTAGAGTCATTTTAATGCCTGAAATTGGTCGAAATAGAAGCTTCTGAGTAGGAGAAAAAGTCTGTAAAAATGTCAATTTTGGTCACATTGAGGCTTTAAAAAGTAGTTATTCAACATGAGGCACAATCCAAATGACATTTTGAATCAATTTTTCTACAGTCCAAAAAATCAATTTTCTGATGAAAAACGATGACCCGCGACCTGTCGAACTGTCTCCAGATGGTCAGAAATGGTAATTTTTTAATGTTTAATTTTTTGACTGTAAATGACTATTGCTTGTGAATTATCACTTTTGGAACTAAATTGAGTGAGTTTAGAGTCATTTTAATGCCTGAAATTGGTCTAAATAGAAGCTTCTGAGTAGGAGAAAAAGTCTGTAAAAATGGCAATTTAGGTCACATTGAGGCTTTAAAAAGTAGTTATTCAACATGAGGCACAATCCAAATGACATTTTAAATCAATTTTTCTACAGTCCAAAAAATCAATTTTCTGATGAAAAACGATGACCCGTGACCTGTCGAACTGTCTCCAGATGGTCTGAAATTATAATTTTTTAATGTTTAATTTTTTGACTGTAAATGACTATTGCTTGTGATTTATCACTTTTGGAACTAAATTAAGTGAGTTTAGAGTCATTTTAATGCCTGAAATTGGTCGAAATAGAAGCTTCTGAGTAGGAGAAAAAGTCTAACAAAATGTCAATTTTGGTCACATTGAGGCTTTAAAAAGTAGTTATTCAACATGAGGCACAATCCAAATGACATTTTGAATAAATTTTTCTACAGTCCAAAAAATCAATTTTCTGATGAAAAACGATGACCCGCGACCTGTCGAACTGTCTCCAGATGGTCAGAAATGGTAATTTTTTAATGTTTAGTTTTTTGACTGTAAATGACTATTGCTTGTGATTTATCACTTTTGGAACTAAATTAAGTGAGTTTAGAGCCATTTTAATGCCTGAAATTGGTCGAAATAGAAGCTTCTGAGTAGGAGAAAAAGTCTGTAAAAATGTCAATTTTGGTCACATTGAGGCTTTAAAAAGTAGTTATTCAACATGAGGCACAATCCAAATGACATTTTGAATCAATTTTTCTACAGTCCAAAAAATCAATTTTCTGATGAAAAACGATGACCCGTGACCTGTCGAACTGTCTCCAGATGGTCAGAAATTATAATTTTTTAATGTTTAATTTTTTGACTGTAAATGACTATTGCTTGTGAATTATCACTTTTGGAACTAAATTAAGTGAGTTTAGAGTCATTTTAATGCCTGAAATTGGTCGAAATAGAAGCTTCTGAGTAGGAGAAAAAGTCTATAAAAATGTCAATTTTGGTCACATTGAGGCTTTAAAAAGTAGTTATTCAACATGAGGCACAATCCAAATGACATTTTGAATCAATTTTTCTACAGTCCAAAAAATCAATTTTCTGATGAAAAACGATGACCCGTGACCTGTCGAACTGTCTCCAGATGGTCAGAAATTATAATTTTGTAATGTTTAATTTTTTGACTGTAAATGACTATTGCTTGTGAATTATCACTTTTGGAACTAAATTAAGTGAGTTTAGAGTCATTTTAATGCCTGAAATTGGTCTAAATAGAAGCTTCTGAGTAGGAGAAAAAGTCTGTAAAAATGTCAATTTTGGTCACATTGAGGCTTTAAAAAGTAGTTATTCAACATGAGGCACAATCCAAATGACATTTTGAATCAATTTTTCTACAGTCCAAAAAATCAATTTTCTGATGAAAAACGATGACCCGCGACCTGTCGAACTGTCTCCAGATGGTCAGAAATGGTAATTTTTTAATGTTTAATTTTTTGACTGTAAATGACTATTGCTTGTGAATTATCACTTTTGGAACTAAATTGAGTGAGTTTAGAGTCATTTTAATGCCTGAAATTGGTCTAAATAGAAGCTTCTGAGTAGGAGAAAAAGTCTGTAAAAATGGCAATTTAGGTCACATTGAGGCTTTAAAAAGTAGTTCTTCAACATGAGGCACAATCCAAATGACATTTTGAATCAATTTTTCTACAGTCCAAAAAATCAATTTTCTGATGAAAAACGGTGACCCGCGACCTGTCGAACTGTCTCCAGATGGTCAGAAATTATAATTTTTTAATGTTTAATTTTTTGACTGTAAATGACTATTGCTTGTGAATTATCACTTTTGGAACTAAATTAAGTGAGTTTAGAGTCATTTTAATGCCTGAAATTGGTCGAAATAGAAGCTTCTGAGTAGGAGAAAAAGTCTGTAAAAATGTCAATTTTGGTCACATTGAGGCTTTAAAAAGTAGTTATTCAACATGAGGCACAATCCAAATGACATTTTGAATCAATTTTTCTACAGTCCAAAAAATCAATTTTCTGATGAAAAACGATGACCCGTGACCTGTCGAACTGTCTCCAGATGGTCAGAAATTATAATTTTGTAATGTTTAATTTTTTGACTGTAAATGACTATTGCTTGTGAATTATCACTTTTGGAACTAAATTGAGTGAGTTTAGAGTCATTTTAATGCCTGAAATTGGTCTAAATAGAATCTTCTGAGTAGGAGAAAAAGTCTGTAAAAATGGCAATTTAGGTCACATTGAGGCTTTAAAAAGTAGTTATTCAACATGAGGCACAATCCAAATGACATTTTAAATCAATTTTTCTACAGTCCAAAAAATCAATTTTCTGATGAAAAACGATGACCCGTGACCTGTCGAACTGTCTCCAGATGGTCTGAAATTATAATTTTTTAATGTTTAATTTTTTGACTGTAAATGACTATTGCTTGTGATTTATCACTTTTGGAACTAAATTAAGTGAGTTTAGAGTCATTTTAATGCCTGAAATTGGTCGAAATAGAAGCTTCTGAGTAGGAGAAAAAGTCTAACAAAATGTCAATTTTGGTCACATTGAGGCTTTAAAAAGTAGTTATTCAACATGAGGCACAATCCAAATGACATTTTGAATCAATTTTTCTACAGTCCAAAAAATCAATTTTCTGATGAAAAACGATGACCCGCGACCTGTCGAACTGTCTCCAGATGGTCAGAAATGGTAATTTTTTAATGTTTAGTTTTTTGACTGTAAATGACTATTGCTTGTGATTTATCACTTTTGGAACTAAATTAAGTGAGTTTAGAGCCATTTTAATGCCTGAAATTGGTCGAAATAGAAGCTTCTGAGTAGGAGAAAAAGTCTGTAAAAATGTCAATTTTGGTCACATTGAGGCTTTAAAAAGTAGTTATTCAACATGAGGCACAATCCAAATGACATTTTGAATCAATTTTTCTACAGTCCAAAAAATCAATTTTCTGATGAAAAACGATGACCGTGACCTGTCGAACTGTCTCCAGATGGTCAGAAATTATAATTTTTTAATGTTTAATTTTTTGACTGTAAATGACTATTGCTTGTGATTTATCACTTTTGGAACTAAATTAAGTGAGTTTAGAGTCATTTTAATGCCTGAAATTGGTCGAAATAGAAGCTTCTGAGTAGGAGAAAAAGTCTGTAAAAATGTCAATTTTGGTCACATTGAGGCTTTAAAAAGTAGTTATTCAACATGAGGCACAATCCAAATGACATTTTGAATCAATTTTTCTACAGTCCAAAAAATCAATTTTCTGATGAAAAACGATGACCCGCGACCTGTCGAACTGTCTCCAGATGGTCAGAAATGGTAATTTTTTAATGTTTAATTTTTTGACTGTAAATGACTATTGCTTGTGAATTATCACTTTTGGAACTAAATTGAGTGAGTTTAGAGTCATTTTAATGCCTGAAATTGGTCTAAATAGAAGCTTCTGAGTAGGAGAAAAAGTCTGTAAAAATGGCAATTTAGGTCACATTGAGGCTTTAAAAAGTAGTTCTTCAACATGAGGCACAATCCAAATGACATTTTGAATCAATTTTTCTACAGTCCAAAAAATCAATTTTCTGATGAAAAACGATGACCCGCGACCTGTCGAACTGTCTCCAGATGGTCAGAAATTATAATTTTTTAATGTTTAATTTTTTGACTGTAAATGACTATTGCTTGTGAATTATCACTTTTGGAACTAAATTAAGTGAGTTTAGAGTCATTTTAATGCCTGAAATTGGTCGAAATAGAAGCTTCTGAGTAGGAGAAAAAGTCTATAAAAATGTCAATTTTGGTCACATTGAGGCTTTAAAAAGTAGTTATTCAACATGAGGCACAATCCAAATGACATTTTGAATCAATTTTTCTACAGTCCAAAAAATCAATTTTCTGATGAAAAACGATGACCCGTGACCTGTCGAACTGTCTCCAGATGGTCAGAAATTATAATTTTTTAATGTTTAAGTTTTTTGACTGTATATGACAATAGATTGTGAATTATCACTTTTGGAACTAAATTGAGTGAGTTTAGAGTCATTTTAATGCCTGAAATTGGTCGAAATCGAAGCTTCTGAGTAGGAGAAAAAGTCTGTAAAAATGGCAATTTTGGTCACATTGAGGCTTTAAAAAGTAGTTATTCAACATGAGGCACAATCCAAATGACATTTTGAATACATTTCTCTACAATCCAAAAAATCAATTTTCTGATGAAAAACGATGACCCGTGACCTGTCGAACTGTCTCCAGATGGTCAGAAATGGTAATTTTTGAATGTTTAATTTTTTGACTGTAAATGACTATTGCTTGTGAATTATCACTTTTGGAACTAAACTAAGTGAGTTTAGAGTCATTTTAATGCCTGAAATTGGTCGAAATAGAAGCTTCTGAGTAGGAGAAAAAGTCTGTAAAAACGGCAATTTTGGTCACATTGAGGCTTTAAAAAGTAGTTATTCAACATGAGGCACAATCCAAATGACATTTTGAATACATTTCTCTACAATCCAAAAAATCAATTTTCTGATGAAAAACGATGACCCGCGACCTGTCGAACTGTCTCCAGATGGTCAGAAATGGTAATTTTTTAATGTTTAATTTTTTTGACTGTAAATGACTATTGCTTGTGAATTATCACTTTTGGAACTAAATTAAGTGAGTTTAGAGTCATTTTAATGCCTGAAATTGGTCTAAATAGAAGCTTCTGAGTAGGAGAAAAAGTCTGTAAAAATGTCAATTTTGGTCACATTGAGGCTTTAAAAAGTAGTTATTCAACATGAGGCACAATCCAAATGACATTTTGAATCAATTTTTCTACAGTCCAAAAAATCAATTTTCTGATGAAAAACGATGACCCGCGACCTGTCGAACTGTCTCCAGATGGTCAGAAATGGTAATTTTTTAATGTTTAATTTTTTGACTGTAAATGACTATTGCTTGTGAATTATCACTTTTGGAACTAAATTGAGTGAGTTTAGAGTCATTTTAATGCCTGAAATTGGTCGAAATAGAAGCTTCTGAGGAGGAGAAAAAGTCTGTAAAAATGGCAATTTAGGTCACATTGAGGCTTTAAAAAGTAGTTATTCAACATGAGGCACAATCCAAATGACATTTTGAATCAATTTTTCTACAGTCCAAAAAATCAATTTTCTGATGAAAAACGATGACCCGCGACCTGTCGAACTGTCTCCAGATGGTCAGAAATGGTAATTTTTTAATGTTTAATTTTTTGACTGTAAATGACTATTGCTTGTGAATTATCACTTTTGGAACTAAATTAAGTGAGTTTAGAGTCATTTTAATGCCTGAAATTGGTCTAAATAGAAGCTTCTGAGTAGGAGAAAAAGTCTGTAAAAATGTCAATTTTGGTCACATTGAGGCTTTAAAAAGTAGTTATTCAACATGAGGCACAATCCAAATGACATTTTGAATCAATTTTTCTACAGTCCAAAAAATCAATTTTCTGATGAAAAACGATGACCCGCGACCTGTCGAACTGTCTCCAGATGGTCAGAAATGGTAATTTTTTAATGTTTAATTTTTTGACTGTAAATGACTATTGCTTGTGAATTATCACTTTTGGAACTAAATTGAGTGAGTTTAGAGTCATTTTAATGCCTGAAATTGGTCGAAATAGAAGCTTCTGAGGAGGAGAAAAAGTCTGTAAAAATGGCAATTTAGGTCACATTGAGGCTTTAAAAAGTAGTTATTCAACATGAGGCACAATCCAAATGACATTTTGAATCAATTTTTCTACAGTCCAAAAAATCAATTTTCTGATGAAAAACGATGACCCGCGACCTGTCGAACTGTCTCCAGATGGTCAGAAATGGTAATTTTTTAATGTTTAATTTTTTGACTGTAAATGACTATTGCTTGTGAATTATCACTTTTGGAACTAAATTGAGTGAGTTTAGAGTCATTTTAATGCCTGAAATTGGTCTAAATAGAAGCTTCTGAGTAGGAGAAAAAGTCTGTAAAAATGGCAATTTAGGTCACATTGAGGCTTTAAAAAGTAGTTATTCAACATGAGGCACAATCCAAATGACATTTTAAATCAATTTTTCTACAGTCCAAAAAATCAATTTTCTGATGAAAAATGATGACCCGTGACCTGTCGAACTGTCTCCAGATGGTCAGAAATTATAATTTTTTAATGTTTAATTTTTTGACTGTAAATGACTATTGCTTGTGATTTATCACTTTTGGAACTAAATTAAGTGAGTTTAGAGTCATTTTAATGCCTGAAATTGGTCGAAATAGAAGCTTCTGAGTAGGAGAAAAAGTCTGTAAAAATGTCAATTTTGGTCACATTGAGGCTTTAAAAAGTAGTTATTCAACATGAGGCACAATCCAAATTACATTTTGAATCAATTTTTCTACAGTCCAAAAAATCAATTTTCTGATGAAAAACGATGACCCGTGACCTGTCGAACTGTCTCCAGATGGTCAGAAATTATAATTTTGTAATGTTTAATTTTTTGACTGTAAATGACTATTGCTTGTGAATTATCACTTTTGGAACTAAATTAAGTGAGTTTAGAGTCATTTTAATGCCTGAAATTGGTCTAAATAGAAGCTTCTGAGTAGGAGAAAAAGTCTGTAAAAATGTCAATTTTGGTCACATTGAGGCTTTAAAAAGTAGTTATTCAACATGAGGCACAATCCAAATGACATTTTGAATCAATTTTTCTACAGTCCAAAAAATCAATTTTCTGATGAAAAACGATGACCCGCGACCTGTCGAACTGTCTCCAGATGGTCAGAAATGGTAATTTTTTAATGTTTAATTTTTTGACTGTAAATGACTATTGCTTGTGAATTATCACTTTTGGAACTAAATTGAGTGAGTTTAGAGTCATTTTAATGCCTGAAATTGGTCTAAATAGAAGCTTCTGAGTAGGAGAAAAAGTCTGTAAAAATGGCAATTTAGGTCACATTGAGGCTTTAAAAAGTAGTTCTTCAACATGAGGCACAATCCAAATGACATTTTGAATCAATTTTTCTACAGTCCAAAAAATCAATTTTCTGATGAAAAACGGTGACCCGCGACCTGTCGAACTGTCTCCAGATGGTC